>NC_065556.1:22558810-23758810 GCF_022605725.1 Anthonomus grandis grandis | reverse complement strand
GAAAAACATGGAAAAGATACAAAATAATTTAAAAAAAATGGATCAAATAATTAGAATAAAATTTATTATACTTTTAATTATAAATCTTGTTTGGCCTATAATATAATCTACAAGAAAACTTCCAGGTACATATTTCTCTCTGACCATCCTGCAGCTCAACTTCAATTTTAGTTTAAGATAGACCCTGAATGTCTTCTGGAGATTTTACAAATTTGCCTTTTAGAGGTTCGCCATTATTATCTTAAATGTAGCAGGAGCATAACTTTTAAGTACTGAAAACTTATAATTGCTTCATCACCAGCAGCAGCAGTTCATTCTGTATTTCGAGTCATTGAATTTTAACTTCTATCTCGCCTCTAGCACTGTAACCCTCTTCCTGAATCAATAGTTCTTTGGTTTAATTATATCCATTCTGGAAGTTGCTTTTTTCTTGTAAGTTTTCTCAATATGTACTTCTATTAGTTTTCTTCATGCAAAATGAAGTGTATTACGTGATATTTGAACTAGTGAGTTGTTAAGTTGGCCTCTTCCCAAAATGCATGATGTTTATTTTGTAGTTGCGATAATATGTTTAGGCCGAAGTGTGATGATTCCTGTAAATATTGTAAAACCTCCTTTAAAAGAAATTCTTCCAGATAATTCCAAAATTTGCTAAAATGCGTCAAAGTAATGAAATGAAAGTGAAATTCCCTGTAAGAAATGTTTCCGGTAGTAACTATAAGACCACGCTAAGTTCAGCCGAGGTATTAGAAGATAGTGATACTACTCATCCTGAAACTACCTCTCAGCAAGAACATAGACTCAGAAATTGCTTCACTAGTCAGGCCAGTGCCTTCATCAGGTTTAAGTATTTCTAAAGCATCACAGGGTACAATTTCTTCGTTTGATTTTGATAACGTGTCAAGAAAACAACAAGATCGATGAAGTACTTGTAATATATGTCAGTCTCGAAGCCCCGTTCGATATAACAGCGAAAGAATTATGGTTAGATGTACTCAAAATAATGAGATGCGCCTATAAACCACCCTCTCGTTACCAGTTGTTAACTCGGAGTACACTGCAGTTTCCTTAAAAAAAAATAGTGAAGCACTTATCTTAACCTTACAAATGGGTGGTCAATTTGCAAAAATGACTATATCTAATTGTGTTCTAATAATACCTCTTCCAGTATTTTATAAATCAGTACATAGTGAAGATAACAGACGTTTAGTCACATTTTTGGCCTCAGAAATTAAAAAAATGACGAAAGCTGAAAATTTTCTAGTTATTGGCACTGCCAACGGAGCAAGGTCGATTACATTAGTAATTATGGTTGTATTCGCCACGATCTAGACCTTCTGGTGGAACACTTTTTGAAAGAACGTAATTTCAGATTTTACATTCATTTTGAACCCTAAACATTCATTGAAAAGTTTATCAGTTGATTTCATCAAATACAGTTCAGACTTGTCCTTCAAAACGAATTTTGGTTCGAAATAGATGCAACCTCTGTGACTTGTTTCAGTCAATCTCTAAATGAAAATTTAATGGAAGTTTATGAATATTTAGTTGCAATTATGAAACTGCCATGCGTCATCTGAAGAATACAAGTAGATCTTATTATGGAAGGACTCGCACAATACAAAATTAGAGGTGGTAATATTTTTGCTAAGGAATTTTCTCCACTTCTAAAATGACATTTCAAATTTACCCTCGTCAACTGTCGCAATCGAAGCAAGCTTTAGTACTTAAGGATTTATTAATCGGCAAAGAAGAAACGGGCCGGAAAACCAACTTACAATGTCCAAAATTATAATTTACTAAATGAAGAAGATCATTCAAGAGTAGTAAAAGCTACTGAGAAAGAAATGGAAAAAGAAGATATCGAAGAATAAAAGAAAGAGAAATAAGAATCAGATGATGAGGATAATTTATCATTACCGACTTTATTACGTAGTCCATTCTGACTAGTTTAAAAAAACTTGTATTACTTAAAAAGCAGTTTTTTTATTAATTACCAATGTTACCCTAATATTACCGATTTTTAAATTACCGGTAAATTTACATCACTAGTCAGGACTATCACGATATCTTGTATTATCTTTCTTCCTAATGTATGCATTTCTTTTAAATTAAAAGTCCAAAATGCTGTTAAATTCATTGGGTTAACGAGCTGGTCGCCCACCAGTTACAACTTAATTTACGATATTTATTATGCAAAAAATCAGATAAAGCCATAATCTTTAAACCTTTACTGAATCTGAAAGTTTCAGGAATGCCATAAAGACAAAACCGTTATGTCATCGCTCGTAAAATGAATGAAGTTATACAAAAATCCCCATTATTATAATCAATGTGTATCCTTGCTTATTTATAATAAAATAGTTATGAGGTTTAACGTTCTGGTGTATTTAAAAAAAAAAGGCAATTATAAACGAGCTTAACCTATCAGAAGTTAGTGGCTTAATCACGCCCCATTTCGTATACCAGATGAAAAAAATTAATTTATGCTGAAATGCCGCTCCATCGGTTTTGTAGAACCCAAAGCGATTAAAGTGAGAACTGGTATAGTGGAAATTGGAAGATTTGAGATAGTTGTCGAACACAAAAGGGTATTCAGTCTTAGAGAGGTCAATCTTGACTGAAATTATGCAAAAGGGTCTTAATTTAAAGTCTCAGAAAGGAGGTAAAATGGGATATTTTAATTTTAGATGAGTTTTTATACATAATTAATGCAAATTCGTCGTCGTAACATTGAATTTCGAAGAGTTGTGCATTTTTCACCAAAAAAATTATTTATTTGCAACAGTATCTATTATGGAAGAAGAAACTGCAGGAATTAACATAAAATTATTTCAAATATCTTGAACACATAAAACCGATTTCCAGTGTGTGCTTTCAGGCAACTGAAGTAATTTTTTTTTTAATTTCAAGTTTGTAGAGTAATTTTTTTATATCCATTTTATTTATAGTAATTTTTCTTCATGGAAATATATTTTTTATTTTATTCCAGGCATTTAAAGTAAATTTCAGTTTCTTCCAGGTTTTTGTAAAATTCCTCTAAAAGCTTCGGAAACATGATGACTTTAACCAGTGTTTTCTTGGAGGAATTTCCACAAAATCTTTCATTTTATTTCAGGTTTTTAGAGTCAGCTTTCTGTCAACAACAATCACAATTTGGCAATTTTCAAGAGACTGAAATTTCAATAATATTATTACTAGTCCTCGTAATCCTCAGTCAAAGTGGCAAGTTAAACGTAGCAAACAGACTGAAGGATTGAAGATAAAAAAGATATAAATTAAATTCTTTTTGATTATAGAAATACCCCCCCAATTAGGATATTGTCCGTCTGAACTGTCGGTGTTGCGTAAGTTAACAGATTTATTAATTATCATTAACCTATACCATAAACCACATAAAAATATTTTATTAATATTAAAAAGAAACAACATAATAGTAAAAATTATTTTGATCGAGACAAAAGGGACTTAATAAGCCAATAATTAAAGAAAATAGTTCCGTCAGATATCAGCAACAGAAGGGTTCGAAATCCTAATTTTCAGGTTTTTAGAGTCATTTTTCTGCATCCGTGTCATCTTTCAGGCATTCATTAAGAAACAAGAAATGTAACATGAAAATATTCCAAACAAAAGAATCAGATCTGACACTAAGTGTCCATAAGAAGACCAACAACAACTAAGAAGTCCCACAATATTATAGAAGAAAAAAGCAAATTGAGGAAGCCCAATACCGTAATCCCTACAGAGCAAATATATGAAATACTGAAAAGCATACCATCAAAAATAAATGTGCACACAAAAAATATGTAAACACCGAGAAACCAGTTGACTCCGTCATTCCGGAATGACACAAGTGGGACACTGCACGACGTCTCGAAGATTGCCGAGAATCTTCCGGAACAGCATTCTGCCGAGTATATAAGGAGCCGCATGGCCGATGCAAGTCAGTGGTCAGTGTAGTAAAGTTCAAAATATTGGCGCGAGATTGAAATCAGACATAAAAGTACAGTAAAAATACATATTTTTAGTAGTCGTTTAGTATCATGTTTTCGTAGTGTAAATAAATTAGTTAACTATTTTCGATTGGTTTAATTCACACCTAATGATCGGGAACAAACGCTGCAATATTATATTTAATGAAATAGATATTATAGGGAATGCAAGAAATAAAAGTAAAAACAGAGATATATTTTTTCCTCTAGTTGAGCAATTAGAGGTTCGAAAAGCAACATTTGTTTTGAAACGTGACTAAGACTGGCACACAGACTAGGGCATTTGGAAAAGGAAAAAAACTCTTCAGAGATAATATAAAAAAT
Organism: Anthonomus grandis grandis; assembly: GCF_022605725.1. Lineage (NCBI taxonomy): Eukaryota > Metazoa > Arthropoda > Insecta > Coleoptera > Curculionidae > Anthonomus > Anthonomus grandis. Next base: position 23,754,494 of record NC_065556.1, on the reverse strand, counting down.
AAGGATATTGGAGGAATTTTTAAAAGGTCTTAGAAGTCCTAGATATAGCTCCAGAAAATAAGTTTAAAAAAATGAATGTAGTGTTGGGAAAAAATGTAGAAACCTAAGGAAAACTGGGTTGTTAAGGCTCCCGCAATTATTGATGAATGGGTTTTAAAGAAATAAATTATAAACTTCGATCTGCCACTTACTAATACTTTTTCCCGTGTTCAGAAAACTGATTTAAAAAAATGCGTATTATAAAATTAAAAATTATTTCAAATCCCTAGAAACATAGGAAATTGCGGCACATGTAAAAAAAATCATTTCAAGTCCATAAAAATATTAAACAAATAAAGGAAATGCTTGGGAAAAAAATTACTTTGAAATGCTTGGAATAAACGAAAAATAATTTAATATCCTTAGAAATAGAGCCTCAAAAAGATAAAAAATCGTTTGAAATCCGTGGAAAATTAAGTCAAATGTTTGGAATAAAATTATTAATTATTTTAAGTCCCTAGAAACACGACCCCATGCAAATGACTCAAAAGATGACAAAAAAAATACTTCAAAAGATACTTCAAATAATTAAAAATTCTTAGAAAAATTACAAATAAACCCAGCGTATGAAAAAGATGAGAAATAATTTCAAATAACTGAAAAATATAAAAAAATACGTCAAACGCTTGTAATAAAATGAAAAATTATTTAAATAACACGTTCTTTATATGCCTTAAGCCCCTATAAAACCATGGGCTGCTACTCCTTTAACATAACCTAAGAAATCCTTTAAAGTGAATGCAAAAAGTGCATATAGAAGTTTCTGAAGCTTCTTGTATGTATTTGACTTTTATAAATTTACTTTCCCGAAACGTGTATAATTAATAGTTCTTTTATTAAGAAAACCAATTATCTATCATTTTTAACATAAAGATAAATGATCCTTTACAACTAAAATATCCAATGTAAAAATGAAATGCACTTACCGAAATTTCAAACCCAATTACCAAAATACGATATATTTATGGCTTTCAACCGGAACGAATAGCCTATGGGCTGCCCAAATGTCGAAAACCACTAACAAGCGATCCCCAACGGTCCAAAAACCGGAAACATCGTACCTCAAAAATTCGAATATCGAAAATCCTGGATACGTATTACGGGTATGTGCGAACGGAACGGTTTGCGTCCACCGAATATCCCTAAAAGTCGGGGATTCTGGAAAGCGGGAAATATTATGGGAGTCGCGACGCGCCTGTTCCCTCCTTTTGTCCGGAAAAATATATTCACGCTCACGCTATCTATCAACCGGCCGGGAAATACATGAAAAGGGTTCTAAAACATTTTCGAGTGTTTTTCGTTATCTTGTTCTCGTGTAAATTAATCAGTTGGAAATATGCATGTGGCGTTTTCAAGGATTTTTGTGCAAATGAAGGAAATTGTTTGTTATTCGCTGTGAAGTCGGCTCAAAACTGTTGCTTTAACGGCTTTCATATTAGTTTTCTTCTCTATCTAAAGTAGTTAAATAATGCTGTTATTTCGCAATTTCCAATTATCTCATAAAATAGAGGGCACCCCATAAAATCTATGTAAACTCCCTTAAATGGAATATTCTTACATATTCAAGGTGTTTTGAAAGTTGAGTTATTTTCGTCAAAAGAAGTTAATATACCCAAAAACCACCTACATAAAAGTTGCTTAATAAGAGCCTTCCTTCACATTATGAAAAATTATTTTCGTTATTACAATAACCGATTTTTACCAAAAATTGTTCAAAATCGTCCTCATGTTAAACTTGACTGTTTACAAACTTCGAAAATAAATTCCTGGTGTACACAAATTAAATCACAAGAATTTTCAATACACTCTTGAAATGCATCTGGACTGTGTGCTGTTTCATCATGATACACCAACTTTTTTAAATAGCCCCACAAAAAAAATCGCAAGTCGTTAAATCCGGGGTGAAAGGAGGCCAAGAAATGGTCCATTGTGCCCTATCCATCTATTCGGAAACTCAGTACTTAGATGTTGAGACGTTCATATGAACTTCTCGTCTAAAATGTGGTGGAGCCCCATTATGTAGGAACCACATATTCTGTCTCACATTTAGAGGAAAGAACATCTTCTAATAATTGTGACAGATTGGGTCGAAGAATTATATAGGTGATTGTTGGTATACCAACTTCTTTAGACGAGTCCTACAAGCAGTTAAAATAAATGACTCAACTTTGAATAGATATTTTATAATTCTTGCCCTGAATTTTTCAAAGAAATTAAATTTAAAACAAAAACCTTTTACTGTTTTGTTTTAATGCCTGAAAGAAATGAGAAGTTTGAAATTTTGTTACAAATTCCTGTCCGAAATACAAATTTGTTTCTTTTGTATTATTTTGATTTAAATGGCTGGAAAAAATAAGAGTTTTGTTGAATTTTTAATTTTTTGCTACAAACTCCTGAAGGAAATTAAAAAAATCAATCAGTTTTAAATGCCTGAAAGAAATTTTAATATTCTATAAATTTTGGCCATAAATGCCTGCAAATTTGAAAATGGTGCTAAAAATACTAATAAAATGTTGCTAATTTTTTTTTGTATTTTATTTTAATGCCTGAATTTATAATTTTTACTTCAAATGCCTGGACGAAATAAAAAGAAATTAATTATTTTTGATTTTCCTTTAAATTTGCTACACATATTTAACTTTGTTAATCAGGTTTGGCAAATGTTAAAAAAAGGTACGATTTTAATTTATTGTCATTTAATGTTTCAAAAACAAATGTTTTATAATTTAAGGGTATTTTATATGTCTGCTTGGGTGTACAGTCTCTTACTGTAACAGATTCAACTAAATTTTTGGAATTGGTTTTCGATGGTAGATTGAAGTTGTTTCTAGTTTCTTTTAGAATCAGATTGTTTTGCAAGTCGTCAAGAATGCTTATTATGCTTTGGTTGATTCACACCTAAGATATGATGTTTATTTTTGAGGAAAATCTTCGACCTACTTATTCAATTCAGTGTAGTACTAGTTGTACTGCAAAAGCGTGCCATAAGATATTTGTCTGCCATGTTTTAGCAGTTTACAAATTGTCGAGTTAAACCTCACTCGTTTAACGTTAAATATTGTGTGCCAACGCAGACTGTGTGTAAAAAATTATTTATGCATTTGACTTGTTTAAAAAATAATAGATTAAATAACCTTTGCAAATTAATGAATTGCAGAAAGAAGATGAGGTGATCGTGTTGGCCATAAATCATTTAAAAAAAAGGAAAAAGTGCAAGAGTTCATAGAAAATTTAAAAGGTAGCGAATCACATTATAATAGAAAAAAGTCTGTACGGATTTATTTGCATAGTGAACTGACGCAAAATAAGCTGCGTGCAATCTATAACGCATCTATTGCTCCTGAATTTCAGGTGTCTAGGACAATGTTTCAGAGAATTTTTTCACAATTTAACATTGGTTTTAAATCGCCTGCTTGCGATGTTTATACATACTGCACGAGGCTATCACTACAAATAAAAAGTGAAAAAGATGTTGCGAACAAAAATAAATTGCAGCTGGAGAAAAGAGTGCATAAAATGAGAGCAGCTGCATTCTATTCTCTGCTACGTAAAGATGATAACGAAAATACGATAACGTATTGTTTTGATTTGCAACAAGTACAGCCCTTACCAAAGACACCGATCCTGCAAGCGTTTTATTCTCGTCAAATTAGTTTTTACTGTTTCTGTGTTGTTGACCAATCCTCCAAAGAACCATTTTTTTATACATGGACAGAAGATCAGGCTGGTAGGGGATCACTTAATATCTTCAGCCTTATTAGACTTTCTTGAAAAAAACATTCGAATTTGTGGTAAAAAAAAAAACGTTAGATTGTTTTGTGACGGATGCGCACGACAGAACAAAAACAATATTGTGCTTCATGCTCTGATGGCCTGGTTGTCCAAAAATAATGAAAGTTCTGTCCAGAATATAACTTTGTATTTTCCAGTTCGAGGCTTCACCAGAAACAATTTCTGCAAAACGGGCAAAGAAAGAAGAAAAGAACAGAAAATTAAAACAAAAAACAAAACGGAAAAAAATACAAAATATTAAGAAAACGAAGAAAACCGGGATACCAAAGAAGAAAACGAAAGAACTACCAAGCCCTTCTTCGTCAGATACCGAAACAGAAGTAGTAACGCAGGAAAGCGACGAATCCGAAGTCGATATTGATGAATCAGAATTTTGCGCACAATGTCATGGATCATTTTACGACAAAAAAGGTACCAAATGCGATTGGCTTCAGTGCGTGACATGTATGAAATAGATCCATGAGATATGTACGAGATCTGACAGATTTTGCGAAGAATGTACGTCATTATCCGAATTTGCTTAAAGAAACAGTTAAATTAGAGGATATCTACTAGTAGCCACCAGGAATTATATTAATAAGTTTTCATGTTTTGTATTTGACTTCTTTAGAAAAAAAGAATTATGTTTAATTATGTTTATATTAGAAATAAATTTATGTTTTTGGGATCATTAGCATTTTTTATTAAAATAAACTCCTAATTCCTAATTTTTACATAACGAAAACATGTTGCCATATTACCCTGAGCTAGATGCCATATTACCCATGGGTGCAGGTAATATGGCAACGAGAGTTTTCACGTCGCAAACCTACATGGGTACGCTCTAAGGTTCAGTGTTCTTATTGCGAGTTAGTAGGTCCGATGGAGGTCAGAATGTGAGATGTGAGCGATTGACATTGGCGTCCTTTAAAAGATACTCGATTTTATTTAACCATTATTTTAAATTATTTTGTACTTTCTTTCGAAATTTACAGTAAGCTATTGTGATTTTCGTAAAACAAACCTTATTTAGGTATAGCTATTACGTTAATATGGCAATTTATTTTTTCGTAGTACAAATCACAATATGTATGTATATAAAAGTAAATGCAGTTCCCTAACAAAGAAAAAAGTTAAATGCAAGTTAAAATAGAAACAATAAATGTTCATGAAATGTCACAAATGTTACATAGGAATTCTAGTGTATATTTATAAATAGATGTATTTATGTTAAGAAAATTGCAAATACATAACGTTTTAATTTTATTGGAGAGTCAGGAAAACTCTTGACCATCTATTTAAAAATAAATAAGTAACGAGCGCTTGTGACATTGAAGATTACATGAGATGTATGTAACCCTCAATCACTGTATAAGAATTACTCCACCAATACTTCCATCGGAACCCCACTCCTACAAAATGTAATTAAAACAATGCATTTCAACCATTCAAAAAAAAAAACACCAAATCATCAAAAAGAAACAATAACCTACCAGGCAAAAAAAAACCTCTAAAAGACAAGACAAACACAAAACCTCACACACACACACACTCCGGCGCTATACGCTGCACCACTCAAAAAATCCTCAAAGACTACAACGCTCTTGGTGCTTAAAAATCGCGCTTGCGATGCGAATAACAAAAGCGTCATCCCGAGTTACATAAAAAAAAGCCGAAGCCCTTCAAGTATTGCACGGTCTATTGTTTTTCGAAGGTGATATTGTCTCTTCGATGTGAAAACCGTCTCTTTCTATCGACCCTTACCGGTGTTCGATCTATTCGGTTCATAATTTGACCCCCTAGTCGTAAAAGCTGTTGCGGGGGGGTTACTTTATTAGTCCGGGATCTGAGAAAGCTTTTGAAGAAATCCAATCGCACCTCTGTCTAGTAAGAAAGTCATGTATATAATAAAAAGGCCAAGGGAACATATAGAATTGCTATTTATTTTATTATAGGACACCAAATTGCTGATCATCACCTCAGCTACCATTATTAAGTCATCAAGATAACTTGAATCATGCCTTATGATATTAGTTAAAAGCCTTATTGAAGGGAAGGTATAGTTCAGTCTAGAAGAAACACAATCCATTGATTTTACAATCTGTCTCTATACACACCCATCTGTAATAAGATACTTAATTAAATAATAAGCGAACAGAACTTCTCATAAAACTCCAATTTCCTCTTTGGATACATCACTTCTGTCTCCATTACAAGCCATTGAGAGTCAAGTTGTCTCGGTACATTTATTTAAAACCTTATGCCATTGGTTTCTCAGATGGTCAACACTGTCAAAAGCCTTATTGAAGTCAAGGTGTTTTTCAGCTCCTTAAAATAATCCATTATGAGTAACAAACATAGAAGTTAATAGAAGCCTGTAATAATTCATTGATTCCATGAAGGCAGGTTTTTACAATTTAAGTGAAAACCTGGAAATATTGAAATCAGATGGTTTAACTTAAAAAAAAGGGCTTCTCTTGTTGATTATTCAAAGTACTAGTGCCCTCTAAAAGTTTGTTTGTTTTGTTCACAATGCTTTGAATAATAAAAAAAACAGGTTGATGTCATATATACCGACATGGAGAAAGCATTTGATAAGATTTGACATTCCATAATAATAACATCTCTTTATGAAAATAATGTAACTACAGATTTAATTCAGTTAATTTCTTCCTATTTAGAAAATAGACAACAGTATGTAGAGGTTAAGGGCGCCAGGTCTGATGTTTACACTAGTACCTCAGGCGTTCCCCAAGGTTCAAATTTGGGACCTCTGTTATTTTTCGTTGACATAATTAATAAGATTGCTTCTGTTTCTATTGATTCACAAAAACTACTTTTTGCAGATGATTTTTACCTCTCTAGGTGATTGCATCTCTCTGCAGAATGATTTAGATAGGGTTGTTGATTGGTGCAATACAAACTCATTTCATTTCAATAATAAAAAGTGTTCAGCAATGTCGCTGACATTGACACAAAAATATAATTAATTATAGCTACAATATTAGCGGTACCCAGCTTCAACATTCCAGCAATGAAAATGATTTAGGTGTAATTGTTGACAGTAATTTAGCATTTACTGATCACATTACTACCAAAAACTTTAATGTTGAGTGTTTAAAACTGTTTGATAGTCTGGTTTTACTAAAGTTAGAATATGGAAGCATAATTTGGTCGCCAGAATATGACGTCTGGATTACAACCATACAGGGTGTACACCGGAAATTTTAAAAATATATGTCTTTTGTGAGATTTGGACATTATCCTGAACAAGGTTATAACCACAATTTGCTTCTGAAAATATTTAATCTGTTAAATATTCTGCCTAAAAAATCTAGAAAATTTTAATAAATAAGATTGATGCTCCTCAAATTATGGCAATGCTGCCATTCTTCATTAATGTTGGTAATACCAGACAAAGAAAAAATTTTCATCTTGATTGTCCTAGAACAAATACATATATATACAAGAACTCACCAATATATAGAATGTGTGATTATTTTAATATTTATGCCTCTGACCTTGATATTGCTATTACAAATTTAAGGCATTTTACAGAAATTATTGACATTAGACAAGAAATATTTAAAACTTTTTATTAGGTGCATTGTGCATTGTACATTTATATGCTAATATCATATTTGGATTGGATTTCATTCACATATTATAGGTGGTATCTGTAAATTGGTTTCTATGGCTGTTGATACTGTAATTCAATAATTAAAATAAATAAATAAAAAGTAGGATTGTTTTTAAGAATGTAATATCCAAGTGATATTATTTTATATCTGAATTCCATTATAAATCTAGGCCCTAAAAAATGACAAATCAATTCAATAATCTCAATCAAATTATCCTCTGATTACACAATTTCCAAAACATGGGATCCAAATCCCCATCAATCACTGTTCAATAAATAATGTTATAATGCACAACGATCAATCACAATGCATCGTTTGGACTGATCAATCATTCATTTACCCCATTTTTACACTCCCCCAACCATTTAACTTTATATTTAATGTATCTCTTCTCATATTTAAAGTGTTTGATCCCTTTTCGCTCTCCCCCTTTTCTCGTTAATTATGGAAACAAAGCGGAATGCCAGAGCCCAACCACCGTATCGGCCGTATGTTCACCTCTATTCCTGAAACACTAAGGTGAGTCATCAAATTTGTAACATAAAGAAAACCTACAAAGTGTATTTTACTGCCGACCTTGTTTGGGGTTTTATAGTCAGTAGGCAGGGGATAGGGTTTTATATTTTTAAACGTTTTGGATTTTTAGAGGTTTTTTTAAATAAATTATATATATGTAATAGTTACACGGCTTAAAATAGAATAGAATAGTTTATTCATGTTACTTACAACAAGTGTATCACATATGTCAAAGGCAAAAAAATTAAACTAAAAAAAGATATACATTTTAAAATAATAGGTTAAAAGGACAAATACAATTTACAGATAAAATTATTACAGAAATCACATGGTTAAAAAATAAGACATACAAAACCAAAATTATATTAAAGAAAGAACTTAAAAAATATATCTACATTACAAAGAGTACTGCGGATGTGATCGCTTTCATGCAAAATTGTGATTTAGGAATGCGTCTATGCCATAAAAAACATTTAGCTTCAGCTAGCAGTAAAGTTATAACCTTAAAGATTTAATTTACGACATTTTTATAGGGTAGATTTTTATGTCCCAGCTCAAGCACCTTAATATGAATCAGATAGGGCTATCCAGGCCATCCCACTGAAATCTGCACATCCTATTTAAAGTTTTATGATCAATAAATGTTGATGTTCCAAAATGTTCATCATGTTTTCCTTATCTTAATTACTGTTTCCGTAATCCTGTTACTCTGAGCTTTAATTATAGGATATTGTGTAACAGTTCTTTATCCCAACAGATACAGTTCTTTATCTTGTTCATTATAGTAGTTTAATGAAGGTTTTCAGTAAAATTTCTATAAGATTCACGTAATCAATAGCTTAAGGAGATATTAGCAAATTAATAGTTACTGTAATAAAAACATTTTTTTATATACAATAGGAACCATCCTTAATGATAAAATACCAAAGTTGAGGGAGATTTATTTAATATCTGTTTACATGTAAGTGAAAGGGAATATTTGTTCATTGATTTTATGTTGATATTACAAAGAGAAAATGTAGATAAAGAGGAAATATTTAACAATTGTTAAATTATCTTTACAAGTGAAACAACTTGACAGCCAAAAAAATAATATTTGCACTTTCTCAGTTGACAACTCAGAGCATCTTTCAGAATTCCTAATTTAAAAGCCCTCACAAAAATCAATTCTAAAGCTTTTTAAGGGCAGCAATGTGAACAGCATATTAATGAGTAATTCAACCATATTGGTTATAGCATTGAACAGTTTAATACTCTTAATACAATACATGTATGATTTTGTGATTATACTAATTATTCTCAGCAAAACTATTAAGAAATCATTTATTTAGCTCAGAGAATGGTAATTAAGAGATAATATTTCCATTAACCAGTTTATGTGAAAACAACAACTGCCCAACTAACTACATGATCCTTGGTGTTTTAAAGTTTAAAGACCAAACAATTTTCAACTGTACTCATATCTTAGCTCCTTCAGGTAGACAGTCAATAATCTTCCTAATAAATTAGTATTGAGCAATAAATGGAAGTATATTCTAAGCATGGTAGAACATAAGAAATATATATGGGGATATGGGGTGTTCACTATTCTTAATTTGTTATAGTTTTTTTTTAAAGCCTTGTGTCAAGCACATTTAGCAACAAGTTCCAAGTGGAGCAACGGTATTCATGTTATCTAAAAACTTATATCTAACTCTCTATAATATAGATAAGTGGTTTTAGTTTAATTTGTTATAGTTAGAATTTTAAAAATACAACAAGTAATCTATCCTCAAGTAATAATATTCAAGTTTTAATTTATTAATTAGAATTAGTATCTTAAGTCAAAATTCGACAACCAATTTTGAGACATAAATTATTGTTAGTAACTTTATCCCTTTTAACCTATTAAACAAAAATGATTTTAACCAGGGGTGTGCGAACCAATGGGGGGTATTGGTGCTGTATCTTAATTTACTTTTAGTCAATTTTTACAAAAACAGTGATATTTACCAATTTTCGCTGAGAGCACCTTTTATATGCAAAAGGCATAGGAGCATCATAATCTGTTACCCAAATGGGCAGAAATTGAAGTCTTAGAGAAATGGGGTTAAATTTACCAAATATCCCCCTGGTTTCCACACTCCTGGTTAAAATTATTTTTATTTAGTTCAAAAGAATAAACATACTAACAATAATTTATGTCCCACAATAGGTTGTGGTAACTAAAATAGTTCTGAAGTTTTAAAACAAAAACTAGTTTTTAAAGTTTATCTTCAAAGAGCTCTAGCTCCCTGGCAAAGCAGTTTCGGACCCATGTTCATACAAACTTTTCTTTTTCTTTTACATTTTCTATCACCCCTAGAAGTTGGTAACATTTTTGCCAATTATTTATAAATTCAAAAGATTCCTGTTCATCCTATCATAAAATTTAATTAAACCCATTGGTCTAAAAGTGTTATGCTCTATTTTGAAAAGAATATTTGACTTTTAAAAATTGAATTTAGTGAACTTTATGATCTGTGTTGATTGATCAAGTTCTCTATTGTCGATATACATACTGTAAATACAGTCTACTGTAAATATAGTAAGTAACTGTATTGTCAGAGCTATTGGTAATTTGACTATTTTAAAAATGTAACTTTACATTTAAAAAAAAGTGAATTTTAAAAATTATTAATAGAGAAATAATGGTATTTATAAAATGTTTGATGGTTGACAAATTGATTTATGTAATTATACTGCTGGAATTTGAATATTTAAAGGACAATTTTTAAATCAATATTTCAAAAAAGCAAAGTGGCTATGATTAAATAAATAAAAGATTATGTATAAAAAACTCAATATAATACTGTTATTTATGCTTTTTTAAATTCTTTACTAAAATACTATTCAATTAACATCATAGGATAGTAATGCTTTTAATAACATCAACAAAAATCATAGAAAAAAAATATTTACTTACCTTTAAATTTACAGTACATTCACTGGCACAAGTGCATTGACACAAAACCACACCAGATAATCGAGTTTTTGAATAAAAGCTAACACTAATAAAGCCGATACTTTCTAGCCCGGTTATTTGAGAGCATTTAGTACCACCTTCTGTTGTAAATTTTTAAAAAAATACAGGATAAAAAGGGTTTTTTCGAAAAATTCATACAAACAAAAGTGTGTGAGCTTTCGCGTATCGCGCAGCCATTTTGTTTTGTCGAGCTTTTTAAGCTTTGACAGTTCGTTGACGTTTGTCGAAAGGGCACAACCTCCTGGGGCTATTGGAAGGCTCCGACCAATAAGAACATTTATTTAAAAAAAAAATTTGCAAATCTGATAGTGAATCTTCTCATTTTAATCTAACTTAATCAATCATATTAATCTAATCCAATAATTTTTTAAATGGTAACATTTAAAAATATAGGTTGCTATGGTAACTGGCTTGTGATTGGTCGGTGTACGGACATCATGTTCACGCTCCATGGAGGGTAAAAGCCTTTTTAGCCGTCAATGTCAAAAATATTAACGGTGTGTCAAGCGTTAAATGAGGTTATGTTCATGCTTGTTTACATTTCTATATAATATTTTCATAGATTTGTCTTTATTTTTATTCATGAAAATGATATCTATTATCTAGTAATTGAAAGAATTCAAAATAATGGCCATGTATGTTAAGTTATAAATATTGCTATTTTACACATTAGGCAATCTTGACATTAAAAATCTAAAACTATCCTGTCCTTTCTAATAAGCCAGTATTTTCTACCTACTTTTGCTTTAGATTCTTAAAAAATGAATTACTTAGCACTTTTTTTCTTAATCGGATTTACAAGTGCCTTTGCAAAACGCTCTGTAAAGGATAAAAGTGACTGGATTGATCCCCATGACATGAATGCCAAAGTAAAACACAAATATCTGCCGACAGGCATAAGATCTCCCTCTTCAGATATTACCGTAGATCCTTTACAAGACATTTGCTATTCTCACATCAAGAGAGTTGTCTCGGTTATCATAAAATCCGCTCATATGGATAAGTCAGATCCAGAGCAGTACCATGGACATCTAAGATTTAATATAGACCCTAAAGACTTTGATTTTCTAGACAAGTTTGGTCAGGAAGACATTACTTTGGATAAACTAAGGCAACTTAACACAATTTTGGGCAGTAGTTTTCATAAAAGTTTTATTGACAGTTATCTGAATACAGTAGAATCCTTTCAGATAAAAATTTATCATATGATTGTCAATCTTGACAATCTATGGCTTTTAGGAGCTATTTGGATAATATATGTTACATTTCAGCTCTTTAAACATGACTTTTCCATTGCATACATTGTTAAATATTTGATTATTATGGTTATGATTGTCGATTTTGGGTTTAGATATCATCACTTGCTGAAGGTAAGATATATTTATTTTCACAACAGTTTTGTTACATTAAAAAAAAATATATACAGAGAAAAACCAAATTACATTCATTTGCCTGCACTAAAATAATTATTTTCTCTGCAAAGCTCTAATTATAGTTAAATTAAATGATGTGTGGGAAGCAAATATAATGTTTCTTGAAAATTTCTTTTAGAGAAATTAAATATTAAAAAAAAAAACATTTAAGTACCTAGAAAAATATGACATTTTTTGTTAAAAATAAAAGTTATTCATCATCTCCTTAAGTTTTCAAATTAAATACAAGAGGCATAACTAAAATGGTTATGATTAATGTTTACTTTTTACTTTTTAATTCAACATATTTTTAATAATACATATAAAATTAATATAAAGTACCTTATGTACCTAGAATTCAAAGTGTATGATTAATAATTTTCTCATAAAAGACTAAATATTATGGACCTACTTATACTATGCACAAAATCATAAACGACAACTGTCAGAATGATATGACTGCAGGAACAAAAATTTAGGAATTTTAATGACAGTTAAAATTGCCATATTAATTTAATCTATCTACCTCAAATTCTTATAGATTAATATGCCTTTTCTATCAACAATATTCCTTCATCATATTTTTTAATTTTCTGATTCTTCAATTTTTGTAGCTGATTGGTAAATTATTTAACAGTTTCCCTAGCATATATTTAAAGCTTTTTTGCCTGTCAGAGGAGTCTGCAAATGTAAACTGGTCTCTGTTTTTATATAAGAACATTCTAGTATATGCAATGAAAGTACAGTTAAGAGTTTGAACTGGTTAAAAAGAGGTCTCGTAGACCTGTGTTTGTATTCCTGCTACAAGTTGAATACCATATTTTTCAGTTTTGAATGCCAATTGTAGTGAGAACTAGTTAGCTCTGTGTTTATGCAATGATCTAATCTTCTACATATCTTGCATTTCCTTGAAAAATTGTTTGTTTTCTAACATACATTTTCAGGAGGCTGATGAACACAATATGGCAGTGGTTTACTCCAGTGAGTGTGATCCTAGCAAGATGTCTTGGTCTGAATGGGCTGGATTTATGTTTAGTAAGTTATGAATACAAAAAAAAGGTAGCTATTTACTACAACCTATTTTCAGACATGAAGAACTGTGAAAAGAAAACAGTTACTCCTCTAGATGCCTTCTTATATCAAATTAAGCACCTTATCATTATTCCTATGCATGCTTTTGGCACTGGAATGGGAGGATTTGGAAAAAATATGTTTGGTAAGTAAAATAAACAATTTGCTCTCGAAAAATAATATCATATAATTTCACCCATGACTAGTATATTTTTATTTATTTTTTTTTATAGTGGGTTTGCCTTGGGGCCTCAACCTTATAATGTGGCCATTAATGTTGGTTTTCACACTACTATTTACCATCTTCCTTATGACTATTCTAACTGGACAGTCTATAGAATTGAACATGTTGCATATGCTTAAGATGAAGTTTGGTGGGGGTTCAAATGATGCCTTACCTGCAGCAAAGACTAAACATATATCACATAAAGCAGTACATAGACCAATGGTTCAAGATGTCTCCGAGAAAAATATAAATAAGAGATGCAAGAATAACAAAAAACAAAGCCAAGACATGTTGCAGATTGGTGCAGGAGATGGTTCAAAGGGTGTTGATAAAGTAGTTGTAGAAAAAAAGAAGAAAAATGCCGAAGAAGAAAGTGGTGAAAAAAGTAAAAATATATCTTTAGAGTCAGAAAAACTAACAATGAAAACAGACCAAGTGGATAAATGTATTAAAGACTCCAAAAAATAAAACTAAAGTTTATAAGAAAGGGTTTTAACAAAACAACACTTTTTGGACTCTATACTCGAAGTATAGAGTCCTTGTTTGGTGCAGAAAAGGTTTTCTAATTAGTGAGAACAGTCTAAAATACTAAATTACTAATCAGTGCCTATTAATTATAATTGAGATGCACAATTTCCATAGTAAGTTCAAATTATAGGGCTTAAAATTAGTTTTATGCTTTGTTTGCAACCTCGCTTGCTGTCACACTATTGATTGTTATTGTATTAATAATTTTAGTTTTATACAACGATTTTTGTAAGTAATTGCATGGAGACTAAAGAAAAATTAAACACAAAATATATTTTTAATAAATAGTTTTATTTTCTACAGGCTCATTATATATGGCTATCACTATAGTTTTTATACATAAGTTGAAAAATGTAATTAGTTATGAGAGTCGGCTCTACATGGAGCCTGAACAACTTTGGCTATGCTGTTCAGTGTTCTGTTTAGTACAACAGTTAGTGTACATGTGCTTCCGACGAATTCACTAATACATTCATCAGCTTCTGTTAATATTCTGTTGAAGAAAACATGAAGATTAGAAGGAATATTAGGTATAACCTCAAAAAGAGACTAAGACTACAAATAAGGTCGGCAGATATTTTGATTTTTATCTTGTTTTTACCTATGTTTGCGTTATATTACTGTTGGCTCAATCAAGCTAGAAACTTCTTAAAGGAATATTTACTTTTTATGTTTTATTGATTTGCAAATCAAAAAGGTTCTGAGTTAAGGGAAATTTCTGAGCTATTGAATGATATTCTCAATTAATCAAGTTTATTGGTAATAATACATGTCTAGAACACATTTTTGTAAGTCAAATTCTAACTAAAAACTTATATAAGTCAAAGACTTTAATATACATATGCAAGTTAAAAGATCACATTTATTAGAATGGTAAAGTACACAAACAAAAACTAAAGAAACACAAGCGTAAACTAAAGGTATTTTAAAACTTATAAATTATTAAGATTTGAAGCAAAGTACTCCCAAAAAGTGTAAAAAGCACTGTTAATTAAGAATGTTAATTTAGAAAGTATCTGAAAGAAGCTTATTCCAAGGTATTTAGTGCCATTTTTGGTCCTCTCAAAGCGGCTAAAGTCTGGTATCAAACCGTCATTATTCTTTTTATCTGATAATCATGAATGTCCTAATGGGTTTACAGAGATGAAGGTTTTGTTTGATGTACAATAGACATTTCAGTATATTATATATAGATGGCAGGATAAGGATTCCCAGGTATGTGAAGCTTTGATAGTTGTGCCTATAACCCATTCCATATCTAATGCGAACACACCTTCACAAGATTTCGAAACAAGCAAAATATTGAAAGAGCTCTTTAGTCATATGGATGGTATGATTTTCTTAAGTGAGCTGTGGATACAGATAGACACCAATAAATTTAACCTCCTCAGCACAGTTCGCCAAAAGTGGATGATGGGCTTCCTAAGTGTTCATAACCTGTGATTTTGAGGTATTGAGCGATAATTTATTGCACTATATCCATCTCAGATGGATTATAGCTTTGGTAGTAAGTGATATCATCAGCGAATAAAACAGTGCTAGCTCTCTCTTGGAAATAGCAAACATTTATATGACAACAGAACAAGTATGGGTCCTAGATGATCCCTGTGAAACCCCAAATCATAAAGGCAGTCTAGAGAAATAATTTTATTGAAGAGGCACATATTTGAATTTATTTAAAAGATATGAGGCAATCAATGAAGCTGAATTAGATAAGTAATAATAATAAATGATAAGTAAGAATTTGAATATTGGTAAAAGGAAATTTCGGTCATTAAATTATGAATTATTGAACTATGTGCAGTCAGATATTAGTACTAAAAATGTTGGACTTAAATGTTGGTGTACCTATTTAGACTTTTAAAGGGCTCATATTGAGAGAGACGTTTTTTAATGTCTTTTGAATTTGAAGAATTCACCAATTGTTGAATTAGATTTTAATAGTTGATTTCATCTCAGATAGTAAACTATGACTAGGTGTTCCGTAACCTAACCTTGGTAAATCGTCGATTAGAAGCGGTATTTTTACGGTTCCTGAAAATATCGGTTTGAAATGGAACGCTCCGGTTTCTTGTTGGTCCTTGGTCTTGTTTTCGTTGGTTGATATTAGGTTATAAATTCCATTTTTGCGTTATAGGTACCCATTATTATTTATAATACCAACAATGAATGCAAATGCAAATGTTGTTGGTATATTTGAGCTCCTGCTCCTAAGCAGTAATGAAAGCTCTAGTAGTAGCGATGATGAAGAAATGGGTCCTGTGTGTAAAGGTTTTTTTTTCAAAATTGGGGGTTTGTACTTTTAAAAAAAAAATATATAAATACATAGTTGCATTATATCAAGATCAAGTCCTGGATTTGAATTGCAGTCAAGTGTAATGAATGATGAATGCAATAAATTGAATGAAGTTATAAATTGAATATTAAATTGATATAACTATATATGATATTGTTATAATTGATATAACAATAAATTGAATCAAATGATAAAATTTCATAACAGGAAAAAATCAAACCAAAACTTCATAACATTACCTACAAACACAGGATTTCCGGATGTCGTAGATTAAACTCAAAATATAAGTACATACGTTTAATCCACGACATCCGTAGGAATAAACGAAGGTACCGAAAAAAATGATCGGTCGTTTCGGTTAACATTTGCAACCAATTTTTTAGGAACCGCGTTTCATAACCGAACCAAATTTCAGAAGTTGTATAGTTATGGAACGGTAACCGGCACAACCGGAGGAACCGGTTAAGTTACGGAACTTACCCTAAACACATTGTAGTATTAAAAGTTTTTAACACAATAAGGACAGGTCTTCCTCAAACTATACTTACTTGCACAATGTTTCCTTATCCGGCAACGAGTTAACATACTGTGTAATATCAGTTTGATTGTCCTTTGGCTTACATATTGGTTCGTTATTTTTAAATGCTTCAGACGACTTCATTCTTTGCATGCAATTTGTTAACCCGTTTAGCGGATACACTGTAGGAAACAACACTGAATCCTTTACACTAATTAAGTTATGACTTACTCACTTTTAAGCATGTCATGTATTTCATAAACGAATGTAGCCAAAGCCCGAAAGAAATTCAATATGAAACTTGGGTACCAGTTCATTTCATCTGGGATGCAATTCTTTACTTTTTCCATCAGATCTTGCGAGCAATCAGTCATGCCATTTAAAAACGTCTCCATGGGTGTTTTTTCTAAGCGGAATCCATTAATACAGACTTTTGTTTTATTATAGCTTTCCTAAATAATACACAATTTGGTCGAAGAATGTTGAAGTAAATTTTTCTTACCTCAGCTTCTTTAGCAGCCTGCTCACCCCCAAATCTCTTACATTCTTCCAATATAGGATCGTGAATGTTGAAAATGTTATTCAAATTCAGTGGTAGTACAGGTATGCTTCGTTTAAGTCTTAGGAGATTTACACCTAATAATAATACACATTTTATTTTGTTAATATGTCTATTTAATTCTAGTTAAAGTACATATTTTATTCATTTACACTTAAGTCAAATCTACTACTAGTATTTGAACGTACTTCTTCTCTGTTTGACGTTTTTGCAAGTGGTTTTCTTGATGAACTTAAAGAGGGCATCTACGATGTTTGCAGGTGTGGTGTCCTGGCAGTTCTTTTCTAAATCTTCAACCACGCAAGTACGGATTTCGTTTAGGTCACTGTAAAGAACAATAATGTTTTAATTAATACAGGAACAGATAAATTGTGATAAGCTAAAAAGATGTCAAATTTGGTCACAATGAGTTGTATACTTACTCGCATTTCTTCTTATCAATCTTCAAACTGGGCAGGCTGGTGGGCAAAGAAGTTATTGAAAAGCTACTAGTATCGATTTTCAAGGTGGAATTCATGCATTGCTTGATTTGTTCAGTACGTGACGACAAACATTCTGGTCCGCCTTCAGCAACAAACACTGAAAAAAAATACAAAATACAGTGTTAAATTACCTTAAAAAACACATTTAAACTTACTGGCTAGCCTATCTCCATCTTTGTAGCAAGCGAAATCAATCACTTCCTCGATCACATTGATCGTTTTGTCTAAGGCGGCAATTTCAACTTCTTCCATGCATTCTTTGGTGATATTCACAGTGGTCATGATGCAGTTCTTGTATTCCTGGCGTTTGTTACAGTATTTCCCAAATACCTCATCCATTGAACCGGTCTTTTTGGCTTCTTCCAGTTCTTCCTTGATTTTTTCCGGGTTGATTTTACTTTGTAGACAGTTTCTAGTTTCATTGATTGCCGTCTAAATGGAATTTATATTTTAAAAATAACGAATTTTCAGTGATTATGTATATTTACCTTAAGCCTGTCATAGCTATCAGGCTTTCCCTTTGCCTGGCATTTTTCTTTAATCTGGGGAATATCATCGAGGTTTTGTGGGTGAGCAGGCAGTTCGATTTCTGCCAGGCAGATACCTTCCAGGAATAATTAATTAATTAGTTAGTTAATATTAAATCGGCAATATTGTTTTTTTTTTCACCACAAATAACTTTCATTACAGCGTGCAATCCTGGAAAGTTTTTTTTTTATTTTGTGGTGTTATTGGTTTCTTAATTGATTATCTGCTATGGGAACGTTCTTCTAAATTTCGAAATACAACAGCCATTAAATAGCTCAAAGAAAGTTTATGTAGGTGAACTACAAGGATTTCCCTGAAGAAATTTGAATTTAATGAAATTAACAAAAATGAACCATCAAATCTTACTAAAAATGCCCATAAAGCTATTGCGAAACACTAATTTTTTAAATATTCATGGCACTCCAATTTTGAATAAAAAGATTTTCAGGTTATAGATCCTAAAATGGCGCCCTCACTTTTTTAAATAAGTCACCTCTTTTCAAAATGGTAGATGTTTGCCATCTTATAAAGGAAATGAATAACCCAAAGTGTATAGCACGATCGCCATTTTGTTTTTGATTTTAAGTAGGTGCCATATTGTGTCATTACAATTTTTTCAGAGGAACCCAAATGACGTCTCAAAACCATGACAGAAACATCATCAATTCACTGTCATGACGTTAGAATGACGATCAAAAAGTCAGTTATGTAACTATTATACTAGTCTACTTATGACCCATATTACCGTTAAATAACTTATTTTACTGACCATTTAAAGACGCTTTTACTGATGACATTTTAGTGATGCTTCTAGTGACTCCTCCTTTTTGGAGTTTTTACTTTCTCTGATCTTTAATTGATGTTTCTAAAGAGCGGAAAGTTTTCATACAGGGTTTCTAAATTTGGTAAAATACATTAAATTTAGCTTTTACATTTATAAAAAAAATGTAACAGTATTTTTCCTGTAAAAATAAAACTGTTTTCCAAAAAATTCAATGCTATTTAACGCGACTTTTGTTTGCTTCAACATACATATTTATATCAATTTTTCTTTTTCATTATGGTATGATCTACTTTTTACTCGTAGGCAAAAAATCTCTCTAAAAATTTTTTTCAAGTATTCATAAATTACCTTCCTGATAATAAAATGGTTACTTAAATAGCAGTTAAGTGACTAACATTTTTAATAGAGGTTTTACTGGTAAAGACAAGTACGGTTAAAAAACCAAAAAAGAATAGAAATTAGTCATTGGAAAATATCCGGAGTTATAACACAGAATTACTGAATATTTCATTAATCTACTTTAACCAATTTTTGTGACACATAATTTAAAACTGGGTGACAGGCTACAAAGAAGTTAAGGTTTTAAATTATTTTATTGGCGATAAGTGTAGCGACATGGTTGGGTTGGAAGTGACATGAACTCTATTTTTAGCCATCTTTCACGTTCCTTTTCCTAATTTTTTTCCAAAAAAATTAAGTTCTTAGTCATTTTTAGCCAGTAAGTAATTTACTTGCTTTTAGACCTAACAATAAAGACGTAATAAAATGTTGAAAAAAGGAAATTTTAATGATTATTTAAAATTTATTGACGCATTTAAAAAATTAGTTACTGACTTCTTTTAGACGTCAATACTGATATTCTAGAAACATTAATGTAAGTCCTCTTTTTCATTGCCATTTAACGACATTTTTTTATCGTCACAGAAAGGGCATTTTGCTGACTACGTCATTAAATGACTATATTTGGCGTCATACAATATTCCTGCCAAAATTTCGTTGCCTGGGTGTTGCACTACGTTTTGATCATAAAAACATATTGCTTTTATATTGCTTAATACAAAATAAAATGGCTGCCTTTTGAACATTTCGTAAGTAATATCTCGTCGCCATTTTGTTTTAGATGCTCAAAGTTTAAAATCGTATAGTACCCTTAACTATATATTATTATAAAGCAAACCAGGATACCTTATTACTACTCGAATTCGTAAACAAAATGGCAGCGTTTTTGATAATGTCTTGTGCTCTACTACTTCATCTTGAAAATGAAAAATGCTTTTCATGGATCACATCCGTGTAAATGACGTTTCGACATAGAAGTCTTATAATCTTGGCTTTATAAAAGATATATAAGCCCTAAAGAGAGCCCTTTAAGTTAAGAACATTCTCCCAAACTGTATAAAACATGTATGCTTGATGGTTCACACAATTTAAAAAAAATGGTTCACACAATTTAAAAAAAACTCCATTTACTTACCGACGACCAGTAGAACTCCAGCTAGTTGCCACTTCATTTTTCAGTACGTTCTGCTCACTCAAAAATTTTTTTCGTACTAAACCACCTCGATGTTCACTCGTTGAAAAGGTCAGATTAATACTCAAGGGGGGAATCAGTTTAGGTTTAATCAGTTGAGGTTACGACCTTTGTTTAAATATGCTACTCCCATATCATTACAATCGGTGCCCCAGTGTTTCTTATTAATGATATCAGTGGCGTACACGAAAAAGCTATTATTTGCTCCTAATTTCATTCATTAAATAGTCAAACAATGCGAAATTTTCTTATTGCTTTGTATGGAAAGTCTAAAAGTTTGCAACAAATTCTTACTAAGTCAAGTATTTAATTAACCATTAATGGTGCGTGACTCCGCCACTGTTATTTTAATTGCTAGCTCTGAGATAGGAAATTAAATAGTAATTACAGTCGATTTGTTTTATTTATTGCCTTTTTCTATTTTCTTGGTATAAATGCTTGTTTGTTTAAGAAGATAATTGTAGGAAGATATTTCTGATTTACTTTCTTAGACTAAAGGAAAAAAACCCAATATTTTATGTGTCAACAAATCAACTCGCTATGTAATATTTTATGTGTATTTATAAGATTATTATATAAGTAAATAATAAAAATCATTTCATTAATATATTATTATGGATTGAAGTTATTTATTTACATGAAAAACTACTGTGCAAAAATATAGAAACTCATCAAAAGTTTCTGGAAAATCACCCAAAAGTGTCTTTTTATAAGATTAATTTTTTAAATACCAATTTTACCCAAGTCGATAGCACGTAAATCGGACTAATTCAAGCATTTTGTATATGAAATAGTTTATTAAAAATTAAATGTATTAATGTTTTCACTGAAAATTATGGTTTATACATCAAATTGATCTCCAGCAATATAAAATCATTGAATAATTCCGGAGTATAGCTCAAGAATCAATCAAAGGATTTTACAATTTTAAATCTCATTGTTGAAATTCCAATTTTAGCCTTGCCTAGGTCCATACTTAACTCCTAACTCCTAAATCTGACTTTATTTCAAAAATTTTTTAGGCTGCAAGAATCCTTTGTATATGATATTGTTAAATAAAAATTACTTAAATTTTCAGTGAAAACCTCAAAAAAGTCTCTGGAATAGTTTTAAATTATTTTTAAATAGAAGTTAATTTGTTGTATGAAAAAATGCCTTGAAAAAAAGGCTTGACCAAAAGTGCTATAATTTATTAATTTCTTCACCGAAAATAATGTTTTATATATAAAATTGATCTCTAGAAATTCCTGCATACTCTACTGAAATAAATGTAATAATTCATTAAAGGATTCTGCAGTATTGTTCAAAAGTATCATTTTCTTAAAAATAAATCTCAATTTCAACATTTCAATTTTAGCCTTGTCAAGGTCCATACCTCGTAAATTTTACTGTAACTAATACATCTTTTAAGATACAAGAATCCCTTATATATGAAATTATTTAATAACAGTTATCTTAACTTTTACTGAAAACCTGATAAAAATATCTGAAATATTTTTTAAATAATATAATGAATAGAAATTAATTTCTTGTATGAAAAGTTGCCCTTAAAAAAGGGCTGATCAAAAATGCTGTAATTTTTTAATTTTTTCACCGAAAATAATATTTCATACATTAAATTGATCTCCAGGAATTCCTGCATATTCTCTTGGAAAAAATATAAAAACCATGAAAAGATCATTTTAGTTCTGATGCTACAAGAAGTACTTTACATAGTTCAGTCAAAACTGCTGTAGTATGTTAAACTTTTCGTGGTTCACATTTCTTAATAATATAAAACAGTGGTAAAACATGTAACAAACGAGATTTATTGAATACTACCTACCACCTCCTCCCATGTCTTGGAATATTCACAGATATTTTAGAACATTCAAGATTCCATAAGTCAAGGCTAATGGAATATATTGCACTTGGGATGTTAATTCTAAAATTTAGTGTTGAAAATTTGACCATTCTTGTATGACCATATATCGTAACGTATTATAATAATGTGCAGATATAATTTAAATGAACCTAATTATAAAATGATACACTCCATCCAAATATAAAAACCTTATCAATACAAAATATGAATAACTTAATTTTAATTATAATATTTTCGATATATACATATAATACAAAATATCACATATTATTTAATAAAATTACTTAATACTACCACATTATCCACATATTAAAGTCTTATCGTTGATATCGTAGAGTTACTACTAGATGCAAATAGTTCAGTGGAATAATGTACTGCATCATGGACTGTAGGAAATGATCTGAATCCAGTTTTAGCCACATGTTCCGGATAAACTTTTGTTAGCATTTCATATATCGGCTCTAAAAATAATATGGTTAGATGAAGTCGGAATGAAATCTATAAAATTACCTTTGCAGCTAGCAATATACACAGGAATATCCAGTTTTGTGAAACTATCAGCAACAGACTTTAACATGCTCACTCCTGAAGGATCTATATGGCTTACCGATGAAAAATCCAAAACTAAGCATCTCATTTGCGTGTTGACTTTGTTTTGGACTTTTTCCAGTTTGTTTGATAGAGTATCTGTTTTTTTATCCGATAGATCATCCACCTAAAGGGGCAAAAATAGTTTATATTGTTTTAAATAGGTCTGTATCGTCTTACTTTTCCTAGGTACTTAGCGAGTTTCGCTCTGTATACGACTTCCTTCTGGGGATTAATTCCTACCAAGCGGATTAAGTCTGCTTTGAACATCGCTTTTGTAGCAAAATTGATTCCTCCCGAGTAGTGGAATATTTTAATACCTTCTACTTCCTTGGCCTGAAAAAATGAAAAAGTTTAGTCCTAAAAAATACATCAGACGCACGTATCAGCTTAATTTGTTTCTAGACTGAATATAATAATCAAAATAATCTCCACAATTTTTTCAGGTTATACAGTGATCGTTGCTATTTATCCTTGATTATGCAAGGATTGTAGAGCATGGTCTTAATTTTTCAAAGATCCTTGAGTTTCAATTTCTTCATTGGTAATAGGTACGTAATGAAAATAGAGATCGTCATCATTTTCACTTTTTGCACAACCAATACGTTCATGAATAGAAGAACGATCTGTTAATATTTGGACAATAAATGCAGGTGATTCCTGTTTTGCTGATTCTCAATACCAAGTAAATTTGTTTATGTATTTGTCAAAGTACTGTCCTAATTCGGAGAGTGATTGAGAACATAAAATTAGGAAACCCAGTTTTCAAATAGGCTGAGATTGATTTAGATAAACCTAGAAGGATTAGGGAAGATTCATTTCATCAGAAGTTCTACTAAAATCAAAAGTAGGGCAATTAATCAATGCTCAGTTGATATGATTTCTTCACTTTCTCAATGCTAGCATTCATCATCTTCGTAATGTTCAACTTGTAATGCAATAACAATGACACAGATTTTTTAAAGTGTCTCAGCATTTTGCCTTTATAAATGTCAATTTTTTTTCTTAATCATCACCTGATGATTCTGAGATATTTCCATCCCGTTTTAGTCTTTTGAACAGCAACTCTTTTATCTTCTTTTATGAAGATTTTATACATTATAATTGAGCATCAGCATTTCAATGTTCGTCTTGTCTAAGCTCAATGGTGATATGCTTTCTTCATTTTTTTCTATGAAATCATTCTTCATAATATTTAACATTTTCTACTCATTGAACATCCTGATTTTTCCTTAGGTTTTACTGGTTTCAAGTTGTTTCAGCACTAATATTTTGTTTAAAATGCCTTGATTATCTTCAATTGACAAAATCTTTAGAGGTAGACTATGGCCGACCCAATTCGGACTCTTTGACATTAATTTAAATGAAAGCATTGATATCTCATCAACATTTTAACATTCTTCTTATCTACAAGATTCTTCAAGTCTTTTTTTGGTACTTTTTGATGAACAATTGTTCATCATCATCATATTTCTGAAAAAAGAGCAACAGCTCCAATTTCAATTTTGCTGAAGTAAATATCAAACAAACTTTGATAATAAATAATACTTACTACTAATAATACCACAATTTATTACCACTTTATAAACTACATACTAAAGATTTCTTACCGCTTTATATCTCGCAATATCCAAATACAAATCAGTACTAGGAACTTGTCCTAGCAAACACGTGTGAGGTCTAAAGCTGAGTACAAAAATAGTGGCCAAGGACAAAGCCACCCCACACAGTAATCCAATATCGATCCCAATGAAAACGACTGTGATAAAAGTGCCTATCCACACCAAAGCGTCAATCTTGCTAAGCTTCCAGAATTTCCAAAAATCGAGCACTTGCAAAAACATTCCTTTTAGGGCGACGACTATGATACTTGCCAGAACAGCCTGCAAAAATTTTATTTAGAAAGAAATCTCTTACATAGCACCCACCTACTTTAGGTAATGGTTCAAAAAATGGCCCAATCCATAACAAAACTACAAGTAAAATAAGGCAAGACACTATTGAAGCTATCTGGGTAACACCGCCGACAACTTGCTGGATCAGTGATCTGGATAAGGAGGCACACACTGGCATACATGAGAAGAACGATCCAAAAACGTTGCTCAGGCCCTAAGAAATTATTATTGCAACTGTTGTTATGTAGGGTCAAGACTATTACCATTGCTAACAGTTCTTGGTTGGCATCAACTTCATAATCCAGCTTCTGAGCGAAAATTAACGCCATCGACAAGTTGATCGTGTAAGAGACAATGGCAGTAGTGATTCCATCCACTACTAAGCTGGGAAGCAGCTCGAATGGGGGAGCTGTAGGTGTAGGTAACCCCACAGGAATATCCCCAACAATAGTTATACCATAATTAGTGTGCAAGTAGCAGTACTTTGATACCAAGGTGCCCACCACTACTGCTACCAGCTCCATTGGAAAAGGAAATGGAGACACTTTTGCTACCAGAGGCTACAAAGTAAGAAATATTAATTGAAACTAAATTGAAAGAATATCTATAAATGGTATTACCTTAAAGTGATCATTGTTGATAGCAGATATCGTGATCGTTACAATTGATATTATAATTGCCGTGGTGTTTACGTCTCTTATGTTTTCTATCACTGCTGTTATTATCTAAAAATATAAAAAAATGGGTTTAAATACTATATTATATCGAACAACATTTTTTTCATCAAAGAATTACGTGATATTGGTTTGCAAATTCGACTATTCTATTTAATTTTCCATCTTTTGTAACCATATGCAACAATGCGTGAACCCTTTCTAAAGTATTCCATATGGAACAAGTTGTTAATATAAGCTGTTACTTCTTCAAGATTAAGATATTTGCTTTAGGAATGAATGATATGGATCTTCTTGTTATTCTGTATTTGTCCATCCTTAAGAGCTGCTATCAAAAAGATCCTGGTCAAGAATATTTTGTAACATATCTAAAGCAACTGACTGTAGTTCCTTAAAATTATTCATACATTGATCTTAGAGCTTCTTCAATTATAATAATGGATCTAGAAATTAAATGCTTCCTCATGTTTTCAAACCAATACGTTCTCGGTCATTCAAACAATTCAAGCTTATATATTTCATCACAGACCAGTTCTTATATTTTCAGTAATCAGTCTGAATCAGACCAACACCACCAAAAAATCAAAGATCTTTATTTCGGTGGTGTTGATCAGACTCAGATATCCTCTCAGTTATGCTGGTGGGTGCTTGAGTTTATCGCGTTTCCATTGGTGGCTTGCTTAGATGCTTAGCCTAGATGAAGTTGAAATATGTAAAATTAGATTTTTCTTTCTCTTAAACTAGTTTTCAGTCATTACAATTATAATCTTCTGCCCTAGTCTCATCGAGGACTAGATGTCTGAAATAGAAAAGTATAAGATCACTCCCTCTTTCCATCAGAGTAATGGTGATTCTATAAGAGCCTTATGTGGTGCACCAATTTTTTTCTTTTAATATTCTAGTAATGTTCTGTTAGCTTCAGTAGCTTTTTTCATCATTTAGCCATTGATGATCCACCATAGATTTTATTGATGATGATTGCTGAGTGTTACTAATGATTTTTGAACAGTGACCAGTACTGAGAAGATCAGACTAGAGTTAAAGAAAAATCAGCTTCAGACCTTATCAAATCTAGTCTTCCTATACAGATGTCAGCATCTGCTTAAATTAAGACCTCTAGTAAAAGATATAAAGATATACAAATTCCTGGTGGGTGTTCTCCTCTCTTTTGCTTCTTGGCATTCTTCTTTGGAAGATTTGCATGACTTAATAATTCAAGAAAATATACTTACAATAATCTAGAAAACTTACATAAACATTTGCGAAGTATCCTTTAAACTTAGGTAGATTAAGCCCCAATAAATCTTTCACCTGTGAGACCAAAACATGAACTGCAGCTCCTGTGGTGAATCCACTCACCAACGTCTCAGAGAGTAAAGCGCTTGCAGCTCCCAATCGAAGGAAATACATTCCTAACTGCAAAAGTTAATTTTACTAAAAGACGGTCAGCTAGCATGTTACTTACCTGAAACAATGCTACAATAAAAGTGACAGCTGTAGCAACTTCTATCGGACTATATCCAGTTGGTTCTACCGTAGTAGAATTATCGACATTCACAGTTGATCCTGTGGAAGTAAAGTAAGCTGGATCACTGAATTGTATAACAGCTTTGCCCGTCATTAGGCAAGCCACAGAAAATGTACCTGCAATAAGGGTTTGTAGTTTAGGTGAGCTGAAGAAGATTTTATTTCAGGCTTACCCATTGAGTTATGCTTGGAGGTACCAAAGATAAAATAAATTAGTACTGGGAAAAAGGCCATGTATATTCCTACAACTGCTGGGACGTTTCCTAGCATGGCATAAGCCATTCCTAAAAAATGCAAGAGGATTTTAAGATATCGATATTTAAAGGTGTATACGGTTTTATGTAGTTTGGAACTGCTTCAGTCTATATAGTATGAATAAGATCATCAACATAAAACCGATTGATTTTTCGTTATCTTGGGTCACCTAAGCGATGCTACTGCGACAACGTTGGATTCGAAAGTCCAGGGCTACGAATATTCAATGTTGCGCAGACTTACGCGCAGGACTAGTTTGAATATGACATTGTTGATAATTGGTTGGCAGCTAAAATGAAATACCAATTCCAATGTTGCCAAGACTATTTTTAAGAGAAAAAAATATGAATAAAATCCTTTAGGTTTTGGCCAACAAGAGTTAAGATACTTAAAGAATGGCCTTGGGTTGACCAACAGAAGTCAGCAAAGGCAGGCTGGAAATTTTTAGATATAGATTGCTGGATAATAATTGAGTTTATGGAAAGAATTAATGAAATCATGTAAATTATAAAGGGGACTATGATGGACTACAATTTTACTCTCCAGAGTTTTTTTTATTTGACCAATAAGTATCAAGATATTTGAAGAATGGCCAAGATGGTAGAGTGGGTTTATGGAAATAATGATTATTATGAATCTTTTAGGGCATTCTTTGATCTACAACGGTATTTTAAAAACATTTTAATTGGGCCAATATGATTCGAAATTTGAATTTTCTTGGATCATTATTGTTGTCACTATTCTTCCCAATTGCGATTTTCAGTCAAAGGGTTAATATAATTCAGAAATCGTATTATATGCTCCAATAAGTTCTCAAGGTTTCCTTAGAAAACATTAACACCATATCGAAAATATTATTTAATTATTAAATCAAGGTTTAATTTAAACATTTTCCTTAAGAAAAATCATTGACACATAAACACAGGACTACAGGCATTTCATTCTGACCTTTTGTAATAACTATACGTTATTATCTTCTATGTTCTTATTAGGTAGGTATGCTAAATTACTGATTCCTAATTACCCACGAATATCCGGCCGTTACCAAGAAAATTTAAAAAAAAGAAGGTTGCAACAGGCAAGGCTTTAATAGTAATAAAATTAATAATTATAATGTTTCTAGTAAATTGGGGTATTTTTTGCCAATTTAGTCGATCTTTATATCGCGTAAAATTGATAGAACTTGAATGTCTTGATGAGCGAATATCTTGGAACATTTTGGTAAAAATGTAGTAATGTTTGATCCATGACATGACGGCAACTATTTGTCAGGTAGTCATCCCGTCTGGATTGCAGTAACATAAGTAAAAATACCAGAGATATGGTTAAATTTTTAATGTTTTAAGGCATTTGCAACACAATAGTGGTTGATTAGCATAAATTAAAAAAAAATATGATTAACCAACATCTACTATAATTATGTCTATTGATTTTTTATGCAAATAGTCATTTATAAAATACCGTCTGACATTTTGAGACATTTGATTTTGCCTACTTTAGCAAAACGAGTTTTTTTTCTTGCAACATCAATACCTTACAAGAAGAATTAATTGTGAATAAATTTCAAAACAGTTAATTACGTATTGTTTGCTCAATTGCTTGTTTTGATGTTAATAGCTACAGAGACTAAAATGGCGAAGTCCATCATTTAATCCGAAATTTTGCCATTTATAATTTTTTTATTTCTACTATAGGAATCACGTAAATTTTAAAATCATTCTTACAGAACATACTTTGATCTGCAACTTTCCTCTTCAGAATTTTTTTGATTTAAATCAATACTTCCGGTATTGTCGAACTTGCCGCCATAATTTAACAGGAAATCACCGGTTCAATACTATTTTTTTTGAACATGCGCCCACGTACTATACACTGGGTACTCTACTCGTATCAGACAATAATAGCGGAATAACTTCACGAAATTACTTATAGTCCAAGCGCTTATGCATGGCTTGGGATAAAAATTATTTCATCTTTCTTACCTTGTGGTATATGCATAATAGCGATGGTAAGTCCAGCAATTATATCTTTAAGAAAATCAGTTTTCCAATTATACTTTAAAAGCCAGTCCAGCACCGGTACTGTGCTGACAATAACCTTTTTTAAACGAAAGTCTTCGGTCCATTTTTTGGCAGCATCTGAAATTAAATATAATTAAATGACACGTTATTCACCAAGGGATGAAAAACGTGATAGTATGTTTTAGTTGCCAACATCCAGGGCCACTATAGTAATATAATTTTTATTACAGAAAAGTAACATTAAAAGCGGTAATGACACATGATAATAGTCATATTGTTAAAAAACATGACAAAATGGGGTATTGTTGTGGGATTTTGTTATTTATATTTATTTTTAGAGGTAATAAGTATTTTTGGAACACATTAATCGTTATTGGTATTTGAATATGCAAAAATTCATGTGAAAAACCACGATAAAGTAGTTAAAATTGTTGAGATAATAAGCTTGACATATTCTATAAGAAATCAACGTAAATACTCTAATATAGATACAATTAAGAAAAAAAACAAAATTTCTATTGCAGACGAACCAGGATGCATAGCCGGAACCTACTTCAAAATCCCTTATCTATTGTGTACTCACTCTACAGACAATTATTTATTTTAAACTTTTTGTTTGCCCGATTGTATAATTTTAAGCAATTAAATGACGATATCATGATAATATAAGTGCTCGTTTAACGTCACATGTGGCTTAAAAGGGAATTGTGCGAGATCAGGAAATCTCCCAGGCATATTTTGCTCCTCTAAGGATTTAGAGATTTAGACCAATCATAATCCCTTAAACCTTCACTAAAATGCAATATCTGGATAAAAATAAAGGCTTTATATACTTTATGGCATATACTATATCGAGTTATTATTTTCTGTTTTGATTGTGGTTTGATATATCGTTTCCTTAACATTGTAATCTTGAACAAACAAAAATTGTTTTTAAATCAATTTTTGTATGTAAATTCTAATTCAGTCAATATTTTTATCGTTAAGATAAATAATGACAAATGCATTTCAATGGACATGTTTAAGTGCTACTGCTGATAATTTGACAAATGATGTGAAATGTATATGAGAGTGTTTATTATAAGCCTATACACTTTTAAGTGGACAAGAATCAGTAAAAATAAAAACAAATAAAAAATGCAAATTAATGCAGATAAGCAATAAAGGATTTTTCCTTTATGCAGACGTTTTTTGTCATGCAGAATCTTTAGATTAAAAATATGTCGTCAGGCATTGCTTTAAAAATCAATGAAGCAAACGTAATAAGAAAACAATTACAAGTATGAAGATACTTAATAATATATATCAAATGCAGTTATAATTAACAATCAATAATAAAGAAGATTAAATTATTTAATTATTTTGACTGATATTGACAATTGATTAAGACTATTTAATTATTGAAGATGGAATTGGAGGTAAGTACGTGATTCTGGGTTAAGGATTTTTAGTTAAGGCTTATAAAAATTATATTAAGGAGTTCTATGGTAATTTTCTTTATTATGCAAAGTTTCATTATCTTTTTGAATTTTGAAGAATTTAAAAGAGTAAAAACGGGTGCGCGAGTTTTACTTAAAGGAAGAGGGAAGTTAAAATACAACTCTTATAAATTTCGTTAAGGACGTAAATACTTTTTTAAGAAGATTTATAACATAAATTAAATAAGTTTGTAAACAGATTTAAAGTGTAATTTTTCGATATGTTGCGAAACAGCGACACACATAATAACGTGAAAATTAATACTGTTGCTTCAAAATTAATGCTACATTATCGAAAATTGAAATAGATATATTAAAAACAAATTTTTATTTATCTCAAAATGCCTTTTTTAAGAGATCAGATTTTGGGTCAAAATGCCTAGACTCTAAAGTCCAAAAAGTTTTTTTTTGATTAGTTAAATATAGAAATGCTGTGAATCTAAAATATAAATAGATAAATAAAATGCACATCGCAAACAAAACATTAATCGCATTGAAAGCGATGGTTATGAACTTAAGAATTAATTTTAACTAAATATACGTTAATTTTTCAAAATATTTTAATTTATCTGTAAATGCTCATTGAATATAAGCAATATTTACTTCAATAAAAGCATTAGGTAAACTATACCATGGCTTATTTAAATAAATAATTTATTAATAAAAATCAGACATTAATAAATCTTGATATATTCCATAAATTTCCAATGCAAAGGGAAGCAGAAACGAAAAAATCGAAAAAAAAATAAAAAAAACCTTTAGAATAACCTGCTAAAGCCTTAATGAACTTAAAACTGCAATATTGAATACACCCTCTGACATTAGATGTCTTATGACTTCCATAATTTACTTAATACATTTACGTCATGCTACTAAAAAAATACAAATTGCTAGTGACTTACTTGGTTTCTTCGGTTTCTCATAACAAAAATCCTCCCTCAACTGTTTATGTTCATAAAAAGGCCTCTCGATCCTGATCTGTCCCAATTCCTCCCTACTACCGAAATCGTCCATTATATCCCTTAAGGCACCAAAAACCCCGCAGTGATCACTTACTTTACCACACGACCGCGGTTATTTTAATAAAATGTTTTTATTAAAACACCTTGGGTTTACTTAATTTTACCGGCAGATATATTATGCGCAATCGTTTGAGACAACATTTAAAACAAAAAAATAATGTTTGGAGGGATTATATGGTGTTTACCCAATGGATAATGGAGCATACGCATAGTGAACTCGTGTGACATAAATATCATATGTTTAGTTTAGCAAAATTTGCTAATAGAAGAATTTTAATTTATTTTGCTATATCATTTAAATAATTGGTTGGGTAATATCATGGTATAACAAAGGTGGACCGAATTTAATAATTTGAAGGGTTTTACAATTTCGTGCCAATTTATATCATTAAAAGGTGAAATCTGGTACCATTATGATATTTAATATACATAACAGGATACTGTAACTACACTATTATAGACTTTTAAAGGCTTTTGACAAAATGGGAAAATTAAATGCAATTTCGTTTTTTTTTAAATTTGAGTAGGTACTTATTTGATATTTCCCCGTGCCAGGCTCGGCTCTTGCGCATTTCGCCTCATTATTCCTCAATATTTTGCAATATTTCCCACTCCAATATAATGATGACACTCATGCAATTTATATTATATACGGTTTTTAAAAAGCATTGGATTAAATCGACCTATATGTTTTAGTACAAAAGTTGTAAGAGTTAGGATTCTCAGAAAAAATATTAAAACTTAGATCTTACCTACTGAAAAGACATCAATTTATTCAGTAAGAGGGATTTGAATCTACATAATAAGTTGTTAAACTGAAGGTTCCTCTGAGTCCAAAAGGTTCTAGCAGAATGCCTTGAATGCCACAAATTACTATTTGCTGACGACCTAAAAATCTACTACAATCGGGTTTTCTACTATTTCTGATTGTCAGTAACTAAAGGGTCAGTTGGACTTACTGAATGAGTAGTGCCAAACAAGTAAACTAAATTTAAATAGTTCTCTGAAGTACATACAAATGAAGTTTGTTAAGTATTTGGCATTTAAACAGGATGGACTATATCCATTAAGGGAAATTTTAAATCCTACACTAATATGCAGCTTAGATCTCTTTTACACTATATGTCTGTAAAATTCTTAACCACTTTGGTGATCTTGACATTCTATTAAACGGAAACTGTTACGACCATGTATAGATTTCCTATTTCATATTTTGTTAGGTATGCTGATTTTTTTTGGTAGTTTTGTATTTCCTGTAAGTGGGTGACTGTTCGAAATAAAGGGCTATTTATTTATTATTATTTACAAATACTACTTATAACATCCCTGAAAGGATAAATATTCGATCGGTTATGTTCGTCTATATTGAACGCATCATTTTCTCCGTGCCAGGCTCAGTGCTTGCGCATCTCGCTTCATTTATGCGCATTTTAACAATTACTGTCTCAATTTTAGAATTTTTTCAATTAAATTAAATTATTTTTTTTAAATTGAGGCTTCAATTATATGTCTAGTAATATGTTCAATTCTGCCCTGCTTAGGCAAGTTGTCCTAACTGCTAAATAGTAGTTTTGAGAAATCTCTCATTTTGTATGCACTTTTTTTACTTATTTAATCCGAATATTTTTTTTCTGAAATATATGGTAAAAAAAATAACACTATACGTCAATTTAGGGTTAAGTTTATTAACTCTCTGAATTCTTCAAAATATTTGTAGTTAGGACAATTTAAACAACAGAAAAAATATAAAATCCTAAGCTCAAATATCACAAGTGACAAACAAATAATACCAAATCAATTAATAGCAACTCTAGAGCCTAAAACAACAAAAATAGATGACAAGGTACATATACAGGGTGTTGGGTTCATTATTTGCTAAATTGAATTGGCTGAAAGAAGAAGACATTTTTTAACTTTTCTTTCAGCCAATTAAATTTGCCAAATGATGCACCAAACACCCTGTAATTTTTAAAACTATTAATTTTCAGTTCATGTCACCAGAATCATCAGATTTTCCCAAAATAAAAGCCTGTTTGGTGCTATATAATTTTTTAATTTACTGATTAAATTGTTTTTTCTAATTAAATTAATGCCCTTAGGAGCATTTCTTTGTTTTGGCGTGGTTAGCTCATATTTGCAAAACTCAGCCAAAAATATATTGTCCAACCGCTTAAGTTCATCAGAAAATTTTTCTTTATAATATAAAAATTTACAAGCTCTTTCTAAATTTATTTGAATTGTATTTTTTTAAATAAACGCGT
The DNA here is from genome assembly GCF_022605725.1 of Anthonomus grandis grandis. Lineage (NCBI taxonomy): Eukaryota > Metazoa > Arthropoda > Insecta > Coleoptera > Curculionidae > Anthonomus > Anthonomus grandis. Next base: position 23,720,004 of record NC_065556.1, on the reverse strand, counting down.
TCATTAAGTTTCTGTAGCTTCTGCTTTGAAGTATAATCAGTAAAAGTAGCAAAATTATTTGCAGTAATTTCCAAGACATAAACTTTTCTTGAATTGGCAGTTTGAACTGAGCCTCTAAAATCGGTAAAATCATAAACTTTTTCTAAAATCTATTTAAGACAATTCGTTTTAGGAATCCTTGCAGTTAGGCCAAAATGAATAGTACTATTTCGGCTATTTAAAATACACATATGACTTTCTCGTTTAGTAGGCTGAAATATTATCGCCATTTACGTGCAAAACCGTCTTAACCTTAAAAACCATTTTTTGCAGTTAGGACAACTTGCCTTAGCAGGGCAGAATTATAGAGTCAAAAAATTACTCAATTACTGAAATAATTACTCACAATTACGAGATTCATAGTTTCTTCTTGGAGTATTCGGATATTGCAGCGAATACAGCGTAAATATTTGATCAGATTAACAAATATCAGGTTATCGAAAGCCAAATTTCGTTAGTTGGAAAACCAGTAGAGTGTTGGTCGTGCCTGGCACGAGCATATATTTCAGGAACACAGACAGAAACTCGCATTTTCGGTTCAGTAGCAGGTTCGAGATAATTATATAAATGAATGTAATGAAAAGTGACAGAAAACTTTGAATTTATTACAGAATTTTCTCATTCCTCTTAATTGGAATATAGTGTAAAAATCACTGCGGGCCACAAACATGTTTGGCTCGCCTTAGGCGCATGCTTATAAGCACGTTATATTGTACGTTTAATCGAGTTATTATTATATTCAGATTTATTTGTAGTTTTTAAACCTTACAGATTGCGCGATGGTATTGTAATAAGAACGTGTCCAAATCGAATTAATTATTGAATGAAAATCATCAAAATAATTAGCGATAAATGCGATTTTCACGCCGTTTGATCACGGTTAAGGACTAAGTCTTTTAAAGATTATTGAAGCATGCTGGCCATGTTGAAGGATCTTTTTGTTTATTTAATGATTCGTTGGGCAAATCGATATCTACGTATCAGATTCGCTATGAATGCTATTGATCTAATATTTTATTTTATTTCCAAGGTGGTTTGAGGAAGAAAAGACAAAACTGAACATTTTATCACATTTTTATTTTACTTTACAATCTACACATTAGATAATAATAACATTATTAACAATTCTAGTAAATAAAATTTAGAACATTTATCTTTAACATTTTAATTAATGATAATTATAATAATAATGACTAAGGTTTATAAAACTATGTACATCCCTAATAATCATACATTTAAAAGTATAATAGTTACATTTCTTTTTCGTTTACATCAAGTACTGTAGGTATTTTTAAAATTTATTTTTATCGACTTATTACAAAGTTTGTTAGTAGCTTATAACGTGGCTTTTTATCAAGAATTCTCACTTAAAAGACGATTTTATGCCACAACCTTTAAGTAATTATATATTATTAAAATTTAGAGCTAATCCCAAAGTTTCTTAAGTAGGCATACATTTACTCAAAAAATAGCTCAAAAATGAGAATGACACTATTGCAAATGAACTATAATAGATACAATATTTTAGGTAATTAAGTGTATACAGCACTATTATTCTTTCTTTAAGGTGGATAAATCGTCAAAGTTGACGTGTTTTTTTTCTGCTGATGGAAGTTGAAATAGAATATTTTTTGTATACATACCATATACTTCATTAATTCTATTATTTTAAACTTTTTTATTAAAAAAAACCCGAGTGTACCATTTGAAAAAGAACTAAATTATTCTTCTGGTTTTGCTAGGATAATCAGCAGAAAAAATGCATCAACATTTATTTAACCATCTCGTATTAAAAATAAAATATATATAGATACCTTGTATAGCATTTAAGACATTCAGTCGAGATCTATTTTCATTATTATTTCTTTTTAATTTCTCACGTCCCTCTTCAAAAATTCTCTTATCAAAAACGCCATATGATTTACTCGAATTCTTCTGCTCCTCTTACAAAACACCCTCAAAAAAAACATTTTATTTTCCAAAACACCCAAAAAGTTCAGCCTATATATCTACTGCAACACGATCTGAACTAGGAGTATTCCAGTTACTTACCTATTAAGCCCTATAGCCGTCACATAGGCCCTTTAGGACTATATTTACACTTATTAACATTTTGTTTGAACTACTCTTACTTATGAGGCCGTAAGTTTTATAAAGAGAATTTTAAAATTCAGTAATTTTAAAAGACCCTATATTTACATTAAATTATGTTTTTCAAAGCGACAACAATTTCGTTCTACGATGGTTTTTAAAGTAATTTTTAACAACAAATTCATACTGTAGGCCTAAAGTTAAGTTAGTATGGCCTGGCACGTACATCGAGAGAGGGTATTATAAGTTTAAACATACAATTAAAGGGTATTTGATTGGAAACTGTTTTTTTTAATTAAATTAAATTGAAATTATTATTAAGGCAAACATTGCTATTATTCTTTTGTTTAGTGTCTATTGAACTCTTTAATTTTAAAAGTTGAACTTCCTTGCAAGTACTTTATCATATTGAAAATCTTTCAATTGCATTAATTGTTTTATTGTTATTATTAGTATTATTATTATTATTCTACCTTTTGATAAATAAATAAAAATGCTATTATGGAATGCTTACGTTTTCAAAAATACTCCAAGCGATAATAATAATTTTTTATTTACTTATCAACTTAACGTCTAGACTTTAATATGTGCTTTTTAATTCTATATTTAGCAGTATAGAATCAAAATTTTTGAAATTTCCAACCATTTTTCAAAAATATTGACAATACTCACACGAAACCATTTATCTGGTTATAAAAATCTAAGTATAGAGTCGAAACATCAAAAGCTTCTTTGAATAGATAGATAAATATATGTTTTTTAACATGCTATTATATTCTTAATTCTAATTTATCTTTTAATTAAAATGTTTCTTAGATATTTATTAAGGTGACTTGAAAAAATACGCTCTTATTGGTTTTTAAAATTTGAATATTTTTGTATTAAATTTTCTTAAATTATAACAATTAAACACCTATATAAAGGGTGGCTCACATCAGAAATACCCGAATAAAACCATTAAATTATTAAAAAAAGGATGACGACTTTCAGATGATTTTTTGACCAGAAAAAGTACAATTTTCTAAAAACTGAACCTTTAGTTGTAGTACATTGCCAACGCTGACAGGCCATGAAGACAGCATATTATTATATTAAATATTTTTGGGCTATGTAGCCGATATTCAATCCACTGGCTTGTAGACCAATCCATACCTGACCTTATTGCTTTTAAGAATCAAACAAGTTTATTATGCTGTCTATACATCTATGTGAAAAGCAAGATCATTTAGCAGCAAAAGCAGCGCAGAGCAGTCTTATTGTATCATAAAAATAGATTTATAAACTTGACGCTTAGTCAATAGCAAATCACTTTTTGTTTAAGAGCAAATAAATACATTAGAAAGTTGCATTCATAAACGTAACGTCGTGGTGGCCTCTGACCTCATTAAGAAAAAAATAGGTTCAAGATGCTTTCTACAAGGTCTGCTAAAACACGACTACCGTAGGTATATTGTTCTTCCCTATTGATTTATAACATTGAGGTCTAACGGCCAATCAACGTCATAAATGAATATCTTAGAACTAACTATTTGCGTTAACTCCTTAATTTATTTAATAATCATTTACTGCCAACTTCAATATACTGCCTTGCTGAAAAGCACGGTCATTGAAGACGTATCGTTTTTCCTATCGCGCATTATCAATTTATAAACTTTTTCCGCCGTTATTGCTATGCTTTATTTACTATTTATCTATTTGTTTAATACAATGGATCTCTCTTTTTAAATAAACTAGATTTGCTGAATGATCCATATAATAATACCCAACGTCATAAGCAGAACTCGTTATTTACTTTACAAGTCTGATTTGTAAACGTGACGGCACCGTCGTTGACTTTAAAAAACATGAAAATTATGACTGTGCGCATGATGAAAAAGGCATAAAGACAGCGTATTGCACCGCATTGTCAAATATTATTCAAACCCGAATGATGTGGATCAGTTTTAAAAATATACACAAATATACGGCAACACCGGTCATATTTTTTCAAATTAATGGCGTGATTAATTTGCTTGTAAACAGCATATCATGCTGTTTACAAGCCTAAAAAGTCAGCCATGCCGTTTTTGCTGCCGCTGCTTGCTGTTAATGTAGATTTATAAACTTTTACTGTTGTGATGACGTCAACAATGACTTTTCGTTTACTGTTTACGAACCAATTTTAAATTCAATTGACCTGATGTTGTATGCTTTATTTACTATTTATCTATTTGTTTAATACAATCGATCTTTCTTTTTGAATAAACTAGATTTGCTGAATGATCAATATAGTAATACCCAACGTCATCATAAGCAAAACTCGTTATTTACTTTACAAGTCTGATTTGTAAACGTGACGGCACCGTCGTTGACTTTAAAAAACGTGAAAATTATGACTGTGCGCATGATGAAAAAGGCATAAAGACAGCATATTGCACCGCGTTGTCAAATGTTATTCAAACCCGAAAGATGTGTATTTTTTTTAATTGATCCACATGGGACCGTGCTTGCACCTGGGAGCAAGCAATCTCGTGATAATTCTTCGTAAGTATGAAGATAATAAAACACACATAGCAAGAGAATACTTTTTTATGTATAACATGAACCACCCTCTATCTAAGTCTTTAGCCTGCACCACCAATAATTTTTCTTGGATCATATAAAACAGAACCGGCACAAATGGGTCTATTTTCAAATCCAAGAGTTTAAAAAAATAAACATATATATTGGCACATATTTTTAAATTCTTTGTACTGCCCTGTTCAATGCGTCTCTATGTCTATTTTAAAAAACTGTTTTGTTAATTTATTATTATAGAAACTGCATGCGATTTGAATGAGTATGACAATCAAATGGCCAAAAGGGAAACTACCGATTTGTAAAAAAGTTGCAAAGGCCAACAATTTTTGTCTTAGATAACGAATTTTTGACTATTTTTACCCTAAGTGCTAAACAACTATTTACTCTACGACACATAAATGTTATAACAGTTTAAATATTTTTTTTGCGACACATTTTTTTTTTGGGCGGATCCGCGGGGTTCTGCACCGTTTTTCAACAACCCTTGCGGAATCCCTTTTTTATGAATTTTCTGTGTCATTTAAGCTACATAGTGAATATATAGTTATATAATATAGTTTAGAATGTAACACATAAATATAAATATGAGGTATATAATATTGTGTGTCAAAACTTACGCAATAGAAAGTTTCTTTTTTTTCGGAAAACTTTGCACCGTGTATATCTTGGGCTCAATAAAGATATACATGATGGTTAAAAGGTTTCTTGTAAAAAATATTTGCAAGGAAATGTCAATTTTTATCAGATGGAAATTTCAGTTTGATTGCAGTTGATAGTGACTAGTGACCACATAAATCGCAAAAATTTTACATTTTGCACGTTTTACCTTAAATGGCATCATCAGACCAAATAAACTGGGTTTTCAATACACGTTAAACACTGTGAAAGAGTTCAAAAATAATAGCTATGCCTCTTAATGCCAATACTATTAAAATATTCCCCAACACATCATTAACATTAATTATAAATCATCCAAAGTAAAAATGATTCTGCAAAAGTGATTCACTGAATCAATCACTACTTTTCTCAAATATTCACTCTTTTGCAGAATTCTTACAGGTAAAATAATTAATTTCGTAAAATAGATTCGTATCATTACCCATTCGTATCATTCACCTTGAGTATTAAGGTATCTTTTAATGTCTATATTATTGAAATGATTCCTCACTAAAATCCTTTATCAACATCAATGATGAATCATCCAAAGTAAAAATGATTCTGCAAAAGTGATTAACTGAATCAATTACTAATTTTCTCAAATACTCACTCATTTTCAGGGTTCCCACAGATACAATAATTAATTTTGATTGATTCCTTAAAGGCACAAAACTGATTATTCACGTGGAGTATTGAGAAAAATTAAACCACGCGTTACTTCCCTTCATTATCGAAAATTCTATAGGATGAATCAATAAAAGCGAATCATATGAAATAACTTTCATTCAGTGACGAACGGCGAAGTATTTACTAATTTGATTCACCGTCATTATAATAGAAACTGAATTCATTTACGTTAAATATTGAGGAAAATTAAATTAGGATTTACTCTTTTGCATTATCAAAAATTCAATTAATCACTCATTTCCTTAAATTCACTTAATAACTCAGACTAATTGATTTACGTATATTTTATTTTTATTAATGGTTAAAATCATTTTGGATGATGAAGTGAATTAAACCTTGTACTATTCACTTTTTATACAGAGGAATATTATCTTTAAGTGAATTACTTAATTATTCAGCAGTGATTCCTGCGATAACAGTGATATATTTATTCATTCAATTTCCTTAATATACACAATTTGATTGACTGTTATTATTAAGGAAACTTAATACTTTGCTTTGGTTAATTCACCTAAATCCAATCCTCTTCAATGGTTAAAAGCACTTTGAATGATTCATGCAAGTATTCAACTTGAAGGGCGAGATATTTTCCATTTTTGATAATAATTCACTTAAAATTATGTGTAAAATGTATAAATGCTTGTGAAAATGATAATTTATACTAAGTGCTAAGGAATATTGAATTCATTTAATAAGAGTGAATATTAATTGAATAATTTATGATCATAATCACTTGGATGATTCATTAAAGCCGCGAAAATATTCATTCACGTTGAATATTAAAAAAAATATTGAAGGTTCATTTGAAAGCATTATTATTAACCATGTAATCGACTAATTTAAATCAGGCTTTCGTAATAGACTTTGCCATTTGGCGATAGTTAAAACTGTTTTTTTTTAAATTTAATAAATAATTTTGAAATAAAAAAAATAAACAATTTTTCTTCAAATCAAAGGGTTCTCAAGCCATTTTTTAAAACTTAACAATATTAAATATATAAATAAAAGAAAAAATTAACTTTAAATGCAATAAAGGGCATGCCAATCAAATAACCCCTTATATTTACCAATAAGAAAGTTTATAAAATATATTGTTTTTTTTTCTATTAAAAAATATTTAAAAAATGTATCCTTGACCAATATATAAATATATGATGAATCACTAAAATATATCTGTTAAATCCCGAAAACAATATATTATATAAACATCACATAAAAACACCAATAGTCTCTTTATAAGACGTTCGTATAGTCTGCATTTGATAAAACGATATAAAACAATAAAAGCAAACAAAAACCCCTTTTTCATATTAATTATAAGAAATGTATATGATCTTTTGTATATTAAGTATGTGCGTTCCAAAAAGTGCGCGCATTAATAATATAAATTAAATTTTTTTAAAAATTACATTTTGTCAAATGCAGCCTTTTCTTTATCAACCCTGTAATAAGTTCCACCCTCCATAAAAATCTCTGTTATTCATTATTGTCAGATCTAAGAGGTTAAAGGCCATTTTAAATTATTCCAGAGAATCACAGCATAAACTCACTAATCTATAGCAAGAATATTCCAGATAAATATTCTGGAACGTTCTGTGTAAACATCTGGATTGTTACATGTAAGCACCAGGAATGTTTGAGCTGAAAAATTCTCAGCATTATCGTAGAACGTCGTATTGTATTTATTAGTGAATTTGCTGGCAAATATTGACACCAAAGTTGCTTCTCTGAATTAAAATAATTCAATGCCTAATTAACTCTTGAGACCTTTCATTAAACTGTTTACTTTTCATCTGCAATATTAGGCTAGGAGGAAAAAGACACTGTATATACCAAGTAAAATTAGCCTATCTATACTTAATATTTACGTAGCACACGAATCTATAATATTTTCTTATATACTTTTGCAGTTCTACATTCTACAAGAATTACCTCTACCTCCCAGCCTGTAGAACTCTTACGGTTTTCAGCTAGAAGCGATTTAATGACGTGTTTTACACAAATAATTCTTTTGACGGTTAAAGGTATCCTAAGGTTGCGTATTTCTTAACGAATGGGGTATTTACTCTGCAGCTTTCTCTAGAAAAAAAAACAGACTGCATATCAATTAATATAGACAAAAGGTTAAATAAAATGAGATATTTTGATGACTCACTATTCCTGATTAAAGGAAAAGTTACACAGGATAATTCATAAATAAGCATCAAAAGATCAAATTCAAAGTGAGTATCCCATTATATTTTGTTAACTCATCATTGACCACAACATTAATATATACATTTTTCTATGGTTTGATATTGGATAATTATGGGTGGCTCACAATCTTAAGGATTTAAGTAAAGATTCATTTTTTTAAATCAAGGATGAGTTGGAAGGATTCACAATCTCATAAAGAAAAATTCGTCAGTGATTTGCTTTCAAGATCTATGGAAAAATCGAATTTTCAAATAAGCATTATAGGATAACTAACAAATTAGTCAAAGGTTCAAACTATCTTGTCAATTTGTAATCCACTACATCATAAGCAGATGATTTTTTCAATGGTTTAGTCTTGGATAGGTTTGGGTGGCTCACAACCACACTTCAACAAATTCGTCAATGATCTCCTACAAGGATTTAAGCAAAAGATCAAATTTGCAAATCAAGGATAAGGTAGCATGACTTACAATTCGACGAATAATGATTTTTCAGTAATCGGCTCCGAAGATCTAGGAACTGATTGATATTTCAAATAAGCATTATAGGACAAATTAGTCAAAGGATATAGCTATACGGTGAACGTCTGATGATATCTTGTCAATTCGTAATCCACTAGATTAGAAACATAAGACTTTTCGCAAAAGATTTCCTTCAAGGTTTTGAGCAAAAGATCAGATTTTCGAAGCAGAGATCAATTGGCATGACTCACAAATCCCATAAACTACAATTCGTCAGTGATTTGCTCTCAAGATCTAGGAAAAGGATCGATTTTTTAAATATGCATCATGGTATAACTCACAATTTAGTCAAACGATCAAACTACATGGTCAGCACCAGATGAACCAGGCAATTCCATTGCATTAAAACATATGCTTTTTTATAATGGTTTAATTTAGCATAGGTTGGAGTGGCTCCCAATCACACTTCGACAAATTCGTTAACGATCTGCATCTTCACCATATATATAATTATTATCTTGTAGTATAACTAAATAATAAAGATTCACTCAGTGATGAACGCGAACAGTACAGCGATTATATGAAACCGGTGACATAAGATACTACCTTATGTGGCACTTCTCCCAAATATACCCTGGTTCGGATAAAATTAAATGGAACCTTAATTTATGAAATTGATAATTGACATGATTTATTTAAGGTTTGAACCTCGTACTTCCTAGCCATATCAATCTTCACCACATAGGAGGGATTCCTATTATTCATAATTTGAGTACGCATTTGCCAGTACAATTCAAGCAGCAAAAAATCATACATTAAAAAAAAGATATTTAATGATTGAGAAATTGAAAAACTGAAAACCTAAACAAGAAACAACAAGATTTTCCGATACCATAGAACAGCATCATACAATCAAACTTACTCATCCTCCCATGGGCAGACATCAGTGTTCCTACCCTCATCTTCTTCGCCTTCTTTTACTTTACTGGCCTGCTCTCCTTCAGCTGCTGCTGCTCCAGCATTTTCTCCTTCGGTCAAGGTAATTTCCGAAGGAGGAAGTTCACTAGCAGGCGACTCGCTATCCGGCTCGGCCAACGGCGCTTTATGTTCTATGCTGATCGTTACTGTGGGCACCGGCTCGGAATGACTTGGCCCTGCCACTGGCTCAAACTTAGCTGTATCTAATAATAAACATTCAGGAATATAAACGAGGAAATATATAAATCCTTACCTGTAGAACTATTATCTTTTTCCTCATCCGCAACCTCTTCCAAAGATATCTCGGGTGGATCAAAGGGACCATCACCTTCACTAATCACATCATCCGTAGCTGAGCTTACGCTAATAATGGGCGTCCCACTATGCATCGAACCCGTTTTGGACATACTGTGACTCTTTTGTAGAACCTTTCCTGTCCCGTCGTTCGATTTATTGTCTTTGTCACTAGGAATCACGAATATTGCGGACACTCCCGTTGAGCTCGAGCTGCTGTTGTCCTCGAAGGAGGACACTTTACGTCGGGCGCCCTCTATGCCCGAGGTGCTGTGTGTAATTGGCACCGAGACAGACGCTCTCCGTGGGGTTTCGTAAGTGTCTAGTGTGTGCAGTTTTTTGCCACAGTCGAGGGTGTGTTGTTGAGTAAGTAAGCTGCGTTGGACCTGGAAAGAAGATGGAGGTTGAGTACCATAGGAAAAAGAAACTATTGTACCATAAGAACGTGGAAGAAGTGGATGTGTTAGTTGGTGCATCATTGTATTTTTTTTAACTTCCTTGATAAATTAGAAATAGTTCTTAATGGTTCTTTTAGTTTCAACTGTCTGGAAGAAATCACTAAATATTTCCAATGTTTAGACGATTAATGTTCGGTAAAAATTGCAAGGCTTTTCTTGGTTTTAACCCACTTCATTAGGATGATTTTTTCTTTCAACTACCTGGTAAGTGTTTCTCATTTCATATGAAGCAGTTGAAACCTCAATTTAGTACAGTTGAAGAAGATAATACATTGACAGCGACTTCAAATATCGCTTAATAAACATATTTTTAACAAAGCTAAAAAATTAAAAATAAATATTTTTCCTATTATTAACTACTGTAACATTGTTTATGTTCCTTGAGAGATAAAGTTACCCTGTATCGTTTGCAGAAGCTTCAAAATCAGAGCTGTAGATTCGTTTTTAACTTAAGAAAATATGACAGAGTTTCAGAAAAAATGTGTACACTTAGATGGTTGCGTGTAGAGAATCTTTATCATCATCAGTTTTTGTGCATCGATTGCTTGGTACATCCTACCCTGCTTACCTTCGTGAAAAATTCAGTTTTCGAAGAGATGTGCACAACGCCAATCTAAGATGTATAAGTAAATTATCGGTTCCTCATTTTCATTCCGCCTTATTTCACAGATGTTTTCTTTTTAATGCTGTTTCGGTGTATAATGACCTTCCGAATTCATTGAAGTGCATGTCCATTGCTGGTTTTAAAGTAAAATCAAGGTCGCATTTTCTCACGTTACAGATGATCTCCTTATAATTTAAAGGGAAAAAGTGTAATTTTTTTTTCTTCTTTTTTAGTTTTATATCATTGCGTATTTTCCAACTCAAAATAGATTTCATGGATTTCACGGGTTTTCTTCTTTCTATAACAGCTATCTATGTAATTTGGTATATATTTTTGTTCATGTAATTAGAGGTTAAGTTGATTAGCCCTAGGCTAGACTTCGCCTTTGTACATTTTGGTATAATAAAGACATTATTTGTCCTACAAAGGTAAATACAAATTCTCCTACATTCCTACAAAGTACAAAATACAAAAAATTCTATTTTCTATTTTGAGCAACGTTCGAAAAAGACGGGATTAAAGATAGAAAAACGGTCATAAAAAATAGATTTTTTTATTAAAGATGAAGTAGGTCGAGGAAGGCGTAAAATCATCTGATTCCTATTTGGATACCGGGTATTACTAACCATGAACCACTCTGTCCCTATAGATTATACTGAATACTGATCCTGACAGCGTAAAACAAATTAAATAAATTAAAGTTTTTTATTTCAATGGAGTTGATTTGATTTTGAAAAAGAAGCGTTGATTTTTTTCTTAACTGCCTTGAAGAAATTACTGTTTTTTATTTGAGGCAGTTAAATGTTTAATTTTTTGCCGAAAGTTGAAGAAAACAATTACGTTAAAAATATTTAATTGATGTAGTTAAAGAAATCACAAATAGAATAAAGAAAATTAATCTTAAGAACTAAGAAACGTTGCAATATCTAGATTTTTTCTTCAACTGCTTGCAACAAATTGATTTTGATTTTGCAAAAGTTCAATAAAGGCTGTCTAGTCAGTTGAAGAGAAAATAAACTCTAACTGCCTAAAAACAAATAACTCAAGAATGCATATTATTTTTTTGACTACTACTAATTTTGAGAATTGGACACGGATAAGATTTTAAAAAGGAGCAAGATTCTCAATTGAATAAATCCTACCTTTTCGCTGGTTTCCGCAACCCGTTCGCTAATATCAGATGAGGAACTTTCAGAGTCCATATGGGTGGAATTTTTTCGATTTCTCGTAGGAGTCCTTGGGGGTGACGGGGGTGTCTCCCAGGGACACACTTCTTCAGATGTAGAGGCTGCAGGGATAATGCTCGGCTTCTTAACCCTATCAAATCATTTCACTTATTATTGTTTAATAAGGCAGAACAGTTAATAATTCATATACTAACAGACGTACAGTATTCAATTTTAAATCAAAGTGTGTTAAAGCGGGCACTAGTGCTATTAGTAAATAGGATTTATAAAAGCATTCTTAGATTAGGAGAGATTGTTGTTAATTAAACAAATAGATTAAAAGAGTCTTTTTGTAAAAAATTGACGTCTCATGAGACTTCTTATGAAAAAATATTAAGGAACTTTGAGATTTTCTAGAGTGTTATCAAATTACCATGCTACAACCTTCAATCAATTAAAAGATTTTTAACTCATTAAGTCTTATTAAACACCAAAATATACAATACATAAACATTCCATGTCAAATTGCGCTTGCAAACTTACGGACTGTAGGTGGCCACCGGGCTGGTTTTGTTCAGGTCTAGGTCTCCCCTGCAATGAAGCATCTCTAGCTACATCTATACACATCTAAAACGAGGTTTTATGGGACATTGAAAAATCTTTTTTACATGTCAGTGCGGCGCAAAAAGGTCAATTTTAAGGTTCTGCGCTACGGGCGTATTTGCTGCTCAGCAGTTTTACTTTTCACTCTTTCCTAGTGGTTAATAAGAACGATAGATACATTTTCTAGAAAAACTATTTTTTTTTACAACAATAAGACCCTCTTTAAATCCTGAAAAGTTAAACGTTATTTGAATAATTTATTAATTCACGGAAAATGTGTATAAGTTAAGAAACTTTAAATGGAAAATTGAGAAACTGTTGTATTAAGTTTTATGTAAAGTTTCAAATAGTAGTTTCCTATATGGAATTTATAAGAAAATTAAATTTAAGTATTGGATAACCGAGAGCTAATAAAAATTGGTTTTATTTAATTGACGAAGATTTATGAATGCCTGTTAATGGAGGCCGACGATTGTTATATAATGGACAAAAAGCTGATCCAGTGAAAGTTCAAAAGTCTATCAATTCTCTGTTCTTCTCATTTTTTCATAAATAAAAGAAAGAAAAGGTAAATGAAGAGAAGCAGGTTACTTAAGGCATTTAAAAGATTAACTAAATTTCTTTCAGAGTTAAAAAAAACTGCTTTAACTTCTGCAAAAAGAATTTTTTTCTACCAGGAAGAACGTCAATTTTTTCTTTTGTTGGAAGCAGTTGATATTGTAACTAAGAAATTTAATTTTGAAGCTTCTTATTGCAATAAATAAAAGCGTACAAATAATTTTTTGTCAGTTGAGCTCCTTGAGAAAAAAAAATTAATTTTTCATTTATTTGGGGCAGTAAAAATTAAATTTTTTTTAGAAAGTTGAAGAACGAAACTACTTTAACCGTCTAAAGCCTAATTTCTATGTTGACTCCTAACTGCTTAGGGATTGTCGATTTTAATTCCAGAGATTCATTTTCCTCAAATTAGTAGGAAATTACACAAAAATCATTAGGAAAATATTATGGTTAAAAAGGAAAATAAACAAGAAGTTCAGTTAAAAAGTTTATTCTAAGAGAAAAAGAAGAAACGATGTAAAATATTAATTTTTTTCTTTAACTGGATGACGAACTGTGAATTAAGTTAAAATGTGTACTGTTTGGGCGGAATATCAGTTTTAGATCCATAAATTGAAATTCCTCACATATAAAAATGACTAAATTAGTTTTAGGCAGTTGAAGTGGAAAAACAGGAAGACGTTCAATAAATTTTCTTTCAGAATTTAAAAATTCAGCCAATTTCAGATTCCACGTCAAATTGACAATTCCATATGAATTTCAGATTCCATATAGAGAGCTGAAGAAGAATATTCTATAATAAAAATATGAAATTCTGAATAGAATATATCTGTTCTAGGCAGTTGAAACTTGTACGTACTTTAGAATAAAATAAATGCTTTAGAAGTAAAAAAGTAGTAAGACGTTCAACAAAGTTTATTCCAGGCAGTTGAGAATGATAAGTACTTCAAATGCGTGAAAAACAAACAATTTAAAAATTTATATTTTTGTTTTTCAACTGCCTGAAGAAATGCCAATTTTAGGTCAGTTTAGTTCTACTTAGAGAGCTGAAGAAGAATAGGTATAAAATTTATAATTGTTCTTGGCAACTGCGTGGCAATAATCAATTTGAGTTGAATATTTTCTTTATTCTAGGCAGTTCAAACTTATACCTGCTTTGTAACATCAATTTCAGATTCTTAAATTCAAGTCCTCCCATAGAAACATGACTAAACAAATTTGAGGAAGTCGAAGTGGAGAAGCAGTCAAACATCAATTTCTTCAACGAAATCGAGGAAGACAACTACGTCAATCGCGTGAAGAAAAAAAACTAAATTTATATTTTTGTTCTTTAACTGGCTGAAGAGTGTTCAAGAATCTCTGTGGCAAAATGTCAATTTTAGTTCAATATTTTTACTATTCTAGGCAGTTGAAGCTGTTTTGGAAAAAATATACATTTCAGATCCATACATTGAATTGGCTAACATAGGAAATTGACTCTACGAATTTGAAGTTGAAAAAAGAGTAAGATGCTCAATATTTTTCTTCTAGTCATTTGCAGGCGATAACTATTGGATTGAATGAAAAATTATTATTATTTTACAACTGCCTACAAAAATGCCAATTTAAGGTTAATTAAATTTGCTTCCAAAGAATTATTAAAGAAAAAATTGATAATTTATTTCTTCAACTAACTGACGAAATATCAATTTTATTTGAATAATTTGTCCATTTCAGGCAGTTAAAACTCGTACCTATTTTGGCATAATAATAACGTCAGATTCAGAATTCCAACTGTCTTAGATAGAAAAATATCTAAACAACTTTAAAGCAGTTGAAGTTCAATTAAATTCCTTTCGGGAAGTTAAGAAAGACAACTAATTTAATCACATGGAGAAGTTTGAACAAATGTCAATTTCAGGTCGCTTTAATTTCATACAGAGTTGAATAAGGTGTTGAAGTTTTATCTGCTTTAAAAAAATATTAATTTTAAATTCGTATTGCGCATATGCGAGACACATTTTAGGGAGTTGAAGAGCAAAAGCAGAAAGAAGTTCTATTAAATTTCTTTGAATATGGAGAAATATAAATAAATTTTAATTCAATATTTTTCTTATTTTAGGCAATTGAAACTAACGTATATAATAATGTAATATTTTAAGGAAGCATTAACGACTTTAGCTACCAAGCTACTTCACGAAATAGCTCAAGCTGCATGTAATAAAAAAAATATATTGAACTTCAGCAGAATAAAATACATTAGGGAAAAAAATAAAATAAATTAAGGACTGTATTATTCAGCTTATAGTAGAAAAAAGTACTCAACGCCCTAATTATTATTAAAATATTAACAATGCCAAAAAACTATTTTTAAAGAAATTCTTTGAGTGGAAATAAAAAGTGTATGGTGCGTATTTTCAAAGATTTTTCAATATACCGACATTCTTTCTTATGATAAACATGTAAACATATTTTTAAATGAGTTCAAATTATAAACCAAAAACTTCTTGCGGGCACAAGTTTTGGGTTTACATTGAAAATGTAAAGCAACTTATAACTTTGTCGGCAAAAGATCTTAGCACGCATTAACTCGTTTAGGCACCATATCATACCGAAATGATGCAAGATATCCTTATCCAAATTAATCAGAAATATCAGTCATGCAATTTGCCTATGACCAGTCAGTCTCAGAAACCGAATTTGACCGATTACGCGGCTTCTTATATGATTTCTGAGAACTTGTGCCGGTGCTAAAATCCTTTCTGAACAATAAATAATCATGAAAAAAATTCAATTCTGTGCCCAGTTAGTGTGGTCGAGTCGGCGCTCAGGAAAGCCATGCTCTGATCAGCCAGGGCATTATTTAAAGCCTACGCTCGGTGTCTCAGATAAGAAATAGCAAAATTATTTTTACACCGATTAAATCGTTTTTCAATCATAATAATTTTACCGTTTCTCACTTAAAACTCTCCTCTTTGTCACTCATTTACCTATAAGGGATATCGCTCAAGTTACTCTGCGAGTGCGAGTGGGACACCTTTGGCTCCTTAATGACGGTGGTGTGCGTGCCGCTGCCCACTCCAAAATGGGAAATTTCATGCGCGGAACCCGACAAACTTCGGTCGCTACCGCGTCGTTTACTAAGTGCGCCGCCGCACGCCGGTATCGCTACCGAGCCGACCTGTGACGAAGACTGGTTCGGTTGCGAACTGGTCGACGATTTCTTTTTAGTCGGACCAAAACCGAAAAATCTAGAAGAAACAACTTAGTATGTAAGAGAGTGCCTTTCTGGTGAGAAGCTTTAAAAGGGAGGAAAACTTGTGTGCGCCTATAATGCTCACCGTTTCTTTTGTAGAGGCTGAATCCCATTGGACAGAAGATTCTTATAATATTCCGATCGGATGAACCTCGGATAGCAGTCCTTCTTCAGCAGCAGATTGTACACGTGCTCCTGAGCAGCGTCGAAGCAGAACCTGCTGTTGTTCTTCATTCCTTCTAACACCTTATCCATCGTCTGGTTGTCGATGTTCACTTCACGTGGCGAGCCATGTTTCACATAGTTTCTATAGGAAAAAATTGTTATATAGGGACAAATTATAGATTTAAATGAAAGAACGGAGCTTAAAGGGTTCCAAGTACGGCATCATAGTTAGTAACGGAGTTAAGGCTTGGTTCCCAACTTTTAAAACAAAAAAACCTGGACCGACGTTTAAAATCCGCTAAATTCCATGATTTTCCGCTAAAATACTAGATTTAGATATATATTTTGATTTTGTTAAAAAACAGACGTAGCTACAAAACATTCGATATTTCAAAATGTGCTTTTAATTCAACATACTTGTGGAGCATGCGCGTACATATTTACGTCTATACATACGTATTTTTTAGGTCTGTTCCTTCATTTATTCCATTAAAAAGATGTTTGTAATTATGTTGACGATTTGCTGATTTACTAAACCAGTTGCACATCTTAAAATTCATGAATTCTAGATTTCTTGATAATATTACCTTAGCCTTGTAAAAAACAGCTAACTGTTAAGAATGACAGAAACATCTTATCAACGTTTAATTTGAAATTTCCACTTTCAAATGAGTGTAAACACTATGCCTTTCAAGTTTTAGTTTAAAAGTTTGTAAAATTTGCTTAACGGTAATTAACGTCACTAAACAATAAATGAATCAGTATCTGAAGCAACTATCATTTAATTTGTGCACAAGTGCTCAAACCCGATTAAACAGCGGTGAAGTACAACTCATAGAATAACACTAACAGGAGGGTTAACAGGAAATAAAGTATTTGAAATAAAACGTTATTGTTAATGTGAAAAGAGGCAGTATCCGTAATTTCCTTAGTAATAAACCGCTAAAAAAATTCCTCTTAGTTGGCAACAAGTAAGTACAGAATATGTTTTTTATTGTGAGATGAAATTATATTTAAGTTCTTTATCCGATAAAAAACTCTAATTTTACCTAAATATAATAAAACTGTTCAAAAAAATTATTCAATTATAAAATATGTTGCTCATCTCTTGAACATAACCAAGTAATTGAAATAAGGTATATTCTCTACTTAAAATTGATTTAAAAAAAAATCTCTTATTATTGAAATTGGTAATAAATTAATACATTTATAGAGAAACCTCTTTAAAAAGAGATCAAAATACTATTACCCTACTTCAAGAAAAAGATAAAACGTGCCGTAAAACCGAAAAGAATCTACTTAAGGTCCGAAAATAGGTAAACATAGATTTTATGATCCCTTAGCTGTGTCATCATCATTGGCCATAAAATTTTAAAGGCGACCGAATGATCCTTTAGGAGTTTCCACGTGATACAAAAATGCTTTAGCATATTTCCATTAAAACACTTACTCGTAAATATCCTTTATTTTCCACAAAACCTGCGACTGAGACGATCGTCTTAAATCGTTCACCGCCAGCCAAAATAAAATGTTTTCCTCGCTTTTCTCTTTCTGTAAGTAGTTCGTAAACTCCTGAACCCCTGTAGGGTCGCACAGTAAGTCTTCCATTGACAGGCTCCATTTTTTTACACGCTTTTCCGTGGGCACTTCCACTCTGGAACGAAAAATCCGTCTGATAAAGGTAATAAAATAAGGGAAAATATTTACTGTTGCAAGAATTTTTTTATGTATCATGCAAGCAAGATCAAACTGTCTTTATACTAATTAAAGGATTATTCCAGGCACTCCTAGTTATTGTCACCACTCTTTTAATAATAATCCAATGGAAACCGATATCCTTTTTATCGTTAAAAATTGAAACTAAAATGCCGCACTGATCATAAATTATACCGTCAAATCACGTGAAATATGAATGCTTTACCGTCCGCCCAATTAGTTATTATTTAATTTTAAGCAAAACTAATTGTAAACGGTTCATTATAAATTCAATTTAATGGCAAAATTAACTGACACATTATTTATTTTAGCGGTTGTTATTTGCTTTGTAGTCACATCGAAATTTACGATAATATCTGGCTGTCGGCTTTAATTATTTATTTTTGGGCCATTTTCAGCCGTAACGGGACTCTGACGTATCGCATTGACCGTAAATAAATAAATAACCGCATGGGGGTTTCCAAATAATTACATAAAATAGCGGCTTTTAATGTTCGCCAGCGCGGCTTATTGTCAAACTGTACGCGACTCCCTTAATTGAATAATTAAATCAATATACCACAAGAAAATTGTTTTTGGATTTACTCACAAGGGTGCATTCAGTTGCCAATAAGTGATATCTTCGTTTACCCAGGGGTTTGATGGTTGGGGTGGTACCAGCAAAGGGTCGTACTCGGTGTAGGTGTCTACATGCTGTAACAGTCCTTCCAAGGCTTGAGAAACCTTTATTCTTGTCCTGTATAAACTTGTTCTTAGCAGCTCAACCTAAAATCATTTTAAATAGGCTTAATAATATATAAAGACAAACCAACTTATATGTTCAATTATCAGCTACATGTTTTAACAATCATTCTTCCAGGCACTTGAGTAAAATTTTGAGTAAAATGAATAAAAACCTCACGAATTTGCTTAAATTCGGTTGGTGCAGTTGGTAGAATGTCTGGCCATATGGAATAATGCAACAATAGTCTGCAATTAGTATAATACAGAAATAATCCTCGGGTCTCGCACTAGAATTAAAGGTAAAACCCTTGTATGTAGATTCATTGTTATTATTAGATGTTAGTTATAAGCCTTATAAAATTAGTTTTTTTCCTAAAGAATCATCAAGGATTTTATCGGAAGAGTTTTTCTACGGAGTCACATAAAGCTCCTCACTTCACAGCCTTTATAATAAAACACCAAGACGGTGAAGAAGCACCAAATTCTACAATAGAAATTAATAGCAGAGTAGCTCCGCAGGAATATTATTGAACAAGATCCTACGGAGGAAATCAAGAGGAAGTGCCTGGAATATACAAAAAATAATTCTTCCAGGCAGTTGAGTAAAATCTGAAGTAAAAAAACAAAAAGAAAATTTTAGTTTGATGGGCGCAGTCGGTAGGATGTCCGAATATATACGAAACCACTAAATCTTGAAAAATGGAACCTACCGAGCTCAGTTAATCAATGATATTTTAGAGCGAACACAGGATACCTCTGAAAGAATTGTAGAATATCTTTCATGCATGCAAGCTTTGTTTAGGTGTTATGGTGAACATTCTTCAGAAACCCAATTAGATATCATTTTAACTTGTCATCCCTTTATACCCTTAGTCGATAGCCGAGTAATATCTAGAGTGAAAAAGAATGCAATTTTAAAGGATTTGTTTAAGTTCTTTTGGGAGCAGTCGGTAGGATGTTCTTATATACATGGAATAAACCAACAATAGCCTTTAATGCATAAAATATGGCTTGAAAGGCCTGAAAGATATAAAAAATAACTCTCCCAGTGGAGTAAAATATGAAGTGAAAAAGAATGAAATTTTAAATGATGTCTATAAGTTTGACGAGAGCAGTCGGTAGGGTGTCCAGATATATACGAGATAAAGCAACAATTGCCTGCTCCAAGCAGTTGGGAACGCAACTTCTTACCTCTCTTCTGCAGTCCTCAATAGTTTTCTTCTTGGGTTTAATTCCATTCCAGCATCTCGTAGGTACGGGAACTTGCTCCAACGAGCTGGTGATACCTGGTGGTGGCCGGTGTACCCTCCAATAAGCCTTTTCCTGTGAGTCGCTGATCAACTTGTCAGGTTTTTTCATCGATTTTTGCTGCTTCACCTAAAATCCAATAAATCTCGATGATCTCATTAAGGATCTTAGCACGTTAATAAAGGAAACCAATACAAGACTTCACCCTAAGGGATCTTAATGAGCGAGAGAGATCCCGCCCAAGAGCCCTATTATCTACGCATCTCCTTAATAACATAATTAGCTCATATACTGGAGCTGAAAGGCATTAGGCCACCCTTTTTAATAGTCCCGCATTAAATATTGAATAAGCAATTTAAGCGGCAATTTGCCCTGGAAATAATTTAGCCGGGGCACCAGAGACCAATTTAGTTCTGCCTAAACGGCTTTCAGAACTGCGATGTTTGATGTATGCATATTTCATTCCGGTTCCATGTGAAAATACCTTAATTAACTGCCAATTAAAGGTGATGAGAGTATTGCGTCAAAATTTAAGAAGTTTGGTTGGAGCAGTCGGTAGGATATAGGGAATAAAGTCACAACAGTCTGCATTAAATACAAAATAGTTTGCAAATTCCTGGAAGAAAAAAAAAATTTCAGGCGTTTAAGTAAAATCTGGAGTAAAAAACATTTAAATTCTGAAGAAATTATATAGATTTGCCTGGAGCAGTCGGTAGGATGTCTGGACATAATCAGAATCTATCTTGGAAATTTAATTATTTAGCACTTTTTGAAGTTTTTAGTCATTCAGCTGCCCAGAAGATATCTGCCTCAAGATCTAGGGGTTTTTAAGGTAATATTGTTTGCTTGAGGGATAAATGAACCAAAGCTTCGCAGCCTTTTCAAAGAATTTAGGATCCTACTATATTTTTTGAATAATAACAAAATCAGAGGTAGATCCAGATGGCTATCTGCGATTTTCTTCCAACTTTTTCTTCAACCTCGACTTAAGGATCCTGCAATTTCCACCTGACAGTCACACTGGACTCGTCCCTGCTAAAGAATGCTAACTCAATTGACGTAATCAGGCCAAACAGGTTAGCCTCTTCTGACATTGTTGACTAGTGAAATTGCTTGTCTTCACAAAGTACTTAGTAATAATACATTTAATTATCCCAAGAACTGGCCACTGCAGTGTTACAGGTGCTGTACTTGTTGCCGTTGCACCCTGTGCTATAAAAATAACCCCAAAGGCTAAATAAAAACTGCAAACACTATTTGCAAGGTCTCCACTTGACTTTCTCGCATTTAAAAAGCGCACAGGTGGCCCCTCAAAATCTCATATTCAGAACTCGTCCCGGAGAAAATTGTCTAAAGTGCGAAAACAGGCATGAGCCCTGCCTTGATATTCTTTTACTGGAGATTTAGCACTGACCTGTTCTTCTGCCTGGGCGACGATGATATCCCACTTGTTGGATAAGTTCCTTTTTAAATTGGTAAAAGCCTCGAACTCATATTCTTCCAGACCGTGGCGCTGCTTATTGCGTAACGACCGTTTCGTGAGGTAAATGGCGTAGTCCACGTTATCGGGAGGTTTGTTACGCCAAGGCCAATAAAAATGGTTCTGAATAAGGAAATTTGGGTTAATTTTTATTTCATTCATCGATTTAATCAATACTTACTTGAAATCTATAGAGGGAGCTATCGTCTTTGACTACTAGGTTCTTGGAATCGCTGATAGGAAAAAAATAGCCGTATTGACATAGTTGGTTGGCTATATTTAAGGCTTCTGCAAAAATAATAAAACAGCATTAATTTCAATACGAATTTCTATTGGAATCATTATTATATTAAAGGCTCTCTCTAGTCTAAACGTGGCAATTACACAGGAGAAATGTTCAGAAGAAACACATTACAATTATATAAATTACAAACACAAGACTCCTGCTACCTTTTCCAGTGCCCTCTATGAAGGAAACTTTAAGGTATTATTTCCAGATTTTACTCTGTTGCCTTTTCAGCCTCAAGAACGTTGGATTCAGACTCCATGATTTCCTTAGTGAATTTGCGTAATTAGGAAGTTGACAATATCTAGTTCTTAGAAGTAACAAAAAATTAGGAAAAAATTGATATGAAATGAGCCTAGTCTGATGGTAATAATGGTAATGATGACTCATACAGGGCACCCTTGAAGAAGAGAAAATTGATTGTTCAAGTAAATTTTATAATTAATACCAATAAAATGACTTACCAGATTCTTCTATCTCAAGCCTCATAATTAGCCACTCAATCAGATCATAACCTGAAACAAAAAACATGCGTCGTTCAAGTGTTAGGTGAATTAAAAAAGAAAATATCCAGACATCCACTCAAATAGAGCCCCGTGTTTGTTTGCCAGGAAAAACATTGCCGAAAACATAAAATATACATAAAAACAAGGCGTCGCGACGTCTGGTTTATATAATTCATAGGGTTTATATGTTTACTACTAATCAGATATGATAATATTAGCTCTTCATGTGTTAATACACTGGGGTTTATATTATGTTGTCAACGCGGTATGGACCTACTTGTTGGATAAAAGGAGTAATTCGAAGCTACTCGCACAAAATAATTGAAAGACATTTGCAAGGGACGTTTTCAACTAATATTTTGTACCAGATACTAGAAAGAGCTGTTCTGGTGACTGATGCAGGTCTCATTCAGAGGAACCTGCAGACCCTTGAATGATTTGCTATTCAAAACCAGCATCAGACTGATCAATCTGATCGTGGCTTTCCATTAAACAGCCATCCATCTAAGATTTAATTCATTCCATCTAAAAATAGCACATTTGAAATCCTGCCGTTGACAATCCTTTCAAAATTATCTCTCCTCTGTGGCAATATGCAATATAAATGTAGGAACTTTCTCCCTCTCTCTCTCTCTCTCCATACACGTATTTACCAACGAACCGAGACAATACTCTACTGAGTTTGACGATTGCGAAGCCGCTTTGAAAGGAACTTATTTATCGCTCATTTTACAATGGAAATTGGAGTCTATTTTTGAAACGGGCTGCCCTCGTACCTGCAATTTTAAAGCTATAATGCTCGTTATATTGCCGTCTAGAAAACGATGTGCTTTGTTAATTGGTTTTTTCGATTAGTTATTGATCGCGGAGTGAAGGTGAAATGTTAGAATGAGGTAACGTAAGCTCTGATAGATAATCAATGAGTGCTAGCAACAGCTAAAGGCACTCTCTCAACTCTCATAGCATTGGTGGAAAAAACTAGAGTTCAAAGCTGAGAATTATATGAAAGAGAGACAGAGAGAGAACATTTAAAAGCTGCGTTGGTCTAACCCCAGACTCGGGCATACACTCAAGATAACTGATGAAGAGACTGGTCGATATCGACATCCGCAATCTTTGAAATGATTTACTAATACCAGCTGTTTTCCATCATTCCGCACCACATGGAAGGTTAGCAAATATTCCGGACAATGGTCAACTGAGTATATAAGGAGCCGCGTCACTGCTGGGAGGCCCGTTGACAGTTCAGTGCGAAATATTGGCGCGATATTTAAATCGGACATAAGTAGTTGTAAATAAATATGGTATGAATACATATTTCTAATAGTCGTAAGGATGTAAATAAATTAGTTATTAAATAAATCAGACTATTTTTGTACATCGAGTATTTTAATTCACACCTAATGAACGGTAAAAAAGCTACATTAATATGCCGTGATAAATGGAACTGACTTATTTGTAGGGACTGTAGACTCAGGATTCTCAGGAAGAAAGGGCTTTCGATACAGTATAGAAGGAGGTGTTGTATCCATAAAATTGACAAATTTTCGGATAAATAGCAAATTTATTTAGACTTTTATTGGAAAGTGGAAATGTCATGTTACTCTAGACTTAAGCCGAGAAATAGGGAATAAGTGATATTTTTATTCGATGGAATCAGAAATTGAATATCTTGGCATCTGCTAAAATTTGTTTCGAGTTTCATTTTATCATGTATGAAAATGTGTAAAAGGAGAGAAGAAAACGTTAAAATTGTTTTTTTAATGAACAAAAAGTTTTTAAATTATTAAAAGTAAAAAAACTCATTAGAAAATCACAAATTTAAAGCTCAGGATAATTAAAAAAAATTGACAAAAAGACAACATTAACAAATTTAAGATTTTATATATCTTCTTTCTTCATTTAACACACGAGGAAAACTAGGCAAAAAATCCAATAATAAAAAACTGTCTCTCCTCATCTCCAAATATTCTTTTCTCATTTCTCGTTGCAGCAAAAAAATCCTCGAATTAATTAATTTTATTTAAATATATTGTACTAAGCTTGTCCTGTCTTCTCTTCCCTTTTTTTGTGAGAGAAATGTCACAGAATTTTATGAATAATATAAAAAGACTCTGATTTAGCAAACTTATCCTGTCTTTCCTTCTCTTTTCTTATTCTTTGGAAGGATTTTTGAGATTTTAAACACAAAGTCTCAAAAGTCATGTAATAAATTAAACGATCAAAAACGGTTTTTAAGCGAGACATGTAACCGTTTTTGTTTGTTAAATTAATTACGTGATTTTTGAGACCGATACTTTGTGTTTTTTTGTGCCTGTTTAAAATCATATTAGGATTTTTGTATTTCATATTTTGGGTTTTTGGAAGACTCAGAAATAAGTTCAAAATTATTAGGACAGGCTTTAAAAATGAGGAAGAGCTATCAATAGTTTGAAATGCCTGAAACAAAATTAAAAATTAATCCAAATAATATGGAAGAAAATGAGAAAAAATGTGAAATTCCTAAAATTAAATAAAATAAGTTTCTAAAGACTTGGAGAATTTAAGCTCAAAAAAAAATGTAAAAAGACAA
This sequence comes from Anthonomus grandis grandis, assembly GCF_022605725.1. Classification (NCBI taxonomy): domain Eukaryota; kingdom Metazoa; phylum Arthropoda; class Insecta; order Coleoptera; family Curculionidae; genus Anthonomus; species Anthonomus grandis. Next base: position 23,694,722 of record NC_065556.1, on the reverse strand, counting down.
AAAAATTTCTGCTTCATTAAACTTTTTAATAAAAATTTTCATATTACTCCCATTTTCATTTTTAATTCTTGGTAACAGCACAAAATTCCCCTACAATTCCCTCTAATTACCACCTGGTGAATTCCACACTCCCTATTCCAGACAGTATAGTATATGCGACAATTGTATGTTGTTCAACGGGATTAATGCTACGCCGGGCTTTGAAAAGTTTTTAATAAGCCCTAGCGAGATATTGGGTTCATTATTAGTTTCCGAGACTCGAATCGGAGAAATATTTCCTTTATTACCCTTTGGTTAATATTACGCTTCGCAGAAATTATGTCCTAACTTTCCTGGAAATGAGTTTTATATAAATTTAAGCTCAGGTGATAATGGCATAATTTTAATGGATGTTGCTGTTGTTTTTTCTTTAGTACTTACCCATAAAAGCGGCAGGAATGGATGTTAAAAAGATCTTTTGACTTCTTACTGGCACGCCCCCTGACTCCGTGTCTTGCATTTCTTTGACCAGCGTCTCCATCTAAAACAACCATAAAAAAATGTTTATAATAATTCACATTTAAAAGATCATATCTAAATATGTTATTGCTTCATTTAAAAGGGTATTTGTGTCGTAATTTATTTTTCAACACGGTATTAACGGTGTAGTTGGTTATTTTCTGAAAAAAATATGCGATGGCTTATCAGGCTTTATATTTTTCATTTAACCACTATAAATTTTCTCTTGTAGACGTGGAAAAGGTTAATTTATAGGCGAATGTATAAAATAGAAAGAAACCTAATCAAAGTATTTAAATAGATATTAAAAAAATACGTAACAAACTACTTCAAAATGCCTAGAAATAAGCCTAATATTATAGCGTTTTTACCATTTGGCAGATGTGAAGTCAAATAAGCGATACACGAAAATAGTCAACTGATTTATTTACACTCTTACACTACACAAATATTAAAAATATTTTTTGACACTTTATTTATTTACTACTATTTATGTCCCATTTAAATATCGCGCCATTATTCCGAACTGCACTGCACTGAGCTGTCAGTTGACCTTCAGAGGCGATGCGGCTCCTTATATACTCGGCTGACCGTGATTCCAGAAGATTAGCCACGCGTTTCCAGAGACGTCGTGCGGTATGCTACTTGTGTAATTTTGGAATAACGTAGAATCAGCTGTTATTCTCGGCGTTTCCAATATTGTTACACTACCCTCTCCGTAAGTTCATTTCGTGTCAATATGTTTTCAAGGATGTTGGAGGACGTCGATACCGATAGAAGATTCTTTGCCAATCTTTGACAGTCTGAACCTTTGCCTTGTCAACCGCAACTGAAAACGACGTAAACTAAATAGTGCACAGCCTTTTGAAATAAATGACATTTCTTTAAGCTCAACTTTAATCCATGACCTCGTAGCCTGAAGAACTTTTTTTCTTGCAACACGATATTTGATAAGCTCCTCAAACGATTTTCCTACCACAATAATGTCATCAAGTTAAACCAGGCAAGTCTTCCAGGACAATCGTCTTAAAATCGTGTCCATCGGCCATTCAAAAGTGGCAGAGACATCGCACAGTCCAAATGGTATCACGTTAAATGTCATAATCCAGCATCCATGAAAATCGTCTTTTTCCGATCTTTAGGAGCCAACTCAACTTGTCGTATATACTTTTCAGGCTTAGCGTGGAAGAAATCTTTGATGCAGCTAGGGTGTCCAAAGTTCTCCAAATGCGAGGAAGAGAATAGCTATTCTTTTTAGTCACGTTACCAAGCTAGCGGTAATCTACGCAGAATCTGGTTGAGCCTTCATTCTATTTTACCAGTACCACCGGTGAAGATCATCGACTGCTAGATGGTTGTATGATGTCTTACTTGGCCATACTCTCAATAATCTTAGCAGTCTTCTCTTTCTTGGCCAGTGGTCTATCATGAGAGGACCATTTCCTGTACTGATTTTGTGCTGGACTTTGTTGGTACTTCCTTTCTTCCCAGTGTTAAAGACATCTATGGACTAAAAACCTCGGCGTCCTTCTTTGATCTGGCGTTAGATCGGTGCTCTTCTTACTCTTTCGGAGAGACTTGCCAGTTGATGAACACAGCCGCAACTTGTTAAAGTACTGCTGAAGTAGTGTCCTAACTGCGTGCTCTTCTTTAACAACACAGGATAATGATTAACATTCATTACCTTTAGAGGAATAGTCCTTTCAGCGCTTACATGGGTCTTTCCGACTGCTGTCCCTCTATCAACAACCTTGTCACGCAGTGCAGGTTCGAACATAACTTCATCAGGCTATGTGAATTAAAATAATCGACGCACGAAAATAGTCCACTCATTTATTTACACCCTTCGCTACTGCACTGAACTGTCAACTGATTCCCAACGCCTATGCAGCTCCTTATATACTCGGCTGACCATGATTCCGGAAGATTCACTGACCTTCCCCGAGTCTTCTTTTATCACTTGTGTTATTCCGCAGTGACGGAAAATCAGCTGGTATTCTTGGCGTTTCTAATGTCATTACAATATGTTAAGAAAAGGCTTCAAATACCAGGAAGAGCCTTAAAATGGTTTTAAACGCCTGGAATAGTGTATTGAAATTTACCGGCAAATGTATAGAAAAAATATTAAATTAATTGCCATTTTAAAAGGAAAGCTTGTAGACAGCAAATTGAACCGTGGTGTTGCCCTTAAACTGACTTAATAAATAAATTAATTTTTTTAAGTAAATTAATGTAGGATTAATATAGGCACCATCTAGGTTTTAAAACTATCAAAGTAATTGACATTGTTGTCACTTGCCATATCAAAAGAAAAGTCTGTAGACAGCGTATTGAACCGCAGTATTGACATTTGATTTCTGACTTTTGTGAGTCATTTTCAATTTTCTTCCAGGCATTTTAACAGAATCGTTTTTAAATTTTGGAGACGCTGTCAATTTTTTTAATACCAAGAAGAGCCTTAAAATAATTTCAAATGCCTGAAATGAAATTAAAAATTCAAACAGTCTTAAAAGACAGAAATAGAATGGCAAGTGATGTGAAATGCCTGGAATAAAACAAGTGTTTAAGAGCCTGGAACAAGAATACATTTAAATGATGCAAAAAATGTTTTGAAATAACCAGAAAATGCATCAAATCTCAGTTACAAAATAAAAGTAAAAAAGCCTTAAAAGTCTGGAAGACACGGTTGAAAAACGTGGTCAATTTTAAAAAAGTGGTAGGATCTAGGATCTGAATCCTCATAATACTAAAACTCCGCAGTTTTTAAAAAGTTCAACATTATTTACAAATGAAAATTCTATTCCACAATGAATCTTCTACTACATTTCACTTCTCAGTTCACTTTAATTACGATCGTCAAAAATTCTTTGGTCTCAATTGATTCAAATAAAAAAGTGTGTTGTGCCTATAAAGAGTTAGGCTTAAATGCTACTTTTATCAGTCAAAGGCCATTATATTTCCCAAATATGCTATTGAAATATTTATAGTTTTTATTATATCAAAGGGCAAGCCACAAAGAAAACAGGGAAAGATAGAAAAAAATTAAAATTGTGTTTTGGAAGATATCCCGAGAGCCTGATCCTCAACCGTTTTCATATCACATACATGTACTTAATAAAATACGAATATACCCCAAAAAACTAATTCTCAATATCATATACGACAAAAAACATGTCTACCAAAAATATGCCCCGAGGAGACGACCCACAAAAGGCAAAAAAAAACCGAGAAAAATCATCAACTCTCGCAGGACACCCGACTCGGCTCCCAATTTTCCCATTTCGACTTATATAAACAAAATACCGGGCTCAGGGATAAGATTCGGCTTCTTTTTCATATAAAAATTTCCCTCGTGACATCCTATAGTCCATTGTGACAATTTCCTGATTGTCCTTCGGCTTTTATAAGTCCCGAGATTATGTTTTGTCCCGCATCTGACGTCACTTAAGTATTATATATTATTCTTTATATATATTATCATTAATCCTCTTCTAGGTCATAATATATCACACTCGACTTGCGAATAGGGCGGAAAATGATATTTTAGAACTCGCACGTGCTGTATAACGCGATTTAGAGGGAGTTAAAATATAAGCTGTGCTTTAGCGAGAGCAAACGTATGCGCCCAATGGCTTAATAAAACAGAAATATTTATTTATACGGACAAACAAAAAAACCCCTTTACTGCTACTAATACTGCTACATGTTTATCCACGTAAAACAACAAAAACAAAACCCTAAAGAATAGAGCCATTATCTGACCCTATATATCTCAGCCCCTACGGCAATACTTTAGTTTTTCACCTGTCAACCCTGTTTAAGCTCTGGAGACAGCCTGGGAAAATCGGCAAGAGCCCCCGGAGGGTTTTTTTAGAATGACGTATTTAAAAATGGACTAAGGCAACTTAAATTTTCAGAGGTAGCTAGTTTCACTGGCAAAGAGATTCAGAACGAGAATTAATGAAGAAAAAAAAAGATTTTTGGTAGTTTTAATTAGTTCAGGTACGTCAGAAAATCAATATCGTAACTTGATTTAGACGGCAACGGATTAGTGCGGCAGCAATTGATAAAATATTTGATTTCACCCCGTTTAATCAAACTTTACTAAGCTTCGAGATGATTTATGTGTCATTCGGATCATTATCTGTTTAAGTTTTTTCAGTATTGTATACTCTTTGTATACTCTATACTCAGTATTGTCTTTTTTTACCCAATCCCCATTTTTGTTTTGTGTATTGAGTTAGTTAATTATAGATAAATTTCACTAAAGCCCAAAAAATCTGAAAGCGGTTTGTTGATGATTTCCATCATTTGGCCACATAAACGAGACATCTTCTTAAATATTTGTCACACATCCAAAAATAAAACTCCCAAAATCCAGGAGTTTACATTCGATTTGCCAACATTAGCATAACGACCTGTCGTAGAAATGGATGATTGCGTTGAAATTGATATAAAACAACATAGAACGTCTGTAAATATATTTTAACGGAGTTGAACGAGATATTAAGAGGCTCTTCGTATTCAATTTGTCAAAATCCTAAACATTTCCGACCATTTTTGACATTATTCAAATACGTTTTAGTATAAAATCCATCCCATTCAAAGATAAATAATAAAATCGATATCGGGGCCGTTTTGTGGTGGGATAAAGACGGAAAATATGAAGGGAATGCGTCATAGCTCCAATTGTCGTATGTGTGGGAGGAGTAATGAAAATCTCCGTAGATTCTTTCTTTTTGTGACAAATCCGCCTGATTCAGTCGTCACGGAAATTACTTTTCCAGCTAAGGGATTTCACGTGCATGTGAATTGGAATGAATGGAATAAGTAATTGGAAAACGTTAGCAAGGGACGGTTTAATACACAGTTGGACGTCATACTATGTCTGGTGTACTCTCTTGGCATTAAAATCAATTTCAGATGGGTGCAAGCCAACTTTCAATTGATGGAAAAAATATGGACCCTTTTTTAAAAAAGTGCAAATATCAAAATATCTCAAAAGTGGGGATTTCCTAAAAGAAATAGTACAAATAACTTTTCCTCATTTAAAAGAAATCAGTTTTAATCAAAAGAAATTTTTTTTACAATCACCCTTATCTTATTTCGAATAATTCCAACTAAATTTAAAACTTAAAAAAAAATAATATTTTAAGAATTGTAAAAAAGTGCAAAAATCACAATACTCCAACAATGGAGATTTCCAGAAATATCCAGAAATGACTTTTCCCCCTTCGAAAAATTCGGTTTCTATTACAAGGGATTTTTTTTTACTACCGCCCTTATCTTACGCGTTAATATGACATTTGCGTGTTTAGATGCGATCTAACCCCATTGCTACGGTTAGCAAATGACTTTGCCTAATCAGTTGACTGCGGGCTTAATAAATTATTTTTCCCAACTTTTTTCCGCCCTATTTTTCTGTCTATCTGTTATTGTAATTGAGGGTTAGCGCTCTAGTCTTGGTCGGATTTATTAAAACTGTCTGAGTGATAAAGCTTCGTAATAAATAAGTCAAACGAAGACAGGTGTATGAGCTAATTGTTAGAAAGCCGAGTTAAATTAAGCCGTGTAGTTAAAAATGGTAATTTTATTGTCGAATTATTATAGTTTATATAGGGTTGGATATAAATCAAAGAATTTCAGATGTCAAAAAATTCTGATTTTTATAGAAACTTGCTTTTATTTTAATAACCCAACTACTTAGATATAGGAACATGATACCTCGTTAGAAAGGGATTTTAATTTTCTTTTAGAATATATTATAATATACACGGTGTTCCATTAAAAAAAATGCATATTTCACAATTTTTGTACCTAGCGGTAAAATCATAAATTTTGATCAACCCTGTATAATGTAGAACAAATTTTCATAGTGAAGACTAATGTATAATACTTCCGTAAATTACGCTCATAATTTCAATTTTCTGCACGTTCCAGTGCCGTAGCAATAAGAATGTATTTGGAGCTATTTTTTGGTCAAAAATTAAACAAAATAATTAATTTCTCGAAAACAACTAAAAATAGGTATAGAAATATTTCACACAAAAATAATCATAAGGCGATAGCGGATCAGAAAATAAAATAATATACATGGTATTCCATTTAAAATAACAAAGTTGCTACTCCTTTTTGGCATAAACGGCAACGCTGCATCGCAAGAAATATTTTTAATCGTTAGATCACAAGCTAAAACCCATGATGCCAAATTTTCGAAAAAATTCTATTTTCCGTTCTCCGTAAACGGCTAAGGTACTATCAACCATCAATCCTTATATTTAATACGTAATATGATTAAGTTATAAAAATAGGGGGTTTCTGTTTGAAAAAAAGTGACTGTAGATGGTTTATTAAATTTCATTTATTCTCTTTTTTGACCACCCTGTATTAATATTTATAAAAATTTCATTTGAGGTCTATTAAATTTGTTCTTCTCTACGAATTTCAATTTATGTTTTATAAATAAATAATCCATTCAAGATTCTCATCCCTGTAGTTTTGTTTATATAGCTAAAAATCCCATTTATCCTTAACACGTTAAGCCCCGCATGCCCACCGGTGGGCATTTGGATTTTACTTCTAGGGACCAAATTTTCATTCTGGATATTTTTTGTTAATAGTTATTTTTTTGCAGTTTATGTTGCTTGTGGATCAATACTCTGTCGACTTTTGGCTGTTTTTGTCATTTTTTTGCGGTGACCCACGGGTGGGCACGTGGTCCCAGAATGCTATTTTACATTTTGGGACCGAATGCCCACCCGTGGACACTAGCTTTAATGTGTTTTTTTGTTTCAGAGTTAAGCAAATATGGCTAAGAAATATCTATCGGATCAGGAGTTGGCAAAGGAGCTGAAGAATATGTCCGACGATGAGTCAAGAGATATAATAGAAGACGAAATTACCGGATTTTCAGATGATTCGCTCGTAGATAAAGATTTTATTTCTGTTAAAAGTGATCTATCATCCGATAACGATTTATCCGTAATAATTCAGATAATTCTGCCATATTATTATCCGAAGACGAAGATCTAGACGATAACGTACCTCTAGCGACTTTAACTACTAAGCAAAAATGGGGTCACGTTCAAGGAGACCGACTGTCTTTCAGTGAAAGCCCTCAGAATGTTGGTGTTGTTCCAGCTGTTAGTGCAGACTTTGCAGGGAAAGAACCAACTGAATTCTTTAACTATTTTATCGACGATGAGATGATTGATCTATTTGTGACTGAAACCAATAGGTTTGCTTCACAGCGAATTGCTGCGGCAATAGCAGATCCAAACCGGAAGGCCAAGGTGCCGAAATGGGTGGATCCCGTGGAAATGCGAAAATTTGTTGGTATTATATTATGGATGGGCCTTCTTTCAATGCCTCAGTTACGGGATTATTGGTCAACCAAATCGTTGTACCAAAATCGCATACCCACAATTATGAGTAGAAACAGATTTGAAGGTATTTTGGGCATGTTCTATGTAAGTGATAATGAGAAGGACAGACCCTCTGATGACCGACTTTACAAAATATTCGAATTTCTTGACATGCTGCAAAAGAAATTTAAGTCCTTCTACATGGCCGAAAAAGACATTTGTATCGACGAAAGTAACGTCCCGTTTCGAGGACGCATTTATTTCAGACAATATATACCCAATAAGCGACACCGCTACGGTATAAAGCTTTTCAAGTTGTGTGTATCTGGAGGATACACCTGGAATTTCAAAGTATATACCGGCAGAGAAAAATCAAGTGAATTTGCAGTTTCTGAAAAGGTAGTCATGGAATTGATGGAAGGTCTTTTGGACAGTGACCGCACACTTTACACTGACAACTGGTACACGAGCGTATCATTATCCAAAAGACTGATTGACCGAAAAACGCATTTAGTTGGTACAATTAGAGCAAACCGCAAAGGTAATCCTCAGGAAGTAATAAAGGAAAAGTTAAATCGAGGTGAAATTGTAGCTCGGCAAGATAATGACAAAACTGTAGTCCTGAAGTGGAAGGGTAAGAGAGACGTCATCATGCTAAGCACCAAACACGATGATTCTACCGTTACTTTAGCAAAGAAACGAACCGATAAACCGATAAACCGAAAGTAATTGTTGACTATAATCAGGGCAAGGCCTTTATCGACTTGTCGGATCAAATGTCAGCATACGCGCCTTTTCTAAGGCGAACTTCAAAATGGTACAAACGCCTAGTGTTTCATCTCATTACTCCTACAACAATAGTAAACGCGTTACATCTTTACAATAAAATAAACAAGAAAAAAATCAGCATCACCACTTTCAAGGAAGAGGTAGTTTCAGGTCTCATTGAAAACGACGAAAAACTTAATACTGTTTCTCGTCCTTCCACGTCAAGAACGCAACGCTGCACGTTGAAGGAAGTGGCAAAAAGTGCCAAAAACGAGTTACTCGAAAGAGATGCACTAAATGCTACAGCACCATGTCAATGGCTCACAATGCTGCTTACGCCCGAAAAAATGCGAAAAAGGTCAATACAATTTGTGTATCGTGTAATATTCCCCTTTGTATTACTTGCTTCCAAAAACATTTGGCTTAAAACTTTAGTGTCAGCAGTTTCTTTGTGGCAGTGTGTATTTCGTCAAACGTTAGGTCGTTTTAGTAAGTTTTATTATATTTAGGTTAGTCATTTTTATGGTATTTTAAGTTTTGGTTACATAAGAAAACGACTGTTTTTTTATGACAATTTATTTTTAAGTTTTAAGAGTATTTTTTCTGTTTTAAAGTAATATACTCAACTCAAATGTTGTTTTTTTCTACTTTTATAAACTAAATACCTAAACTGCCCAACCCAATATATTTTTTTGGCTCATCCTGGGACCAGACAAACCGTCGTTTGGTATAGGCAGAATCAATGTAATCCATGCTCACGGGTGAGCACGCGGTCCCTGAATAAGCGATGCGATTTGCCTACCGGTGGGCACGCAGAGCTTAATGTGTAAAATAAGCAAAATATTTTTATAGTTGTTTAGTACCGTCAAAAAGCAAATTTAAATTTACATCTCTAATAAAAATACAAATATCGTTATAATTTGATAATGTAGTAGCATAATGCTAAAGTCATTTAAAAACATAGTGATATCTGATGCAAGTGATCTGTATAAAGCAAATAATTGGTACATTTATTTGAATTTAAAATTAAAAAGTGTGATTGTTACTTTACATTATATTTAATGTTAAAACAGTTGTCCACCTGAATACCATTTCTGACTTAGACAAGCACCTCGTATTTCTGATTAATCCTCGCTTCAGAATAAATTACATCATGATTTGCAAATTTAAAAACATCCAAGTAGTTTATTTATCCAAGTTTCAAGCAGAATAATTATATTAAAAGAACCCTCAATAAATATCATAAACTCGTTAAAGTTTTTACCACCACTGCGAATATTTATATAAATTTTATTTTGTATGTCATTTTTACCAGAATAAATTTTAGACAGACTGATATTTGAAGTTACAATACGAGTCAGTTCATTATGATAGTCATTATTCATTTATAGTAAAAAAACAAATATGTAAATACCCTACATTATTTATAATTATGATCGCAATAAAATAATGCTTCAAGAAGATTTAGATTGTAACCGAAAACAATATTGAAAGATGATACCACTATTTACCAGAATTAAAGAAGTTTTTGTAACTGCAAATGAAAGCGCAAAAAATATATTTTTCTTATTTTTAGACATGATAACCCAAGTCAAACCTAAGTATCATGGAGAATTGGAGATGGACAATCCACACTGAAAGAAAAACAATTTTAACCTACTAAAGAAGTATAAAGTAACAAAAGTTGTTTTCTATACTACAATGACCACGCCCGTTACGACCTAAATGCTTTAATGCTTTTAAATTACAAAACACAACCAAAACCGGAAACAGCATAAATTAAAATTAAAGAAACCATCATAATTGCCGGGAACGTAATAGTTCCAGTGAATTTTGAAAATTTAAAGCCGACAAAGCGAAAGGGGCGAGTATTCGCTTAAACAAGAGCTTTCTGGTGGGGGAAGAAGCTCGGGTTAACAAGCAAAGTTTGCCTCGGTAAAAGTGGAACTCCATAATTTTATTCTCAAATTTCTGTTATCTTATAATTAAGAAAATTTTAAGCGAATATTAGACGTGCTATATATACTTAAGTAAACAGCGGATTTTTAGTTAAATTTATATAACGACTCTAAAAGGGGCAATTTTCTCGATTAAGTGGAGCGGAAAAAAATTTAATCAGTCAATCAATTATACGGTTAACACATGAAAAAATTTAAAGAGGAAATGTTTAAGAGCGGACGCGTACGTATATAATACAAGTATAATAATATTAAATTAAATAAAAAAAAATGCAAATAATTCAAAACCCAATTTAAAGCTAAGTCACATCGCGTGAAAAGCTCACATTTAATGGAAAATGCATACTTTCTACTTGGCAGTATTTTTATTTTCTGTTACTAATGGTTTTGGCCCACCGAAGGATCCGCGATCGGTAAGAGAAATTCAATTACATATTTATTGTTTAGAAAATTGTCAAATTTTGATAAACTTATATCTCACTTTATTTTCCCGTGAATTCTACCTCTTTTTTTTCTGAAGTCGAATTTACAAACTGGAAGCAGTAATAAGTACAATTTCGCAGTCCACTCTGAATAAATATTTTTCTATCTTAAATAACATAGTTTAAAATTCAATGTTTTATACAAAATTATCATCATGTCCACAATTAATCCATGGATTTCGACCTAGTTTTTTCATCCAAAGGATACGTTCATAAATTTTGTCTCAATATTTAAAAAAAACACCCTGTATAATAAAACTTGGTAACCATACAGTTTTTTTTTATATTTTAGATTTTAAAAGTTACCAACGTATACCTATGTCCGAATCACGAAAACGTTTTAATATTTGACAAAAGATATCTCGACAATATTGACGACGATGGTTACAAGAAGTTCAGTGGTGAACTGGAGTTACCGTCCGATTTTGATGCGAGTTGGCAGGTGCTAAAAGATTCTTCTAGAAGCTTTAGAAAACTTTAAAAATCTGTAATGTTTTAGTATGAATTAAAAGTTGACAGGATGGATGGCGGCGACTGGCAGGAAGACGTTTATAACAGAGAGGGTCAGCTTTGCGAAGATGTAGAGACCTACTTTGCAGATGCCTGGAAAAAAGTTGGCAGCACCTTAGATCCACCTTTTGAATCAGATTGCAGCGTTAAAGCGGTAAGAAAAAACCTAAATATATATATATATATATATATATATATATATATATATATTTCTTTTCTCTTCTCTTCCTTTGGTGTTTCTTCTATTGCGTTTTTATCTTAGAGTGTTTTACTACCAAGAAAATTTTTAGTGTTCTTATTCTTGTATATAGCGCAAATCGATTGCTTAGAAATTTAACTAAAACTTTAAAAAATCATTAAATGATACACTCTGTATATTTTTAGGGTGTGCATAAAATCACCGATCTGCAAGTCTTAAAGGAAGAATATAAAATTCCAAATGTTATGGTTGGGAGTGTAAGGGTAACTTTAAAGCTCTTTGATACATCAGGCGATCAAGTGTTTTGTGGTGTATTAGAAGGTCAATATGTATAATCATATGATACTAGCAATATAGAAATATAGTATTTGATCATGTAGTTAATTTTCCTGAAAGTTTCCCAAGTAGAGATGCTTATATTCCTGTAACATTATAGGCAGGTATAATGAAGAATGCAATAATTATTCTATATTTTTTTTAAAAATACTCAAAAATCCATTTGAAAAAGTAAAACGTGTATAGTACGTTCTAGGATGTTTACCTAAATTCTAAGATGTCCTAAGCAAAAAAGTATTAAAAAAAATCGTTTGCTTCCTTTTAAAAATCGTGAACGTACTACAGATACAAATCCATAAGATCCCATAAAACAGTTTCATCTTTAATAAAATCATTTATTAAACATTTCAAAGCTTTTATAAGCAAATATTAAATGGACGTTAAACCGCGTCACTAATTACGTTTTTTGACCGACAGTTGCTGTAAGCAGAGTTAAAATAACTGATCTGTAAGTACCTAATACCTAAATTGGCCCTACGTTTAAACTAGATAAGCTTCGAATTTGTTTTTCAGTATTGGTATTTCTGGAGAAACGTTTATACAGGTGAATAAGTTAAAATGTTAGATATTCTTGCAAATGAGCTATTCATCAGTATGTTGCTATAAGGTTGCATTGTTAATATCTGAAGACAACGAGGCTGTTATTGAGGTAAATTATTTTGATAATAAAATCCTGCCAATGGAAAATTTTACAACACAATATACCTAGGATCTATGATCGCAGATGTTCACACGTCTTTAAAGTATGCAAGAATTTATATTTATCTTATTATTAAATCGTCTTGAAATGGAAAGGTACAAGATGATACTTTAAAACGTATTATGTTATTTCATTTCAAATATTCCCGCTTCAAAGACCCATATAATAGAATATATGTATTTTCAATATACCCTACAAGTTTGCATCAAAGAAGTCGAATAATTTTAGGTTCAAAGGACGATGCTCAGGATGTTTTGGATTATTAAGAAACATGAAAAGTGAAATATTGATATGTGATTTAATTATATTTTTCATAAATTGGTTGTTATATTTTTTTAATAGTTTGATTTAATTAAATGCTTTACTTAATCTAAGTTTAAATAAACATATTTCACGTTGCTCTCATCCACGTTTTATTAGAAAAAATTAACCAACTTAAGGCTAAACTGCAAATGCTTAACATTAAAATAAATATAAAAACTGCCTGGAATACAAAACGACTTAGTTGCTAGACTGCTAAATTGCCTCAAAATATTTAACTACTTGCAATTGAAACACGCTATGATCTGTATTTATATTTGACGTAAAAATGAAATTTAAATGTCCCATTCAACCTTGGCTTTCAATCAAGGTTAATTCTCTTCTTAAATTCCCAAGAAACTATCGTAAAATGTCTATTATGATGAGAAAACAGAATTACCCCAAGAAGAACGTCTCGCTCATCCACGACTTTTTAGAAAAGATAAACATTCAATATTTGCATCTGTAACAGAATTGAAAGCCAAATACCCAATTCAATATTGGCTTTCAATCAAGTTTAATCCCCATCTCAAATGCACAAGAAATCATGGTCAAATATAGTATCTGTGAAAACAGGATTACCTCAAGAAGGATGTTGCTCTCATCCACGGCTTATTAGAAAAGATGTTCACTAAGCATCTGAATTTGCAGTAGAATTGAATGCCAAATACCCAATTTAATTAATGTGTATTCCTCTTCTCAAACTCTCAAGAAGTCGTGGCAAAAACTAGTATCTTGAAAAACAGGATTACCTTAAGAAGATGTTGCTGAAAGTGAATGAAAGACGTAATGAATGATGAAGGAAAGACGTAAACGTTCTCATTTACGCCTCATTACGCCACAAAACATCTGCATCTGGCCTAAAATGCAAAGTCAAATATTGGCTTTCAATCAAATTTAATCTTCTTCTCAAGATCCCAAGAAATCATGGTCAAATCAAGTATCTTGGAAAACAGGATTACTTCGAGAAGAATATTGCTCTTATCTACATCTTATTAGAAAAGATGTCCGGTAAACGTCTGAAGTAGATCTTAAAACCAATGGCGCAATTCACTATTAGCTTCTAATAAAGTTCAATCCTGTTTCAAGTTGAATCAATTTTCTGGCAGCAAAACTTTGCGCACTAGTCCCTCTATTTAAATTAACATGTAATTTCGATCTTTGTCCTTTCTTCGGTTAATCACTGTCGGAGGTGTAAGTAAGTAGCCAGTCAATACGACCTCAATTAATCAGGTTCGGGGATACGCTAAAAGTCCTTCGACAGGGATCCGTCATTAACCGGTTGATTGTATTTGCGAACCGCAAATGATTTTGAGCCGATGCCAGAATCGACCGAATATTGCGTGGGTTAATAGCGAGGGGTGTCTTTTGTTGTTGATAATGAATTTTATGAAGGGTAATTATGGAATCCGGAACGTTCGTGGCACTTTCTAGAACGTTCATTCAATTTCCGAGATATTTACTTCACGAAGAATAAAATAAAATTGTTATTAAACTTTTACAAGCCGAGGCTCCCTTTTCTAATTCCGCCCCTTTCCCAACTCCAAATGGGACTTTCCAACTATAAAGGGTTATTAGCTTCCACCAAATTATGATCCCCTTTATATCCGTCGACGTGAAGCGAAACTTAAAACCGATTTATAAGTCTAGTGTCTAGTCAACTAGACGGCTGCTCCCCGAAACAATATAAATAATTTCCTCAACTCGCCCCATCTACCCCATCATAAATCTTGTTTTTTTTTATAGGAGGGAGGGTAAAATAAAAAGGCGCCGGTAACATCGCGACTCGGGAACATAAAAGGAGGAAGTAGCGTAGTAATTTACCGCCTGTTTATTTATTTGCGACCAGGGACTCTGAAGGAAATATGTGCCCCGTTTTACCATGTTCGCATCATGAGAGATAAACTTTTATGGAAATTAGTTTTAGATTAACATGTGTAGGGTGATATATGGGCGATAAAATGGGACCCTCACATCATGTTGACGTCATACATGCTACTATACTTGAATGATACAGAGGGCGGACGGAGGACTAAACGATTTTCACTCCATATAACCCTGTTTCTCGCCAAATTAACGAAATGTTTCATATATGAATAGAAATTCGATAAAACCAAGCTTGATAGTTATGATACTTTAAATACTTGTCTAGATTATTGAAGAGAGTTTTAAGAAATTTTGGGTGGAAGATGACTATATCTTATACAGGCTGATTCTTCGGTAAATGGCACATTAATTCTTTGATAGATCAACTAAAGGATAAGTTCTGCCTTTTAAATCTGAAATCTGCTTCTGTATCTGAAAATAAATTTTCATGGTCTACGGGTATAGTTACATGGATAGTTATTTAATGCATACAATTTGTGTTTGCTATAAACCATTGTTTGAGTTTACAAAATCTGTCATCGCATGAACCGCCTATAATATCAAATTCCATGCTATACACACCAAATGGCTTGTTCCAAAGATTGATCTGATGCACGCAACCTTTATTTTTTTACTCCGTTAATAATAATATAATTTAATCAATATGTGCGGTACAATAATCATGTATTATTATGCTTGATATCGTGGCATGCATAAATAATTTTATAGTCTGTCGCATAAATCAAATCAAATAAATATTTAAAGACTGTGGTTTTCCAGTTCATGGCTCAACATAGAGCATATCAGATCATTTTTCAATTAGTTTATTTTCTAGAGATGCCGTTTAATAATAATATCAAATACTCTACTGGCGGTACAACCAAAAATCTTTTCATTTGTTCGTGTCACATATGATGATTGATGTTGATGGAAAACTGGCACTTTACAAGAATGAAATGAAGAAAAAAAAATTTAGCATCCTGTTATGTTAGACTTAAAGTATCTCACACAAAAAAAAATTGTGGTTCTTCCAGGGTTCTTTTTGAATCTGATAGTAAATGCAATTGTTGTTCGTTCAAGTCGTAACTTGGCTTGAGCTATTTTAATATTTTTTGATAAGATTGTCTGAAATCATCCTTTTGCCAAAATTGCCAATTATTTTGAATTTTCTGTCAGTACACTCGTTTCTAGCTGTGGTGAGAGTCAAACTAGTCTGGACATTTTCTCTGTCAAATTCTCTCTTAGTGGCATAGTAAAGGAGCCTCTAATAGTAGTACAGGATAGATTAACTGCACCAAAGAAATTAATCTTAAGTGACCATCAAAGTTGATTTTACAATAATTGCAACGTATTAGGGAGATCTTCTGTGATCACCCATCATTCCAAAAGAACGTAATATGATCTACTCTAGCAGTTACTCTTTCAATTAGTTCATTTTCTAGAAATGTCCCTGATGATACTATTCAACCAAATCTTCTGATGATTCTAGATTCAAAGAATTTGATTTAATAATTAAAGTTCAAGTTTATGGAGTCAGCATCTTAAAAGAACCTAATTTAATCAGATAATTTTAGTACTAATCATAATACTGATCAAGTTCACATCTCTCAAGTATATGCCAATATGGTTATCGACCTAGAAGGAAAATTGGCATTATACAAGAATAAAACTGGAGAAAAGGGAATTCATTATCTTATTCTGAGTTCGACTCAAAGTATTCCCAACTGTTAATCTTAACTAGGTACAATAATGATCCATCAAAAAATTAGTGTTTCTTCAAGATTTCTTCTACGAACTGATTGTAGTTTTTGATCGATTTTGATTTGGCTTTAGTCATATTAACTAAGCCTAGTGGATACATTTTATCTGTCAAATACTCTCTTAGTGATATATTTCAGGAGCCTGTGACAGTTCAAGATAGATTTATGACACCAATGATATTGATCATAAGTGACCATTAAAGCTTATTTTTCAAATTATTGTAGCTTATCATGGAGATCTCCTAGGTGACTTCATGATATCATTTCAAAAGACGTAATATTAGCACAACCTTCTACTCTTTCAGCTTGTTCATTTTCTAAAGATGGTGATGTTAATGCTATCAGAAACTCGTTTGGCGGTACAACCAATGTTTTTCTAATGCAGTTTCTCAAAGAGATCTTCAAGGACCAGCATTTCAAGAGAACCTAATTTGTTCGGGGAATTTGAGTACCAATTTTTTTTCTGTCAAATAATAACGGTATACAAAAGGTACCTCTGATACTAGTAAGGAGGACAATCTTATTGAAGTTATTAAGTTACCACTCAAAGTATTTTTAGCCGTATAGCTTGCCCAGATAAATTTAATGCGGCGGTCTGTGAAAAAATTAGTGTTTCTTCCAGGTTTCTTCTTGGAGCTGATTGTATGCAATAATATTTGGTGGATCTTGATATGGCTTTAATCATATTGACATTTTTCAAAGGATTATCAGAAATCATCTTTAAAATTTCCAATTATATTGAACTTCGTATCAGTACACTCATTTATAGATGTGTAGTGAGAGTCAAACGAGTCTGGACATTTTCTCACATTTTGTCACAGTGTTTTTACTGTATCGCTCTAGTGGTATAGTAAAAAATAAATTGTTTCATTCATTCCTATTCATCAAGGTAGAAACTCTAAGGAGCTTATCAACTTTTCACCTATTTGTCTGTTGTCTACTGTATCCAAATTGTTAAAGAAATTAGTCAAATATCACTTGATGACTCTTCTAGATTAAACAAATTAAACAACTGCGATCAGTATACTCCAATTATAGTCGATGCCACTTACAACTTTATTTTTCAACTGTATAGCAGGGATAACGATGATGGCGTTTCCGCAGCTGTCTTTCACGATTTATCAAAAGCATTCGATTGTGTGAGTCATAAGATTCTACCGCAAAAACTAGAACTAAATGGAATAAAGGGCCTTGTCTAGGTTTACTTTATCCTTCAACAATTGTAAGCAGTGCGTTTACGTTGGATCTTCACGTTCCGAATATCGTTCAAAAGCTTGAAGTGTTCTAAGGGCTCTCTTTTATCAATTCTCTAACTTACCTTAACATTTAAGGAAAATTCACTTTATTTCCTGATGATACTACCATCTTGTGCCATAGTGACTTAGGAAACATTCTAGTGGTAAAGTAAAACAGCCTCTTATAGTTTTAGAGGATTAAAATATCCTAGAGGATTATTAACACCAAAGAAATTAATCATACAAATTTTTGCAGCTCAGGGAGGTCTTCTGGACTTCAAAAGAACTGTGTAATCTAAGTTTTTTGGATATATTGCATACATGGAGAAGTTACCTCACTGGAAACGTAATTCTTCGCAGATGATTCAGAAGATCCAACGTAGAGCACATTAGTTCTACCTAGTTAATTCATGATTTTATCTACTTCCTTGATAAAATTGATTACGAATTAGCATTAAAATTTATTTTCTAAGCAATGCTAGCTTAGAAACCCCCTAGAGTCAGAATTTTTGAAGAACTAACTTTATTTATGGAGAACATTGTTCTACTTCAAATACAAGGGAGTTCAAGGTTCTTATTTTAGTTTGACTTAACTATAGCCGCAAAATCTTCCAAAGTTCCCTTTGTTATCACCCTTAAAAAGGGTCATTTGAGATGCAATAGCCATATAAAACTAGTTCAGAGTCAGTTAGGTGTGGTTTCGATATGGCAATAATAGGGATGATTATATATAGACTGTTGTCTCAGTTGCTATCAATAGTTCAATCAAAAAATTAAATCAATGATTCTCAGGAAAAATTACAATTTTCCTTCTGAAAAATGTTCTTTGGTTGGACTTTCTATAGACATCATTGTATTCAGATTTTGAAATAATTCTATGGTTGGAACCTTTGGTGTGACACTCAAATCACAAAATAGTTTTACCACCATACTAACCATTCTCATTTCGTTAGCGAAACACGTGTCGAGAATACAGTCTTTTGGTTAGTGATAAAACTGTTTTATGATTTGAGATCTTGAAATCGTTAATGGTTAGCTGTACCTTAAGAATTAAATTGTAAACATACATTGATTGATATACTCGTACGTACACGTGGCGTTGATGACAAATCATCTTTTCTAATAACGTTATCAAGTTCTTACATAGATTATTTTGCCACCATCAATCTTATCATTTCCTATCCGAAATCCATAATAAATTCCACCGCAAACAATATTATTTATCTATTAGAAAAAAGCAAAAGTTATCTATCAGATATGTTTTACCTAATGTTACGGTTTACTCCATTAAGCAACAAAACAAAAACGCAGCCAAACCGAATCGCAGTCATTAACAGCAATAAATCTTTCACATGATGGCGCAAAAATCCATTCAGAATAACAGGAAAAGCCATCAATCAACCTGAAATAATGGAAGCGTTGGAAATAATAAAAATAAAACCGTTCATTAGAACGCCGAATTTATGTTTTTCATCCGAGGGATCTTTTTGGCACATCTGAAATTATTTCTTTCCGATATTCACTGTCGGTAAATCAGGACATTTTTGGCACAAACAACGTGACTTTTTAACTTACAAGCAAATTGAATTTTATCTGTTATTTCTCAGCCCGTTCCGGTTTAAAATAACTCACATGAACGAAATGGAATTTCTTCCTTTAATCCGATAGTCTATAATTTTCCTAGGCAACAATAAACCCGTAGCTAAGGCCCCCGAACCTTCAAGACCAATTTAAGCCTTTGATTTATTTTTCGCTTGCCGGGACTTAATGTCGAACAGAGAACGCCGAAAGGTTATATTACGAGGGGGTAGTTTTCGGGAAAGTCGAGGAAAGAAAGGGTCGAAAATGGGGCTAATTCAGAAATACGGTGCGCCTTGACGTCGCGACGCCCCACAAATTCAATTGGATATGAGAAACCTCGGAGCTCTTTTACTTTTGCATTTTTATTATTTTTTTGCTTCTTATGTAAGACTTCGTACGACGGTTTCACGGCTCTTTAGATTTGGCATAAAAAGGTCATTTTGTTCTCAGCAGCAGTGAGAGGAAAAAGAAGTAATTTTTTCAAAATTATTGTTTTACTTTACTTCCTTCAAGGAATATCGGAATATGAGCTTTACTCTCAGTGGCAGCTTTCTTACAGCGTTTTCCATTTGATGCACTGGTGCGCACTGGTCTCAGTTTTCGTATTCCAGTTGTTTGAACCTTGCAAGTTTTTACATTCCATTTGAAAACCACTGCATATAATATTGCACCAAGTGCATGTTTTCACGCATCTTCGCCGGGAGGTTCGGTGGGTTTATTTCAGTGTATTTATCAAATACAAAATATGGCGGCAAATAAAAAAAGCCAAAAAAGATAATAGTATGTTTAAACGTATCCCTCAAACTAAAATGAAAAATTTTTATAAAAGAGACGTTTTAGAAATTTTGGGTTGCATATGGTATTTTATAAATATTAGAACAGCAGCGAATAAAATTAAGCCTACCTATATAAATGGAAATGATTTGCCAACAATTACACTTCAAGCCATATGTGATTATCAAAAATGTTTTAAAAATGTCTTCAATTAGTAACAAGCTGCAAAATATTTACTGCGAAAATGGACAGAACAAATATCAAATTTTAGGTGATGGTGCATATCCCATCCATGCCCATGGTAACTGACTCCATACAAAGAGTATGGAAATCTGAGTCAATAACAGAAGTTGGATAATCAGAAATTCTCATCAACAAGGTTTCTAATTGAAAACTCATTTAACATTCTTAAAGGGAGGTTTCGTCAGCTTTTGCAGATGTAAAAAATTTTTTATAAATGTATAATCAATTGTTGTATTGTGTGCATTTTTTACAACGATAAGCTTGATAGTTTAGAGGTATATATTAAAAAGAAAAATAGTCAGGAAACTGATAATCCTGCAAGAGAAGCAGAGCTTCATCTAAAAAAAGGGAGAGGATAAAAGAGATTTTTGAATGGTTAGTTTTCTATATAACCTATAAGAAGTTAATAAAATTTGACATATAAGTAAAACTTATTATTTTTTAAGGGCTCTACTTTTTTTTATTTTTTTTGGTATTGAGTTCCACTTGCACGCAGTAGGATAAATAGGGATTGTAGACTCCCTTCAATAATTGTCATTGGGCATATTTCAATTTTTTTAAAATAGGTAAAAGTAAAATGTGACCTTTACATCATTTGCAAACCTACATCAACTTAAACTACTGTACTGCTTGCAAGTACGATAAAATAATTGTCTTATTAATTCAAGTCTTTCTTTGTGACGGCTCTTTTTTCTCTTGTTTTTTGTTCCTATATTTCTAACAATGTTTCTTGTATTGTTTTTACTTTTCTTTTCAATTTAGATATAGATTCGGAACTTGAAAATGTCGTAAATTTATTATTCGTCTTATTTTTTTTAGAATAACAATGACACTTGCTGTACCCTTAACATCTGATTCCTAAGTCATCAATGAATGCTATTTGATTCAACTCATTTTCATAAGGAACCTCGACCCGTTCTGCTACAGATCTTCAATTATTATTTTTTAAATAGTTTGATTCCAGCTTGAAGAGCAACTTTATTGCAGTCTAGTTTTTAATTTATAAGCCAATTTTCAACCTAAGATCAAATTTTTGACACACCTCAATAAAAAATCTCTAATACCTTAAAAGTTTTATTAGGAAATATTTTGAACTGAAAAAAACGTACTTCCGTAACTCCGTTATAGATATAGAGTTCATTTCCAAGGAAACTCTTTTATTAAAAATTTGAATCGGCAATGTGCAATTTCAGTTTTGAAACTATACAAACTCATTAAATGTTAAAGTAGCTTTCCTCGTCGATTCCGTTTTTAGAATTCGAATTTTCATTTTTCGGGTTTTATCCGTGACAAGTTCAGCGAATAGCGTGATATAAACAGCTGATAAAATAAGTTTTCTTTTCGAAGAAAAATTAAATAAAAATGTCACAACTTAAAATATATATAAATAGACAGAGATGAAAATATTTGGATACTCACACTGGAGAGAGAACAAATATACACAAATATAAAAAAATAGGTTACCTAAATATAAGCACACAAATTTTCCGCCGTATCAACACGTACATACGTAAACGTCGAGCGAGGGATTGATGATTGGACAAACAAATAGTTTGAGGAGTTTATTGCTGAAATTTGGGTATTTTTTGCTTAGGAGGAAAGTTGATTTTGGCATAGAGGTATACTTTTGTATCTAAAAGAATCTCCAAAATATTCCTTCCAGAAAACGAGAGAGATCACAACAAAACCTCTATAAATCTGAATATGTACATAGAATAAAAAGTAAAATGTTCCTGATGTAAGATTTTATTGGGATATCCGAGGAATTTTTTAATACTCTTAACTGATACATCCTCAGAACATACTTATAAGAATATCCCAAGAAAATCATCAATAATCAAGGTTACATAGAAATCACAAGAACCTCCAAGGATTGCTCAATGCTCTCTGATATATGATATGCTTGTAATCTTTTTTATGAATTTCTTTATGTAACTCTGATTAATTGGATTAGGGACCCATTTTACAATGTTGTAAGTCCCCAAATTATTAATCAAATACTCGCTGTGGTACTCAAAGCAAATGAATAAAATAAAGACATTAATAAATAAAAGACACCAATTTTTTGTATTCAGCGTATAATTAAAAATAAAATTTGCTGCCTAACTTATCAAAGCCACAATCTTTTTTTATCATTATTTTTTTAGCACATCTTTGCCTATGGTTTTTGTTAAGTACCAAACAAAACGAAGTCAACCTCTTCCCGATAGAAGTACCTAGAAATATCACAGAGAGGATCCAAACAGATTGTGGACATATAACTCCAAACGCTGTCGTTTTAGTCAAATACCAAATATTAATAAACGTATGTAAACACCCACCTATATACTTTATTGACATTAAATCAGTAATTTACTAAAATTGCTTAATAATAAATTTATCATCTTTCTTAATAGTATACGTGCTGAGCTCTTCTTTTGCTTGTTACATATTTCTTTAATATCTGCCTTTACATTCATTCCATTCCCACTACTTCGAAGCGGTCAAAAGCAAGCCCTATTCACAAAAGAGTCGATAAGGTAGAAATTAGTAACTACAGACCTGTAACAATTATTAACAACTAAGTAAAAAACAGACTATCCTTCTATCTTGTTGCTTCATAGCAATCAATCTAGTAATTACCAAACAGACTATAGCTGAATATCTCTGGATAACTCATCACAACTCGATATTACCTATACAGATATTTCAAAAGCATTTGACAAATTAAATCCACAGAGTCTGTTGTATAAGCTTAAGCTATTTGGTCTATCTAATGGTCGTCTATTGTTCTTGAGTGCATGGCAAAACAGAACGATTACAGTTTCTATCAGTGGCATTGAATCAGGTGAATACCTCTATTTGATATTTAATTGATATATGTATCAGACTAAATTCACAAATACTTTTTTATGCTGATGACCTTAAAATCCTCCTTTAAATAAACTAAATAAATGTTTTTCCTTATCAATGCCAGACTCCTTTCAGAATCTTGCGAGTGACATTTCGCAATAAACTGTCCATCACCAAGGCCTATGAACCAGTACATATATCCAAGTCAACCAAGACATTTGGTGTTATTTCCAGGCTGAGCTGTATATTTAATAATGCAGCTACTCTTAACTGTCTTTTCTTATCCTATAGATCTAGGTTAGAGTATGCCTCGATAGTTTGGTCAACTGAACATAATCAACAAATTGAGGACGTTAAGAGGGTTCAGAGAAGGTTTGTAAAGCTGCTCTACTTTAAAACTTATGGTGCTTATCCTTCTCAGGTATAGCCAGAGAAAAACGAATTTATAGTACCTTGTCAATCATGTATACTAAATAAGTAAATAAATAAAAACATCGTTCATTTTAGTTAGTTCATTCAAGTTATAATTAATGAAGGAATTATTGATTTTGAAAAATGTTAATTTAAGTATACTTACTTTGTCAAAGGCTTTCGGCCTATGGCATAGTCGTTGCTCCCGATGGTCCGGCTCCATGTGTGAGCCGGCGGGCGGAGGGCGGAGGGGGGGCCGGGCGGCCGGGCAGGGGCGCGCCACCTTAGCCGAGCTCCATGGGCGAGCTCTGCCCCCGCCCCATCACGCCCGCACTCACCCCCACATACACGCCGCCACTGGAAATAAAAAAAACTTTATTTAATATTCTCAAAGGTCATGTGGCGATTTTACTGATGTTAGTTTCATATGAAAGATGATGAGTTTCTGCACCAAAGAGGTCCTTACCAGTTTCCTTGTAAATACACTCGTTTTGAAGTTATTGAGTCGCTTTTCAATGATTTCAAAAAACCTTGATATTGTCAAAGGTTTTGCAAAAATCTAAATATTTGAAAAGCTGATGTAACGGGTTTATTGATTTTAATTTTACATGAAAGCTGGTGAGTTTCCTTGTGAATAAAATTGTTTTGCAGTTATTGAGTCGTTTTTCAATGAATTGAAAAAATCTTGATACTGTCAAAGGCCTTACAAAAATCTAAATCGTATAAACCCAAAGGATTCCGTTTAGAACCATTTAAACAAAAAGGCTCTTTTGGGGTGTAATATCAAAACTGTCAATAAAAACCCAAGCCTAACTGCAAAACGCCTCTGGACAGAAACTAATTACTTGCGGATCGTGACATATCCGAATAAATGGCGCAATAATGACGTAAATAATTGTCATGAGGTCGGAGCGGGGGAGGAGAGTTAGAGCCCCGCTGTGGGGCTTAATTACGCGCCCTATCAGTTTCGTATTTATAGGGAATGAATCTGGAATGCCAACGGGGACTGTCGAGCAAGTTTTGTTTTCGCCCTACAAATGGAAAATGGGATAATTGGATTCAGATTGATGTAAACAAACGCACGAATAACGGAGACTATGAGTAACTAAGCCACTTTAGCCACAGACTTCTGTAGCTGGCTGTAATAATTTAATGTACAGGAATGATTTTGGGGAACGAGGGTGTTAGTTTTGAAAGGGGTATAATATTCTTGGGTAACTGTCTGATTTATGATGTTGAGCGGAATAGGGGAGCAGCTCAGGAAGTATTAGACAAGAAAATTCTAAGTCAAAATAGATTAAATGATCTACCAAGCCCCTTATATAATACCCGAAATGAACTATATGAAAATCTTAAATAGGTTAAGATTTAATGTTGAAAAATGTTGAAAGTGAAGCCAATAAATAAAAATTTCTCCATTAGTGGAAAGGTCCAAATCGATTTCCAGAGTCGCCAAATTTCCCCCCGAATTAACTAACAAACTTAACCGTTTCGTAACTAACCGGAATCGAAAAGTTTACTTTTCCGATAATTAAAGGCTCGATCGTCGCCAACGGAGCCAATCATTCCAAAGGGCGAGGAAAACAGACAGCAATTTCCGCCACCGGCGTCGATAAATCAGAAAACTTTTCGTACGACTCCCCCTTATGATTGTCTGTCTTTTTGCTGATAAATTTTTAGCCTCCTGTATCAAAAAAAAAACTGACAGGATAGATTGATAGAAGCCAATAAAGTTCAGTGGCTTTCTTTTCGTCTCTTTTGATTTTCCCACTATAAAACCTTTATTGGAGTAAAGAAGGGTGAAAGTAAAGTCTGTTTTTAGACTTTTTCATTGAGTTTAGCAATGGACCTCAAAGTGTAGCACGCATAATGATTCCAGCCCATTTAAGTGATAAAGCTTTTCGTTCTCCTTCTTTTTCTCATAATAGGATGTGGTCCTATTTAGTCCATTGCGTTTAGCCTCCTTCGGAGCTCTTCCTATTGTGATGCTGACCTACAGCTTTCGTACCATCTCGTGGATACTCTGTCTGCCAATCTTCGCGAGTTTTTACGATATGTATCACTTTGCCCATCTTTCATCTCGCATTGTTTCCACATGGTCCCTCCAGCATCTCTTGAGTGTTCTAGCCCAGCTTAATACATCCTGTATTTCTAAGTTTTCTCTGATATCCTGGTTTCTTTTTTTATCCTTGAGGGTAACACTCTTGATGGTTCTTAGTATCCTAATTTCGGTCATTCTCATTATTCTTTTCGTTGCTGATGTTTTAGCTTTACTTTCTGTGGCATACGTTAAAATAGGTCTTTTTGTAAGTACTGAGCTTGTTTTTTATACTTATTATTTTATTTCGCTATATAATATCTCTTCGGTATCCGCTGACTGTTGTTGCTTTTATGGCTTTTCACGCTTCTGCAATAAGGTTTCTTTCACTTATACCTCCACTCTCAGAAGGTTGAATCTTGTCACCTACTAAACTATCTTGTTATCATCTTCATTCTCTAATATGAGAATGGCATCGTGAGAATATGTCCTCCTTAATATTATCATCGTTTTTAATATTTTTCACGATTTGGTCAATAATGATGTTGAACAAGGTAGGACTAAGACTGTCACCTTGCTATAGGCCCGTATTGATTTGCACTTCCTCAGACACAGTCTATCGTTCGTTTTTATTCTTCTTCTATTGCTGCTGTTCAGTTCTTGAATAATTCTTTCGTATCGGTAATCGATGCTGTTCTGATATAAAATCTTGATTACGTCATCGAGTCGAATGCCTTGGTTAAGTCCACAAAAGAGAAGCAGCGTTCACCGTTGATCTACTGGACTTAAATCCTTGCTGTTCGTAGGATATTGGCACCTTTTTAGTAAAGAGATTAAAGAATGAGTTCAGTAGCGATTTCTAAAGTTATTGGGGTTACTTTTCGTTCCTTATACACCTATAGGAAGATACATTTACTTTTCATTCATTTGGCATGGTTCCGAATCTAATTATCTTTTTAAACAGTTTGGTGAGTTCTCTCTGTACTTGCATTCCCTCATAGATGATAAGCTCATTATTGATAATATTGCCACCGCATATTTTTTCGGTTTTTCAACTGTGTTGTCGCTTAAACTTTCTCTATTATTTTTTCATGTTCAATGTTATCGTTATTTGGGAGAATCTCTATTCTTAATGCGTTTCCATGTGTTTCAAATGTTTCATCCATGTCTCCAATTTAATCTATTTCACTTTCATCTCTTCCGTTATCTGTTCTTCCCTATTTCGCACCATTTTTTTTGTGACCTCTGTCTAGATCTCGCTCCATTTCAGTTTAGAATATCTATTTTACGTAAAAAGTAGACCCTGATATCTTTGTTTAAAGTTATCAAAACCTCATTGGACCTCAAAACCTGGAAAAAAATTTTGCTTCAAAAAACTCGATCTTTAGATAGATACGCATTTATTGATCGACTGTTACGAATTCTTCAATTAGATTTATTTAGGGGTTACTGGCAAATTATATTTTTCGTCCAGGCAGTCGATGTTTTCCTTTTTGACCTCAACTGCCTAAAGACAAATAAGAATTTTGTTTATATTGAATATAGAATTGAATATATACTAGGTAAACCAGCAGTTATTTCTGTCTTCTTTCTTGAAAGAGTTGAACTGACTTGTAGGCAAGTCTGATTCTCCAAGAACAAATAGAACCAATGGATAAATTTATCTCTATTCAAGGTAGTTACAATAACAGAAAAACTTCCTAGGTTCAACTCTTGAAAAGACTGAGAGGATTTTTCACTTTCCTATTCTTGTAGAATCTTCTTTGTGCCACAGAAGGTATAGGGTACAATCTACTACTGCAAAAGAATTAGATCCTAATGGGCAAAAGTGGCTCTAGCTCAGAAAGTATTAGGCCCACAAAACGGTTCTCTTTCTGTGAGTATTAGCTCCATTTAACCATTTTTTGGCGTCCGATCATTTTTTTACACAGACTCATCTATATGCCTCTCTTTAATATTGTAAACAAATTACAAAAAAATCTTCATTAGCTTGGAAGCTACATCCAAATGTACTTTAAAATATCAAATAAGTTTTCGACTAATTCGAAAAACGACAAATCTAATGAGCTTTAGATCGTGATGGGCAACAGTGACTCTAGCTCAGAAAGTATTACACCTACAAAAATGGTTCAAGATGTAATTATTCCTTGGAAAACCCTCTTTCTGCGAGTATTAGCTCTATTTAGGTACTATGAAACGTTTTCAAGTTAAAAAGTTGAGAAATTTTGTGGAGAATAGTATGCCGTACCAAAATTATTGTAGCTAAGCCCATTTTTGGCCTATGATCAATTTTTTACACAGAGGCATCTACGAAGTCCCCATTTCAATATTATAAAGAAATTACAACAAATCTTTAAAAAGCTTGGAAGTTACATCCAGAATAATTTCAAGTTTTCAATTCATTCCAAAAACCTCAAGTCTATTGAGCCTTAGATCTTGATGAGCAAAAGTAGTTCTAGCTCAGAAAGTATTAGATCCAGAAAAATTCTTTATATATAGAATTATTCCTTAGAAAATCAACTTTTTGTGTGTATTAGATCCATTTAGGTACCCCGAAAAGGTTTAGTAAAGAATTTTAGTAAAAATATGGTGAACCTTGTTGTAGTTAATCCAATTGTTGGCCTATAATCAGTATTTTTACACAGAATCATCTGTACAAAGAATCTTTTTTAACATTATAAAGGAACTGCAAAAAAATGTCAGTACCTTAAGTAAAGTCAAATAATAATTAAAAAAATTACAATTTTGAGACCCTTTTTTATACATAAAGTTAATTTCCAACTGATGCACTGTCAACGGCAATAAATTCATCCCTATCCTAAAAATTAAAAATAGAGTTTAAATTATTATTTTAATCTCAACTTAAAACATTACTACACCACCTAATAAAACAGGACTAAAAATCCCAAAATCTAAGGCGCACTAACAGAGAAAATGGGTCAAGGGCATACTATGAAGGTGCCCTGATTTGGCTCCACCTTGCTCTTAAGGTTTGGAAAAAGCACATGCATCCTTTACAATTTCTTGCCTATGTAAAATACCTGTGGCTAAAAATAATTGATTTATGAGTTCACGGGTACTAATAAAATGCTTGAAAAAAGTGTGTTTAAAGTTTACGTAAAATTAATGGTCTATATATCACATAATACGCAATAAAAGTTATATCCAATGTTCCCCTAGAAACAGTTAAACCCTGCTATAAGCGTCCCAAAGGCCACAAAAGCCTAAAACTCATTAATATTCGTTGGGCTTTGTAGCTTATTCTTTTAGGCTTATAACCCATGGCTGGAGGACCAGACACGCTCAGCCACCCAATAATAATAAAAATATCAACCAAAAGCCCCCGGAAAGTTAAAACTTCATTGTATATTCTGAAAGTGGCCGAAAGTTTACCAAAAAGTTTAGGAACTTTCCTTTATATATGTATTCGCCAGGAATTTTTTGGGAGAAGTTGTCAGTTTTATTGAAATGTGCTTGAGGGAAGTGGGGAATCGCGTTCGGTAAGTTTTGGGGCCTCTCTGGTAGAGGTTATATATTATTTAAAATATTCTCAAGAGTATGACGGAAGAAATATGTTAGAACGATGTGTGAGTTCTGAACTTTAGGTGCTAGTGTTAGTAGTATTTCACCTTTTTGCCAATAAGAAAACTTTATATATTGATAAATAAAAAACCATGGGTCAGAATATCAGAGGGTATCCCCTCGGATAGTCTTAGATGAAATTAACAACAGCTTGAAGGACATAAAGAAAAACAAAACACCAGGAGGCCACGGAGTTTCACAGATTTATAAAATCTTCATAAGAATCATTTTTCATTAAGGAAATTTTGTCTCTATAAATCAAACGAACAGGCAGGATTTGCATATAGAGTACCATAAACATTTGGTGCTCATTTTCTTGGACTGCAAAAAAGCTTTCGATACAGAGTACCATCGTAGTATGCTCTAAGTTCTCGGGTATTGTAGAATCAACCATCGTTACACCAAACTTATCGAGCAACAAGTGTGCAGCGAGGTGATGACATTTCTCCTAAATTAGTTACGAACCTTTTGAAGCACATGTTTAGGCATTCTAAGATCGAAAACATTGGTGTTAATTTCAATGATGAAAAGTGAGCCATTATTACTTCGCCGATGAACTGGTATTAATTGCAGACAAATACGATAAACAAGAAGTTAGATGAGATAGAGAAAGATGAAAATATTTACGGAAGGCATATGTCTAGCAGTGAAGGATCTATTTGATAATGATTATGACGGATTTTCGAGTTTAAGGATTAAAATAATTCACCCTGTATTATCTTGCAATACAACGATTAATTATTAATTACTTGATATTGAATTGATTAATGAGTGTCATATTTTTTAGGACAATAGATTGATCAAATATTTAGTATTAATTATGATTTGGTACACATCCAAAATTTATTAAAAAAAGACAATTTATCAGGAGCAGATGCTATGAACTTTCTTATCTGCACAGAGCTTTTGCATAAGAACAGACTTCTGTGAGATATCTTGGTCTACTGTGATCCTGGTATGACTTCTACAGATGCAATCTCTATTGTTCTCTCTCTTTCTTTATTTACTTCTGTGTTCATTTTACAGAAGCGTGCAGTTCGATATCTGTGCGGGCTTAATTTAAGGGACTCATGTAGGCCTTATTTAATAAAGGAAAATATATTGACTCTCCCATCAATTTTTATCCTTGAGACTGCTTGCTTAATGTATAAAAAATATTACTCAGTATTTAACTCTGTTAACTTAAATAATACCAGGACATCTTTTAACATAAATTTACCAATACCTTCTACTTCTAGTTTGACACAAAATTCAATTTTTTACAAGAGCAAAAAAATATTTAATCATATTCCCTAGTCATTACGGAAGATTCAAACATATAGCAGGTAAAAACAATCCTGCTTCATAAGACATTTTATAGCTTGGAGGAATACTTCACAGAGCATTTTTGAACTTAGTTATGTTTTAATATACACTATGTGATGTCTATTGTTTGAGTTTGTAATGCAAGTACTGTTTAAGCAATAATAATGGACATATTTAACTCTTAGGAACTTCTCAAGGAAATTCGTAAGTGGAGGTTTCTTCTATCAAAGGCTTCTTCAGGGACATCTCCGCTTCATAGTTACATTATATTGTTTGTATTTCTAGTGAGGAATTCTGAAGTTGGATATTTTCTAGGTTAGCATTATTGTATTATATATTCAAAAAGCTCAAAATTTGGGGTATTTAGGTCGGCTTGATTGAATAAAACTTTAGGATATATCCAGCCTGCCAATATTGATTTGGCTCTGAAAAAATTGAAAATTAGGGTTATTTCCAGACTAATTTGACCTTAACAGATCCGCAATTAATGGAATATTTATTGCGTATTTGCCCTAAAAAGATTCAATATTCAGGTAATTTCTATGTTGGCAATACTAATTTAGGCTTAAATAATTGAAACCTCAGGGTAATTGCAGACTGGCAAAATTGATTGGGCCTTGAAAAATCACTTGAGTGAAAACCTTTAATGAATAAATATACCGAAAAAAATTAAGCTTTAAAAAAATTGATGGGTTTAATACTTGTTGAAAAATTGATAACTTGACAAATAAATTCTCTTAAAAATTAAATTCCTTCCTGAAAACAAACATGAAGATTATTTTATTGAAAAAATTTGAGGTGTGTATAATCAAAATGTGTTTATTTTTGACGTGTTTTAAATGCAACTTAAGGAATAAATGAGAAAAAAATTATTACAATGTATTTTTTAATGTATATTAAGGAATAAATTTTAAAATGAAAATAAGAAATTACCCTGAACAATTTGAAGTATATAACAAAAAATTATTTGTCTTAGTTTTTAAAAATTCCTGAAAAAAAATACATATTCCTTATTTTTAAATGCTTCAATTATGTGATAAATAAAAAAAACAAACACCGTAGATTTTAAATAAAATATACAAAAAAAACTATAGTTAATTATTCTAAAATTATTGATTAATTATTGGCTATTATAATTGTAAATGTAGGCATGAAACATTCAAGAAAAAAAAATAATTAACCATTTCTTAAAATGTCGACCTCTGAGAAACTAAAAAAAATTAATTTAACCAAGACCAAAATTTGATTTTAACGAACACATTTTTAAATGAAATTAACTCTAGACGAAAATGTGTGAAAACTTGGAATGTATGATATTTCTACGTTGACAGTATTTATTTAACCTTAACGAAAAGTATATTTCTTATATTTAAATCCCTATGTGGAATAATTTTTTTAAATAACTTTTAAAAAATCTGATCTTGATGAATAAATGATCTCACATATAAGATTCTTGGTGATATGTATTAAATAGCAAAATTTCTTTAAAACAGCATAGACATTAGAAAACTTGGGTGATGAGTCTCTAATGAATAAAATTGTGTGAAAAAAATTAAAATTTACCATTATAATAATTAGGTGTGTGTGCATAATGAATAAAATTTCATTAGTTAAGGAAATTCGATGTGTACAGCTAAAAATGTATCTTTTAAATTTGCCAATTGCTAAACAAAATCCAAAAAGACCTGAAACGAGTATTGAAATATAACTCTATAATTATTTAACATTCATGCAAATTTAATCCCCCTACTATTTTCACAATCTCATATAAGAAAACGGTAATGTCACTGTAAATTTACTAAAAAAGAAACACACCCTCATCGATCAAAACCTCA
Organism: Anthonomus grandis grandis; assembly: GCF_022605725.1. Taxonomy (NCBI): domain Eukaryota; kingdom Metazoa; phylum Arthropoda; class Insecta; order Coleoptera; family Curculionidae; genus Anthonomus; species Anthonomus grandis. The sequence goes on along the minus strand of NC_065556.1, from coordinate 23,662,145 downwards.
TACATAAAACACGAAACTTTATACCCGAGCCTGTGGTAAGCAAGCGGACCTGACATATAAAAGTCCTAAATAAATGATCAGCTCTTTTAATGCAATAGTCAGAGGGTCTACTGACTCCAATATTGATCACCAGTTTAAATTTTTAATCGGTTTCTGGGGGGAAAAAGTTTTTCTGGCCCTTCACATGCAGCTTTTACTGAATAAATTTTAATATATAAAGCAAGAATGAGTATCATTTTATATAACTCTAGTATAGCCATTATTAAGTTACTTCTTGTATTAACCGCATGATAGAAAGAGAAAGGAAGAAATTTGAGGAAAAAATTAATTATAAACAAAAAATAAGAAAGAGTGTTAGTTCTGCCTTATGTCAGAAGAATAAGAAAAGGAGGAGCGATGAAGAAACGAGAAAATTAATTTAGAGTGAAAGAAGAGACGACAATAAAGGAAATTTGAAAAACAAGTTACGTACCATACACAATAGATACAAAACTCATAAAAGTCATTTATTTATGACCATATACTGAAACCCTGCAATACAAATGTACGCGGTATGCAAAAGAGACTTAAGCATGAAGCTCGGGACGTCTAGTGGTGACCATTCATATCCCGAATGCCCGTAATATTTTCCCCCGGGGATTGTTCCAGTCCGTCCGTGTATTACGGGGCTGTAAACATCGGGTTTAATTTCGCGAAAGCCTAATAAAATTCCACGCCATGCCTCTAGTTATATTCCGGGTCCGGAACGTAAAATATTCGGGTGTAATATGAGGATCGATACATCATCTGGATCTTGGGAATCCGAGCACCAGTTTCGGATCACTTTCCGGCTATAAGCGGCCAATGGGTAAGCGAGAATGAGTTGAGCTGATAAAGGGATAATGTTCGTTAAGGTATCATTTGTATACATTGGAAAATTTCGGATATTTTAACAATAAACAACACTCGTACTTACAATCAATCATTTCCGAGATAAATATCATAATAAATGTAAGTGGATGAAAGTGTGGATGCGTGTTTCTGATTGATGGATCCAATCGATGTTATTTTAAGAAAATTACTTTTTTTATTTCCAGGCCAATGTGGGAAGAAAATATTTTTTTAGTACCACCGGCTTGACGGAGCTTTATCACTGCTAAAGAAAAATATAATAATCACTTAAAAGCTAATAAACAAAAAACCCATAATTTTTTTCCAAATCCGTGAATAACTTTTTCATTGATTGAAGTGAATATATATTTTACGATATAGTGATAAATATTTTACGAATAAAATTCAATTAGACATAAATATTGTAAACCGATAAAGAAAAAAATATTTTTTTTTACTTATTTTCTATCACCGAACATTTATAATTACTCCTGAGATAAATATTTTAACATCATCAAGAGAAAATTTATTTTTTTATTTGGTTACTGGTAAACAAAAAATCATCGTTGGGATGAATATTGTATCATTTGAAATAGGATAAAAGGAACTAGTGACTTCTTATTAGTACAACGTCTAATAACCCCAATTGAGATAAATATTGTATTTTTACAAATGGAAAAAGAAAAACAAAATGTTTTTACTAGTTTCGCGTAAAAAATCTTGTAAAATCATTGCCGTGATAAATGTGTTATTTTTGCAAAGAAAAACTGGAAAAATTTTACTAATTTGATGTCATATTAAAAATCACTGCTGAGAAATATTTTCTTGGATATTTCATCAGCATTTTGTTGGAATATACTCGTTTAAGAGGTCATACGTACTTTTTTTGTCTTTAATTGATAGCCCTTATATAAAATCACTACTAAGATAAATATTTTCTTATCTACATGTCACTAAAGATTAACTTAAAATATATTTAGTTATGCCTGGTGAATGACCATTACTTACAATCACTGCTGAGATAAAAATTATGTTATTTTCCAAGAGGAAAAACATTTTTTAGCGGAATGATTACGGGTTAATAAATATTTTATTATTTAAATCATTTAGAATTAGTTGTAACATTTCTATGCGCAATTCAATTTTAAACAAATCAATAATTAATTCGTGAATAAATAAATGTGAAACCAAGCAAAATAGGTTTCCTTAAGCTTCTAAAATCACTACAGCGATAAAAATTGTGTTTTTCTTAACTGAAAGATTAAAGCAAGCACATATTTTTTCACTAGCTTAACATGAACAGTCCTGGAAAATCACTGCTGTGATAAATGTATTATTTATTATTGCCAAAGAGAAAATGCGTTTTATTTACTGCCTTTTTATTTACTATAACAAAAAATATCAATGAATATGTTGTGAAAAAGTGTATTATTTATCATTTTACAAACGTACTAAAGGAGACCTCACTATAAGAAAACCCGTACTTTAAAATCACTACTGAGATAAATATTTTATAATTTTTTTCTATATTTATAATCTATATATTATGTAATCTATATAATATTTTATAATCTTTAAAGTGTCTGCTGTGATAAAAATTACTAATTATTAATTTTTCGTTATTTTTTAAATATTATTTAGTGATACCTAATAATAATTTATTAATTTGAAGCCAATAAGGAAAAAAAGCAATTTTCACATACCCTTACTAAAAATCACTTCTGAGAATATTTTTTTTAATTTTAATAAAAATTAAATATGTATATCAGCAGTGTTTTTAGAGGTTAGTTGATTCAGTATAAAATTTTTACGGTTTTCTAAAAGTTTCAACCCCTTTACGTATTTAGGAGTGTATTCTTATAAATTTCATGTTTCTTTTGGGCGTTGTACTATCTTTTAATAGTAAATCTTGTTTTAACTAGTAATCTAGAAATTCTGATAGTAATATTGATTTATAGGCTTCTTGAATAATAATAATTAATCACCTAGAATCAACTATAATAACATTTTTATTCACAATTTATCTACATTAAATAAATAATTAATTAATGAATAAAGCAATCTGACAGAGTGCAGATTATTTTTATATAACCTCCAATTGGCACCTTGCAGTAAATAAATAATGTCTACTTACACATACGTATAAACCGAATATAATTCCTATTCATTAACACGGTTATCTCTCAATATAAAGTAAATTATTTCTATTTACTGAGCCATATTCGTAAGTGATACTACACCTTAGGTATACAAAACGTATAAAAGCCTAATTGTTCCCCGGGCAAATCTAACTAATTATTGCTCCAATTAACGTTAACAGCAGCTTAAACGACGGCAATTTACATGCCGGAGCAATGAAATCTTACGGAATAATTTCGTCTGATGTAGTCGTTTGTATAGAAACAAGGCACATCTACATAAAAACATTTAATTGTGCCCTTTTAATGAGATGTGAGAAACAAACATATTTCATATAACGGTTTCCTCGGGCCGCTTTATTATTTTTATTAATCCTTCTCTAAAAGCTAACGACCCTACATAATGGCCTCAAAGAGAATTGCTCCGCTTCCGTTCATCCCTTTATCTGTCTATTCGTTGAGGTCGAATTCTAACTTCCACCCGATCTGATCCATTTTTCATCCCGGATTACATCCTTGTATATATCGAAAAATTGGCAGGTAATTTTGTTGTTATGGATTTACACGGGTAATTGAAAACGTGATGTAATAGAAATTATATTTATTGGAAATAATTTAAAAAGCATCCATTTCTACTTGTTTATTTTTATTATTTCCGAACATACTGAAATTAACTGGAATGATTAAAGGTAAATCTACATCCAAAAACTAATTATTGTTATTAAGAATTTTTGACATACAATAAATACAATCCCTTCAGTACAATTTTACCTTTGTGGGCAAGAATCCATTATAGGAACACACTTACTGCATGTACACACTTTTTATTGACAACGTCAAAACTTTAATCAGACTTGCGTTAAATGTGGTTTAATTGTTTCCAAGGTAAACAACAAAACTGATTAAAATGTCACGAAATACGCTCCTTTTAAAGACTAATTTGGAAAGCTTAGATATTTATACATGGTTTTATCGATAGCGACTAATAATTTCAAGAGAATATTGACAGTTAAGGCAAACAAGTATACAATTTCTAGAAAATTTAATCTACCGGGATTTACAATAAAATAACCTCAATTAGGGCATAAATGAGGCTCTGAAACAAGACGAACTAAACGTAACTTAAACTACAAAATATAAGGAAAATAGTACAAAAACTATAAGAATAATAAGCAATATCGATATTTGCAGGCATTATAATTAATTTTCTTCCTGCTTCGACTAATTAATAAAAACATCCTAAAATAGACAAAACTGATGGCGCAGAAAAGTGAATCAATCACAGAAATTATTGTAATAAACCAGAGTTAGAATGTTTGGAAAAACTTCCAATTCTTAAACAACGCATACGTTGTCACCAACCTAGAAAGAGCCCGAAACTATTTGAGCGGTTACTCTAATATTCTGAAATAAGCAAGTAATGACCTCAACACCCTGGAAAAAATTGACCTGGAAGTGCTACTGTATGTGTACTCCTTGGAGAGTTTTTTACTAAGCTGAAATATACCAGAAGTACCTTAAAATGCGTGGAAGTAAGAACCAGTAAACCTTTTTCATGATTTTTAACATTTTTCGACTCCTTAATCGAAAATTAAACGAATTAATCTTTTACATCATTCAAGGGAAATACTACACGAGGTTTTTAAAATAACGTATTTTTTTGATACATACCCGAATGAAGGAAAGACAGACCCCTATTCTTCTATTTGTAACTGGTTTCTGGGAATAAAAAATCTTGGTCCTGATTTTACAGAAAACACAGGAACAAAAATCCTTAAAGAAGAAGTGAATCATACCATTCAACAAAAGTGGAAAAGTAAGAAAGTCCTAGCAAACCCCTAAAGTTAGTTGGTAGTATTGTTGATCTCTTTATTGTTGTATATAGGACAGGCATCATTCCTAAAGAGTGGCTCCAATTTACATTTTATAATGCTACTAAAAAACCCAAACGGCAAATGTTGTTCTGAGTATCGAGTGATCTCACTGATGAGCCTTACACTTAAAGTTATATTGCGGATTATTCAGAATAGAATTTATGCTAAATTAGATACTGAAATAAGTGACAACCAGCTAGGGTAGAAGAAAGAGTATGGATACAAGGGAAGTACTGTTTGGATTAAATGCACAAATGTTTGGACGTGATTCAAGATATATACATTTGTTTTGCAGACTTTGAAAAAGCGTTTGACAGACTTCAACGCGAAAAATGAATAGAAAGACTAATCGCAAACGCTAAAGTTAGATTAGATGACTTTTATCTGAAGATATAAAACTACATCGTGCCGTTCGTCAAGGGTATATCTTGTCTCCTTTCCTTCTCAACAACCAACAAACAATCTTTAAGGAAGTTCTTGCAAAAGGAAACGAAGGAATAAGAATAAACGATCAACAATTTAACGGTTTTAGATATGCCGACGAAGATATGCAGAATCTGCTGCAAAGAATAAATGACTTGTAAACGATATAGGCTTAATATGAATTTAAAGAAAACAAAGTATATAGTTATTACAAAACAACAATATAAAGATAACATTTTAATTGAAAGAGTCCAACAGAAGCTGAATTGTTACAACAAATAATATTCAGAATTGAGATAGCTAGAACATCTTTTATCAAACTCAAGAAGTTTCTTTGCAGTAAAGACATAAACCTAAATTTAGGGACAAGAAGCGTGATGTAAGTGAAGAAACGTCTATTTTCTGACATTCCGGTAAGAATCATCAAATTTTCTGATAATGCTACTTTTTAGATTGACTTTAATTTAAAAAAAAAGGCCTAAATTAAAAATTTCCCATTAAAGCATGCAGAATTGTCTCCTCAAAACCTCTCTTAATGTCTAGTAGCACTTCAACGGTGTACATTTCATGCCTTTTACAGTATTTCGTAGTCATTCAGCGCTTTTTAAGAGTTTTATGTGGTGCTTTTTTACTCAATTATTTGCAAATTGTCTATATCTACCTACGCTGTGATCTGGTTAAACATATAATCGTATAAATTTTCAAGAACAAGATTTATTGAATTATGTGACAAGAATTTAATTTTTTTTATGAAACACAGGCGAACTGGTAAAAGTGGTGAATTATTAAAACTTTAATTGGATTTTATCGAACTCGAATATGTTTTTTGAAATTGTACAGTTGCAGTATAGAATGGGATCAAATTGATCCCACGCAATTGCATTTTTTTTGTCGACACTACATGTGAAATAAAAACTTGAAACTCATATACCATTATAAATCTGTACTATTAAAGCTAAACAGACGAAAATGGTAAAGTTAATTAAAAAAAAACCTCGTATCTTTTAATCACTATAGTAATATCAAACAACGGAGATATTATATATAGGAAATAATCAAGTCGAGGCAATCAAGAGTTTTCTATAAATAGTCTACGTAAATAGCGAGAAAACGTAAATATTTAAACACTAAACTGTACAGAGTTTACAATTTTGGGAGTCTATAAGTTAGATGTAGAAATTCGATTTTAAAAACGTAGACACGCGCACTGTTGGAAACTAATATATGAATGATGATTTATTGTTCAATTCAGCAGAAAAGCAAACGTCTTAAATATGTTTTTTAGCAGCACATTTTTGGGCTGAAGGTATATTTTGTAGAGTTGAGAGATTCAAGCATTGTCCAAGGAACAATGAGAAATTAATTGCCAAAGTTGTTAATAAAGATGGACCGCAGAAAACTGATTTTTTTAATTGAACTTCTTGACCACTGTAATAATGATTGATTATCCGTGTTTAGTCAATTGAGTGCTTAGTCAATCATGATTAGTTAAATTGAGTTTAAATGCAAAACAAAGTATATTTTTTATTTTTTATTTTAAACATCAAAGTGCAACTATATATGTAAAAAGTTAAAGAGTTTTCTTAGATGTACATAATTACTAAACAAGCAATCGTGCAGACTTTATCCTGGTCAACACATGTAATACGGCCCAAATTCTTAACTCAAACAGAGGCTTAATTATTAAAATACGTTTAAAAAAGTATCAGTTCACATGAGAAAAAAATATAAAAATGAATAAATCTAATTAATAAAGTCCCACCCATCGACCTTAGCAAACAGATCTATAAACGCTTAAAAACGCCTCTTTTAAGTTGCTGACGAACCAAAAATTGACCAATTCAGCAGAAAAGCGTTTAAAAAATGTCTTTTTAAGTGTCGTCGTCGACTTTTCAGTGATCTGAAAAAAGCATCATGCCGTTATTCCATTTTTGTACCACTTACCGTTTGAATTGGAAAAGGGATGAATCGATCTTTTTTTTTTGGTAACTCACGTTAGTTCTGATAGCGCAGGAAATTAAAACGATTTATTTTGGTAAAAGACTGTGTGGGATAAATCCGGTTTTTGCCCTCGCAGACTGATCAAATTGAAAACAAAACTTCTACACTTAATAAAAAAACACAACTTTGCAATTAATAAGTTTCCATTAAGAATTAACATCTATCCAACATTTCAACACATTTTAGATATATTTCCACCATCCACTTTGCCTCAAATACTTACTAATCAAAGTTTCCCCGCAATCCATTTCCCCAAAAGCTTTTTATGGTAATTAAAAGGGATTCGTTATGCTAAATTTATGAAAATAAGAAAGAACATTCAGAATGTCAATTAAAAGCCTTTCCTGGATGCTGTAAAGTTTTAATAACTTCAATTAGCACAGACGTTACCAGAAGCGGAAAAGAAGCGAGGAGCAAAAATTTAATCGCTTTTTTTGCTCCGTTGCTGCAATAGAAAGGGGACGAAGCGCAGACCCTTTTGAAAACACTTAAAAAATAAAGTGGGACCGTAATGCCAACCATACGAAAATGCCATTGGAAAACGTGTAAAAAACAATAGGAAAACAGAATCAGAGAAAAAAGAAACCTTGTAAAGATTTTGCTTTTCCACGTAGTGAATTTTTGTATTTTCAGGTTTTTGCAAGTTTGTTTAATACTGGTTATATAAAATTTACAGGACGTCACAGCATGCTGTTAAGGCAATGACAACGAAAAACTTAGTGTTTTTCATCTTCTTGTCAATGTTTTTCAATAGCTCCTCTTAGTCAATTAATTCCTTGAAATTTGTTTAACTTCTCAAGTTTTAGGAACAACTAGAAACAACAATTTTTGGCTCTTTTAACCTCGTTTATCATAGCTGCTAAACATCTAGAAAAACCTTAAATAATTATTTTATTTAATTCAAAAATTCTTCTTTTAAAATTTTTTCAAGGAAACTCAAAGGTTAAGTGGAACCAAACAAAGGCAGGAACGGCAGATCCTTTGGATCCGATGGAGTTTTGTCAAACGTCATTTTCTTTATATCATTAAGTAAAATCTAAAAAGAAAAGGCCAATCCTTTGAAAATGATTGCAAGGTTTTTCCAAAATTTTATCAAAAACCTTTTTAGGATTTTCCAGAAAAGATTTCCTTAATTTTTTCATAATTTCCTTCAACTTTTTCTCGCTTTTCCAGATTTTTTTTAATGCTATTAAAGCAAGAAATTGAAAACTGGCATTTTGGACTCCTGAAGACGTTTAACGCTACCTACAACCACATTTTGAGAAGGTCAAATGTGTAGCACATCCATCCTAACTAGAATCCTCTATTATATTATAGGTATACTCCTTATTCAAGGTAACAACAAGACAGGATGACTTGGATAAAAGCATGGAAGAGGGATTCGTGGTAGTATCTAAATTTTTCGAAAAACGGAGTCCATGAGTCCAAAAAAAGTCCATGGGTTACTGTGACTGACTGAATCCTTTATTATATTGTCATTACTGAGTCATGGTTGACAGCAGGTTCTTATGAGTCTGGGCTATTTGATGATAGCTATTATGTTGTAACAAAGGATAGAGATAACAAAAAATACATATAGGAGCTAAAAAAAATGCTCTTAAAACTGTCAATTTTAATTCCAACTGTGATATTGTGTGAACCTTAAAGAGTACGTGTATAAAGGGCACCTGGCATAAGAAATCGAATCCATCATGCACAGGAGGTTCACAGTTATAGAGAAGGCACAATTATGGTATGTGAAATTTTTCTTGGGAGTCGAACTGCTCAGTTCGTTCTTCTGGATGGTTTATCAGCAGACCGCTACGTTAGAAATTGTAATCTTGAATAATGAATCTTATTGTTTCAGAACCTATTACTGTTCCGTACGCCCAAAATATTGGCATTACATTCGTGTTTTAGACTGGTCAGCTCGATCATCTGATCTCAATCCGAAGATATGCTTCAGCAAAGAACTCTGAATTATTTTCAAACCGAGATCAGCTGTTTCAAGCAGTGTTGGATAGCAATTCTCCAAGAAGAGATGTATAACTTAATCCTTAACATGAAAAGACGTTGTAGAGCCACAATCAATGGACGAGGAGGTCACACTACATATAATTTTTTTTTCTATTTTTTTGCAAAATTTTGATTACAAATTGTTTGTTGTTTTCATATATTGTAAATAAATTTCGATTTTTCAGTATTCTAAATAAGTTCTTATTGGGTTATCTCCACCTATAATGGTTGTAAAATATATTTAATTTGAAAATTTAAAACAGCCTTGTAATTAAAATAATTCAATATACCTAGATTTTGAGCATATTAAAAAAAATTAATAAATGATTTGGCATTGGTTATATTATAGTGCAAGTGATTATAAATTTTCCAAGCATTGCAAATAATATTTTTTTAACAAACTGCTGTTTGGTGAGAATCTGGCAATAAAAGTTATCGCCTACAAGTATTATATATCTGGACAAATCTATTTGCTTGGAAAATTGGTTTATTTTTATATACATAAGTACTTATTTCAAAAACGTAAGCTCCAATCAATGTAAGGATTTAATTTTCTTTAAAGTGTTCCCTAAGTCTCTAAATTTAATATTTCTAATGATCTTGATGGCATACTTCTGAATAAAAAATACCCATACCTTGAGGACTAGTTTTTAGGGTATTTCTTACCAGTTCAGAATCTTTGAAAAGAATATTAAAAGAAGGAATGAAAATTGGCATAATATAAAACTAAGCCTACTCTCGGGTTCTGCATGGTGGTCATTGTTCTCCTCTGCTGTTTGATATATTTTTCAATGATATTGCCTCCTGTTTTGTAAATAGTAAAAGTAATAAATAGTAAAACTCTAAAAAGTTATCTCACTTAAAAATGCTCTTTTATTCCTAAATTTATGAAAAACTAAGACTGTTCTTTCCAGAAATGATTTCTCTTAATTTCCAAGAAAACCCGGCCCAGAGATTAAGCAAAACCGAACAATGGCAAGCAAAAAATAAAACACCCGCTTTTGTTCCCGGGCGTTCCAGTTTCAACCCACAGTTGGCGAACAAAAAAAAAACTATTCATCATCATTCGCATACGGCGACGAAACCTGGATCATCATCGCGATAAACAAAGCGACATCAATCGATATTTTTTTAATCAGCCTAAACAACTTGTTTACATCATAAACGCCCAATCTGAGCGACGACCATTCCCTTAATCATCCCATAACGTTTATAGTATTTCACCAGGTCCAGGCTTTCCAGTGCTCAAGCGCATACAATATTTTGCGTAGGCCCCCCCGTATGTTTTAACCCTCGGTCCAACGAAAACAAAAGAAAAACAACAATTTAAAAACAAGACATAGCATTCGCAGAAGTTGCGATTCCAGAGTTGCGACAGTTGTGGGCGTAGATCCTGGAACGAAGTAGCTACATGTTGATCCGGTAGACTTACCAGCAAAAGGCGCGTGAGAAATCATCCGAGGCCACTTTGTCTTACACCATACACCGGATGCAGTGCCCGCAATACCTCCGCACGTCGCCCGTGCAACAATCCTCTCACAGTGCAAAAATGAGGAGGTTACGATAAGTGCCGTGCCGCATGCAGTTGATGATTAGGTACGCGGGCTAAACTGAAAACTGGATTTGAGTGTGAGAGTGAGTAGTGGTGGGTCGGGAGGAATAGAAAGAGAAAGAGAGTGTGCACCTGCAACACGACGGACGCTCGCGACCGGACTGCTCGATACTCCGGACCACAATGGCCGCGGTCGGGACAGAGGAAGAAATCGGACGGCGCGCGCGCACCCCGACTTTTCCCAGGACATCAGAATAGGGAAATATTGATCCCTTCAAATGGCCAACGAAAATTCCCTCTCCCACTTATTGCAGCGCGAGGAATGTATGGAAATTGCCATAGCAGCGAGGACGGGAGCGGGACCCAGAAGCGCCGTGCCGCGGCATTCGGGGTTGATGATTATTATTTTCGGGAGGGGGCTCTTAATTGAATGCCGCCACTGTCGGCCCTTCCTGATGTCCAGCTGGGAATCTGCATATTACCTGGACGTGTGGCTTAGAGGCGGCTTGAATTGATAGTTTGATGATTTTCTGGAATTGCATGCCGTTGTTGATCCAGCAACATCATTTCGTGGAAAGTATCCTACATCAGCTGTTTCGGTGAATATTCGAATTCTGGTTAAAGTGACACAACTACACACAAAAAAATCCTATTCAATATATAAATTTGTAATATGGTTTAAGAACAAAAGCTGTATTTAACATTAGGGAAAATATTATAGTTAAAGCAACTCTAAGTTTCTGTTATTATAATTACATATAATGTTCTCACAAATATATTTTCAGTGCCTTCACGCAAATATTTATTTTTCTTAAATCAAGGATTAAATTTTTTCAAGCGGGAATAATTCACCTTTCTTGAAATGAAAAACAGATTAATTAAATTAAATCTTCCTTCTCTGCAGAATGACAAGTTATTTCACCCGATATTTGTTATGCTTGGATCCAGTTAAAGCTACCACAGAAATATCACGTGGTAACACTTGCTTCGAACTTCGACCAATAGCAGAAGCGAGTAAATTTCATTTAGGCTCGATTCGATAGCTTCTCATTTTCCTTTTCAAATTGTTTGTTTAATGATTTGCCTTAAACGTAGTTTGTGATTTGTGACTTCCACGAGTGCTATTTGATCCCATCAATGCAATTGATCCTTCAAGGTATGTGATGAAAATGAAACCAGAAAGAGAAAGGCAGAAAGAGAAAAGAGAGAGATAGAAGAGAAAAAAAAAGGAAAAATGAACCCAGTTTTGATTTTTCTGTTATTAATAGCAAATGTGTAGGTACTATTTTCTTGATAAAATCAGTTTGTTGGAAAAATACCGGGTGTTCTGGAATTTTAAATATTTTTTATTTTGGAATTTAAATTCTTTCTTAATTGGAGAGTTGTTAATTGAAAAAAATTGTTTATTTAATTTTTAAATTTTCTTTGCTGCATGTAAATGCCTCATGGGGGGTGTCACTTTAAAATGTTTTAATGCAAATTCATTCTCAAAAGCTTAGAATAGAATAACATTTTTTTTTTAATTGTATCAAATTATTACTATTTTTAAAAAAAGCTTTTATCCTATTGAAATAATATTTGTAAACGTGTTCTGCCGAGTATTGCTATACTAAGACAAAGATTATTAATATTTAAATAAAATGTAATTTTTTCATTGGATTAACAAAAATACGTTTTCTGGAATGAAAAATTATTCAGTCATTGCGGATATATGAATCTAAACTTATCTTCAGTCAAGATTATTAGTCTTAGTTATAGTGGAGTTTTTTTCCGTGTACATAAATTAGTTATTTTCAATATTAATGTTAGTTCTCAGAAACAAGCTTTCAGCAAATTTTGTGAAATAACTTAAAAAAGACTACTGGTAAACAAAAAATTGGGCAGCAACTCTAGTTTTAGAACTAATTATTCATATATTCATTCAAATAATGAATAATAAAATTTTATTATTCATTATTTGAATCGCATCTCCGGTACGGTATTGCCTTCTGGGGATACTCTAGCAGTTATATTCTTCAAATGTTGTTTATTATCGAAAAAATAGCCATTCGGTACATTTGTGGGTTAAGTTCCAGGATTTCCTGTCGTCCGCTTTTCATCTAAGAAAAAATATTAACTCTTCCATGCCTATTCATTCTCGAGACTGCTTGCTTTGGTCTATCAAAGTACCAATCAAAGTTTACAATTCACAATCCCCAGTATCCAAGCAGGAAACAAGTTGTCCGCCTTCCCCAGCCTACCTGAACCTTAACAAAAAATTCGATATTTTATTACAGTATTTATATATACAGGGTATTCAAATCAAACAAACAAAATTCGGTGCAAATATTTAAAGAGCGTATTGTTTGAATGAAAATAAGACTTTTTTTTCAATAAACATGTGTCCTAAAATGCATCGCTTCAGAGCTACAGCTAGCGCAATTTACTCAAAGAAAATAAGTTATTTAGACCACTTGCTATAGTTTAACCCATTAAAGCTTTTGAAAATTTGCAAGTCTCGGTTTTTTTTTTAATTCTTTTGACACTTTCCGTACCAAAAATGTTGTAAACCCAGATTCAGGAGGGCTTATCTTTGTGATGGCCTATATCTTTTGCTTCCGATTAGAATTTTGAAAATCTAGAACACCATTAGTTAGACATGACATTGATTTGACAAAAATGAAAGCAGTCACCAGTGACAGTTAAATCGGGTTTTATAATCTTCCCCTTTCCTTTATCAGCGATTTTTTCGAAAACGGTTAATTGTACCAAAAAAATGCAAAGGACAAATTTAAGTCTTTTTCCTGGCTAAGGAAATGGTCTTACTAGATTTTTAAATTTCTTAATGCAAGAGGTAATAAAATAGAGGCCTCCCTTAAAATTGGATTTACACCGTTTTTCGGACACAAAATTAAAGGACCTTACCAAAAACAGGGACTCGTAGATTTTCAGGACGTTTGACGCATAACTATAGTCACGGTCTCAAATAAACGATTTTCTTCAAGCGATTAGCGCGAGCTGTAGCTCTAAGACAGTTCATTTTAGGACACATGTTTATAGGGAAAGAAAGTTTTATTTTGACTCCGACAATACTCTCTTAAAATATTTGCACCGAATTTTATAACACCCTGTATAATCAACTTCATTTTGATTAAAAACTCCCTATCGCTAAGAATGTTCAACAGACAGTTAAGAAGGTTGTTGATTGCAAAGGCCTACTATTCTCTTGGCGAATTTTTTTGAAATTCCCTGCGATTTGGGATTGTGAATACTGTGCAGTGCAGCTTTTTAAATTTGTGGTTTGTAACTATGCATCTTTTAGAACTTCATTGTGATATGTCTAATTTTAACATATTTTAATCTATTAACGTGGTTAACTTTTTTGTGTTTTATGCTTATTTTAATTAGTAAATTAAAGTAAATTAACTGTATTGTGTTTTTTTGTTTAAGTAATTTTTTTTTAGTTTTTAAATTTTATTTATAAACTGTATTTTATGCTTTGTTAATGATATTTTATGTCTGTTAAAACAATAAAGCAATATTTGATTTGATTAATTAGATCTCCTTGGATATGGGCCTTGCTTGAAAGTTCAAGAAGAAAAATCATATAGCGGTATCCAACTCAAACCGCTTCTACAACGACCCTAATATACGTATTCCCAGATAGCACAAATCTATCCAATGAATATCCATTGGATATCACTTTTTGAATAAAGGGACTGTCCGATGGATATTCAGGTAAGGACTGGATATCCAGTGGATACTACGAATGACACACTCATGTAAATCCTTTTAGACACCATTTGTGGATAACCGCATGATTCCATTATCGGGTATTTAGCGTTATGGTTTTTGCTCGGGAGCAATAAATAGTACGTATAGATCTCATATTTTCAATTAAATATTGTTTAATAAATAATATTTTTTAAAAGCTACAAAAACCTATCAATTGATGGATATACTGTGGGTACCAAGAGATAGTCCATTAAATCCTGTTAAATACCATATGGGCGCCTGATAAACATCATTTTTGGATCAAGCCGAATTTTGAATATTATACGATTATTTCATATATTGCTTTCATCTCTTGACCACTATCAACTTAGTTCTTCCTTAAGGCACCCTACTTAATTGTAAGCAGATATATTTATGAGAATAATCTATAGTCGTACTAATAGTCCTATAAAGGACTTGTTGAAGTGTGTCATTTTTTCTTCTGCAGTTTGGTTTGATAAATAATTATCTTTTAATAAATATCTTTAGTCATGCCGAAATTGGTATATCCACTGGATATTCGTATAGGTTACCGGATAGTCTGTAATGTATTTGAACATTTCATGGATACTGATGGATTTACTGGAAGGTTTGTGCTATCTGGGTTATACATAAAATTTGCTTAATACAATGTTAATGACTTGTGATAGGCATACGGGTGTTTCACAAGCACGCATCTCTGGAACTATTAATCTGACATCATTGGAATTTTTTTTGACATTATTTAAAAGGCCAAGAGAAAATGCTGGAAATTATTTTTAAGTTCGAAATTTGGGCACTAAGGGGCGTAATCTCCGGAAAATGTCAGCTTAAGGTACCTTAAGCGAAGTGAGTCGAGGAATCTTTCGTATTCATTCCTTGGGAAAGACAATAGCACAGGCATCCTCCGGTATTAAATCATTAATCCTATAAAAGCAGAATACATAATATATAGAATACGTTAGCAAAGGTTTATATAAACTGAGTAAAATATTTTAAACTAAACTGATACACCCAATCCCATATAGAAAAAGACATCTTATTTTATACATAAATAGAATAATATAATAAATAATATATATATCTGGAGTTGATAAAATATTAATACTTGCCATTTTCCGGCAGAAGGGAGCTAACCAACAAGGGAGCTGTTAAAACCGACTTCAACATTGTTGACAATTGACAGATATGACGATTGACATTGACATAGAAGACAGAAGAAAAAAAGCAGCGCCTCCCAAGCCAGTACTAACTGGTTAAGGGAACATACAAAGAAAAAAAGCTCTGTTACCTCTGCAGAGAGAACGTAGAAAGTACATGGTTAGAATAGCTTAGACTAGAGGCCCATCAAGTGGTGGACATCCAAATGTCTGTGAATGTTTCATATAAGGGTAAATTTTCACGTCGTATGCAAATAATCGCAGTTAAACGACTATTATTATTAAATTAATCAAATTTGAAAAGTTTGCATATATTTGGGTAAATTTTCATATTGTAACCTGAGATACAAGCTTATGCTTAAAATACTGCATTTTTACTGGTCTAAAGTATACAGACGAGTTCTTCGAGTCTAGAAAACATAATTTAAGGAATATACAACTAACACTACCAACCTGACTTCATAACGGGGCGTGGGTGGAGTATAAGCGGCTTAAAGCAATTCGGAGCCATTAGGAACAGCCTTCCTGTGTGATTATCTTCATACAGACGCCTCAACAAAAACACATTAATATTTATAAACGCGATCTTTAAAATTAGTAATAAACGAGGTCCTAATAACTTAAAACTTAATTAAAATATCGATTAAATTCGAGAGGGTCGAGAAGGCCATTACATTCGCTTAATATTTGAATATAAAGTTCGCCCTTATAAGAAAGGCATTCAATTCAATAGTTCGAAAGTCGGAAAGCGGCGGCTGAAATGTATTCAGCTTTAGCTTCAGACACTGGGAGGGATAATGAATGGATGTAGGTGGAATTACTCGGGCCTTAGCGATAGATAGAGACTAATTAATTGTTGTATAGAATGTATTCAATGGGATGATAATATTTTCCGTGAAATATTAGTTCTACCTACGGTTTTACTATTTCAGTGAATTGTATTTCCAAGGCTACCGCAATTACGTAGAGCATAGAAAGTAAATTAGTGCAAAAGTTAAATTGGATTTCTATTTTATTGAAGTCGTACGATATGGTTCAGGTTGTTCAAATTTCTAAGAAGCTTAAAGTCATAATTCTAAATTAGCTAAATGAGTTCGTTAGTGCGAGGCGGTTCCGTAAATCTTCTAAGGATTCGGGCGAGGTGTATACGAGCATATATTTTCGACTAATGCTATCAAATTACACCCGATATTCTTTACAATATCCGGGAACACTGTGAACAGTAGCTATAATATCGTATATGGAGGTGTAGAGGAGACATTTTTAACAATTAATGAGATAAAACATAAGTACTAATGAATAAAATTCAATGATGGAATGATCGAATCGAAATATTTATTATTCAGGGTAACTCAGTAATTGATTTTTTGCTTAAAAAAATAAATAAGACATTTCACATCATATGCTCTAATATATTGAAAGACATCGAGCCGTGCTGGGCTGTCTTTAAACCAACTCGACCTAATTTGCATAAGGTGATTGTACTTTTTCATGCGGTTTATTCTCAAAGTTTGGGTCTACAGCAGGAGTTTTTTATCGAAGTTGTTTATGAATAAATTCAGGTTTAAGGTCTCTGCCAGAACTTAAGATCCAGACTGGTAACAGGACTTTTCCTGGAAAATTGACTACTCAAATCAATCGGTGTGTACCATGTGCAAAATAAAATAATTTACTTTATTTTGAAGTAATTTTAAATAGACAGTCAAGTTAATTATTCAGTAACTTAAATAAAAACACTCGGGAGAAATATTTTCTTCTCATTAAAAGGAAGTACATATTAAACAGTTTAGAAATCTTCCTCTGGGTATCCTTGAGAAAAATAAGCACCATGACTATTGTAAAGTAGAGCAGCTTTTGAAACCTCCTCTGAATACTCCCAAGGTCTTTAATGTGTTGATTATATTCATGTGGCCAGACTACCGAGGCATACTCTAGCCATGATCTAATAAAAAAAAGAAAGGGCTTTTAAGAGTTGCGATAGTATTAAATTCGAGGCTTAGTCTGGAGAATATTATGGATTCATAGTAACCCAAAAACGATTCTGGCCGAGATAATCTTATATTATTTATAGAGAAGCAATATACATATAGTATGAGATTTGTTTTTAATGAGAATAAAACTTGAAACTTGCTAAAATTCAAAGATAATCTGTTTTCATTGCACCAGGTAATTAGGGAGTCAAAGAGGAATTTAAGATCATGAGCCTAAAGAAGTGCTTCTGAGTAAAGTTTGGCACACACATCATCCATATTATATATCAAATAAAGGTGGGTCAAGTACAGACACTTAAACGTGATGTAAATTAAATTACACTGATAGGAATAAACTGTAATCGTTTTGAGAGCCATGAACTCACCAACAATATAATTCCATCTAGACATATAGATCATACAGACCAAATTACTTAAGCTTATACAACAGAATCTGTGGATTTAATTTGTCAAATGCTTTTGACAGATAAATATCAAGTTATGAGGATTTATCCAGATTTTCAACTATATAGTCTGTGTGGTAATTACTAATTACTAGGTTAGTTGCTGTGGAGCGACCTTTTAGGAAGCCATGTTCCATAAGGTATATAGTCTGTTTTTTACTTTGGGTGGGAAATTCTATTGTGTATTAGTGTATCTAGGTATTTTAGGAATTTGTTAATAACTGTTATAGTAGTGGGTACATGGATGACATGTGAGTACATGGATGTAGGATTCTAAGTGACTATAATACTTCTAGTGACAAATAGGGACTTACATAATATTACTTTTATACATTTTTTATTAAAAACAAATTAAATCCACCAATTTCTTCACTAAATTATTATTGTTGAAAATAGACAAAACTACCGTAAACCGGGGTTACTTTGTCGCCACGGGGTAACTTTGTCACGTCTAGTAGCGCGCAATTGTTTTTTTTATGAAGGGAAAAATGTGCGGCTGCAATTTAAAACATAATGATAGTTCTTTTGTTACAAATCCAAGTAATTAATTAAACCATGAGGACCTAGGAAAAAACCCCTGGCAGCCGGCCATATGCCAACTATAGCGAAGAAAATTTAGAAAAAGCAGTGGAGGCCGTTCGAAGTGGTATGAGCAAAAAACTAGCGGCCCAAACCTATAGGATCCTACGCATGACTCTAGTCTATAAATGCCTTGGAAGGCACCCAAAGTCTGTTCAGTACAGTCTGGACATCCAACAGTCCTCAGTAAGGAAGAAGAAGGGTTAATATCAAGATCCTTGGGAGTCGTGGCAGAATGGGGATTTCCACTAACAAAGGCAGATATAAAGGCTGTTATTAAAAAATACCTTGACAAAAAGGGTATTGTTATACCTGTATTAAAAGACAACACCCCTGGGGATGATATGGATAGTGCTTTCATCAAACGAAACAATTTATCTGTTCGAATAGCCTCGAATATCAAAAGATCCCGATCCTCAGTGGACCAAGAGGATGTTTTGAAGTTTTTTGCAAATATTACACCTGCATTATTAGACTCTAGTGGGGATCATATATATAACTATGACGAAACAAACGTCACTGATGACCCCGGTGCTAGAAAAGTCATTGTTCCACGAAACTCGAAAAGGGTCGAACGTGTCCAAAATCATTCTAGGACAGCCATTAGCATAATGGCCAGTGGAGTCTTGTTGCCGCCCATGGTGGTATATAAAGCCAATAATATTTATGAAAACTGGTGTAAAGGCGGCCCACCAGGAACAGTTTACAAAAATAGTCCAAGTGGCTGGTTTGACGCCAACTTATTCGAGATATGGTTTAAGGAAATTTTACTTCCACATGTCCTAAGAACAAGAGAACCTGGAAAAAGAGTGATCCTCGTAGGAGACAACTTGGCCAGCCATTTTGCTCCAAGTGTCGTACAGGCAGCACAAGAACATGATATATATATGAGCTCGTTTCCTCCCAATGCCACACATCTAATGCAACCATTAGATGTGGCGGTATTCGGACCAAGACCAATGAAGAAGAGATGGCGTGATATTCTCGAAAGCTGGCGAAGAGAAAGTCGATATCCTGGGTCAATTCCAAAAGAACAATTTCCCATTTTACTGAACAGACTTTGGGTGGCCATTAGCGACACAGCATCGCAAAATTTAATATCAGGATTTCGCACCACCGGCTTATATCCATGTAATGCGCAAGAGGTTCTACGAAAACTTCCCGATACAGCTGTTCAGGAAAAAGAAATTGGGAGAGCATTAGACGAAAGTTTAGTTGAGTTGTTAAAAGAACATAGGGGAGTTTAAAATCCCGAGAAGAAAAGAAAACGAGGAAAAAAAATCGAACCAGGGCAAAATGTTTCGTCCATCACCTCCTCAGAAGTAGGCGAGAGTGCCATGAATATTGTCGATGATGATGCAGAACCATCCACCTCGAAAGGAAATTCGAAGAGCGCAACAAATAAATCAAAGTTGGGTGTTAAGGGTAAAGAAAAAAATCTCCCATTAAGAAAATCGACACGAAAAATAGATGATTCAAATAAATGTGGCATCTGTAAGTGTTTGTGGGAAAACTACAAATATCGAGTTGAATGGATAAAATGCTGCAAATGCCAAAAATGGATTTGTGGCATCTGTAATAATGATAGTAGGGATCCCTATTTCATTTGTGATAGATGTGAAGATAGTTCGGATGAAGATCCCTATCATACAGACGAAGAAGACGAATATGTGCCTAACTAAAGTCTAGTGCCTTAACGTTTAGTGCCGTATTGATTAACCTCAGTGAAGTTTTCACTTTTTGTTGTGTAGAGTTTATGTTAAGTAGAATATTTTTGTATGTTTACTACAGCATTAAGGTTGTGTATCAAAGTTCCTGTTTATTTAGGCATTAATTGCCTACTACTACCGATACCAAAATGTACGTATAAGTTTGTTTTCTATTTTCTTGTTTTGTTTTCTGGTTTGTTTACTAGAAATACATATTTTTCAACTTTTGTATAAGCAAGTTGTTTATTTTTCGTGTTTTTCACCATTTGGATGTTAAAAAAAAATTAGGTACATACCTATATGACACACGCCAATATATTTTAGCCCCATCTGGGGTTCCTTTGTCAGTATAACGTCGTTTAAGGTGTTTTAAACGTTAATAAAACTTTGTGACAAAGTAGCCCCAACCATGGGGTTACTTTGTCACCATCAATATATTTTTTTTAGCTAAATCGCTTTTTATTTAAAAAAATTAGCATAGTTGTAGTTGTAGAAGATGATTTCGTCGGTATACTCATAATTTTTGGCCACTTAAATTCCGAAGGATACCGGAGTTACAAGTAAAAGTCTGTTCAAAAGGTGACAAAGTAACCCCGGTTTACGGTATTTAAATTTCACTTTAAAAAATTCAAGAAATCCGCCCCTGGCAAGAAAGTATGATCGATGTGACACTAGAGGGCGCCCAGTTGTTACGCTTTAACTAAGCGTGTATGAGAGAGAGAACTGAAACTGAGAGAAAAAAAGAGAGATAATAACCTAAAAAAACCTTCTCGTGTGCCTTTATTTTGATACAGTTTGCACACAACAATTTTATTCAAAAATGGCAAAAAATAAATTAAGTAAGTACACTAACACCTCACCCTAACAAACTTTCAAAATCCCGTATTCTTTTTAGAAAAACAGTCAAAACGTCAACCGGCGAGACAACGCTACAAAATCGAGAAACGAGTAAGGGACCACAATAAGAAAAAACGAAGGGAAGCGAAAAAGAACCCCAAAAGGAACAAGCCCAAGATGATCCAGGTACCAAACATATGCCCCTTTAAAGAGGACATCCTTAAGGAGGTCGAGGCATTGAAAAAACACAAGGAGGAAGAGGGACAGAGACTTCGAGAAGAAGCCAAACAACAAAAACAGCAAGAGAAGGAAAAACAGAAGGCTGAGTTATTAAATGGGGGTTTGGAATCTTTGGTAAGCATTACAGTGATTATTTTAACTTAAGTCATGCAAAATGTATGTTTTATTTAGCAACAATTTTGCCAAACCCAACCTTTTTGATATGAGAAAGATTTCTGGTTTTTTGCTATCTCTGACTTTTTTAACATCATCCAGATCAAGCCATTGAAGCATTGAATGTAACAATAATTCTTTTTTTATCAAAGTATATTGCAAATACCTCAAAATTGCTTTAGTAATTCAGCCCCCCAAGTGAGGCAATCTTGATAGTCCTAATTTTATGTAACAATAAAACTAAACCACAATAAATCAAAATATTTATTATTACTAATTAAAAATTGATGTGATTCCAATGAATGTAGTTTCAATATTTCCAAAACAAACATTATGTCTTTTAAGTGTACTCCAGTTTATCTATAGAAAATTAAATTTTAGTTGGCACTGTTAAAAGTACATTTCTAGATATACAAATTAATGAATTAAAATTTGAACATGACATTCAACTTCTTAATAAAAAAAAATTCAGTCAACTGCTCAGGTTTGATCTCTAACGAATTGATTAAAAACATAACAAAACAAGCATATTTTGCATTAATAGAATTTCATTTACATATAATAATAATAATAATGAATAGAAATGATTCAAAAATTTAAAAAAAAAAATAATTAAATTAAATTAGGGGAACAAAAGACAAAAAAATCAGGAAGAAGAAACAGTACTATGTGTATCATACTAACCAAGTGATGTTTTTATCCAATATCCAGTGATGGATTTTACATTAAATTTTGTTATAGTGTTTATTCCTGAGTTCTACAGGAAGTTGATTACATATTTTTGTTGAGGAATATGTTAAAGTTTTTTGGTGTTTAGTCTTTGAGGCCTTTGGAATTTGACATTTTTATTTAAAGCTTGTCTACTGTTCTGATTCTGAGATATGCAATGCAAGTAGTGTGGATTCTTACACAGAAACCACAGCTTTCAAGTAAATTTTATTTACTTGCAACAACTTAGCTTCCCTAAATAAAATATCTGAGAAATATAATTTCAGAAGATATGGTATTTGTTTTTCAGGGTTCTTTTGCTAAAAAGCTATTGCATACAGTATTTGTATTACCAAAAAGTGCCATCTTAAACTTAAATTGGTCTACTAACAATTATCTCTATTTGTCTTTTTACTATCAAATTTGCCATAACTTGCAAACATATAATTTGTCTTTAAGATTTATGGAATAATTCCCACATCAATGGATCTCAATTAAATTCTAAGCTACACTTTCTTCTATTAACTTTTATAGTAGATCCTTTACAATTCTTGTTTTATATCTAAAACCCAATGCAAATTTAAAACCTCCCACCCTATATCTTAAACTTACTCCAGGTTTCGAATGCAGCCGCTAGAGGTCAATTGCATGAAACCCTCACACCTCACTCAGAAAACTCAAAAGAATTTGACAAAAATACCGAACAATCCTTAAAACAGTACTACAAAGAATTCCGAAAGGTTATTGAAGCTGCCGATGTCATACTAGAGGTGGTAGATGCAAGAGATCCGTTAGGAACCAGATGCAAACAAGTAGAAGAGGCGGTAAACAAAATGTCTGGCAGCAAACGTTTAGTTTTAGTTCTAAATAAAGCCGACCTGGTGCCAAGAAATATTCTGGAAGATTGGCTTAAATATTTGAAAAAACGAGGCCCAGTTGTGGCTTTTAAGGCCTCAGTACAGAACCAGAATAGAAACTTGGGACAAAGGAAATTTAATAAATCTGATAAAGGATTGCAGGGCTCAGCTTCTATAGGAACTGAGCTGATTATGTCCTTGTTAGGGAACTACTGTAGGAACAAGGGAATTAAGACTTCCATTACTGTAGGTGTAGTTGGATTGCCCAATGTAGGAAAAAGTTCCGTTATTAATAGTTTAAAGAGGTCTAGGGTTTGTAATGTGGGAGCAACTCCAGGAGTTACTAGGTAAGTCCTAAATTTTGATATGAAATCTTTTATGACATTATTTAATTTTAGAGCAGCCCAAATAGTGCAGCTGGACTCAAAAATCAAACTTCTAGATTCTCCAGGAATAGTTTTTACGACCGGAAGTGACAGTCATGCTTCACTAAGAAATGCTGTCAAAGTGTCAGCCCTTAGTGACCCTATCACGCCTGCAAATGCAATTTTGCAAAGAGTTTCTAAGCAACAGATGATGGATTTATATGATATAACTGATTATAATTCTCCTGAGGTACTTATTATCTAAAACTCTCCCTGTTTAGTGTATAGTAACTTTTTTTTTAGGAATTCTACAGTCTTAAAGCAGCCAGACAGGGAAAGTTTAAAAAAGGTGGTGTAGCTGATTCAATAGCTGCCGCCAAAGGTCTCTTAGAAGACTGGAATAGGTAAAGTTTATTTTATCCACCCTTAAAGTTCTTCTAAAGTATATTTGCATTTTTAGCGGTAAAATTCCATATTATACAGTTCCTCCAGAAGAGGAAGACCAAGGAACTTATAAAATTGTATCAGAAATTGGCAAAGAATTTGATATTGACAGCATAGAGTTGATGGAGACTGAGATGTTGGATAAAATCAAGCAGGATTCAAAAAATTATGGAAAAGCATTTGTTTTAGATAGTTTGGGGCCTGTAGATGCTACAGAGGAAAAAATGGAAGAGGATAGTGTAGAAGACCAGTTGGTAAGTTGGAAAGATTCACCAATTTGATTGTTTTTATTGACGTGTAAATTTGCATGTTTTTGAGTTAATGGGAGTGTATGTAAAAAAATTATGGTGATGTTCCCTAAGATGAGAGACTTTAATAAAAAAAAATTACTATTAGAAATATATAAATACCGTCTTTATTAAAAAAATAATGAAAGATTAGGAAAATGGCCAGATTTAGCGTATGAACCTGCATCATCGCTATAAGAAACTATCATTACATCAAAATGAACAAAGTAACAAAAGTTAATTAATTTAAATAACATATACATTGTTAATTAATTAAACACATGCCGATTATTAATAACCCATAGCAACTATATTATTTTCTAATATCTTAGCACTAACAAATAAATAAAATGCGACTATATTCAAATTTTCCTTAAGATATACTAGAGTACAGAATTGATACAAAATTAATATGATCCTCTATATCATTTTGTAAAAAAACTACAAAATGTAGATTGATGGTATTTTGCTCTCTAAACGACTTTGAGTCAACTATTTTTATATGACATGGTCATATTTCTTTAATTAAAAAATTTATTTATATTGCGTTTAATATGCTCCCTACATCTAAGATATACATCAAAATATAACCCCAAGTTCCTTGCACATTTTGTAAATGTTAACTTCTCATCAAATAATTTTAAATTTAAATTCTGTACAAAATCGCAAAACTTCGGTCTTTTCAACGCTTAATTTCAAATTATGTTCATTCGAGTGTTGCAAAATTGAATTTACATCATTATTTAGCTCATGTAATTCACTTAAAACTTAATATAGATATAATCAATGTGAATAAAATATTAATTTTTAACGGTTGTATAGACAATTCAGTTTTTACTAAAGTTCCTTATTTGTATTGTTCCATTTTTTGCTAAAGACACTTTTTTTTAAATTTGCTTGTTTTTCCTGTATTTTTTATGTATTTATTTTGTTGTAGAAAAGTGGTAATTTAATAAAATTATAATATTGAATATATCCAATGACTTTAAGTTTTGTTAATAAATTATTTTCCTTGAAAATAAAATGGGTTTCCCATAAATGGTTTAAACACAATAAAATAATCAAAATCCTCTTTAAAATTTTAGCTAAGTGAAAATATCAATGTGGCATCAAAAAAAAAGGTGCCTGTCCAGAAAACCAACACAGCAAGATTGAAGAAAGCTGATCCTGAAATGGAACTAGAAGGAAACTTAAAGCTAAACAAACTAAAGAAAAAACAATTTAAGAAGGAGAAAAAACAACAGAATAGGAGAGAAAAAGTTGCCCAACAACTCTCCTCCGGCCTGGAGAACTTCACCTTGAAAAGTGACGAAAATTACGATTTTGAGGATTTCAACATGAAATAATGAAACATATTTTGTTGCCTTATGAAAGTTTAATAATTGATTATGTAAGATGTAAAATGTATAGAAATATACAATTGTTAATAAAAAAAACCTATTTAACAGTCTTATGTTGCATCAGTACTTAATTTAAAAAACAATTAAGGATCTTCGGGAGGTCGATAATCGGGCAGAATTTGCCACACTTTCTCCCTCCATTTGCGTTTACGTTCTTCTTTTGCTTTTTCCAGTTGCAGGACAGCGGGTAAAGAGCGCCATTGGTAAAAATATTGAAATAACATTTTCCTAAAAGCGTAAGTATATTTGTATCTGAAAACCTTTAAGGAATGATTATTGTTTTTACCTGTTGTGATGGTTTGCAGCCAATTGCATTTTTTTAGTTTCTGCCATTATTTGTATGCACACGTACCTGTGCCAGTGAACAAACGTGTTATTTGTCAGCTTAAAGTCGTAAAAGTCTTCTGCCACTTGCATGGATCTTACACAGTTCAATTTAAACTAAAAAGTAAAGTAAAGTTTATTCATGCTTATGAAAATAAAATTTTCTTACAATCGTCACAAGTAGATAAATACATATTAAAAAATTATTTCACTTACAAATTATTAAAGTTTTACATTGCAAATTAAAACCCTTATCTAAAATATTAAAAAAATAACACCCATGATACAATTTCACAAATACTAAATACAATAATCACAGTTAAAATTTTGGAGACCCCAATTTCAATTTCCTAAAACCTATTTTTGTTTCATTTTCACAGTTGAGCTTGTAGATACTTATCAAAGCTATAGCAGGCTCTATCAGCAAGTAATTTTTTTACTGAGGCAGCAAAAAGTTGTTCATTTAGAGCTTTAATATTATTAGGAAGTTTATTAAAAAAGCTTGGGGCATAATAAGTAGTTGAGATACGAGATTTATTGAGTGTTAGAAAGTGCATTTCCAGGAAATCTTCCTGTCGAGTGCTGTGAGTATGAATTTCTGATCTCTGGGTATATTTATGTAAATTATTTTTTGTATATATTAGACATTCAAAGATATACCGTGATGGAAGTGTAGAAATTTTAAGTTTTTTGAAAGAGTCTCTCACATCGTCCCTGAAACCCAGACCCTCGACAACCCTCAAAGCTCTTCTCTGCAGTTTAAAGATTCTCCTAGCTTGAGGTGCATGACCCCAAGCCAAGAGACCATAATTGCAGGTGGACTGTATTAGCGCATGGTAAACCATTAACAAAACATCCTTATTTACTGTGCCTTTTAAGCGTTTTAAAAGAAATATTTGTTTTGCCAATTTATTTGCAATGAACTCCACAAGCTTATCATAGTAGGATCTAAGTGAACACCCAAGAATCTCACCCCATCCGAACTCTCAGTATTTCTCAAAGAGAATAGGACTTCCTCCGTTTTGTTGACATTTAGGCTAAGTCTGTTTACACTGAACCACAAGCCCAAATCTGACTTCACCTCCACCAGCATCAGCTCCAGTTCTTGCAAACTAGTACTCCTGCAAAGAGCAGTAGTGTCGTCAGCAAACAGCAGCAGCCTAAACTCAATTGACCTGTCGATATCATTGACATAAATAATAAAGAGGAGTGGCCCCAAAATAGAGATTGCTAGACAGAAAATTGCCCCAACATGGGACCCCATTTCAAAGCTCTCAACCACATACTCCAGATGATCCAGTATATATAAAAGAAAAATTAATACAAAAAAATTACTATTACACTCTATAAAGCAGTAAAGCAAACTCAAATCTAAAAAACGATCTTGCAACTATTAACTTTGATTATTATTATGACATGGCCAATTTTTGTAAAACTGTTATATTAAAATAGAACAAGCTATTTCCCATGGACAGATGAAACGCAATGAGGACAACTCTGTTGATAGATCTATTTATTTCTTCCCTGGTAACTTAATAGTATAATCTTTAATAAACTTATCTCAGCATTTTTTTATACAAAGCAAATGCTTTTGACGTAAGGCAACTTAAGAAAGATTTACATATGTAAGACACGAAAAAAATACTAGATGTAGAAATTACGGCTATTGGCATAGCTTAAGTGTGTACCTTGCCCCAACATTTCATAATTTTTTGTCGGAAAGAAATAATATTTCATAGATCGTTTAAAAGTAATACAAATATAGTAGAGTTGTTATGCATAAAGAATTATTATAGGCAAATGCAAAAAATAGTACTGTAAATTAAAAATCTAGATAATAGTGTTTTAAAACTGTTATAATTGAACAAGTAGAGATCTGGTACTCATTGGTTGTGACTACTTTCAAATTGTAACTTTATACCCCAAAATATGTCCCCTATACCGTCTTATAAGTCACAGAGAACCTGAATTATGACCAATTAATTATTGGTCCCAATTCACATGGGTATGAAAGGGTTACATAGTAGTAACCCTTTCTTATCCCTTTACAAGCATAAGTTACTACTTTCTTTTGCAATTAATGGGTTTTATTTATTTGCAATTAGGAAGAATTATAAGAAATAATTTTGTAAATTGGCAAAAAAACCTTTATTTCCAAAAAAGAATTCATGAATCTGAAATGTTCATTTTCGGGAAACAAGTTTATTGAAAAATGCATTTTATACTATAGATGCATTTTTTTTAATTTTAACTTTAATATTATTTCATGCGTTTTTAAGTTACGCGTTTAGTGCTAACTAAAAAGTTAAGTCTACTTTTGTTAGACTATTTTAGTTAGTAGGTATATATTGAACAAGATTATTGGTATATTTGTTTCTTATCCTATTATTGTAATGACATGAATAAAAGAATTTGAATACTAATACTTTAAAAGGTAATAGTGCTCCAGGTAATGATACGTACAGTCAATAGAAACTTTTAAAATTTTTAAAAATCCATGCAGCCCTTCTTTTCTATCAGTTGTTAGTGGTCTGGGTAAAGCTTTAGTGTCACAACTTTTATGAAAATCGCACTTAAAACAACTCACTATATCTAACCAGCATTTTTGACTTTTTCCTGGCAATATTCGAACCTGAAAGATTTAGTTAAAACTGCCTGGAAGAATGAAATTGTTTCTAGAACTGTCTGAAAAAGTAATTGTCGGCACATCAAAGGAATAATGTGGGTTGGATTACTACTTGCCCTAAGAGTTTCCATCAAGTAATTCTTGATTTTTTCCAGGCAATTGAAAACTGGAAGAAGACCAAACCAGGCTGCTTGGAAAAATAAAGTAACCTGCTTGTTGTCCATCCAATTATTTGGACAACAAGGAAATAATGTGGGTTGCATCGGGAGAAATACCCGGTGATTTTATATTTTTAATCGGGCATATGTGCCGCCAAAAAGTGACAGAAAAAATGTTTTTTTCTTAAATTGAATTTACTACAGTTTACTTGTTCTTTACTGTATATTTTGCAACAATAGTTTTTCGTGCTGTATCTTAACAAAAATGTAGAATCAATTTTATATGACCTTTATGTTTTGTAATTAATCAGGAATTAAGAATCCTCTCTTAAAATATAAACTCTGATTTAAGAAAACGCAATATAAGAGTGAAAGTTTCTTACTTAGTTTAAGCTACAGAACTTATTTTTGTTTTTTGAATATCACTCGATAAACATACCTCTTTCCACTGTACAAAAGATTCCTTAACAATCCTAAACTTAAAGAAAGCATCCGCAACGTCATTCTTTAATTTGTATTTGGACTCGATGTGGCCCCACCAGGTCTTCATCACCCACGTTTTTTGCTTTTTCAAATAAAACTCTTTAGCCAAACTATGATTTTCTTTTGATTTCAGATAATAGTTCAACAGTTTCTTGAAACATTGCCTTTTCAGGACCTTATTGTAAAAGTTACCCGCTACAAACAGTTTTCTTTCGAACTCAATTTTCTTTTCGTTGCGGATCTTTTGTAGTTGAAGATCCTTTTTTCTTTGCTCGTTGATCGTTTCCAGGTTCCGTTTTCTCTCCTCTTCTTCCAAAGACTTCTTTTTCTCGAGGGCTTCTTCTAAAAGCTTTTGTCTGGTTTCTTCCAGGAGTCTTTTGCGTTCTAATATCAGTTCTCGATATTTGGCCCTTTCTATTGCTCTTTGCTGCATTTTTTGGATCATTTTTGGTGCTTTTTGGCAACTCACCATCATTTTTTCCCGCTCATCCAGAGCTTTTACTAGAGGCGCCTTATTTAGGAGTCGCTCCGAACAATTGCTAAAAATCTCTCTTATTTCAATTTTAGTATTTTCAATTGATTTTAAAAGATCTTCACGGATTATGCCCAGTTTCAGTTCGTTTATTATTTTGGTTTGTTCGTCGATTTTGGAGCGTTGCAATTCAATTATGCTTTTTTGGCTTTTATATCGGTTTTTAAAGCAACCTTGGATTTTCGCGAGAGCTTTTTGGCGCTTCGGCTCCGTCTTTGGTCTGTCTTTTTCTCCATGGTTTTTCAGGTTTTCTATGAGCATATTTAGTTTTTCTTCTGGTCTCTTGGTTTTTACGTATCCCCTCCATTTCTGGAAGTATTTAGATAATATGTGTTCATCAACGATACTTTCTTCCGTTGTTTCATTTTGAGACTCAGGTAAAGCCTCTTTAGAAGAGTAGTTTTCTTCAGTTTCGATCTCGGAGCGATACGTCGGAATATTTTCAAAAAAATCATTAAAGGATTTGTTGGCAAACTCGTTTGGGTGTATAAGGTTGTTATCTGAGAGCGTTACATTAGCGATACGATCTAGTTGTTCAATAAGTATGACCCTAAAAATTATATTATATTTGTTGAATACAACAGCTCGTTATTATATATATTTGGACAAAAAATATTAAACTTTGATACCTTTTAGCTTCAAGGATTACATTTTCACATTGGGAAAAAGGTTCATCTGGGTACCTCATCATTTATAGAAACTTCACTTATAACATTAATAATCAATGTTAATACTGACATTCCCGTTATACTTAGTAAAGACGGTGTTACCATGGAAATAAGTGAATATAAACTAAATACATAAGAGCGGATTATCGATCAAACATTCAAATTTCCCGCTCATTACTCGAAGGCATAAAGTGGTGACTTTATGTGTGCTACTTATGCATAAGATACTTCATTTTATACTAGATATAGTACTAGTATAAAAGATAGTAATTTTATACTAGAAATTTTCTTGACTAAACAACAACCTCTTGTTAGGTCCAGCCATGTCGCGTTTTTGCAAATATTGCCTAAAATTTTAAATTTCCCGCCAAACTTTTGCTTTGACATTTCGCTACATTCAGCACTGTCCTTGTTACTACACAATTAAAGGCTTTTCTCTATACTCACAAGTGCCAAGTTTAAATAACAGTTTCAAATAGATTTACCCATAAGACTAATGTATTAGGTATGTTACTTCACGAGTTTACAAATTATGGAAAAAAGTACTCCTTAGTTCTGTCCTGCAAATTTTGTTGCTATTTCCCTACAGCCGCAAACGTCAAGACCAAAACCTTATGTCATCACTCTTTGACATGTATCAGCTGTTTTCCAGATCAACAACCTTTAATGGCATTAATATTTTTAAAAAGTCTGCCGTTTTTCGGGTTCATTACATGTTACATTGTTTTTGTTAATAAAAAGCCAAAAAAATATTCATGACAAAAATCGATAAGAATAAGGTAGAAAATTTCTTATTAAAATACTAATACTGGGACCAATTTGATTTTAGGTAAGTGCAAAATCCTATACAGGGTGACTCAAGAAAAACTGGCTATAGCTTTAGATAGTGCTCCAGTGAGCCCCTAAAAGGTGCCGCTAAGAGAGTTAAAAAAAGATCAATACAATATTACACTGTGCTAAATACCTTCAGAAAGATTTAAATTCCTTTTTTGAGTGGAGTGTGCAGAATAGTTTTTGTGGTGGTATTTAAGGTTGGTTATCTGAGAGAGGATAATGAATATAAGTGGATCTGAATTGATATATACTTTCTGCATTAGGTTGTTTCCCTCCATAGGATTAATTATGACATTATTCGACTACTGGTACTGTTTCTCAATTAGTTCAAATTCAAATATTATATGACTTTTTGATTACACAGGTCATTAAACTCATCATTTCCCAACATTTCAAAACTTAAATTCACATTAAGTTAACACTGTATTTTTGTAGAGAGATAAAAGGAAACATACCTTGTTGTTTACACACCTCTTTAAATTTGCTTGATAAAAGCTATACACATCATATTCAATTTTACATGAATCAGCAATAAAGGCAGCCGAAATGTTACATCTCCAACATTTTAACCCCACCAGATACTTTTATAATATCCATGTAGTGGAATTGTCCCTTGTCATTTGGTCTTGACTAAAAAATTCAATAAATGGTTTTTTTAAACAAATTTAAATGTTTATATGTAAAACAACATAGGTATCCTATATAAAAAGAGTATGCTGTTATTGTGCTTCATTTTTTAAATAATGAAGGAAAAAATTTGTTTTCATTTATGTATTTGTGCTTTAACTATTTTTGTGGGATATATTATAATTGGTAAATGGTTAGCTGTAAACAAATAAACTAGTTCTAAAAATATCTCTCTTCAATGGCAGCACCTATTTAACAATATGGAAGAACAGGAGAAAACGGTAGATGAAAATTTTCAACTAGACTCTATAATACTAAATAATTGGGCTTCCAAGGAGGAAGACATTAGTGCTCCACTGCATGTCTTATCGGTAACAAAATAACTACTACAAACCACAGCAATAGTTATAATTTCCTAATTATTTTAGCTGAAAATGGACAACACCAAAGATGAAAACATTCCCCCGGCACAAATCCCCACCAATAACATAACAAATTGGAGCAACCCTGATGATACTATTAATAACAGCACTCTCCTATATATTGCAGTAAGACTATATAATAGGCATAAAAATCTTTGGCCCCACTAAAAGTTTATTTTATTCTTTTTAGGTTGAATATCTGAAAAACAATGAAATAGATTCTAGCACACCAGTACCAGAACAAATTCCCCAAGACTCATTTTCAGAATTTCAGACTCCATGTGTAAGCCCTCTAGATCCAAATATGAGCTCTGCAGCCCGGTATAGTCCTGTTCAATATGAACAAAGTCAAAACTCTATTGCACCAATAGTTATCCACCGATATGTCTCAGATGATCACTCAGAACCCAAAGATTTTGACCAAAATATTAATACTCAGAGCACACTATCATCCGAGATCAATAATGTACTGTGCAGTTCAGAAGAAAACCAGTATCTACAAATGATTAATGAAGAAAATAATATTACTGAGGCTCATGAAATGCAATTAATGACTGATGGGGATCAGCAAGAGGTGGAACTGTTAATAACTGACCACACAACAGGTAATTTTAAACTGGCAAATATTATTTATTAAAAACAATAAAAATACAGCTTTTTAATTTAAGGTATATCATACAGTGTGAATGCTCAGGATATCCTGGTAGAGAGCTGCCTGGAAAACAATCAGCAATTGCTAGACATAAATTCAACCACTTTTAATCCTAGCCTTACCTCACTTGATAACGATAGCACTCTAAACCCTGAAACTAGTGAAAATCTGAATTCCACCATTGTGACATCAGTAAATGAGGAGGCTATTAAAAATTACATTGACTCATTATCAAATAGGAGCAACTGTGAGGATCCATGCCGAAGACTCACTAGGAACCAATGTAAAGAAGTGATAGATAGTGTTAGTGAGGAGGAGCATTTATGTAAGTGCAGTTTGGTTTAAAATGTTTTTTTTTATATATAATTAGTTGTTATTTGGATCTTTTTTCCAAGTTTTGTTCTCAAGTATTACCATTGTCCTTTCTAATACAAATTTAAGGCAAACTAGCATTATTTCAATATCGATCTGTCATTATAAAATAAATGCATGTTCAATGATTTTGAAGACTATGATTTGGGTTTTGCAGCTCAATTTTACCTATGCATAGCATTGACATAGCAGTTTTTGTACAACAAACCTTAATATTGATTTAAATTTATATTTGGGTTGTAGATAAGCTATTTTTTCTTAGAAACAAGATCACTAGGTATTTTCCAATTGAATAACATCACTTTAGTATTCACTGTATTGATTTAAGTGCTATATTTAATTTTCATAATATTGATGAGTCTGCATTTCCAAATATGTTGGCACTAGATTTTAGTTACAAACAAATTTTTCTGATATTTGCAGTTACATAATTAATATCTTCCTTCCAATTCAAACATTAATCTACACATTGATAATCATATATTACATATCAGAAAGAGTATGTGGAGAAAGTGAGTGTTTTATCAGTATTCAATAAAAGCAAAGTACAATCCATCTCTCTGCTGTCCCGATCATCACTAACTATAATTGCAGTGTTATCCCTAAGCAGTAAATTGTATATTTCTCCAGCTGTTCTATAATTCAATTAATACAACTGTTAAGCAATAATTAAGATTTTTTTGCCTCTGGTCTAAATTCTTCAATATTCTTCAGAATCCATGCAGAAGTCAAGCTCTTCTGCATTTACCTTATTATTACACTTTGAGCAAATTCCAAAGATTTAAAATTCAAAACATTTAAAAGTCTGACTGAAAAGTAATATTTGAGATTAGTTAAATATTTATAGGACGTCAATCAAAAAATAAGATATTTTGTAGTATCCCGTGTCTACAGTATCACCGACAAGCCTATTTTGTCCATGGCCAGAGCCTCTTTACCAGAATCACACCTGTTGATCGTTAAAATCCAGGAAGGTAAGTGAGTGAATTGCTGAAAAACCCGATTTAATTTAAAAATTCACGCATTTTTTAGACAATGCCGTACTAGCAAAAAAACTAATACCTAAAAGCTCCCAATTCGGACCCTTAAAGGGAGCTTTAAACCTCTTTAGTGAAGAGAATAAGAACAATTATAAATATTTTATGACCTTGAAGACTGACTCTTATGTGATAGATACTTCAGATGAAAGTATGACAGATGAAAGTCTTTTAACAGCAGTTTATAATTTTACAAAATGCCATTTCAGATAATTCAAACTGGATGTGCTTTGTAAGGCATGCGAATACTTATGAAGAACAAAATTTAATAATAACGCAGGAGGGTAACGGGGTGTTTTTTACAGCAATGAGAGATATCAAGCCAAAAGAAGAACTTAAAGTATGGAAACTGTTTAAAAAGAAATATATTAGTGATGAAAAGGTTTTTTTAGGTGGGTTACAGTGCTTCTTATGCCACCCGATACAATTTGCCGGTTCTAAAACCGCAACAGAAAAACGAACGAAAAAAGTGGAGCGGTTTCGAATGTTCGGAAATGTTTGGCATCTCGGAGGAATTGGAAAAGCACTTCGCCATGCAGGACGAGGATGCGAAAAACTTTAAACGAAAATATAAGAAAACCAATCGGATACAATCTGATCAAGACGTTGTGGAGTGTAACATTTGCCAGAGGCTGTTTGCCCCTAATATAAGTTACTTAACGTTAAAAAAGCATTTGGTACACCAGCACCAGTTTGTCGGGACCGATTGTGGAGAGCAGTTTACTATACATAAGTAAGGCAAACTGTATATTAAACTTTAAGCCTCCTAATTAAAAGTATAGTTTTTTTACGTAGTTTTGTAATAAACTGCTGCATTACTGGAACAACAATCTTGATTTCTTATTTCAAGGTATTGCCAATGTAACGTTTGTGGCATGTGCTACAAGGCACCGGCCCTCCTAAACATACATAAACTGGAACACGACCCTGAACTACCGCTGGACCATCCGAACCACGTATGTCCGCAGTGTCAAAAGAAATTTCCCACCAGAAAACAGCTGGTGCACCACGTCGCCTCTCACTCCATATCGAGGGATATTACTAAAGATTTGAAAATTAAATGTCATATTTGTCATAAGTGGTTTGGTCACTCTCTTAGGTTGCAAGTAAGTACCAATTGTGTTTTCTTGAGTATTGCTATACAATTCTTGACTTTTCAACAGGATAAAAATGGGCATATTTTATTAGCCACATCAGTAAATAGAAACTTACAAAGGAAAAGATACTCATTACAATATCAAGACCACATACC
This sequence comes from Anthonomus grandis grandis, assembly GCF_022605725.1. Taxonomy (NCBI): domain Eukaryota; kingdom Metazoa; phylum Arthropoda; class Insecta; order Coleoptera; family Curculionidae; genus Anthonomus; species Anthonomus grandis. The sequence goes on along the minus strand of NC_065556.1, from coordinate 23,626,400 downwards.
GTAATTACGTTATTTATTATTTGGTATTCAGATCTTTCCTAATTATTGGCTCTGAATAATACACCTCTAAAAATATTTCTCATTACTTTTTTATGAATTACTTTAGATATATTGATATTTAAATTAGGCTTGTGTCTATTTCGTGTGATATTTTGTTCCTCTTTTTAATATTTTGCGACTTAGCTTTTTAATCTCATGCCAATGCCTCCATTAGGTCATTGAATCAATGATCTCCCTAAAAAAACACCACAAGAACTAGACTGGGGTCAAATACTCAGATGGATAATGATGTACAAATTTTCTAATTAGTGATATTTTCATTCAGTCGTACTTTACAGACCTATATGATTATTGTACGCAGATTGTTAAAATCATTATACCTAGTAAATTTGTAAAAAAAAAGATCCTTTATTATTAATAACGTCCGTCAGTTTAAATCTTTCTTACGGATTAAATTATGGGTAGATATTTATAATTATCGAGGGATACAAGAAAAGTACACTGCATTTAAAAAAATAATTTCTTATGATTTTTGTATAATTTTTTCAATTTGTCAGGCAGAGTGAAATCTAAAGATTCGGTGGGTAAAGAAATAAAAAAACATGCTCATTTTTGTGAAGGATTTTTATATAAACTACAAGATCACAGGTTCAGAGGTTGATTTAAATGGATATAAGAATGAAAGAAAATACTATGCATGCATTATTGCATTTTTTTACAAAGGATATGGTACCAATGAATAGCAATTTTGAACGAAAAATTATGATAAAATGTAAAATTAAAGAAATACCTATCTAAATTAAATGTTCGAATTGAGCACCGTTAACAACCTGACAATAACCAAGACGATTTAAAAATTCTTTTTGAACGTTGTCAGTGACATCTGGAGTAATATTTCTAACTTTCCTAAACTCGCTTGTTTAGTGACATACACTTTACGTTTTAAGTATCCCCATAAAAAGTAATCGAGGAGAGTTAAATCTGGCGATCTGGGTGGCCACTCAATGAACCCTCTACCTCGATTTAGAAAAACTTCATCTAGATTATTGCGAACGGGTAAAGCATAGTGGGACGGGCTCGATCTTGCTGAAAAAAGGATGTATTTTTACTTCTCAAAGGCCTTTGATACACTGAATCGTGAGCGTTTAATGCAAAAGTGGCGATTCTGGGATCGGTGCTATTTCTTTTTGTATGTAACGATCTCGAAGTTAAACCCCGGAATGGTTTAGTTTATCAATATGTCGATGATATGTTCTGTGATGTTTGCTAGTTGGTCTACAAATGGTTTTATCCATTAAGTGATGTCGCAGGGTGGGGCCACATTAATTTTCTTAAATTGAATTAGAATAAAACAAGTTTACTGTGCTTCTCCAAGGTGGGGGCGGGAACAGATCACCCGTCACTTTTAGTGAAGCTAAACCATAAATTTGTTGCTACAACTGACGGGAGTAAATGGAGACATCTAAATTTACTCACCTATTTACTGACATACAGTAGTGGAAAAAAGTAGAGCAACATTTGAAAATATTTTATTTTTTCAAGCAGTGAATGTAAACCAGAAGTAAAATTAATTCCAGTAATTTATTAGTACACAAGCAATTTAATATTAAGAAAAAAAAACATGTTTCCTTGTCCTTAGTATTTTTGTATTAAAAAATTATTTTTTAGGTAGAAAAAAGTAAAGCAACATTTTTTAATATTCGTTTTTAGTTAGTTAATATTTTGTAAAGTACCCGTTATTCTTAATTACATCTTCACAACGTTTTGGCATAGATCTTATTAGCTTATAAATAATCCCTGGATCCATATTCACCCATGCTTCCTTCAATGCTTCAAACAATTCTTGCTTATTTTTATAAGATTTTCCTCTGATTTTGGAATCTAAAATGTCCCACAGATTCTCAATTGGATTGATATCAGGGGATTGTGAAGATCATTCCATTACATTAATGTTTTCCTTTCTGAACCAAGTTTTTACGAACCGAGAAGAATGCTTGGGATCGTTGTCCTGTTGAAATAAATGTCTTAAAGGCATAGTATTATCAGCATATGGAATCATTTGGCTCTCTAATAGGTTCTTATATTGAAACCGGTCCATTATACCTTCTATTTTATACAGGGGGCCCATACCATAGCCCGAAAAGCATCCCCAAACCATTACTGCTCCACCACCATGTTTCACTGTTGGACAGGTATACTTGGGGTTGAGTCTTTCATTGACAGGGCGTTTAACATACACAATTCCATCACTTTTGAACAAACAAAACTTGGATTACCTTTTATGGACTACCCAGATTACCTTTTTCCAATCATGCTCTGTATAATGTAGATGCGTTTTGGCAAAACTTAAACGGGATCGTTTATTTTTTTTTGACTGCAGCGGTTTTTTGGCAGGTCTTCTGGAAAATAACTTGGCTGGCAAATAACTTGGCCTCTATTAGTCTATTTCTCACCGTCCTCGAAGTCACGTTTACTCCAAGCCCTTCGGATATGCGGTGCTTTATCTTATTGGATCCCAGAAAAGGCTCATTTTTAGTAATTTTAATAATTTGTTTATCGGTATATGGAGTGGTTTTTCTACGTCTCCCTGACTTTTTCTTAACAGCTATATAAATATATATAAATCGCTATTTATATGAAACTGCTTAATTATACGAGACACGATAGATCTATGTAACCTAAATGTCTTTGCAATAGCAATTTGCTTTTGACCACTTTTGTATAAATCAACAATTCTATTTTTAATATCGACAGATAAATGTTTACCGCGAGGCATCTTAAGCAGCCAAATACCGTCAACTTATCAGTTTAAACTAATACTAAGTCAAAAATTTTGCATGATTTGAGAAATATTTCAAAAATGTTGCTTTACTTTTTTCCACTCTGAAGTATTCTTTTTTGTGTCCCTTGGTAAAACGAGATTAGAATTAACAGTTTTTATTGGCAAACCATTTATAAGTACCATATGTTTTTATCTACAGAAATTTTATGCTAAAAGTCATCATCTAATATTTTATTTTAGCAACTTATTAAATGTTGCTCTACATTTTTCCACTACTGTACATATGTTTAAATTTGGAAGTCCAGTAAAATCAGCTACATACAAGGCTAAATACTAGTTTACTGTGTTATTTTATCTATACGATTTTAATGGTTAATAGCAAAGGCAATATGTGGTTTATATTAATGTATTTTTTATTGGTGTGTTTGTAATTTTATGAATTATGACTTTTTTATATGCATTATTATGCACTTCTTGAAAGCTGTCATTTTTTGCTTTTTGATGTTGCTTTGAAATGATTATTAAAACTATCTATATAGGACAAATATAAAATGCCTGAAAAAAATTAAAAACTACGCCTAAGAGCCTCTCTAAAGCCAACTATAAAACGCCAACTCTAAAAGCATACAAAAGAAAATTCCTTCTCTAGAAGATATTTAAAATTCTTAAAGTAAAATGGAAAATCACTTCAAACGCCACAAAACTGTTAAAAATTCCTGGGAGACAAAATTTAGAGCAAATGCCTGACAGACTTTAAAAACAACTTTAAATATAATATGATTATATTAATATAAGATGAAAAAAGACTCCTAGAAGACCCTAAGAATTAAGTCAAAAGATATTGCAAAATCGCTCTCAAAAGTCTGGAAATTGCGAGAAAGTATTTCCAATTTCTGGAAGATTATAATGTAGAGAGTAAAATAACAAAATAAAAAAATCTAGAACAAGAATGAGTTTTAATATCTAGAAGAATCTCAAAATGACTTATAGAATAAATACCTAAAACAGTATTGAAACATTAAAATCTTATCAACCCCTTAATCCGCAAATATCAGTTTTTAGCTTACCTTTACGTTTACCAGTATTTTTCTATTTACTATTTGTATGCTTTTTATAATGACTTTTTGTGTATATGTATTTTTCTTCTGTTTTCAGTCTCCGTATATATTAATTTATACTTTTATTAAGGCTTTGTGAATGCCTTCATGCTACAAGATATTGCTAGACGTAAAGTTCCATCTTATTCTCTTTAAAGGGTTCTAAATAAATTTAGAAAAGAAAGTATGTTCTCTTCATTACAGAGACAAAACAATGGTTTCCTTTCTTTAAATTAAAACTTATCATAAACGATACAAATTAAAAAACACTACGTAGTTTTCTACATATTAATTGGTAAAATATTAGAGTCAAAGAATCGTAAACAATCAGGATTAGTTTATTCATGACTTCTTTCGCCTGATGATCTCCTAATAAATATTAAAACAGACTCTGCTTGATAACTAAAAACTTCCTTTTTTGCTGTCCTATTTCCCGATAATTTCTTTACCATTTAATATTTCTAGAAACACATGTTGTGCCACGAGTCCAACGAAACCAAACCGTTACAATGCAAAGATTGCAACAAGCGTTTTTTAACGACCGCAGGCATGGCCGTACATGCCAGGGGCCACCTAAAGCCTGGAGAAAACCGATACGAATGTCCCATATGCCGCGAGACGTTCGATCAAATATTACACTTGAAAAATCACTTTCCCACTCACGCACAAAACAACACTTATTCGTGTCCCGTATGCAGCAGGACATTTCAAAAGTATTCGATGATCAGGAGACACATGAAAGTCCACACGGAGAGGAAAATTAAATGTCCGGACTGCCCTAAGATATTTAAGACGCAACCGTTCTTGAAAAAGCATATGCTGAAGCACTCGGATCATAAGGAGTTCTTATGCGCGGATTGCGGGAAGCAATTTAAGAGGAAGGATAAGTTGGCGGATCATATTAAGAAAATGCACATGCAAAGGACGATGTACGGGAAGAGTTCGGTAAGATTGAACCCGAGGAAGGACGGTCACGTGAAGAAAAAAGCGAATGAACCGAAGGATTTTCATCGGTTTATTTATAAATGTCACTCCTGCTTGATTGGATTTAAAAGAAGAGGTAATTTGATGTATTGTTTTGATGGAACGTTCAGTTGTCGACGTTTCAATTTATTACTAAATCATTTTCAGGATTTTATATTAAAATTGATGGAAATAATAAAGAGCAATTAAACTTTTAAAAGTTTATGTCCTGAGAATGATTTATTGATTAATCCAATCCCTTTATTGATAATTTGAATTAATTTTTTTGCTATACAGAGTTTTTCTAAGTTGTCTACGAAAAATTGAAAATTCTTCCTTACTAAAAAAAGTGCAGTTGCTCATTTCGATTGGAAACACCCCTGTAAATAGTTTACTTTTTTAAATGAGAAACATCTACTACTGGACAAAATTTGCCGCTAAAAGAAGACACAAAAAACTATCCTGAACAAAGTATTTAAAATACTGTTATGACAATTATTGTCATAGTAAGCGGACAAGTTTTTCTGGTTTTGAGTAGGGTCTTTTTAGTTTTATATATAGTGAATTAACTTGTTCGCCTTGGCATGTAAAAGCGAGTAAAATTATAAAGAGGTAACTTAGCTTCACCACTATTTTCAAGAAAAATCTTTACCAGAAGATTTAATTTTTGTAGAAAAATTCTCCATGTTCATTATCTCTTCAGGTTCTACCTTTTTTTAGTGAAATTTTATAACATTTTCAGCAGTTCTATCCTTGTGAATTGATGAAAATCTGATTTCAGGTTCTTCACACAGCTGAGCCGACTTTCTGCGCTATTCTGCTTTGATCTTTTTTTTTATTTACTGCAAACTTTCCTTCAATGTCCTCTTTACTTTGGCCTTGTAGTACATGTCAAAAAAACGTGACTTTAAAAGCTAAGTTTCGTGAGCTGTAGGACTATTTCTTTCAGTTCTGCATACAGCTGTTTCAGCTAATTATCCGAAGATATAAAAGTGATAAAAAGTTCTGATTTAGAGTTACTACTAATTTCAAAAAATGATTTGTCAGAGATTTTCACGTTCGTACTACCTCAGGATTCGTTTTCGTTAGCTCAATATGCTCTCCTCTTTAATTTTCACGAGTCCATGCATTGACTTTTCATAGTAATTTAATAAGTGCCTTAAATTTTGCGATAAGTTTTTTCAATTTTGCATACAACGGTTTTACATCTTTCCATAAATATGTAAAAGTAAGGAAAAATATTAACACTTATTAATATCGTGTCTTTATATTAGAAGATAGATATCAACTTCAAGTCATTAGCTACGTTTCCACCGCGAGTACCAAATATTTAATACTTGGATCAAATGACTTCACGAGGACTATTTTTTCGGTGTAAATCGAATCCTGTTTGGAAGTACCGAAATGACAAGTTTGACATCTTTTTGGATGTTAGCTTAGGAGGGTTTTATTTTTGTGTACAAAAATAAGAAATAAGAACAAGCGGAAGAGAAGGACCAGCGTAAACCTTTAAAGAAATTGATTAGTTTATTTTTATTATTTTTAAACAACAATAACACTTAAAAATTTAGAGGTTATGTCCTATAATTCTTCGTCTAAACTGATAAACTCCTCTAACTGACATTTTGATCCTAGAGATAATCCTGCACTAATTTAACCCTCAAAATCAATCCTTGTAAACAGGGCTGTACGAAATAAAAATAATCTTCCATTTGATCCATGGATCTAATAGATCGTACACGATTGTACACGCGTTGTAAACGTAGCTATTGAGACTATATATTGACAAATTTAACCCAGGATATTTTACTATCTGGAATTTTATTCCAATAATGTTTTACGATTTTTTTTACCCTAATCTTTAACCCGCCACTAAAGTATCTCTTTTCGATCAGTTTTAGAATGAGTATCTGCAATTATTAAAATATACTTATTTTACTAAGCGTACCAACATTCTTTTATTAACTTAGTACAAACATTGATTTACAATATTGAATTTTACCAGCGATTGGCCATCACGTTTCTCTTCACTTACTTCTGATTTTAAATTGTCATCAATAATTTATTTTACTACTCGATGGTCAATAGCATATTGGATCATTTTATGGCTTTTCTTCAAAAACGTTAATATTTAAACAAGATTTTCTTGTATTCGTTCATCATCTCTTCTGGTTATAATCGATTCTGAGTTAACACCATGACTTATGTTTGAAATTTCTGCGAAAAAAAAACCTTCTGTATTCATCATTGAATTGAACATGGTCTGAAGATTAAAGAGTTTCAAAGTACAGCAACTGCAACTAAAACAGGATAAGCCCAGATGAATTTTATCAAAAATTTAAGGTGCCTTCGCCTGGATATGTGAAATTAGGAAATTGATTTAGGTTATGAAGAACTGTTTTAGCTCTGGCATTATGTTCATAAATTTTATCAGTTATTTTCTCCAGAATTACAATATTGATCAGCATATATTTTTTCTGTTTAATGCTTTTGGTAAGGGTTCATAAGTTGATGCTGTTTATACGGATTTTCCGAAGGCGTTCGACAGAGTTAATCATGCGCTTCTACTCCAAGCTTTGGGTTTTGGATCAAATGTTATTTGTTGACTAAGGGACTATCTACTGGGTAGATCGCAATCTATACGGCTTAATAACTTCTTATCTAGCAGCTTTTCTGTGCCATCTGGCGCTCCTCGGGGGTCACATGTGGGTCCGTTGCTTTTTACAATCTTTGTTAATGATAAAAGATTATTTGTAAGAAATTGTGAATTTTTATTATTTGCTGAAGATTTTAAATTGTTTTTGTCTATTGATTCTAATGTTCAATGTCAATTGTTACAGGATGACTTGCATAATCTCTATGAATGGTGCAACCTTAATGGTTTAAATTTAAATGTTCCGAAATGTTATTCAATAACTTTTGGAAGAATTCGCAATCTCACATTGTTTGATTATAGTATAGGTTCCTCTATTTTAAAAAGGGTAATGGAAGTTAGGGATCTCGGAGTAATTTTCGATTCTAAGTTGACATTTTTGTCTCATGCTGAAAAGTTAGTTCAGAAAGCGTATAGAAATCTAGGATTTATAACTAGGTGAAGTCAAGACTTCTTATGCTCTATCTATAAAGTTCTGTACCGTTGGTTAGTCCGTTCTGGTTTGGAGTATGCTAGTTCCGTATGGTTTCCATTCTATAAATCGCATATTGAAAATATTGAGAAAGTCCAAAATAAATTCTTAAGAAATTGTTGTTTTAAACTTAAGGTTCCATTAGCTAATGGTCATACTGATTATAAGTCGGTCATGTCAGTTCTCTCTTTGGACCCACTTGAGTTAAGGCGTAATAATTCAGACTTGTGTTTTATTTTTAAATTAATATCTGGCATGCATGATTGTGATTATCTTTTAAATAGGCTGAATTTTCGGGCGCAAAAATTGATTAGACTGAAAAAACTCTTCTATGTAGATTTTGATAGTAGTTCTTAAGGACAGCATAATCCTATAACTAGAATCCAACTTTCTTTCGATAGGTATAGTCTTGACTTGCACGTTTCTTTTAGCAGTTTTAGGAGTTCTCTTAAATTATTTAGTGACTCGTTACTTTAACAGGTTTCTTTAAATTAATTTGTAACTTTGATTGATTTATGTCTTACTATTATCTAGCTTAAGTTGTATTAATATTAGTATCTCGTATCATCGTATTTGTGTTATTTTATTTTTGTAAAATTGGTGAATACCGTTAAATAAATAAATAAATATAATGCTCGTAAATGATCGGAGGCCCTAATCTTCTTCGCTAGTCTGTACTGCCAAATCTCTACATGCAATTGAACAATGTATAAAGTTCTCATTTAAAACTTCATAGTGTTTTGTTCTTTTTAAGCAACTTGAATGAAATATATTTTTACAAACTTTACAAATCCAGTTACTATTAACACCACCACCTACCATCTCCTACCACACCAACACCTAAAAATCTCTGTCATTTGAAATTTGAAATTTAGAAACAAGAATGGTCTGTTCAATGTATGTTGTCAAGTCCGAAACTATTTTCTCGAGAATAACCCAATAAAATTAAATTTATTGAATAAATTAAGATAAAATCTTGTTTCAGACTGTTCAGAGAATGAACAATTTGTTTCAAGTTGTCAAAGACATATTGTCTATCATATCAGCACAACATATTTCATGGCTCTATTGTAATAATGCTACAGGTATTTTGTTACCTTTTTTTCTGATACACTAGGTTTTGCTATTGTCTTTCTTGAATTTGGACTTAGGCAAAAAGAAATATAAAATCCTATCTGTAATTATGATACACATATAACATAGATTATTACATACATTCAGAGATAAAACACAACTTTACTGTTTAACAAAAATCCACAAAAAACTTAGATAAACTGGGAGCACCGTTAGTACTTCTACGTACTGATAGAATTTTTGATATATTAAAACAAATCATTTGCTTTGAACTGAAGGAGAGATTTTTTCTGCTCGACTGCCCTATGTAAATAGAGGAAAAAAAATAAATAAATGGAAATTACTAAGGTATTTTTTCAATAATTAAATATGTTAGTTTCTTAAGTAATCTGTTGTACATACAGGTTTCATTTGCCTGAAAACATTAATTATTTCAGGAAGTCTTAGCAATTATTTAGCTTAATTGAATGGGAATTGTACGTTGTACATTTTTGTGAAAATAATTATTATTTTTTGAGAACATGTCAATTTTTTAAATTCAGTTCACCAATAAATTTTCTTGCAATTTTGTAAAAAGCTGCTTAATTATCTCATCTGAACACATATTGAATAAACCTTAAAAAAAAACAGAACTAGTGTTACGGGAGTGTTTCCAATCCGAATGGATCACAGATACAACTTAAACAAACAAAAAAATTAACACATTTTAGGTATGTTGGTGAACCACTTAGCAAAAAGACACCCCGACGTAAGGCCTAACTCGGTACCCGAATTAAACTTACCAATACTCCAAACAATGAAAGAATACCAATGTCAATACTGTGATAAAGTTTACAAGAGCGGCACCAAACGGAAAATGCATATTTTGAAGGCTCACCCGGGGGCACCCTTACCAACCTCATCTGGGTACAAAAAAATCACACTTTACTAATTACACGATTTATCGTACATAATTTTATTACAGGGAGAAAACCACTGCTAGGAAAGTTACTGCCACGGCAAATCCGGAAAGTTGTCAATGGTGTCACAGACAATACGCTAGAAGAAGTAAATTGCTGCAGCATATAAAGAAAGCTCATCCCGCGTTATTTGCGGGAGAGAAAGAGATGATGTTTAAAGAAAGTAAGTATATTTTTATAAATATGCCTAATACCACAATATATGTAAATAAATAGATGACCCCTTTATTTTTACCTCTGTGAAGGGAAACACAGAGCAGTTTTTAATCATTCAACTAAAATGTTTTTAATAATATAAAATATAAGATAAAAAGTACATAAAACAAAATAAATATAAGCATGTAACAAAACTTAACATAAAGCAAGTTTTTTAAATATTAGATTGATCTGTTTAACAGCCTCCCAAACAAATATATATGTATTTGTTAAATTAAGCTCTACTAAGCTAAAATTCAAACCTTATTAAGAAGATGTTCTTTTAAAACCGTCCTAAAAAGGTTGTTGCTTCTGGAGGTTGATCTTCCCTCAATCTTCAATGAATCAAGAAAATGATCTTTGAAACATGACATGTAAGACAAGTTTTTCCCTGATACATTCTGACTTTTAAGTAACTTTTGCAGGAAATAAGAAAAATGTATTATTTGTGCGGATTCAACAACAAGCCACTTTAACAGCAGACTTTGGGCTGAAATGATCTGAGAATTATAAGTAAAAAATTAACATTATACAAGAATTTTAATTTTTTTCAGTCGGTATTTTCTTGCTACATCAAGATATGATCAACTATAATAATTACAGTGAGACAATACTAAACTATCACATAACCGTTTCTAAGAAAATAGTATGCAGCCTTAACTACTTCTTTTCTTTAATCTCAGCTTTGAATCGAACTCATAATTTTGTATTTACAGACCAATTTGACTTCTTCATTATTCAATAAATTAAAGTTCTTATTGCCCCAATCACTCTGTGGACCAAGATATATTACTACAGATATCTTGGAATTAAGCTTAAGACGCCGAAGTACCTATAGATCGAATTCAAACTTCTTTTCATCAATTCAAGCACCCTGGGACCACTCTCTTTAGACAAACTGGTATAAAGCTGATTTTCGTCTGCATAGTGATGAATTTAAATTTTGGATATGGCAAATATTCTTGGGATATTTGCCTATTAACCTCAACCCTCTGGGATCTACCCTCCATTATAGTAGAATTTGCCCTTTATCGATATAAATTATGATATTATCCTAGAATTTTAGTAAACTGCTCATTGTCCAATATATTCTATGAACCTTCCAGGAATGAGATGTATCAGCAATTTGATTATTCTTGGAGTATATTTTAATTAAAATATTCATACTGGACGTCAATTGTTACTATACAACCTTAAAATGTTGTGATTTTATAATTTAAATGGCCATTTTAACACCTAATTTCAAAGTTTCTCATAAAAAGACTAAAAGGAGAATTCAAGTTTGGCAAGAAACATCTTACTTGCATAATTTTTTCTTTTCACGTCACACAAAACCAAACTTTATAATTTTCCAGAGTACAAGAAGAGCCTTTCAGAAAATATGGATAAATGCTCACCGAACCCACAAGTAGAATCTTCGAGAGAAGTCCAAAAATCGTCTGTCGTAATTAAATCCGCCATGGATCCCACTTTCCTTAATCAAGAGCAAAATTTCCAGAATATTTTAGAGAAAAGCCATGCGACGACAACGGACGGCAATATAACGGAAATAACGCCGGCCGTCATTGATGGATTGATCGATGACGATTCGAAATTTTGCCATTTATCCATTGATGAGAATGAAATTATTCAAGGGGGGCAGTTAAACAGTCACAATGCAAGGCTGTATAGGTTACTTACAAGTGGAAATGGTATGACTTAAAACTAATCTTTTTTTACTTTTAGTCATTTATAATTATTGTTTTAGGAATGATGCCTCCTAGATGAGACTTGCAAGAATTATACAACTTTATTATTATTATTGTTATTATAGTCTTTATGTATACAAGAGCCTAATTTTAATAAAATCAAACAAAATTAAAACATTTTTGTTTATTAGGAGAATGACTTAAAAAAACATTAGGATAACATTATTTATTTCTTATTTCTAGCTTTAATTCTTCTATTCTTGCCTGGTCTGTTCTTAACATTCTTGTTCCCCGGTTTATTTCCCTTTCCTTTATTAGCAGGCTTAGGTCTCCTGTATTCACTTATATCAGAAGCACTCTCTTTAGTGTTTTGTTTCAACCCTTTCTTTTTACCCCCAAAGCCAAACTTCCTGTCCTTCATTTTCCTTTTTTCCAAAGCTTTCCTAGATAACGCCTTACTTTTCTTAGAATCCAAGAAATCCAAGTCTTTTGACACTCCTTTTCGGTATTTTTTCACTTGGTCCAACATTTCTTTCTTTTCTTGGGCCCTTTGAAGTTTTGTCTGGACCTGGAGCATCTTTCCTTCTTTTCTCTGTTGCCTCAGCTGTTTCACCCTTTCACTTCTCTGTTGTTGTTGCTGCTTTTGCATTAAATGCTCTCTGATTTTTTGCATGTGTTCATCTGTCTTTGCCATTTCTGCAAAATAGTCTTCAGGCCTAAAATAGATAATATATACAATTCATAGATAATTTGTCTTAAAAAATCAAACTAACCTTTTTGTGGGTAAACCCAGAGCTTTCAGTTTAGGTATAGCATCTAGAATGGTGGCCTGTGCTTGCCTATGAAAAGCCATTTCCCTTTTAAAGTCATTCAATACGGGATCGTCACTAGGTTTGAGTTGTGGCAGTTTTTTATTGTTTTTAAGTTGGTTTTCCCTTTTTTGTTCGTGTGCCAGTAGCTGAGCCGCTAGTTCTGGAGCTAAAGGGGCTTGGTCACTTGTAAAGTCCAATCTTTCAATCCATGGTAGGTCAAGCGATATTTCTTCTAATTTTTGCTTTAGTGCTTGCTAAGATTTTAATGGTTAAGAGCGCTTATTGGGTTTATTTATAATCTTTAATACTTACTGTGTTATTTACAAACTGTTTAGGGGCCTGATGTACTGTGTTTAAGCCAGGTTTGAGTTTACCTTCAGCAAAAGCCTCTTGAAGCTGAAATATGTAAAGAAATGTGTGTAAAAAATTGTTAAGAGAGTTTTGGCACTACAGTAATAGAACCATCATCTGGGGTGAATTCGGACGATTTTTCGGTATTTTTCCAAATAGCAGCTACATTTATTTTTTTAAAAATCTCAAAAAAATACATAAATTTCTTATGTCTTTTGTCGATTCATACCACACAAGAAAAAAAAAATTCTCATTTCTTAATATAATAATAAATTCTTTTTAACCTAAATAGTATCCGAGAATTCACCCCTATGTGTGGGGTGAATTTGGACACCTATTGTTTTTTGCTTATATTCGAATTTTGACATGCATTGGGGTGTAGTTGGACACAAAAATTGAAAATATAAAGTTTCCCACGTCTCTAGATGAGAAAAATATATTTTTTTGGATATGAGAAAAACACAATAATTGAGAAACATAAGATATATTCATAAGCATTTGTTCACAAAATAAATAAAGCAAACTCCTTTGTTAACTTTGTTAACGTGCGTCTTTTACAGATCTGAGAACAAGCGTTAGTTGACGTCTTTCAATGACACTTTCATCTTTAGTTTGGGGGTAAGTATAATAATCTCCCATCTTGGAAGAGGAAGATTCGTGCTTTCTCAGAAAAAAAACGATATATGTATCTTGATCCAAAACTTCCTTGACACAGGCGACATAGTTTTTTATTGTCTTTAATTAAGTTGCTCAATTTTACTATGACAAAGGTGTCAGTTGTTATAATTGCGGCTTTTGGATCCTCAAAAGCACCCTGGACTTCGTTATTATTTTCTCCATCAAGTTCATTTTCTTTTTCGGTTTCACTATCAAGTCATTCATCGGCTTCATCCTCATTTGACAGATCTAGTTCATATGATGAATCTGATGAAGCAGAGGAGATCCTTCTGTTTGGATGTTGTATAGCTTTTCCGGGAGCCACATTGAGCTTTTTGCCTCTTCTACGCGTCGGTTCTTCAGTAAATCGTTTATCTTGAAGTAAGCCAATGCACGTTTCAGACCATTCATCAGGAACATCATCCTGAGCGTTTGGAACTGGAATTTTATTTAACACTATCTCCGGATTCAAGGGAAAGATTCCACATGCTCGAAATCCCGACTTGATGGTCTACTGCATTGTAGGTTCCATGGAAGTTAATGTGGTTTTAAAAACTGTGGGAAACTCTGATTTAGGAATACATCCCTTATTTTGTAATTTCCAATCTGTTAATGCAGCCCGCCATTTTTTCTTTGATGGGGAAAAAAATGTCGTCTAAGGGTTGAAGAAGATGTCTGGAATATAGCGGAAATAGCGAATCTTATATTAAATCTTTCACATTTCTCAAAAACATGTAAAGGCTTGACAGATTGTCGCCTATTATTATTTTTGGGCCTTGGAGATTTTTCAAATATAGCAACGCAATCTTATCAAACCAGTCTTCAAAGGTGGGCCAGTCGAACCATCCGCTTTTTGTACGGTTGTAGAAAGCGCCTTCTACTCCCCCTTCCACCCACGTGGGATATAAATGTGTAGCTTTATAAACTGTGTAAGGTGGTAGTAATTGGCCAGATGCAGAAATAGCCATCATGATAGAGATGCTGCTTCTACTTGAATCCATTATGCTCTCCGCTCGTTTTGAGCCTTTACGACAGAACACTTTAACACGACCCGGGTCATCACTCATGTTAGTTTCATCGTAATTGACGATGTTCGTATCTGGCACTCCGTCCAACGTGTCCCTCAAATTCGAAAAATATTCCACAATAGTTTCTCTATTCACGTTTGCTCTGACACGTTTAATGTTTTGTGCGAGTCGCTCAGTTGGACGCTTGTTTCGATTCAAAAAACAATAAAACCACTCTTTCCCTGGCATATTATCTCGGAACTTCGCTATCCTCATTCCCTTACGATCCAAATAGCTCTTGACAACATGTCATATATCGGATCGTGTGAGGGGAAAGCCCCATTCACCAAATTTTTGAATTCCCTCTGCCAAAAATCTCTCATCCTCTGCCGAGAGTGCAGTTTGCCCACCTTGTTTTTTACTGTGCTTATTTTATTTAGCTTATCGCGGATGGTTGATTTCGGAATCATATAGGTTTCTGAAGCATCACGAATAGACCTTCTGCCCCGTCAAACATCCTCTAGGGCCCGTTCCAAGGTCTCTGGCGTATAGTTCATAAACTGGACACCGAGTTTCTTCACATATTTACGTGGCATAGCTGTCCGAATTCACCCCGCCTAGTTACAAATTTTAAAGTTAATCCCCTAAACGAAAAAACCAAGGTCAAATGTCATAATGTTTTTATGCTAAACTGTTGTTTATATAATACTTTTCAACTATTGTTAAAAAATGCACATTCAAATATTTTCTAATTCTCCCACCAGAAGTTTCTTTCTATGGTATAGAGAAAAAGGCAAAAAATAAACATATTTGAAGTCATAAAATGAATAGGGCACAAGAAGGGGTCAAAAAAAGCCAAATATATAGGAATTTTCTGGATATTTAAGACTTTTTTTGACCCCTTCTTGTGCCCTAAAGAACTTCCAGAATATGAACAGGATTCTCCTTAATATATAAAATGAATACTCACCTTAAGTTGAATTGTTTTTACACTGTGAATACATGAACTACATGCATACTTAGTCATGTCTAAACGTCGACTGACGTGAAAATCTAAACAATGTTACTGACAGGAATATTCTTGCGCAGAAACACATTATGTCCGAATTCTCCCCTACTGTCCGAATTCACCCCAGATGACGGAACAAATGAAAAGGTTGTGAAGCCAGAATAGTTTTTCAGCAAATAAAATTGCTTTCTAATATTAGAAAATTGAATTTCAATGTTCTAAGTTTCTTATACTAAACTTATGCCAATTTGAAGTTCCACCCTGTACAGAAAGAAAAATAAAAATTAAAGAAATTGTTAGTTCAAAGATTCATGACGCTATTTAATCAAAGAAAAGTTATGGTTGACTTTAATTCTATGCATCTCAAGCTTACACTAGTGTTAAGTGTTATACACCTGAAGGTGAGGTGAAGTAATTTATCTGCTAGTGGACAAAATTGAAGTGTCGATAGTTCGAAGCTTCCTACAAAGTATTTATTAAAAAGACTCCGATACAGTGGCCCTCATACTACAAAATAAGGTGATTTCAGATTAAGACCCATTACATCTCCCAAATATTCATTAACTCAAAACTTCCTTAAGACAATAAATATCGCTTACCTCTCTATCGCTATCACTTAATTCTGAATCGCTGCTAGAGTATTCCATAATTAATTAAAAGCAATCAATGTTTATTACGATATTTTTGGAATATTTTAGTAAAAATTGTAAAAACAATTCAAACCATAACAGACACACGTTGTTTTGTTTAGAGGTTAGGTTGACAAATGACAGATTTCTTCTTCGGTCGTAAACATAAGTCCTAAAGCAAGTAGCAACACATGCGTTTGACATTAACAGAGTGTGTAAATTGTAGCGGGAGTATGCTGCAGCACAGTAACGTGATAGCGGCTAATTGCCTCATTATCTTTGAAAGCGGGAAATTTGAAATGTTTAATTCCCTTATAAAGATGTTAAATAAATAAATGCATATAACAAAAATACAAAAATTATATTGAATAAATTTTATTGATGTATTCCAAAGTAACATATATTTGATTGCAATAATGAACATCGTAATTAATATAACATCCCTACATATACTTTTACATCAAAGTTGTATTTATACATTAAAAAAATAAATATACTATCATAACAGTTACTATACAATTCCAGCTTATATACAAATATATTTCGTTTTACTGCCATATTTTCCGAATTAATTTTAAAAATAATGTTAATAAAATTTTAAACACGACTAGTACCGTCAGTAAATAATTATTAAATACAAAAGAGGTCTTTAAATTCACATATTGGAGGGCTTTCGACCCTCCAATTTCTGTTTCAATGGCATGTTATACAATATACACAATATTCAATAAATTTTACATTTTTGTTTGTCTTCAAACGAATTCCGTTAGGTACATTATATAGTATTTGGTTCATCAGAAAATTAAGTTTTTAAAACCATTGCAATTCTAAGAATGTTCGATTCATGTGCTTGGAGTTTAATGTAGGAATAAGGTTCTGATATTAAAATAAGTTATACTGTAGGTTTAAGTAAGCTAAGGTTGGATAAAAATCCTAACATAAAATGTCATTATTTAAATTACTATAGAGCATTTCCCCTTCAATTTGATAAAATGGCTTAAAATTTAAAAAAAATAATTTATGTTTTTCACATTCTTATAACTTCTGTATGATATGCTGATGCTTGAAAAAAATTGTTGCTCAGCATTTTCTAGAAATATAAATATCAGAATAGTTTTAGCTCTTGATGTACACAGGAAAAATCCTTAGAATTAATTTGTGTTTATATTGGAGTATACATGCTACATTAGTATACAAAACAAACCAATGGCAAATTGAAAAATAGCCAGTCTGTGGTATGTGCATTATAATTTTTGTTTGAAAATTAATTTTACTTATTCAGCTAAAAATAATAAATATTTAATAAGACATTTTTCCTATAGAGAGAATTATAGAGATCTTTAAAACTAAGTTCCTCAATATACAAAAATCTTATGGTGATAAGTTATGCTGCATTTACTCCAATAACTAAATAGAGCAGCTGCTTTCTTCTATAATTAATAAGCTAAAGATTTGATCATTTTGGAAGAAAGATCCAAGAGGTTATAGACAAATAACACAAATATGACCATTGTTCTGGGTTGGGTTTCTTAAGCACATCAGAGAAAAACTTTTTATGTCATAAATTTGCTAAAAAGTATAAAATTTTGATCCCAAAACAAAATATTTGTTGATAACCTTTTACACTGGATTCTCACTTAAAGTAACACTAGTGATATCTTTAACAATCATCTCTGCGACCTGCCAAGCCATTTCCTCCCTTCTCTTTTCCTCTTCATCTAAACTAACAATTTTCTTCACAACATCTCTTAGTTTAAACCCTTTTTTATCAGGTTCTGGTTCAAAATCAGCTACATACTTACCCAACTCTGTTACCCGGCCTAAAGAAAGCCTGTGGCACTTTTTTCTCCTCCATAGAGTGTCTGGGTCATAAAGTTCTCTAGAATCTATACTCATATCGGTTTTAGTTTCTTTATGTTTCTGATAAGGAATCTCTAAAGCAAGAAATGTGTTTGTGCAAAAGCTTTTTTCACTGCTACAATCTGATGGTGAGTACATTTTGTGCTCTATTGTTGTAGTACTATATCCACTTGCTTGTACAGTATTGATCAGTTCTGATAAATATTTGTAAAAGAGTTGGGAAGCTAAAAAAGGCTTCAGATAGTGTTTGTCTAAAACTTTCTCCACAATTTTCAGAGATACATGAAAACAATCAATAACTAAACCATTTTCACCACAAATATTTTGTTCTATGGCAAATCTAACCTTGTCATTAAACCCTAAAGGGCAATGCGCCTGTAAAGAGAAGTACTTATCATACAGAACAATAGCATCATTTTGTGCTTCAATGGGGTCAAAAAATTCCTTTTGGTCTCTAAGTTGTTGCTGCAAATTGTTTGCTGCAATCCAGAATTCCAACAGGCTCCTCTTGTTCTCTTGCTCTAAGAATTCCATGAAATAAAATAGGGCAGTTTCATTGTGCAAAATGTCATCTAACACCACATTGCCACTAGTAAGAACATCTATTTGGTGCTTGCAATAAAAGTCAGATTCAAGAAAGGCATTGAAATACTCAGATTTCATTAAAGTTAACAAATGTTTTTGCACCATATCAAAGCACTTGCCTGTACACAGTTTTTCAGGACTACAGATATTCTCCATAACTTCCTTCCTAACTGTTTCAGGGCAGTTGATATTTAGTTTTGCCTCCAGAGCAATATATTTCTTAAAAATAACTAGTGCCATCTCAACTAACCTATCACAAGTATGGAAAATCTTATCTTTTATACAGCTAGTTTCTGTTATATCACACGGGGACAGGGGTTCAGGACTTTTTGTTTCAGAAAGTGTATCATCACCTAAACTATTTGAATCTGCGGTAAATGAATCACAGTCAGTACTTACTGATAAACTGTCATGTTCTGATTGGTTATTAACTAATGGAGAGCTACTTGTACGCTTTTTCAGGGCTTCCTCTTTAAAATTCAGGTCCGATTTGTACGTTTCTATGTCCAAGTAACAAAGGATATATGGTGATGCATTTCGCATTTCCATGTATTGAATAAAATAGCTTAGAGCACACTTGTCCGCCAGTACTTCGTCCAATGTTTTAGAGAGTCTTGATTTTTCTCGTGTGGCTTTGAACTCTTCAGTATCACAGAGGCCTTCATCTTCAAGCAATGCCAAAGGGGGCACTGTCTCGGCTACTAGGTTATTAGGTATTTCACTTTTTTGGTTATCATCCACTGCAGCAGGAACGATAGGGATCCTGGGTTGACTATTTCCTGGAAAAGGTGTGCTGTGTTATTGGAAATTCCGCAAGAAACTACGCGTTTACAGTTTTAATCCTATTTGAAGTATATGATGTGATTTAGGGTTTTTTACCTGTTTTTTTCCAAAACTTTAACATCTTTCATGTTAATAGACCATAAATTAGAGTAATATATCATCGATAAGGTTTAAAATAATCCGTTGATAGAGAAAAAAGGTCATGTTTTTATTTTTTTTCCTTCTAATTAAGTCTCTTATGTTGACATTTGTTGGCAGAGAAATGTTTTGACATTGGCACGTCAATATAAGTGAAGTTAATTCCCCAGTCAGCTGTAGAATTAAGTTCTTGCAACGTAGCAACCACTTTTCAAAATAAGACGTGTTATTTTTTTTTGACAAATTGACATTTTACAACTGTCCAACCGAAACGTCAACATTTCTAGGTTAGCTTTATATATATTTATTTTTCTGATTTGTTTTGTAGTAGTTTTCTTGCAAAAATTTGCTTTAAAATACAAAATGAACGCGCCACCCACCTTTGAATCATTTCTACTTTACGAGGGAGAGAAAAAGTGAGTACCCCAAAGTCAGTCCCCATCTATCATCATTTTGTAATGAATGCTTCTTTTTTGTAGAATTATTCGAGAACAAGATACGAAAGTTCCCAACGCAGCTATTTTCACTATCAATAAAGAAGATCATACTTTGGGAAATATGATTAGAAAGTAAGTAAGCATACATTATTTATATCTATAGAGAATATAGGCTGAGAAAGGGGTTCCCGAGTGACACCACATCATTAGGCTTTTGACAGGTTTATAAACATTTGATAATTACAGACAAGAGTACAAAATAAATTCTATTTTTGGTGTTATTTGTTGCTGTTTTCTTGTTGGGTTTATGGTTAGTTTGGAATATTTCTTTCAACAAAACTGAAATACAAAGTTTTAATCTTAATACACATTGAATTTTGTAAAAGTAATTACCCTGTTATCCAAAGGCAAGAGCATAAAAACATCTAAAATACTGATAAAATAAACTATACATAAACAAAACTTAATATAAATTACAATCTAGTCTATTCTATATCTGAAAGAGTCTGTGTTTCTTCTTAAACATTAGCAATGAGCTTTCGAAAGGATCAAGTGTTGGATTTCTATACAAAGCCATCAATTATCTTATTAATCGCATGTTAGAGCCATAATTTGATGATGACATTCAATTTTAAATGTCAGGTTTCCTTAGGGTACAAGAGGAGGTTTTAAAAAGTTCACATGAATACCGAATCTCTTACCTAAATATTTCACAAATCTATTTTGAACAGATTTAAACTTCATTATGTGGAGATTGTAAAATGGCAACCAAAAAATTGGGGTCTTACAAGAATATAGCAGAATTAGTGTATTACTAGTGGAAAATATAAAAGCATGCATTTGCAGAGCTTTAAAAGTTACAGCTGAGTACTGATCTTTGAATGAAATTTTTTTTTGATCAAAAATTCTCCCTCACAGTTCTCATCATGGATGCCTTCTATACAATAGATAGATTCAACAGGCTCAATCCCTGTATAAGAGTTTATAAAGTTACATTTGTTAACATTTAGAGATGAATAGTTATTGTGTGCCCACTCTACAAATATATCTAGACTGTACAGATACCAAATCTTCTGATTTTATTATTTTGAAAAGTCTTAGGTCACCTGCAAATAGTAGGCTTCTCCAAGAGAGTAAAGTTTTGCTTACATTAATAATAAAAAGATAAAACAACAAAGGCCACCCTTAAGTACTCCAGATATTACCTCTATATTTCTTGAAAAAAATTATCCAATTTTGACCCTTTGCATTCTCACAGTCAGAAAACTTATCAGCCATGTTAACAGGTTTTCAGGGTCCAGCATATTTAACAATCAGTCTGTGATCAAATCCTTGGAGAAATATTTTTTGAATCAGGTAAAACAATTAAAAGCAATATTGCCATGAAATAAGAAATATATTGTATAAACATTCCAACCATTCAGCATAAATTTGTTTAACTTACTTAACATATTTAAGTTAAAATGTTTATGGAACAATATCAGACATGCTGTACTTTGGATCTACAAGATTAAAAGAGGGACAGATTTTCACAAAGAAAAGATCTTACTATAAATGTTGCCCTCCTAAACAGATTTCTCTGGTCTTAGCAATAATATGAATAATGCAATAAACTAAAAATTAGGAAAAATTTAACTAAAATTAGATACCATATAGAATATAATTGTCAGGAATAACAGCTCTAAAAGTATAATCAACACCTGTGTTGGCCTAGTTCCAGAGACATATCAATTAAATTGTGGATTTATTTTGATGTATAAATTATACTTTCTTGAGCCTGAATGTTAATAATACTTTACTTAATAAAATTAAAGTCTTTACTTAATGGAGAGTTTGGCGATGCAGTATTAGAGTCATCTATGAGGAACTACATGCATCTAATACCATAAACTAATTTTCTGTTTAAAGTTGTTCCACGTTCACATTTTATTTGTCCAGTCTGTTTTCTTTAATTTTGAATTATATATCTGACTTGCCTGTTACTTTATTGTCTATTAATATTTTTGCAATTATAGCCAACTTTTAAAAGATCCCAATGTGCTTTTTGCTGGATACAAACTCCCTCACCCTTTGGAACACAAGTTTGTCCTCAGGATTCAAACCACTTCAGACTACTCACCTCAAGATGCCTTGATGCACGCTATTACTGATTTGATTTCTGAATTGTCCCTATTTGAGGAAAGATTTAAGGTAAGATAAGTGTTAAATAATAATAGTTCAACAAATATGAGTCTATTATTGATTTTTAGGAAGCAATAAAAGAAAAGAAGGAAGGACTTGATTGAGTTGGCTCAAGAGATTATATTATGATAATTTTTAGATTGTAACCTAAGTAATAAAAAACTGTGTTAAGAAAATAGATTGTTTTAATCGATAACACATCATCACAACAATATTCTAGGACTAAATTTGGTGATAACAATAGAAGTTAAATAAATTAAATAAAAACTGAAATAAATAGACACTGGTCGGACTAAAATTCTTGGTCATC
Source organism: Anthonomus grandis grandis (assembly GCF_022605725.1). NCBI lineage: Eukaryota > Metazoa > Arthropoda > Insecta > Coleoptera > Curculionidae > Anthonomus > Anthonomus grandis. Next base: position 23,603,758 of record NC_065556.1, on the reverse strand, counting down.
ATTACAGTCCTCCGTTTCATGACCGAATTCTGAAATTGAAACGGAATAACTAAGATGAATAAGCACTATAACCTTATAAGTACCTCCACATATTTCACAATAAGGCCTTGGTGGTGGTTTAACTTTTTTATCCTTATCCAAAGACACATTGAGTGGTGTATCCTCAGAAGCCTGCGTTGGACAATCTTCGGTTTCGTGAAGATCAAACTCTTCACATATATCACAGTATATTCGAGGTGCAGGTTGTTTCTGAAAGTTTGTTTTGAACCCTAGCCTAAAAAAAAAACATTTTACTAAAAAGCGTGATATAAATATCGAATTATTACTGTTTTAATTCTTCTGCTGCCGCCGGACTGTATCCCATCTCTAAAATTTCTATTCGGGCTTTTTGCTCTTCATTTTTCTTCTGCATATCCACTATTATTGAATTTAGGAAAGCCACCTGGTTTTCGGCGAATATTTTCTCTTCTAATAGCTGCTTATAATCGGTTGTTCCATTAGATTTGAGCTAAGTTAAAAATTAAAGAAATGCAAACATGCAGAAGCTGCCATGCACTACGTTTTAAAAAATATGTAAAATATGTAATCGTAAATAGAACAGTCATTAGTTGGTATTTAAGAGAATCTTATTTTGCGAAACGTCGCCAATATAAATAGTGTTGCCGTTTTCACGTAATTATAAATAGGGTCGAAAAGCAAAATGAATCAAGCACATTTAAAAGTGCTGAACACATTTTTAGATCTCTGCAACTTGATATTGCATTCAATACAATAACAGTTAGCTAGCGATTGCATTAAGACATTTCACTATAGGATTCAGCACCCGTCTTTATCCTAATTGCTCGAATTGTATAAATCTCGAACAATGACGAGTACGATGCCGAATCGTATGACGGAATGTTAGGGCGGTGCTGAAACCGACAGTGGAAAGACGCATTACGCATAAATTTCCACTAATCACCTAAAAACCAATAAGCCAGATGTCATGTCATTAACATGTGATACATCAAATATTTATTATCTTCCGTAGTTTAAAAATTAAATAATATAATAGGGAGTTCAATAACAAAAAGAATTTTTTGTAAATACAATTTTTACCTAAATAAAAACTTCATAACACCTATCACTTTTATATTGCACATTTTTGTCTACCGGCTCAAACAAGAAAGATAAGAGGTAGTCAAATTATCAAGAAAAGCCCTGTTCATAATAAGAAAAAAAGAGCCCAAAAAAAACAAATAAAACGTAGTTTATTTAAAAAAATATACATACAAACAGCCTATACAAGACCTCTACTCTGCCTTTCGACACCGCTCTAATCCTGTTATAAATGGTTATTACGAGAATTTCCAATCTAAACACCGCCTATACGATTCGGCACCTCTAATAGTTCAGAATTGGCGGCATCAATAATCAACCAATCAGAATAAAGACCGCTGCCAAATCCTATAGTGGAATGTCTAAATGCCTATACCAAAAGCTTTCCAACCACTCAATTTTAAAGTTAGTATCCTAAAAAGGATACTAAGGTGGGGATCATTGAGGAATAAACCCAAGTACCTGGTTTTGAGCATTTAGAGGACCTGTGTTCCAGAAATCCTCAAATTGGATAAAATGGATCCCAAGTTATACAAGAATATTTCGTAATGACAAAGCAGATGAAATGCCAAACAAAGGAAGAGTGCAACAGTATACACCTAGATATCTTAAAATATAATTGAAAGTACAACTTCATATAATCTAATCAGGTGGGAAACGGAATTTGAGATTAAATTAAAGAAAGAGGTTACTTATGGAGTGTAAGAAATCTACAGGTTTCATACTTAAGTCCATCCAGGATCAAATCATGTGGCAAAATCGGGAGCATGGAGGAAATATTCTTTGAGTGTTCTAACTTGAACAGAGAACATTTGAACTCTTGACTTTACATTTAAACTTATATGATTGTTTGAATTTTATGAACTTGTAAATTGCATCTTTGACTCTGAGAATTCAGACATTTCAGTATGTTTCTATTCTCCATGCTTTTCTTTTCAATTTTTTGAGTCATGGGAAATCTTCTACCCAAATAAGGGAAAGTGTGCCCTTCCCTTATAAGCATGTGAGAAAGCATAAGAAGAGGAATACAGTACAGAAATAAAAAAATTCGACGAATTCTCCTTGGCAGATTCAAATTCAAATTGTTTATTCAGGATCATGTCAGTACTCACATCATAGAAAATTAACAATATACAAATTGAAGCTAAAAACCTGGTATACCGGTAAACCTGGGTATACTTAATTAAAATACAATACGACCATATTTAGGATAAAATCTTAAAACCTGTGACAAAAAAGTTCATCATAAGAATAAAATGATTGAGCAATTAAACGATCCCTGATTACCATTTTGACTTTTAAATAAGGTAGTGATTGTATAATCAGCAAACAGTGTGAATTTACTTTTCTGATTTATAATAGGAAGAGCACTGTGTCTCGCCTTGCTAAAGAACACAACACCCAGTTTGACACATTCAGTTCTGCCTTTTAAACATGATTCTAGTAACTCTATACTAGAATTTGCAATGTTGTATAGTAAAAAGAGCGAGAGGCCCAGCAGGAAGTAGCCGGAATAGTCAAAGTTGCTTAGACGAAAATAGTCTGGTAGGAATTAGATCAGACACCAAAGACAGAAATATGTTCATCCTTAATTGATGTTGTTGGCAAATTTCAACAATTTTCACGGCCTATTTCGACGCAGTTCGTCGCGTGGACACCCTCTATATATTTAATTTTTTTGTAGTATGTTATATTTTCTGTGAACGGGATTACACTAATTGAACTTGAAATTATCAATAGCAATTGCTTTAAGAGAAATGAAATAGAAACAAAAATGCTATTTACACACGCCAAACACCAATTTAATATTACACAAGCCAACGTTTTAATAAACCACCATCCAAACTTACCACGCTATCATTAGGAGTTCCATTGGTAATAGCACCGTGACTTTGCAACTAAAATAAATCAATTAATGACAACTTTATTAACAAATGTTCATTCTTACCTTGCCTACTTGCTCCTTTAACTTGGCTATCTCAGAATCCTTACTGGCTATGGTAAAATCTTTTTTACTTATATCAGCTTGTAAACTACTTATACTAGACTTAAAGTTAGCAGATTCTTTTAATTCGGTTTGCATCTCAGACACCATGTCTTTTAATAATTTTTCAGATAGTTCTACTGCACTGATTTTTTCTGTGAACTCACTTGCCGCCTTTTCGTTATTCTCTTTGAGGCGTGTAGCTTCTTGCGTTAGAGACTTGATAATTTCATCCTTTTCCAGGAGTTTCTTTTCAAGATCCTCTAGTTGGGTCACATTATTATTGGTAGCTCGTTGCATTTGGGCTCCCAAAGTTTCTTTTTCTTGTCTGGAATTGACCAATTCGGTTTCTAGAAGTTTTATTTTATTTTGATGCTCTTGCTTTTCATTTTCCAACCTCTTGACTGCTTCAGTGCTTTGGGCATTAGTTGTCTGATTACTCTCTTTTAATTCCATTATCTCTTTGGTTAATTTGCTGGCCTCATTTTCCTTTGCTGTCAAGTCATTCTTTAATTCTTGTAAAGACTTACTAAGAGTGTCAACAGACTCAGTTTTGCTTTGAACCATTCTTTCTAGTTCTTCAACTTTCTTGTTTACTTCAGTAATTTTTGCTTTATGATCTTCCATTAGTTCACTGATGAACTTCTTTTGATTCTCGTTCATTTGCAGTACTTCATCTTCTTTTTCATGGATCTTCTCCGTCTTTTCGGCCAGGGCATTATTGCTTTGCACCAATTTATCTTCTAACTCTTTTACTAATTTCGCCATGTCCGCTTTAACCAAATCCATTTCAGTCGTTTTGGCTTTCAGCACCAAATTGACACTGTCCAGCTCTTTCTTCAAGCTAGATTCATCACTAAGCTTTCCCTCCAAATTGTTATTTAAATCGGAGAGTTGTTGCCTAATTTCTTTCAGTTCTTGTACTTTAGATTCTAAATCAGCTCTGGCCGAGTCTCGCTCTTGTTCAGTAGATTGTATTTGAGCCCTTTGTGACGCCGACAGTTCATTGGCTCTGCTAATTTCTTCAGTTAAAGTGTTAAGTCTATTAGATGTGGCATCCAGCTCGGTTTTAATGGCGTCTCTCTCTTGCCTTAAAGTAGTCTCAATATCTGAAAAGTTGTTTTGATACTGCTGCATCTCCTCATTGAGTTTTTCGCACTCCGATTTGGCACTTGTGAGGTCACAGTTCAGTTTGTTAATGTGGGAATCTTTTTGGTCAATAGTTGCTCTGGCTTGGCTCAGGTCACTATCTTTAGCACTTATTTGTGCTTCAAATTCAGCTGATTTTTTAGTGAAGGTCTGGTTTAGTTCATCTATTTGTTTAGTTGTGACTTCCAGTTCTGTTTTTAAACCAGCAAGGGAGTGTATTTCGGTTTTTAAATTGCTTATTATCTCCGAATCAGTCTTGTTTTGGTCTTTCATAGTCTGCAGTTCCAATGTTAAGGCTTCTATTTGTGAACTGGCTTGTTTTAAAGTTTCTTCAGAGTTTCGAAGTTTCTCGGTGGTTAAGTTCTTAAGTTCTAACTCTTTCTTGTTTAGTTCTTCAGAAACTTTTACGATATCCAACTCTTTCTGATTGATTTCTTGTTTTCGGGATTCAACTAGTTCGTTCATCATTCTCTCAAAGCCTTCTTTTTGTGACACCAAGTCGCTCTTGAGTTTTTCAATATTCTCCCCCATTTCTTTGGAATCACTTTGAAGCTCTGTAAGTTTTATGTCCTTTTGAGCAATAACATCTGATAGCTCTTTCTTAACAGCATCTAACTCCACTATTTTATGCTTTAAGGACTCGTGTAGGTCATCCCTTTCTTTTTTAAGGGTGCCCTCAACGTCACTGAGATTAGACTGATATTGTATCAAATCTTTCGATTTAGAGTCCAAGTCTAGTTTTGTAGTTTGCAACTCTGTTTGTAAAGTATGAATTTGGTTGTTTTTCTCAGTAAGTTTCTTTAAAGTTTCTTCGAGTTTCTCCGTTTTAGAATTTAACTCTTCCTCAAGTTTCACTTTGATACTTTCGTGTTCGTGGGCGGAAGAATCTAACTGCTTGGATTTACTTTCTAAGGTGGCCTTCAGTACGTTCAGTTCTTCAATCAGCTGGTTATTTTGTAGTGTGGCATTTTGAAGTTCTTCATTAAGCTGCTTACTTTTTGCATTATGACTATTAAGCTCTTCATCGAGCTTCTTTTGAAGCCCCTGGGAGCTTTCTTCCCAAGATCTCTTGCTGCTTTCTAAATCGGACAGTAGATGTTTAATTTTTTCCTCACTATCATTCAGTTTCTTGTTAAGGTCCTCAATGGTCTTCGCTTTTTCTTCGTTAAGCAATTTTAGCTCTTCTTGAAGAGCTTCATTTTGAGCTGACAGCTTAGCAGCTTCACCTTTAAGCTCGTCAACTTCTTTTCTATGAGATTCACTTAATTGTTTACTGGAACCATTTAGGCTATCAATGTTTTTCTTTAGGTCCTCTATTACGGCGCAACTTTCGTGGTGAAGCTTCTGAAGTTCTGCAAATTGTTCCTCGGTGAATCGCAACTTCTCGGCTAACTCACCGTTTACTTTTACTTTAATTTCCAACTCATTTTTCACGCTTTGAAGCTCTTGCGTTAACTTCGACTCCAAATCGCCCAGATTGCTTTGATAACTGTGCAACTCTTGATTTTTCGCTTCTAAATTGGTTTCAAGCACTTGGATCTTAGCTGTGAGATCTGCTAATGAAGTTTCAGCGGCGACAAGCTTGTCAGAAACAGCTTCGAAATCAGTTATTTTGGAGCTTAGGTCCATTTTTAATTTGTCAAGTTCCTTTTGTGAGTTCGTTTCGATATTAAGATTGTCAGCTTGTAACTTTTCGATCATTTTAGTTTTCTCGCTAGCGGTTTTGCTTAAGGTTTCTATTTCAGCTTTCAGTGTTTCAATGTTTTGATCTTTTTGTAGTGATTTTTCTTCGGATTCTCTTAACAAGTCTCCGCTATGTTCAAGTTTCTTCTTATACGTCTCCTGTTCTTGTTGTAGTGCGGAGATTTCTTGCTTCAGTACGTTTATCATTTCAGATTTTTCATCGTTGTCTTTCCTGCTTTGGTCCAGGTCGTCTTGAAGGGATTTTATGAGTACTGAGAAATTCCATTAATATATAAAAATAATTTAGCAGTAGATTTTAAAAAAAAATAGATTATGTTAAATTTTCTTAGTGTGAAAGTTAAAAACAAAGTACAGGGTACATAAATTTAACTTTTTTGAATTTTGGCCATAAATTAAGTATTTATTCTTTGATTGAAATAAACTTTGGAATATGCACCTGTAACATTTTTTTTAATTTCATTTTTAGCTTAGCGTAATTTAATTTATTATTTAAAATATGCATTGTGCAAACAGTTTTACTTAAAAAAGTATACTTAAAAAATTTCGAGACGATTAACACTTTTCGAGATATGTATTTACATTTAAAGTTTACTATTTAAATTGCTTCAACACACTTCAATAAAATAGAAAAAAATAAATAAAATTATGTACAGTAGCCAATAAATTATGACATGACCTCCATTTGTCTCAATACATTTTAAAATAATTACTCATTTTGCAACAACTAAGAAACAGTTAATATTTTTACAATTAATTGTTCTCTTAGGTTTACTGTATTTTAGTAAACAATTAATTTCATGTATTCCTATATGGAAAAATCTAATGGGTTATAGTCTGGACTTCGTGCGGGCCGAGGTCTTCGACTTCCACGTCATACGCAATAAGTAACAACAGATAATATTAACAAACAATAAGAATGGAATAACAGGAAATAAAAGTCAAAGGATTACACGTGTTTCGCACACACTAGGCATCATCAGATCCACTGTAAAAAGAAACAGAAACAATCAGCGTTGTAAAAATTTACAAATAAACCTAATTTACACTAAAATTACAAGTTAGTAGTAGTAGTAACCTTTGAGGTTGACCTTTCCTTCAGATACTCCTTAAATAAAATAAAATAACTACATTACACCAGCTCGGTTTCTTCTTATAACATTGAGATACTCAGTTCGATTCCTACACTCCGCAATTCAATGTTTAATTTTTTGATATTTGCCTTTAAACCTAACCTAATTAATTTTTTTATATTTTTAATATGTGGTAACTAGTCTTCGTCCGATTTTGCCAATTTTAACTTAATTTCTACCCTTGACTTGTATCATGTAGTGTTGTTCTCTGCTTCCTCTTTTTTCTTTCTTTTTATTGATGAATGCACAAGGTAGGAAGCTACTAACTTTTAGCGTTAACTAGCTTTAGTTGGTAAGTTTTTAAAAAGCTTATTGTTTCTATTTCTTTTTACAGTGGATTTGATGATGCCTAATATGGGCGAAACACGTGTAATCCTTTGATTTTTATTTTAATAAATTTGAGACCTGTGACTTAGAGTTTGATTCATTTTTTCATTTCATTAATGTAAGCCGGTCTCTTTGAGAAAAGATGAACTATTTCTTGAAAAGGTAATAGATAACGTTACTAAATGTGTGCCTTTGAATTTTTATAACCCCTCATTAGTGTTGTGAGCAATGGAACGTTCCCGTTTATTCTCGAAGAACGTTCGCGAACGTTCACGACTTTTTTCGTGACGTTTATTCTCAAGACCACGAATGAGCATGACTCCGAATGTTCCCCAAAAATGTGAACGTTCCCATAAGTTAAAGAGTCAAAGTATAAGCTCAAATACCGGCCAGCCAAACACCTCTATCAATTTAATGGAACCGAAATCAAAAAAAATCAAACTCACTACCAAATCTGGGGCTGAAATTAATACCATTGAAGATGATTCTTCTGAGTCTGACGAGTCTGAATTTGATTTAACGGAAATTCTGAGTGATTTAAAATCAAGCGAGCGCGAAAAGGGAAAGGATAGTTCGGAGGAGTGTTCCTAAATAGGTTGTTTAAAAGTTTAACTTAATAAATAGAACATAAATAAACACAAACATTTTTAATTTCAGATATTTTCCTAATATGTTTCCTTTGCATTTTTTTCATTTATGCTCGTATGTGCTGAAAATTCTCGTTCGTGCTCGTTCATGCTCGAGGAACGTTCTCGAAAAATAAATTCTCGAGCATTTTACAACACTACCCCTCATTAAAGTAACTGACAAGAACATGAACCCTGTCAGTGACAATGACATTTATAATAATTCATCTGGTGATACTTAAAAAGTATTTTAATCTGAAGTAGGAAAATAAAATATTATCTTAAATGCATTGAAAAGTTTAAATTGTAATTATCACGAAAAAGGTTAATCGTAGCGAAATATTTTAAGTATACCCTTTTTTTTTTAAGTAGTAAAACTGTTTGCACAATGCATATTTTAAATAAAAAATCAAAACGTTGCTCGTGGCGCCCTCCATGACATAATTTTAAGATTTGCCCTATAAAAAACAATTGGCGAAATGTTGTTAAAAGCGAACAATAAATGATAAATCTCGAGCAAAAAATTAATGTAATTTTTTTATCACCCTATATCTTGATTGTCTGACTTTCGGACTAAAAAAATTTAACTAAACATATTTTTATTTTAAAGAAATCTGTTAAATTGTTTATCTTTATTCATGAGATACCCTGCATAACATCTTTAAATTTAATAGTACCTGTAGTTGTGGCAGTATCCCCTTCAAGAGCCACATGTCGGCTCTTGGTCTCCTGCAACTCTCTTCTCAATTTTTCTATATCCTCTTTGGCTTGAATCAAACTTTCTTCGGTTTCAAAAAGTTTATTTACGTCACCTTCTAGATTTTCTACCTTTTCCCTCTCAGCAATGAGACTCTGTTCCAGTTCCTGGATTCTCTTAAGGTTTTCCGTATTGGCAATCTAAAACGGAAAAATCAGTATAACGAATAGGAATTGGGTTATCATTATATCAAGCGAAATAAGCCACAATAGAAAACCAAGCCACACTGAACTTACGTCATGTTGGGCAATTATTCGCTGTAAAGTAAATATAGAATTTTTGAAACGCACTTAAATGGTATTGGAACAATAGTTACCTCGAGGTCTGCCCTCAAGATCTCCGCCTCCTCAAACTTGAATTGCCAATCTTCGTTCTTCTTTTTCTCGTCTTCCAGTTGAGACACTAAATCATTTCTTAGCTCGTCCAGTTGAGCGAGAAGAGCCTGTTTCTCTCGCTCCGCAAGTTCTCTATACTAAAAATTGTTTTATTGAACGTGCAACTATCATATTCTTAGTTCTTACTTTGGCAAATTCTTGTGATAGCGCCAGGTATTTTTGTTCCGCTTCGTCAGCTTGATGGGCCGACCTAGTGATTTCTGCTCTCTCGAGATCTCGCTCTTTTAACAGCTGCTCGATGTGTTCTTGTTTTTCTTTTAGTACGTCCTAAATCGAGATAGTCAAGGTAAAGGTTGTTTAAAGAATATGGGAAGAGGGGACAATTTGGTGATACCACAACAGCTTGAATAAATTGAGTGAAATAATCATTAAATTAAAATGCCAAAAGTTGAATGATCTAATATTTCCATGACTCAGTACTAGCCACTTTCATAGGTCAGTTTCAAAAGTTCCAAGTAAAATCTGCATTAAATTCCAATAAATTTCAGACACAATTATGTAGCACTTCATTTATAGAGCTTTTAGACTGTCGTGATTGACTTGGGCCTGAGAGGCTCAGAATTCCGGGTATCTCTGGTCCAATATAGATTTTGCTTTTAAAGTAATAAAAGAATTGACTTTGGGGATTTGAAATGCGGTGTAATTCCAGGCCGAAAATATTGATTCAGCATTGAAAAACTCCAAATTCGGGATATTCTTAATCGTCAGTTTAAAACACTGAGAAGTCTGGCTATTTCTAAACTGTCAAGATTGATTTGCTCTTAAGAGAACCAGAATTTAGGACATATTGATTTAGTCTTGAAAGATTCAGAATTCAAGTGATCTCTGACAGAACTGATTTGGTCTTAAAAGGCTCAGAATGGGGGGTAATTTTAGGTCAATATTGATTAAGTTTTGAAAGACTTTAAGGTGTTTCTAGCATAACAGTATTGATTTGGCCTTAAAGAGAGCAAATTCCAGACTGCCAGGACAGATTTTGTCTTGAGAGTCTCAAAATCAAAAACTCCGATAGACTAGTCTTTCTGCAGTTAGTGGCGATGCCGATAGACGTAAACATAGAACAAGTTTATGCACCCACGATCGATAAATCCACTGATTAAGCTGAACAATTCTACGGACAATTGCCGGACTTAATGAGAACAGTAAAAAATAACGAAATCTGTATAGTACTTTGTGATTTTAACGCGAAAGTAAGAAGAGACTCGATAGTGAGAAGATATGGACTTAATAGGGATGAAATGCTCATATATTTCTGTAAAGAGGAAGAACATGCCATCACGAACGCATTCTATAACCTATCGCCCAGAAAAACACATGGAAATCCCTTCAAGGTAATAATCCCCCCTAATAAATAATTCGTAATCAAATCCGTGTCTTTTAGACACCTATATATCACATTATTCTTTGGGGACATAAGAAATAAAAAAAATACAGTCAGTGCCAACATTTATTATAATAAAACAACGTGAATATATTAACGTTTATTAATACAAAATTAACAATAATACTTAGTTATATAAACTAATAAAGTACTAATTAGAAAATAATAAACAAAAACATAATAATCCCTTTATGCACCAACTTTAATATAAAGATTAGTAGCCTAAACTCTGTAGTAAACAAAACTATCCTGTAATAAACCCCAGAGGAATGTTACAAAGCGTGTGGTATTACCAAAATTGACTCTCTAAGTGTGAAAAGCCGTGTTTATGTTACCTGTAGTGCGGTTCTTGTGGGTACTGGTGCAGGACTTTGTTTCGATGGTACCTTCTATTAAAAAAAAAGCCAAAAAAACATTTGTGTATTAGTATTAAAAATAGGGAAACAATTTTTAAGATGCTTCATCTGAGTCATTGAGGATATCACAGTCAGTGGGTAAAAATATTAGCATACACAAACCAACTTTTTCAATTATTAGTGTCAAAAATTCTACGTGCGTGCATTTACAAATTAAAAAAAATATATATAAAAAAACTACTGCGAAAGCTACACTGCAAAAAAAAACACGACAATTTACTTAGGATGACCATATGTACAGTACGTTAGCCTGTATTCTACAGGTTTTGACCCTGTATGTTCCTGAGATATCCCCTGAAGGTCGTCCATTATATTGCTTTATTATATTGATTATTAATACTAAATGGGCATAATTTTTTTTATTTTGTAAAAGATATATTGTTTGGTAATTATTAGACACATATTAATGTTGAGATTCTATGTAGATGTTCTGGAAATGTATATGGTATGTTCCAGAAAACTCAGATCAATGGTTCTTCCTGGGATATCCTAGGAATGCACTACAGTTGTTCCTAATATTCCAAGGGTATAATCCTGTAACAATCCTAGAATGTCTTGGTGCTGATATTTATTTTTTTATTTGAACTAGCAAGAATAACATAGATTAAATAATAAATTTAATTAAATATAACTTTTATTGCTTTCTCGCTAAATAATTCAAAGACGCCAGATTTAAATAAATTAAGTATTAAAAATAGTAATTGCAGCATATTTGATATAAAGGAGGTAGATAAAGTAACTAATTAACAAGAACCTTGAGTGACGTGATTAACCTATGGATCTCAGTAAAAGGCTTAGGTGCTTTAATTCATGAATTTATGAGCTGAGAACATTTCTAGATAATAAACAACTTATTTTCTATAAAACAATACAAGATAAAGAAGAAATCTAAATGTACCACTTCAACAGGAAGTCCAAGATTTGCAACTTATAAAGGGCCAAAGTAATGAATATGCGTCCAGCTTTAATTGGAAATACCAAAAACCATGTTTTCAATTACGATTAAACAGTTCTTAAGGCAAAAATTTACAATATTATGTCACTGTTGTAGATGCAGGTGTCCTATATAATTGTTAATGTTTTTTTTCTCTTTTTGTGTATAAGTGCCATATAAGTGATTTTTGTTAATAAGTTACTGCTTATACATATATGTTATATTTGTATAGATAAATATATAGAGTCAACTTTCTTTTACGCCTTAGATTCATCATAAATTCTAGTGATATATCCAGGATTTGTTATCCTAGGTGTATGCTACCTTTTCTATTTACAAATGTAATTTGATTTGATTACAATTATGTATGTACATTTGTATTGACAGGATTCTAAATTAAATATTGCAACATCAAGATTCTTATTCATAAGTAAGCACAATGCGACATAACTAATTAAAATGTTAACAGAACGGGCAACAGTGGTAGAACATCTGACATTCAGGGAATATTACAATAAAATGTCCAAAAATATTCAAATTCATCTCTAGAATCACACATATTTCAATAAAAAAAACTATTTAGAATGAAACTAAAATTACAAGCTAATAAATCTTAAATAGAAATCCTGCTTCTTCTTTTAAATAAAGCAACTATTTATTCGTAGAAGGTACTAATAGTTCATGTTGATAATAATTCAGTCTATTAATTTCATACTAACAGTTCAGAACATTCATCAACGTTAAGACTATCAGTAGAAATGTCTATTTTAATACTAATAGATCTCCCTGGAATATATCAGGCTCTTCTGTAACAAAAGTTCTCGTTATCTTTAGTTCATTCATACATTTGCTAAAAATAAATATGGTCACCCTAAATCACTTTAACATGTTAAACATCCAATGCATGCTTAACACTTCATAGCAAAGTACCATGGTTGGTTGGTGTTGCCCAAGTTTCTTACTTCCTTGAACGCTAATTTTCAAAACACCAACCTACCTTCGGAGCAAGTGACGTCACACCCAGTCTTACCCTTCGCGCCGCCGTAGAGGCGGAGCTCATCATCGACAGGTTCGACGTCATCGACTCTTTCGAATTGGATCGTTTCATGCCGGTAGGTGGCAGCCCGCCGGTGGGCGAGTGCACTTGACACTGACTCGGACGCACTTTCGACGGCGACTTGGACACTTTCGCCACCGGCGAAAAGAGGCCGAAGTTCGGTTGGCATTCGAAATATCTACAAACCGCTTAATGAGTAGGTTGGATAAATCGGGTGGGAATAGTACTGCTGACCTAGTCCCGTTTACAGAACCGTCGTTTTTTCCTCTGGGTTCGTCCAGTTCGACGCCGACCCATTCGCCGGGCGCGAACTCTGTGGTACCCATAAAACGGACGGTGCCCACTTTGGAGCCTTGGCTACTTTTTATGATCACCCTATCGCCTATTTTGTAATCTACGTGGGCGGAGGAGAGACTTTGGTTGGAACCAGCTAGGGAATATTATTATTATTTTATGAATGAAGATGTTAAAATGAGAGCAAAGTTAAATTACAGAGAAGCGACAGTTTAAATAAAATCAAATCAAAAATAAGTTTTAATATCATATTGAAGCTAATTAATATTAGTCTATGAGTTTCCTTCCACTTATAGTTTCAATATTTAATTGGTAATTCAAAGGATGTTAAGTATTTATCTTGAGAAGTTCCACAAGGAAATTATTAGTGGAGAGAAAAATAACAGTAGGCTGAACTAAGAATTCAAATTAACTTAAATAAATCTAGTATCTACATATTAACGCAAATTCCATGCAATATTTTAGAGGGTTATTAAACATATTCTCTGACACTCTTGGTTTAGGAAATATACCACCAGTTTTGCTAATATCTGCACGTTCCAAATATTTAGTTGGGACAGTTTTTTGCTGCTTTTCATAGCAAATATTCCTTATAGTTTTTTAAAAATTTGTGAGCAGAAAGTTTTCTTTTGGTGTCTGTAGCACGTATCTATTGTGTCTCCTGAAATTTTAAAGTTTTGCGACCGTACAAATGGAATAATATAAAAGTGTTTGTTAATATCTTCAATCTTCTTTATGGTGCTTTACGTAGCCGTTAATGTGACAATTACAAAAAACCTATTTACATTTCATGCAGCCAAAAAAATGCTAATGCCATAAACTCCATTGATTTATTCATATTCTGCTGCAAAAATAAGTAGCAGGGTCTGTAACAGTGCGAATATGTACTACACTGTGTACAATTATTTATTGTCTTTTTAATAATATTAAAATGGAGTGCGACGACTGTAAGGAAATCAAAAGGAATAGAAGTCGTCCTGTTTTTTTCCTGTGATATCTGTAGAAGAAAAGTATGTAAACAATGCTCTCAACAAACATCTGTAGAAGTGAAAGTTATGGAACTTAAGGAAAGAAAAAAGAAGTATTGTGATAAATGTTAAAAATTTTAAATATATGAGCGTCTGAAGGGAGCTATTGATGTCAAATCGGATATTATAAGAGCCAAGGATGAAATCATATGTCTTTTAGAGTGGTCCCACACCAATAGTATGCGCTGACTAAATGAATGAGGGAGTAATATGCTATTACACAAACCTGTATGTCAAAAATTCTGCAGGCTTTTCTTAGAGCAACTAATCCAAATGGTATTAAGAGACAGACTTAACATGTTCTTTAAAAGTTAATTTTGAGTCAATAAGATTTCTAGCAACTTCATTTTAAGAAAGTTTATTACTCGGCTATACTTATATTAGAGAAAAAGTTAAAACATTGAGATGCATAATTTAGAACCCCTGTGTACCCACCGACCTGTTCAGTCAAGCTCTCATAGTTTTTGGCAAGTAAGAGGAAGCTAGTATCATTTGCATAAACTTTAATTCCGGTCATAGATGTTATAACTCAAGGATTATAGATCCTAGACCTCATGATTCACAAGTAATGACACAATAAACAATTTACTAGTTACCTTTCTTCTGCCTGATAAACAGCTTTATACTACTAGCACACACGCTATAGATCTTCAGGTTTTCTTTGCCTCAATATGTTAGAATATCAGAAAGCTTCATGCAAAAACATCCTCGAAGCCTTCATTCAAAAACACGTCACATATAGTATTTGCAGTAGAATGGGACAGAAAATAAGTGATCTAGAGAATTAACAACCAGCATCACCAAGGATTTCAGCATTCTTATACAGTAAAATATTGCAACAAAAAGGGGGACAAACTACCACGAATTGAACTACTACTAGCTTGCCAAATATTATAATAAAGCCGAAAAACATCAAGACATGAACAAAAATAATCAGGACGTAAAAGGTACCAGTCATATAAAAAATGGGGCCATATTAAATGTACCTAGTAAAAAATCTGATATGTTTTAAGAAAAGACCCAGAGATGAAACTAAAAGATTATGATATACAGATAACCCAAATGAGAGAACCGCGTTTTAAAATACCTGGTTTTGATTCTGGCTTGTGTGAACAACAGATACTAATGGTTATTAAAGAACAAAATAGTTTTATAGATAAATCAGATGACTTAAAAATTAACTGTGTTGACCTACAATTTTTTATAAGCTTATGAATTAAGAACGAAGATATATAGTTTTTAAGGATTTGAGCTATGTATTTTAACTGTCAACAATTTCATTATAACCAAAACATCTGTTCTAACGCAGGTGTAAGTTCATTTAATGTTGTACAAAATTATATTCTTAAGATAATAAATAAAAAAAGTAAGCTAGACCATAGATATTTATTATATTTGAAAGAAATTTTTGATATACGATCTTCATATATATTAGATGTATATTTGTTTATAAGAATGAGGAGCTAAAAGAATATGTGAGTTATAGCTACGAAACTAGAAAATTAATTAATAATTTTGTAGAATTGCCTAGGAGTAGCACTAATGCTAATTTAAAGTTCTTAAACTATTGTGCGGCAAAAATATGTAACCTCATACCTTATGAAATCAGAAATTGTAAAAAATCAACGAATATAAAAAAAAGAATGTAGATCATATTTTCGAAAATATCCTTATTTTAAAAAACCTGGTTTAATGCTTGCTTTTGGCAATGATTTGACCTGGGTGCAAGGTTTCTTGTTATAGGTGAAGTTTTCTGGATATTTACTATTTGCTGCATATACACTGTGATAATCATTAAACATGTAATACTATTACTCTTGATGAAGACATTATATATATTTTTAGCAGGGGTGAAGTGTTTAGGGAGCTCTTTTGGAGATTTAGTTTATTATTTTAGTAACTTGCATTTATAATGTTGGATGATAATTTGCAAATATTTGTTAAAGTTCGATTGTAGTTTATTTGTTGTCTTTAGATTGTTAGATTTTGATTTTTTCTAATTGGAGCAACCTTTGCACATTTATGAGTATTTAGTCATCTATGTGTTATGTTGCAATAACCTATTTTTTGTTATCTTAATTATCAGTCAAATTTTACATTTTAATTTCTGTGTCTCCTAGTTGTATAAAACACAATTTCTTTGTTACATTGAAATTATTATTAATTAGTTACTTTTGTTCATAGATTATATAATAGATTAGATAATAGCTCCTTGATATAATTATTCTGACATACAACTATAATAAAAGAATTATTCCGGGAAATATGTGATAAAATGAATCAAACGCGAAGAACGGTCTTCGGATCATTCAGGCGATAAGAAAAGAAGAAAACTCAGAAAATTGATATTCCCTATATTTAGGGATGATAGGTAATCTCAGACTCAAAGAGCGGCTTCTAATGATAAATAATGAAGCAAACTGCGTTTAAAAAAATACAATTTCAACGAGAAAAAAGTGTTAATTCTGTCGCTTTTCTGTAGTAAATCCTGCCCCCACTCTCCCACAAAACTTACAAACTGACATCGGTGATTTTAATATGCTCCTATTTGTTTCTGTCGGCGATGGAGTATACGCCGGACTTTTCCGTATACTCCCATTATGGGGCGAGGTAAATGTGTCCCCAGACCCTCCGTGGTCTTGCACCAAAGGCACCCTAGTAAGTCTCGTGAGTCTTGAAAACACCCCCTTCTTGGGTTCGCACATGAAGTACCTTATTCCACCGACGGAACCGTCATTTTTACCTAAAACAGTTTTATAATCATTAAATGAGAATGGGGAGTGATAAGTATGGTTTACCAATAGGTTCGTCCAAAGCAATACCAGCCCATTCTCCTGGGGCGAATTGGGTTTCTCCAATAAAAGCGATGTGGCCCGGCTTGGTACCTCCCACCCATACTTTTTCTCCTATTATGAAGCTGTCGGTGTCTTCGGTTAAAATTTGACTGGAATCTAAATCATTTATTGTCAGTGTAATGGTTTATAGCGCGAGCTAATAAATTCGTCCCATGGGGAGTTATTAAACAACATTAGAGATACCTACACCATAAGGTTATTCATTCAATGTACGTATATAAAGTTTATTTACAATTATTAGAAATATGTCATAAGTTAAACGTTATTCAGGTAGCAAGATGATGTCATGATGAGACTGACGTTATTTTGCTGCCTATATAGACCGTATTAATAACCTCCTTCCCATATAGTTCTCTTCAGTTAATATTTAGTGGCACGTTTAGGAACTTAGTGGGATTTAATTACAAGTTTCACATTTCTTGTCGCAATTTGTAGGTACCTGAATGACGACTGAGGCCAGCCTCGCTGAGTCTTCGCGGATGGAGATCCCACAGGCCGTCCATGGATGAGGCCGGACTACCTGGTTTTAAGCAACACTTAAAGCGTGACGTGATTGGGCTTTATAGGGTGCAAAAGCTTACACATATAAAGTTATATATATAGTAAATAATTTAGTCGATTTAAAGGGGAATTTATATTGTAAAAGTTCTCCTTTTTTGATGTCTCTATAATTAGAGTTTTTCTTTGAAATTGAATTTCAAAATGACTATTTCAAATTTCAGTCAGTGATTCTTACTTCAAAACTTATAAGCTAGTCAAAAGAGAGAGGTGGGAGGGACGTGTACTTTTTAATCTAGCCCTGTATAGTGAATAAACAAATTTTTCTATGTCTACCTACTATAGTGTATCAAATGTAATCAAATGCATAGTTTCAGCGAAATCTTATTAAAAATCCAATTAGGATAATAATAAATAATAACAGATATAATTTATACAGTGACGCGGCGATGACTACACTATTAACAACATAAAGTCGTAGGCGATTGAAAAAAATATATAATTTAATCTCAGATTTATAAGGATGATTAAAAATATTTTACTGTGTCTATAGGTATGTACATAAGGTGTTTCAAGTTTGAATCATTTGAAGATAGGAAACTTGGACGCTCTATACATATAAGGAACTCGGGACATGTATTTATATTTCTTCCATTGCAATTGGAATTTTTTGTTAACCGGTGTACTGATAATTAAACAAATTACAAAAGACACAAAGATACAATTTTACCGGCTGTAGTAAATGTGACCCCAGTTTTTTAAATATTTGTCCACAGTGGTAGTGGAAAAAAGTATGGAAACTTTTAATAATGTTCGTATAAATATACAATAGTCTTTTTGCAATAAGGCATGTGAATTTCGGGTTCTAAAGAGTCTTAGTTCTACAGAGCAAATATCGTGTTAACGAATTAATTTAAAAATAAAAAGTTCTGGATTTATTTAAAGTGGGAAGAAAAAGGTGGAATCTCGTAGCAGTTTGTGGAGCAAAACGTGAACAGGAGACCCATAGGAAACCGTCGTCAGCTTTTATTTTAAAAAAATATAAAGGCCTAAAAAATGGAGTTTGCTAGGGCTCATTTTACTTGGTCTCCAGAAAAATGGAATACCGTTCTGTGGAGTGATGGTAGGTGCAAAATTCAAAGCAAAGTACCAAATTCCTACTGTGAAGCATGGTCTGAGGATGTTTTTCTCGATCTGGTACCGGGCCAATCATTCAAGGGCAGGATAAGATGGATCACTTTCAATATATACTATAATATACCATTTCGGTGGATTTTTCAACAGGACAATGGTCCGAAACCTTCTTCCAAGGAAGTAAAAAAATTTACCAGAAAAACATAACTCTATATACTTGAATGGCCATTTTAACCCCCAGACCTAAATCCCATTAAACATCTTTGGGATGTCTTAGATTGCCCGATTCGGACCCATTCTGAGACTAAAAATGAACAGCAATTGTGTAAAAACAGTGCAAAGCATAGAATTGTGTAAAAACAAAGCAACACTATAAAGCATAAAATTAAAATATATAATAAATAAAATTAAAATTAGTCGCACATTCCCCTAGAAACGCTCCAAAAATGTTCACTCTATGTCTAGAAGATTCCAGGCAGTCTTAGATACTAAAAAATGTTTATCATTATATTATTATTTAAAAACCAAAATTTGAACAAATATTATTTTGTTTAAAAAATAAATAAATATGTAGGCTGCAATAATAAGAGAGAATCCAAATATACTCATAATCTTAACAAGTTTCCATACTTTTTCCCACTGCTGTATATTCTCAAAGATGGTCCCCTTATCACTTTATAATTTTTTTAAATAGAAAAAAAAGACAACCATCGAATAATTTAACTGATTTACTACTTTGTCATGGATAATGCAACATTTTTGATGCTCATGTTGGTAATTAATAACACTTTGGATAAACGCTACAGATAAGGGATAAAGATTAAGAGGAATGTATTGAAAGATCCTCTTACACTTTCACTTGTCACTTTCTAATCTCATATGTCTCATAAATTTTTTGGTAAGTCAAATTCTTCGAAATTCTAGATACATTTCTGATCTTTCCACTAATAGGATGTGGGTTGGGGCTAACTTGAATATTCTATTTTTATTCGATAGAAAATTAACTCTGAGTACAATGACACTTCGTGGGTCTTAAGAATCCAGAAAATTCCATTTAGCATGCCATGACTTCTTTAGGCGTAAACAAATAAATTATTCAAGTGTTTTTTGTCATAAGTTGACATATGAGGTGCATTGTACCCAGAACGTTATTTTTTATCCAAAAATTATAAAAACATTTGAACGCTTCATTTTATCTAAATTCATCTCACATGCGTAAATATGTCAAATTTCTGTAAAAAAAAAAATTCTTTGTTTAACTGTTTAATACATAAAAGGTCAGTTTTAAAATGGAAAATGGAATATGGAAGCCCGACATAAAGGGATATATATATAAAATTACCCTACAATAAAACCCCTTAAAATTAACTTACTAGATGAGTATCGTTTACGACCAGAGGGTGAATGTGATGAATATGCGCTCCAGGGACGCGAAAACGTGTCTTCCTCATTTTCTTCCTCTGCCACATCTGATGGTACCATTTAAAAAAAAGAAAACATATATAGACATGAACATGCTATAAGTCACTAACATTTAAGAAGAATTATTTGATACTAGTTATATCTAGAAGTACCTGTTAACCTGTGCCGTCCGTATTTGTCGATCATTTTTTTAAGCGGATCGTCCGTTTCATCTGTGTGAAAAATACCATTAAAATCCAACCAAAATGTCAAATTTAAGACGACGATATGTGGATTCTTAATGTTTGTTCACGAAATATTTTTTTTTTAAATAGAAACCTTAATTAAGCGTTCTAGCATACAGGTGGGTCACATCCTACACCGCGGTACTACCTACGAAATTGTTTCTTTTTGGTACACCTGTAGTTCAGAATCCGCGTTTTGCAACGTTGGTAAACAAACCCATCGTTTGACATGTACGTAGGAATTTCTAGCGGTATATTTTTTATTTATTTTTTGGGGCTTTTAAGGTCATTGTGACTATTTTATGTGTGATTATTGGCAAGAAAAATTGTCTGGTCCTAGAGGTTCAAAATGTGAATTATTTCTCGAGACCTCAGTTTGTAAGTTTGAATTTGGAAGGTTTAAAAATTACTTATCTGATTTATACATTAATAACCAATTCTTCAAAATATTTAATTTTATTCAATGTGATTTTAATTGCACAAAATTGGTTCAATGATTTTATTTGGGTAAGTCCTAAGGATGATCTCATATAAATCGAAACGTCCGAATGGAATATATAATTTATCATCTGAAGTTGTTTTTTTTTGTTAATCTATATGCAACATAAGAAAAAATTAAGCAAACTTTCAAATTTAATGTATGACGTTTGGTATCTTGGCAATCAACTTGGTTTCTTTAAAATGATGGATCGCATTCATATAAATTACGCGATGTTTCGACATAGGAATAACCATCGTCAGGAATTTTCCTTTAGAGCGCGCATGACTGTTTTGCAGTTAGATGAAATACAATCTAAAAACCATCATACTGCCTCTCACACCTTAGTTTTGCTATAAGTCATTATTCTAAAAAAAACACGACGAAGGATAGATTTATGGAGAACATTATGTTTCAGACAAAGATGATCATACGTTTCTTCCATTAAAACATTTTTTTAATGAGCATATGCTATAGTGTTATCACCTGTACCTACTATTTTAAAGTGTCAAGAAATTTCCTATACTTTTTGAGAAAATTGCGAATTTTTGATCAGGCGTTTTTCCAGAATTCCTCGTACTGCATGGAAAATAAATCCAAATTTTCTTTTTGTTAAGCTTATTTTTTAGAGGTGCACAGATTTTTTGTAAAGAAATTAAAAAGTGATTTTTATGTAAATTTTCAATACCTCTCCTGTTGATTTTCAGCCAAAAATGTAATTTTTTTTGTGTTTTTCCATATTAATTCAAAGTTATATATTGTCTTGTTTTAATTTTATACTTAAGAAAATTTGTTGAAAACCGATTCCGGTCAGCTTTTAAACATTTTTCAAAATTTCCATAACAGATTCTTATATGGATTGTATTTGTACATATTTTTCCTCGCTTTCCTATGGAAAATGAAGACTTTCCCCATAAGGCGTTCTTCATGCTTAATATATGTCAATTTATTTGTAAGAGCACCAATTTCAAAGCATTACAGCTAAATAGCTCTTGATTGAACCGACCTAGTCACCATATTCATTTAGTCAACACCCTATATAGACCATATGTAATAACCCAATATAAAATAGTTATAGAAACCATGAGAGTTCAATAAATATTCTACATCAAACATTAATTCAATCCTGAGACATTAAACATCCTGACCTTTTAAAGCCTCTGCTATAACTGCAGCAGTTACACGTAAATAATTACAATTTATGATGGTGCTTAATCTTTATTTCCATAAGTCGGTTTATACACGGTTTATGGGTGGCGCTCGATTTGGTGTGAAAATTTTCCATAACCCGGACTAAAAAAAAAACGAGATCACATTTTCCTTCTCACTAAAAAAGGATAAACTAATTAAACTACGTTTCTCGTAGCGTAATGAAATTCAAACACGTCCGCGATTGTTGTAATGAGAGTTATCAAATACGCTGATCGAAAGTCAATAATGAGCTGTTTGTTTTTTTTTTCTTTATTATTTCGTCCCTAATATGGAAACTAACTACTAATTGTTGTTCCTGGTTAGACTCATTAGAATATTATCGAATTCCTTTAAATATTTGCGAAAAGTTGAATTAATTTCTGTATTACTTGGGTGGGTATTTTAACGCCTTGGCATCAACACATACTGTGACGTATGTATTGTATGTTCTTTGCATTAAGGACAGTTAACCCAGATAGATAAAAAGTCACGTCATAAATAAATGGCGTGGGTTGAGCTTCATTGATATTCAAGAATCAGCACAAATTTATGTTTAAAATTATAGTTAATTAAAGATTTTATGGTCGTGGTATAGATATCTTCTTTATATTAATAGAGGGTATCAAACCCTACCTCCTGGATGCTATCCTTATTTAAAAATAATGCCACCATGATCAACCGACCTAAGACCTTTAGATAGAAAACCTTAAGACCTAAACTAAGCTCCAAACCACTATAGATAAGAGGGTGAGGGTGATCAGTTGTGTATTATTGATACATAAAGACACTAGTTTCATTCCTTTAGAAAATGACACTATTATCAACAGATCAAAACCTCCATATTTCTATTTCAGCCATTGAAGGCATCCTTGAATCTTAAAATGTCTCTATATTAGAGGCCAAGGTACACATTATCTTACAGTAGTTGGATCAGTTGCTTTTGAGATTTCGAACTTATTTTGATGTGACCATTTCCATGTAGATGACTGAATGGCCACCACGATCTCTCGACCTTGTAAAATACTTGAATGTGTGAACCAGATAAATGGGAGAATAACAGCTATGAAAAAATACTGAAAATTAAGCATAAATTGTATTTTGTTTTAAATTAAATTAATGCTGTTATTTTAACAATTGTTGGGATTTACTTTAAGCGATGACCTCGTCATCAACTTTTCCTTTAAATCAAGCATACGACCTGTTTCCGTCAGTTAATCCCATCAGTAAACGGAGCTTCGCAAAACAAACTTAATATTTCCTCATTGAACGGCTCTATGCCCGTGTGCCTATTATTAAATTTTACGCAATTACCAGATCAAGACAATTGTTATTATTTGTCGGTAACTTGGAAGGAAAAAACATAAAAACACCCACTTTAACAAAAATCCTCGACCGACCGCGAACTGAATGATAATTTTATTTTTTTGAATTTGGGAGTAGAATTTGCGCGTGACTTTAATATTCATTGTGAATAAACTCGAAAAGTTGCTTAATGAGTCAGAATATCCAACGTACTTGCGGAATAATAAAGGTGTTGATAAAAAACTGGTTTTTGTGATGTTGGGTGACTGTTAATAAGGAAATTATTGTTAAAAATCCAAAAATTGTGCTCTTTACAACCATAAAATGATGCTATACGGTAAACAAAATTGAAATTAAATAGATTTTGTTAGAGAATGATCTCATACATGGTAATATGAAGAAAAATTAACATTTTATAACTTCTAATAATAAAACAAATAAATTCTGCCTGCCAATGTCCTTGCCTTTTTTTTTAGGAAAACCGCTGTAGGCAGGAAAATTTGCAAAAATAATTTTCCTATTGCATCCTCTCTACATCACACAATTTTAATTGTATATATGACAATACTTCAGGACGTGGGTTATTTTTAGTAATTTCGCATCAGTTCAAGCTCAAGGTTGTCAAACACGCTAATTTTTTTTTATATACTTGTCTTGTTTATTATCACTTTTAGAACTACAGTACAGCCAAAAACGGTTATAAAACCTTCAACCAGCGAGGCTTAAGCAATTACCCAAGATGCATAATCCTATCAAAATACAACACAATAGTCCCATTGTCAAAACCTAATTAAGTAAATAAACATTATGTAAATAAGAACAATAGACATCCCGAGAAAGGAATACGCTGGAAATCGTTGCCCATCAGAACAATTTCGCGAAATTTCGATGGCAAGATATTCGATAATATGCAACTCGATACGGACTTTGTAATATCAAAATCCGTGCCGCAAGATTGACGGCCTGGGAACAAAACAACTTATTACCATATAGGATAATGAGAGAGTGTCTTTTATGTACAATAAAAGTCACCTTGAGAACTGTATGTGCTAAGCATTCTCTCTAATTGTTAATTTCTCATCAGATGCTTTGTACTTTTTCTTTGGAAATTCATGATTTCTGTGAATTGTGGTGATTGTTATTAACTTTTGTTGCTAGATTGTAGTTTAAATAAAGATTATAGCGGATTAAAATGGTTTATTTGGGTGTGGAATATAAGGCAAGGTGAGTTACATTTTGACCTGAAAATTCTGAGAGAGTTATAACAAGTTAAATTATTAAACAAAATAGAAACATAAAATCCACAGTGAAAATTTACAAAAACTTTAGTCATATTATATATTGTCCTGTCTAATGATGCCCTTATGGCGAAACATTTGACCAATTTTATAATATTTTTTTTTAATTCATAAAAGTTATTTAAATATGTTTCGAGAGCATCATCATCATGTCTAATTCATATGACTAAATTGTTTAACAAGTATTGTCCGTTTACTCATTATAATGGTTTCATTAGCGTCTTCTAAACTATTGAAAAATTTGAATATCCATATCTGAATTAACTAAATCAGGAAAATTTTAGATATATCCTTGGCATCTGTCGGGATATAAAAACTATGCATGATATTCTCTGTTTTTTGGTAACTTTTTGTAGGTAATAAATTTTATTGTCGATAAACTAAAATTCCATAAATAATAAACAAAAATTACATTCAAGTCTACATGGTAAATATTTTCTGTGAATTTTAAACGGAATAACTACAAATATTTATTTTGTTTAACTGCAACAGGTAAACATACGATTTATGACTACTGTAGGTGACTTATTTTCCATTTAAAATAAATAAATAGATTTTTAATCTGCCTTCTTCTCTGTGGGTTTTTGTCACGGCCAATAGGTGTCTAATATACGGATATTAATACACCTGCTGCAACACCTTACTAACAAGAAGATTTTTTAAATTGTTACTTCAATAAATCTAGTCTGAAATATTCTGCACTAAAATCGATTAATTTTTAGGCTTCTACTAAGTACTTTCGTGAACAAACTATCGATTTTTCAAGTAAAACTACATGACCAAATTTTTCTAGGTTTTTTCTAAAAAAAATCCACATATCTAACAACATTATGCATCAGAAGGAGAAACTTACCCCAAAGGCTCATTTTAAAGAAAAGAAAATTCCGAGTAGGAAAACCGTACTAGAAGAAAAACAACAACACAACGAACACCTGACGAATGAATGGCGAGCTGCGAGAGCGTGAAGTACCGGCTACCAGAGATATTGGAACGGGAACAAACAAAAATTCCGTACCGTTTGTTCCATATCGGTTCAATCGGATTCGATCTTACGTCAATCTTGAGTATAATATGAGCTGATTTTGCGAAAAAGTACATTTTTAAAAATGAACCCAATTTTCATCTGATGGCACACATCATTTTGAGTACTAGAGAGAGCATTTTGAGTTGAGGATTTAAGTAGTGCAGTTTTGGTTGGACCTTTTTTTAAATTTCTTCCATTTTTGAAACGATGGATGCTTACGGCATATTATGCTATTAGGGCTATAAACAAAACACCCTCCCTCTGGTCAGCTAATAGGTAGATTTATTAATTTTTCCCATGCAAGCAGACCTCACTATTTTTTACCAAAACAGTCGAGATCCACCATACTCAACAAGCATTATTAGAAATAAGTATGTCATTATAATTGTATAACAACATGTAAATATTATACAATTTTCCGCATTACAGCATGAAATAAAAGTACAGGCGATCCTTTGTGCTACTTAATATTGTACCATTAAAAATAATAATTCAATATAATTGTCTGGGTGCACGACTATTATTGGAATAATGTAATAAATATATATAGATAATATTGTGGTATTTTAACAGCAAGACCAACCTATGCTTGCTAAAAACCCAATAAAATACATACATACAGTTATTATTGACAGCCTGACATGAATCAACCATTATGTCTTATTATTTACCTGTATCAACACTTACAAAGACGTTTTACGTAATTTGTTTGAAGTACGCCTACACACTCTCTTACTTTGGTGTTGGGCGTGGGTTTTTTTTATTATTATAAAATGCCTATTCGATTTTCCGGCTACGTAAAAATTTTCTTATTAAAGATGTGAAAAAAAAATCATTTTTTTTTTTTAATCTACTGAGCCATCAGAGTTTTTAATACCCCCAGAACATTTCTGCCATAATGCATTTCATGATGCCTTAAAGGTTAACCTGGTATTTATTTACTGTCATAAGCAGATTGCACGATACCATTCTAAATGCGGGTGGAGCAACGTGAAAAACGATTTTAAATTTCGTGACCTTTTTATGATGGAATGTTATGGTTCAGTAACAACATTTATTTTTTTAAACCTAAATAAAATATATAAGTGGTGTTAGGTATCTGTAATGAACTAAAAATAAATTCTTACCTTAAAAACAATATGTACTTACCTTTTTTTTATCAGAGACACTTAATATTTATCACTTTTTTATGAACTGTCCAAAATAATAGATTATTTTTGAAAAAATACTTGAAAATGATATGGGTATACATTTTGTCAAATTTATGAATCACATGTGTGAGAAAAACTTGTGTATTCCAAGGTAATATTTTTTAATAACATCATAACACTACATTTTAACAATTTATTACAAATGAAACCAGTTTCATAAAAATGTTACAGGTTAAGAAATACACAACAATAAAGGGTACAGCATACACAGTTGGAAGTTTAAATCTCTTTTTTTGTTACTACCAGTGTGGAAGAAAATTGGCTGATGTATATATAATTTATATAGTATTTAAAAATGCTATAATTTTAATTACAAGAAAAAAAAACAAACAAAAGACCAATTTTTTTTTCAATTATGAGGTATTTTACCCTGTGTGGGGTGTAGCATGTACAACTAATTTTAGTGAAATTAAAACTCTCCAAAATTGTGTAATAAAAACATTATTTAATCTGCCCTACAGAACTAGACTTAAACATTCATCAAAAAAGGTAAGTTAATTTTTAAAATTATTAACCATCAGCTTAAGAGTAAGACCACATTCATCTTTGATAATACTGTGTATGAAATTACATAATACTTGACAATGTAACAATATTTACTTAAACCATGTTAGAGCAAATATTGCTCTGCATAATCCAGTATCAAAAGTGTACACTTCTTTTAATTATTTACCTGTAGATCTAAGTAACTCCAGTACTATATATCCATTTAACTGTGCCATTAAAAATTATTTTTTAATCCCTATTATCTGTATCTTGCAATGTCATGGAATATATTGTCTCTGTTACCAAAGCTTTATGCATTGTTTAGGACACATCTTTGCTTAGATACAGTGAATTTTTCTCTCCTACAGAGAGAGCATGATTTATTATAGTAGACACAGTGGCATGTATTTCTAAAACCATTAACATTATTATAAAACAATAAGTTCCAAATCCATGGCCCTTAATAAAGTTTTGGCATAACCAGATAACCAAATTGCTCACTCTGAATATAAAAAAATTATATCCATTCCTTAAAAAAACATGTAATTTGTCATGAAACAAATTTTGTTGATGCCAATGATATTGTGTAAAGAACTCTAGTGATGGTGAGGATTAAAAATTGAGCATTGAATGTAAAATTTTTATCTGAATTCGTAGGAAACTGTGCACACCCTACATAAAAGGGGTACTTATGTAGTATGTAGGTACTTAAACTAATTTAGATACAAAAATCTTGCTACATTTTTTCAAACAATTCGGCACACACTTTTTTCTTCTTAGTGTCCAATTTAATGAATGCCATAATTTCACAAAAAAAACATATTCTTACTTCATTTGCAAGTGATGTATCCAATTCACTACTATGTATAAAATAAGTACTATACTCTTTATAATCTTTTCATGCCAAAAAATCAAATAAAAGAAAAGAAAAACTACAGGTAAGTACTTACTACTTCTAGGAGGAGATGTAGGTACAGGAGGCTTATGTCTATCCCCACACAGCCTACCAATTTTACTAGGCGGCCTTATTCCACTTTTTGATGAGGCAACACTGGCTAATGATGAGGCACTAGTGCTCAGTTCAGAGGTACTAACTAAATTTGAGGGTTTTGCCTTTTCATCTGGAGGAGGTTGAGTTGAAGTATTAGACATTTTGGCACCTTAATTTATAAAACACTAAAAAAAGCAAACAAATATTAGAATAGTATTGGATACTTAAAAAAATTAATTTTCATTGAAGTAATATGTTCTGTCTAGTTTAAAAGTGCCTAGTTAAATACTGTGTTTGGTATTAGTCAGGATGTACTTAGAAGTTTAAGCATTTCCAATTTATTCAAACATCCTCTCCTAATTATAAAGTAACTTAACTAGTCTTGAATTAAATATTTCCATATAATGAATGAGCTTCAGGAACCTAGTTGTTCCCAAAGCTTATTGGCTGTGTTTGTTTACATTTTCCATAAAAGGTCAACTACCTGTTTTGTTTCTTAATTGTCCACAAATTTATGTATGACTAAAATGTGTCTTAATTAGTAATAATTATAATTAATTAAGTTATGTGCGATCAATTGCAATCTTGGATTTGTAAACAACGACGTTATTAATAGATTTTTAAATAAAAATCGCCATCTCCACTTCTATGGGTTTTATAATACCATAACGTTCATCGAACAAGCCTAATAAAAAATAAAGTTAAATTACTTAAGGTTGTACTTACATAAGCTAAATCCTTAAATAAATTTACTATTAATACAATAAAAATTACGATTTATGAATAATTTTTCTTAGTATAATTCACAAAAACCATCATTTTTAGTTTACTCATAAGGGAACTGTCAAAATCAGCTGTACATTCTCGCTTCCCGCCATTGGGTAAAATCCAATCACATGACCTTATTGTGTTGCTACATTGCAATCGCCCGACCAATTACACCTCTAGTTTCTTATACAAAATGGCGTCCGTCAGTTTGACGTTTCATTTTCAAAATATAACCTAAATTAATAATTTCTCTAATGATTTGACGATGGCTGTTTTTAGAGCTTTGGGGCGAAATATCCCCTATTTAAGGCAACAATTCGGGGCCCTGCTGGGAAACACGAGCAAGTCAGTGAAGTTTATTTGCGGGGTTGTGCTTATAAGCTATGGGCTTACTTACTTCTGGGATGCTCAGTTTATACAGGATTACATATCTGTTACACCAGGATTTATTATGCCCCCTACACGAATTTGGTCTTTATTCATCTTTTGTTTTATGGAAATACATTTTTGGGAGGTCCTGGTGGATATCATTACGGTAGGATTATGTGGAAAACTGATAGAGCCTCTGTGGGGTCCCATGGAAATGATGACATTCTTTGCACTAGTAAACTTTGGTGTTGGATTAATAACAACAGTTTTTTACTTTATATTGTATTACTGCGTGGATGACGCGACGTTTTTGTATCATGTGCACATTCATGGACTTGCAGGCTACATTGCCGGTGTATCTGTGGCAGTCAAACAAATTATGCCTGATCTAGTCATTATGAAAACACCTCTCGGGAAATTAAGTAACAGAAATATACCTTTAGCTGTCTTTTTTCTGTCTTTAATTTTTAAACTTATTGGATTGGTAGATGGTACCTATCCTACAATGTACTTTTGGGGTATGATCATCAGTTGGGTTTATTTGAGGTTTTATCAGAAGCACAGTGGTTCTAGAGGAGATATGGCTGATTATTTTACATTTGCAAGGTAATATATCTTTTTTACTTATATCTATTAAGTATTTAAATGTGTTTCTTGTGCATTTACAATTAGTTCCACTTTTTTGGAATGTAAAACAATAGTCATTTAATTGTAAAAGTGAAAGTTTCGAACTGGCACAATTTCAAGTAGAAGTGGATTTGGAAAATATAGGGTTGACTCAGGCAATTGTAAATGATTTTGACAGGTTTATCTCAGTACTAAAAAGTAAATCTCACTGATTCAAAACAAACCTTTTTTTTTAACTTTCAATTCTTTAAACATTATTAGAAGTTGTTTGTGGAACTATATTATGGAATCAAACATGTTTACATTTTTCTTAATAAACTAGAATCAAGAGTAAATGAAAACATGGTTTTTTGTTAAATAACTGTCATGCTTAGAGTCCAACAATATTCTATTTCCTATATATTATACTTTTCATCATACATCAATGTTTGATTAAATTTTAACGCACACAAATTGTATTGTCTAGAGAGTACAACTCTTAAAAGTTAAAATTCCAAAACCAGATGTTATTGGTTTAACTGAGCATATATGCAACCAGCCATAATGATCTAAATGCAAAAACTACTTACCTGTTTTAAAAAGAAATTAAAGCAAAATTATCATATTTCTACTATCGTTTATTTGTAACTGGAATTTTAACCCCATTGCTTGATGGCCTTTATCTTTTACCCCAGTTGACCGAAAAGTATATTATTTCTTTTAAACTCCTATAAGTGAAAGTGAAAGATAAACATCTTCTTTCTGATAAACATTCAGATTAAATTTGTATTTCTAGCTTTTTCCCAAATGTGATCCAACCCCCAATTGCTGTGGTAAGCAACAGTATTTACAATGCCTTTGTAAAGATTGGGCTCTGTAAGAAGAGCTTGAGAAAATTTGATATGGCAAACCCATCTGGAGTCACCGTTACTGTGCCTGGTGTAGATCAGCATGATATGGAGAGAAGAAGGTTCCTAATTTATATCTTGTATTTCTGAATGAAATAACCAAATAATTTTTACAGACAAATCGCTCTTAAAGCCCTAAGTGAACGTTTATCAAAACCACAAAGTAGTGACAAGCAGCCACTTTTACCACTAACAGTGAGCAGTCCAAAAGTGTCACTTCCACCGAGGGTAATTCCAAGCACAGTAGGTGTGTCAGCTACTGCACAAGTTAATAATCAGCAGGAGTCCAATGTCACGGAAACACCATCAGTTTCCAGTACATCTAGCAGTATATTTATTCCTAATACTACTACTTCAGGTACTTAGCTTATTTAAGGTCTTTTGGGTGTTAACGTTTTTCTTTTTTGCGCACTTTCCTTCATGTATATTATGTAACGATTATTGTGATGTATTAGGGTTAAGATAGCAATAAAAGAACTATATTTTATTGTGAATTTATTGCACAGAATTGGGGTTTTATTTGGTTTATTTATTGGAATCCAGTATCACCAAGATATGTTAAGGAAAGTTTACTATATTATTTCATCACTGTAGATAATGTAAGATTTAAATAGACTAAAGTTGAAAATTATATAATTGTTAACTTTATTTTTTAATATATTAAATTAAAAAAAAAACATGTGTTTTATTCTCAATCATTTTATTATAATATAATATGATATAAAAACAACAGCATAAAAACATGCAGTTGCAGAGTCATCGCTTAATAAAATTGCACAGCTTTACATTTTAAGTCCCTTAAATTAAATATTCATTTAGCATAAAAATAATGGCAGTGAACCTTATAGTCCCAGCTTTTATACTAATTAAAACGCATAAAACATAAATAAAAACTTAAAATTAATATTTTTGCTTTGAGTAAAATACCCGAACAATGGCGTAAATTTTTTTTTACTTAAATGTATTGTTAAAAATAAAACTTTGTGCCATTGACAGGAAAGAACAGGGATTTTTGAGCAGATTTGATTTGTATGTTCTATGATAGTTTGTAGGCATTTTTTTTGAAATTCAAGGATACATAAAAAATATAATATGTTGTGGCGAATTTGGTTCAATTTCCTATGATTTTTAAAAATATTTCGGATTAAAAAAAATAGAATCACACGCCATATTTTATATAGTCAAGAATTAAATAGTCCATACTTGCAGTGGAGTCGTAGAGTAATTTATATGTTTGTTCACAATAGATACAGGGTGTACCAAAATATTTGAATACCAATTTTTAAGGTTAGTGGTTTCAATAACAATTGAAGTCATGACCAATTTATTTTGAATTTGAATTATTTATGGAAGAAAGAAATCTAAAACAATATATAAGGTGTCATGAGAAACAATAAAGTAATAAGTATTTAAAATAGGGAAACTTCAATGAACAAAACCAAACTATTTAATTTAAAAAAAAATGTTAAATACAATTTTTAAGGAAAGGAAAGAAAATTAAATTAACTGCAAAGTTAAAAAAAATAGGAAAAAAACTTATCAATCAATAAGAAAATCATTTTATAAGAAAATAAAAGTAACCTTTCAAGATGAAGAAAACCAAAATTTTATAAAGAATCCAAAAAAATTTCAAAAATCCTTCCAGACTTAACATAATTATAGAGGTCAGACCCAAGTCTGGTCCCAACCGCAAATGGAAATAAAATTATTGTCATTTTAGTTCCTAAGGAGAAAATGCATTAAAAAGCCAGAAAAAAGAAAAATTCTTCCTGAAGAATAATTGTAATATGTTGAGACTGTAACGAGAAATTAAATTGTTTACATATCTGTTTTATAAAATGTTTACAAAAATGTACATATAAATAGTTCTAGTATATTACATGATTAAAATGAAACTTTTTGAATTTTTCAAATTATTCTTTCCACCAAAACCTGCGAGTCAAAATTTTGATTCCTGAGGCATAAACTAATTTGTTTATTTTGAGGGACCCAACTAGCATTTTTGGCAACAGCTACGTAATCGCGACTATAAAGAATACTTTAAAGTTGTGGTTACTAGTCGCGGGAACCGTTTAGGCACCGTTCTGTTACCACTTTTTTACCAAAATTGGGAATGATTTTGCTATAGCAAATACGTAATTCTATAGTCCCGGGAAGTTCTTTTTAACTTCATAAAGTAGTAATTGTGCAGTGCTAGTTACTAAGAAGTTACTGAGACAATATTATGCAAACATTTTGATTCTCTTTCTTTGTCAACACAAATAATTTTATATGTCCGTCTTTATTTTAAGTGATGGCGTTGTATCGGGGTTAATCTACTTCATATTGTATTTAATATAGCTGATATTATCGATTACCGGAGTGGAAAATAAAAAAATCTATAATTTAAAATAAAAAGTCTATAATTTAATAAAAATTGCATGTATTCCGATTTTAGCAAATTCATAAAATCGTGCAATACCTTTTCACAAAATGGAGTCAAATAATAAAAAAAAATATGGCGAATTGTTGTTAGAGTTACCAAGAAGTTTCTTTTGTTACTTCAAAGTAAAAATAAGTAAATTATTTCAAAAAAATGCTACTATAAAGTATATTTTACTGCATAGTAGAAATAATTACTTAAAGGTAATTTGCTTTAATAGCCAAGGTGGTAAATATTACTTTAAAGAAGAAATAAGGGTAACTATTTCGGTCTTGTTACTGATAATATTACTTCAAAGTGTATTACTGCGTGGTAATATTTTGATGTTCCTATGTAGTCGCAAGAACTTGAAATTTAACTTTGTAATCGCGCTTACTGAAAAGTTCCCATTTGATCTCCCACCGACCAATATTTTATACTTTATAGTAACGACGTTGTAAAGGTAATTAGGTCAGGTCGCTAAGCGGTATCAGCTACCATCAGAGTTACCGCAAAGTAATAATTACTACTATTTTTTACTTGGCAGTTATTTAAACTTATAAGATATTTTTTTGGTACCAGTTACCGATTTATTACTTGAATAAAGTAATATAGTCAAACAATGTTGTAGCCGTAACTAAAATTGCTAGTTGGGGAAGGAGGCAGAGGAACTATCTCTCCCTCTCTAGGCCGTAAGTTTTATTTTTCCCCCTTTCCTTAAAAAAATTAAATAAAAGCAGCAATAAAATAAAGATATTTTTATCATATTTATAAATATTTTGATTTCTCATCAATTTTCATAAACTACGGGTCAATTAAGCATAAAAGTCATAACTACAGTTGATATTATTCCACTGCTTCATACCCATAGAAAATTCCAAGACATTTTATGCATGTTTTTTAACTTATCAGTTAAATGTTATGGACATTTGAAATTGTGAATTTATACATAGAATTAATAAAAATTGAAGTTATAGTTGCTTAATATTTCATAAGATAACCAAAAAATTATAAAAGACTTTCCGGAAGAACATATCTGCTCTGTTAACCTTCTTTATATATTTTCGCCTTAAAAAAGTAAAATCCTTCAAACCAATATTAAAATTATTTTTTCCATGGCACATCCAATAGCGGCCTTTACACCGAAAGTTTTAACTGCGAGATTTTCGAAATGCACGATCAATCGCACGTGTAATTGTTTCTGTGTAAAGGTAAATAAATCAGAGAGGTTTGAACGCGTGATTCTTTCTGAACAAGCACGCGTGATTTTCTACAAGTCTTTACACGTAAGGTTTTAACTGAGTGAAATAAAAAGATCATGTTTTTATTTAATATACATATTTGTTCCATTTGAACTGTTTCTTTGTGGAGCGCGTTATGTCGGACGGTCGTTGTTGGAGCAAAGAAGCTGTTACAGATTTTATTAATATTTACCGAGAATATCCATGCCTTTGCCAAATAAAAAGCAAGGAATACAGTAACCGAAATCTTAAAAATGTCGCCTATGATAAACTAGTTAAATTCAGTAAAGAAGCTGGGTCCAAGGCCAACAAAGATTCTAAGGGGATCGTTTAAAAAAGAGTTGAAAAAAGTGAAGGATAGCAAAAGGTCTGGCAGAAAAAAATGTCGCAAGATAATTTATATACACCAGTGCTATCGTATTTTGACCTCCTTCAATTCACCATGGATGAAGAGATTCCTGCTAATAGTGTATCGAATATTGACGAGGAAACTACCGAAGATCTGATAGAATCTGAATATGGTAAAGGATCTAATATTAACGCATCTACTACGCCTAATAATAATCAACAGAAAAACGATGTAAGTATTATTTATTTCCAAACAAACTATATATTTTATTTTTTTTGGGGAGAAGAAAATGAAGGCAATTTCGTTAGAAACTTGCCCAAACCCGTTATTAAAAAACCAATAAATAAAAGAACAATTGAGGAGACCCAGCATGAATTTATGAAAGTCTGCACAACGGCATTAACGTCCCAAAAAAATATGAGTGAATTTGACGCCACAGGTTGTAATATTGCCAAAAAATTACAAAGAATGCAACCCGATCAAGCACTATATGCAGAGTCCATAATAAATACTGCACCATTAAAAGGATTAAGAAATCAATTATCTGAAAATACAGATATATGCCAAAACTCTGAAGTTTTTTCATCTGCGAGCTCATCAACGTCTCAAAATCAGTACGGTGGAGTAACATTTCCGTCATATTCAAATAGTAGTGAAGTAAAAATAGAACACAGTTTGGAAAATAATGTGAAACATTATTATGAAAATATACAATTATTGTAATTTGTCATTCTTGTATTTTTTGTTTGTTTATAGTAATAAACGTTACATTATTACCTTCATATCGTGGGCTTACTGCAAAAACCCTCTAAGTCCAATTTTGGTCGATTTTAATATAAGAGCGCAGCTAAGTCCAAAGTGTGATTTAGAATAGTCTAACAAAATCCTGTAAGTCCATAAAATTTCTTAATGGCTTTTTTTTATACCTCACAAATCGTTTAAGTCCAAAAACAAAAATTTAATACAGCTAAAATACTGTAAGCGCGCTTTATCGATTTTTGCAGACTTTTATATTAGCAGTTAATTAATCTTTAACAGCAAAACCCTTTAAAATACTTCAATGGGTTTACAACACACAACAGATTTATCCCAAAATATAATAAAAAACAGAAATAAGAATAATGAAGGAGAAACTGTCAATTGGCTTAAAGTAAAATGCTTCAGATATGAGAAAAAAAGACCAGGGGTTATCTTGTACAGATACGATCATTTCTCTGAATTTAAAGAAATTAGTGTTTCTGGTAAAGGACGGCCAAAGATGTTGGAAGAAATAAATCTTAAAGATTTATATTCAAAAAAACTTTCAATAACACAAAAGAAAAAAAATAGTTTACTGCAGTTATGTAAAAAAGGTGACATACCTGAAGAATTTCATGGTTGGTACAAATCATTGCCGACATCAAAGACCGCAGTCGATTCAGTTCCTGGCTTTGAAAGTGAAGAGGAAAGTGATGATGTTTGAGTAGATTTCATATTTTTCTCCTTTATTTTATTTTAAAGGACTTTTTAATTTGTACGTTTTACTTGTATTTTGACTAAGGAATTAAATCTTATATCTTGAATAATTACTGATTTTTATTCTGCAAAAAAGCTCTAAATCCATTTTTTTCCTCATTTTCCTATATTTTCTGGTAAAAAATACGAGTATTTTAAATTGTTTATAGGTTAAGTTTTAGCTTTTGTTAAACCACATCCTAAATTCCCAGTTCCATTTTTTTTAAATTATTTACTGATTTTTCCATTAGACTTTAAACTTAATTTTCTCAAAACTATGGTATTGGGACTTAGAGGGTTTTGGCAGTAAGCCCACGATATGTTCTTCTTTCAATGATACGAGGTATAGCCTTATGATAGCCTTACAAGTTTGTTGTATTAAAATGCTTAAAGTTGGTGCAGATATCCCTGTGGAAAATTTTAAGTCCTCATAGGAACGCCCAGTGGCCAAAAGTCTCAAAGTAGCAACTAGTTTTTCTTCGGCACCAATGGCTTTCCTCATGATTGTGTTTTTTTTTAAATATTCTCAATTTTACCAAATTCAGCAAATAGTCAAAACAAGTATTGTCCATTCTTAGGTAATTTTTATAATCTTCAGGATAGTTTTCTTGCAAATGTTGAATTAATGGAATATCATTATACCGGGACCTGTAATATTATTTTGATGAAGAAACGAAGTAATAGTTACAAACGTTACATATAACCAAAGTAATTAAACGTAAGTCTTACCGGTAACGCTTATTCGATTTTTTGGGCATCATTGTTATTCCAGCTGCCACTATAGCAATTATACGTTTATTTTCCTCAGATACCAACATATTTGAATATACAAATTAAATAATATAAAGAAAACCTCTCCTAAACCTTTTAAAAAAAATACAAATTTCACGTCTCGTTCCACGCGCCACGTAATCGCGGCCGATTTATCCTTTACGCGTCAGGATTTACGCTCGCTATTCATTCCAAACAGTTTTAACCAAACGCAAGAGTTTCTTGGTAAATTACGAGTTTTTTTGAGCCACAGTTTTGATCGCAGTTTTGACCGTCCAAATTTGCATGCTAACAATCGCGCGTTCCGCAGCGCGCGGTTAAAACGTTACGTGTAAAGGCCGCTAATGAAAGCCTCTGTAAAAGATTAATATGGAAAATATATATATTCTCCAGCCTCTAACCAAAATATTTTAAATACTCCCACATCAATTTTGCACTAAATTTCGTTTGCTCGGAGTGGAAGCGAAAACGTTCGTAGAATGATTGCTAAAATCAGCCGTCTCTTGCGACTGATATCCGGCGTCAGTCAAATCGTTTTTAAAAAGCTTAAACCTATTTTTGATGCCGACGTCTTCACATTGAAGGGTATTATTATCGTTCGCTTCCAAGTCGGCGGACTTAAAACTATCGCTCAGTCTTTTTCGTTGACCTGCAATGTATTTATTTAAATTATAGTTTCTCATTCGTCCAAGTTACTTACCCTTTCCTATAAACAGTTTGGAATGGGGGGTGTTGGAGTTCGATACGTCCATTTTATCGGAATCGGTGCTTGAGCATGGCGAGGCCAAACTTACTTGTTTATATTCCATACTCCAATTGACGGTCATGTCCGGGTTGGTGGTGTTGTTATGCCGTAGTGGCGAAAATCCTTGTTCTAAAAACATGCCTATAAAACATTATTTTATTTATTATTCAACCGTACCCTCATCCACAAAACTTTTGCTGGTCATTGCCTGATTTTCTATATCAGGCACTATTAAACTGGCATCAACACTCATTTTTTCATTGGAAGAGAAATCAAGGCGAGATCTAGACAGTCTTTTTGGAGGGGTCTTAGTTATTGGTGATAGATTGCATTCTCTTAACTCTGGCATGTCAAAGGGGCTCTCCAAACCTCTTGCAAAGGGAGAAAATTGAATTGGAGATAGGCCTGAAAATTTGACAAAATTATTTGCAATAATACCAAGTATTACTTTGATAATCAAAAGAAAGAAAGTATTTTATAGGGTCAAGCACAGTATAATAATAATTTATCTATATCATATTAATGCAAAAAATAATTGAATTATCAGAATTAGTTCCTGTTTATCAAATAGACTACAATATGTTGATCTTAGGGAGGTGAAATCTGAGGTTTACACTTTACTTAAAACTCTGTGTTTCCCAAGGAGCACGATCTAAGACCTCTGTTATTGTTAATTGCTTAAAAGTTTTGTTGATGTTTTCAAAATATACATGTAATCAAATCTATAGTGGACAGTATTGCATTACAAAATAATTTAAATAACATTGTAGGCTGCTGCACTCTGAATGAGATCAATTTGAATAGCAAAAAAATATTCACCTTTAACTCTGAATAAGAATAAAATATTGCAATTACAAGATTTTTATCAATTAGCCGACATTTTTGGTCATAACTTGGAAGTTACTTAAGATATTTTCATAATTTTTTACATCTTTATAGTGGGGTTCCTTAGGAGGGATTTGAGAGTAAAAATCTTATTCTGGGTTAAAAATTCAGCTAGGTAACATTGTTTGGGTTGGGGTAGTTTTTTTTTTGTTACTCTTCGTAAATTCTAATTTTCCTTGAGAATATTTTAAGAAATAGGGAAATATGCTTAAAAGAGTTTTAGTCCAAGAAAAGGCATTTCTTACCAAACATTTTCATATGAGAATGATTCTTGAACCTCAAAATTTCTTTGAGTTAAAGGGAATTTTGTCGATGAAGATTCC
The DNA here is from genome assembly GCF_022605725.1 of Anthonomus grandis grandis. Taxonomy (NCBI): domain Eukaryota; kingdom Metazoa; phylum Arthropoda; class Insecta; order Coleoptera; family Curculionidae; genus Anthonomus; species Anthonomus grandis. Next base: position 23,564,504 of record NC_065556.1, on the reverse strand, counting down.
AGATCCACCAAATTTAAAGCTTTCAGAACTATATATTGAATTAACATAATAAACTACTTCAGATATTTTCATAATTTTTTTACATCATTATTAGTGGGATTCCTGAAGACAAAAAAATGGAAAAATGGTCAACAACCTGGAAAGAGTTGACAAATTTTAAAGTTTTAGGATTTTGAGGATATTTTCTGTTTAAAAGGACTTTGTATTTGTTAGGTCTCTCCTTCATTGGTAATTTAACCCTTAAAGAGAGTCTCTGGTTAGAAAAGCTGAAAAGTCAAGGCAGTTTTGGGGTTCTTTAATAATACCCTTTAGAACTAAATAGTCATTAAGACTTTCTTTCTTTCACATTACAAATATGAATCAATATGTGCTTATAAAATTATTATAATAAATAACATTTTATAAGAAATAAAATAAGATAAGATAAAAACAATATTAAAACCATTTACAATTTGAATAAATCTACTTAAAGCATGCATATGAAGATAGTAATGTAACAAAAGTTATAGATAGTTAAGTAAACAAAACAACAAAAAATAATCAATAAAAAAATGTGCATTTTTAGATCTGATTAAAAACTTCTTGGAGGTTTAAATTTAAAAAATGAACAAACAAACAAAAATTTAAAGAAACAAACAAAAAATAACTGTAAAATGTATAATTACTTGTAGACAATGCAGGTGAAGATATCACACTCTGTACATCCTGGTCAGAAGGGTCAGTCTTGGAGTCTCTTTCTGGAGTATTTTGCTCAAACTCAAATAGCTGTTTGTACAATGAATTATTCTCCATGTGATCTTCATTATATTCTTGATCTTCTTCATGGTAGTTAAAGTAAGGTTTAAGTGCCTCCTCCAGTTCCTTTGGAAGCACTGGGGGCAGAGTTAACACAGTCTGTGTAGAACCTATAAACAGAAAACTCAATAATATTGCTTCGAAAAAAAAATTGAAAATTTAACAAGAATTTATGATATACCTTCACAAGTCATTGGTTTAGGGGTTTTAGGAGTGCTGGCCTTAGATGAGGGGCTCTTATCCCAACTGGAACAGTCTTTCATTAAAGGAACATAATGATTGGTCTTAACATGCATAGGGCTAGGAACTATTTCCTTCTCACTAAAAAATGTCTCAATTTTTTTCTGCACTAAAGAATCCACCTCTGGATTATCCATGGTGCAAACGTGCTGACTGACAGTTGTCTCATCTATATCTGCTGGCTTAAGAGACGATATATCATCTATGGTCCATTTAAACTTTTGATCTGCCTTAGGGGTGGAGTTTTGGGCAAAAACCGTTGGACTACAATGTTCAGTATCCACTGCACATGTATGTTTAATATAAAATAAACACTTACCTGAAAGTTGGGAGATGAAGCCTTTCGATCAAGTGTTGTTCAAAAGGGTTGATAATTTTAGCGAACCGCGATGGAGGCGTGGAAGCATTCGGTAAAGTTCGAAATGGACTATCAGAACTTACCCCATAAGACACTCTTTTCGCTAAGATACTCACTTGGGACTTTGGGGTCATATGTTTTTCAGACTTTTCGTTTAACGCTTTAAATTCCATTGAGTTTTTCAAAAAGCAATTTGTCGTATTTATGAATTAAAATATGTACAGGCTAACGTAAAATAATAGTAGTAGAAGTGGATAATATATTAAAAATACATAATAGTCAAAATATCATACTGCGCCCGGTAGGAACGTAAGCAAAAATGAACGGCCGTTAACTGAAAAAGGGTCGAACCGTAAATATTTTCAAATTTGAAGTTTCATGACGGTTTCAACTTTACGGTTCTACCAACAAAACATTTTAAATTTTGTACAGAACATTGTAGTTTATGGGTATTTTAAAAGCCTTATTTTTTTGTATATAGGAAAAGTAACAAAATATATAAAACTTTACACAAATAACTTATAACAAATATTCAAATAATTCATAATAAAATGGTACCTAGTAAGTTGAAAATATTGGCACCACTGGCATAATGATAACATTCAAAACAAAAAACGTCAAATTCCTGTCAAAATAAACATAACCTCAACATTTATTGTTGATACTCGATGACGAAAATCCGTATTTACTTGGGATAGGGCATTTTGGGGCTCAAAAATAAGAAAAAATGGATGGTGCTCCAAAAAGGGGTCGCGGTAGAGGTAGGGGCGGTCGTGGACGTGGTAGGGGGCGAGGACGGGGCCGCGGAAGAGGCAAAAAAGCGGTGAAAGTGATCGAAAGCGACGAGGAAATTGAGACCCCGGAAAATTCTCAGGAGCCTTCAGAAGAGCCCCAACCCGAACCCCCCGTGCTTGAAGAGCCAGGCCCTCCACCAAGTATGTATATTAATGTCAGAGTAGAATCCCTCTAGTCTAGTCTATTATTTTGTTTAAAGTTGACTTGGAAGCAGATATATCACAGCTTGAAGCTCCAACATTTACAACAATTAATAGAGGCCCTCCAGAGCCTATGCTAAGACTTAACTGGGATCATAAAGTTAATTTAATAGGAGAAAAGGTGTTAAACCCCATGATACACTGCTGTGATACATGTTTGAAACCAATTTTGATTTATGGCAGAATGGTAATCTCTTTAACTAAATAGAGGCAATGATTAACTAATGATATAATTTTTTTTTTAGATCCCTTGTAAGCATGTGTTTTGTCTTGCCTGTGGCAGAAAAGAGCATAAGCAGTGTCCAAGGTGTCTGGAAAAAGTGTCTCGAGTAGAGCAAACTGGTTTGGGTACGGTGTTCATGTGCACCCACGGTGGTAGTATGTATGGGTCCACTGGCTGTAGAAGAACTTATCTTTCACAAAGAGATTTGCAGGCCCATATAAACCACCGGCATGTCTCAAGTTTGCAACAAATTACCACACCACAACCCATGGAGGTAGGGTTTTTAAATACAATATTAATGAATTATGTCAGCCTTATTTTTTAACTCTCCAATTTTTGCCAGTATAGAAAATAGCTGAATAATCTGAAAAACTAATTATTTTACCTTGTTCATGCAGTTTCAAAATCTCACTTTATCACCAAAACTTTCTTTTACAAATCTTGACAATCTCCAAGGCTTTTGTAGTCTCTACTACAAAAACTCAAAGAGACTATTGTTTTTGTTTTAAATGGACAGCATCATTAATATAGTCAATAAAAAAAAACATATTTTATGTATCTATATTAAACCTTAGATTATGGAGCCTGAGAGGACCTCACTTCGCCCTAGCAAAGCAAACATAGTAAATGACCCCCGGTCTAATCCTATGCCGACCACAGGGCGTCGTTCCTCACAAATTCAAGGTTCAGGTGTTAGAACAAATCTTATAACTGTCCCTATTCAGGAGACAACTCCTCAGCCTATACCACACGAAACTATGACCCAATCACAAAATTATTACAACCAGTATCAGACAGGTAAGACTTTAGACATTTTTTATATATACTTTTACTTCTACACTATAAAAATGAAAGTATATAGAGTTTTTTAGACTTAAAGTGATCCAAAAAATAGAGTTAAGTATGATAATAAATATAAATTGTATCTCTTGGACTTATTAGGTGAAAAACATCATTAAAGTTTTGAATATAGCAAGGAATATGGTCCCTACTTGTTGTTGACCTTACTTGTTCCTCAATAATCATACCAAAATCAAAAAAACTCTGACCCTCCCACCCTCTTATAGTATCCTTAGAAGCAGGTTCATAAACATATGCAAGAAAATCAGCAAATACCTCTGATATTTCAACAGAACCCTGGTGTATTATATTATAAAAATTAATTTCTCCAGGAACACCATTACTCTTTGATTTCTATTCCATGTGACTTCAAAACTTACTAGGAAAGGTAAAGTGTTCCTTGTCAGTTTGATACTTAATTTCTTAGACTTAAAGATGATATGCTAAGAGTCATTAGCTTTTCCTGCATTAATTAATTTATGGAGTGTATTTAGTTTAATTTTTGATAAAATAATTGGGGTATCTAACCTTGTTGACATTATCCTTGTCCTGAACTGGCTTTTTAGGCATTGCTTTTTAGTCAATACATTAAAATAATTTTCTATAAAATACATGAATAGAGAAGTTCTAGTAGAATCAGAATTACTAACAGTATCTGACCAGTCCTTGGAACTTATTACCAGGTAAAGAACTAAAAGTCACCCAGCATAAGCATAGATAAAAAAGACTTACTAATATTGTTTTTACATTCCCTATAACTGGGAAGAAAAATATTAAATGACAAAGAGGGGGGGACGATGTCTGTGGTCATTTAACAGCCCAGGTGCTCTGTTTCCTTAAAGGACATTTATATTAGATAGAATTAAGTCTAGTTTTCTACTAATTTTATTTTCGATGTGTTTGAATTACGGTAATTTATTAAAATTAATAAAACTTATCAACAACAGGTTTTTCACACAATTTAAATCTAATTCAAGGAACAGCAAATTTATATCTCCCAGGACTAACAGTTTTTATCTAAAATATTTTGCAAGTTATTATATGAATTTTCATATAGATTAATACTTAGTTTGGAGGAAAATATATACATGATAAATAAAATACAGACTTTTTATATTTAAATTTTAACAGTATGGCTTCAATATCACAATCAAAATCGACTTTTTCATATTTCAATTATCTGTGGAGACCAGAGAGCCACCACCACGACTCTGGCCATTGCTATTATTCTTAAGATCAGTGAAGGGTTCAAAACTGTTTTTGAATTTTAAAAAAATGCTGTTTAATTTCAATATTTTTATTTATTAATTCTCTTTTAATACTTTTGTCCAGTAGCCCTTTTTAATGTGTGTAGCTTAACACATTGAAAGTCTTTCAATAATTTAAGGTGTGTTATGTTAAAATAGTAAAAATAGAAAAAGTATACAGGGTTTCCGTAAAATGTCTTTAGGTATAGTATCACATACACTGGTGGCCAAAAGTAGATTGACAAATGCCATTTTTATGGATATATTTTATCTGAAGCAAAGGAAAAACTGGTTGAGCTCATTAGTGTTCAGGAATGTAAACAACATAGTTTGAAGAAGCAAATTCCTTAGATTTTTATTGCTTGCACTTTTGCTCAATATTTTTTTTATCAAATTCCAATAATTTTGTTTGACTGCCAAAATTGGATTGACAAACAACATATTTATTCAGTCTCTGAGTTTTATGCGTTGGTTTCTATTGATTTGACTTTCCTTACTATTAGTTTTGAAAAATATTCACAATGCGACGTGGTATAACTTTATCGATCGATATTAAGATGCGAATAATCGACGATTACCGGAAAGGGGTTAAACAGGCGGATATTGCTCGAAAATTTTCTCTTTTAAGGGCAACAGTAAGTCAAATAATAAAAAATTTTAATCTCCGTGGAAGTGTTGTTTCTCTAAAAAAAAACTGGCCGACCAAAGAAGACCACTAGTCGTGTTGACAAATTAATTTTGAAAAAAGCAAAACTTGACCTATTGGCAACTTCAAAAGAAATCAAGCTGCATTTGGAAGAAGAAGGTGTGGGTTCAGTTAGTTGTCGTACCATTAGAAGGAGACTTCAATATAGTGAGTTAAAAACAAGACGCCTTGCAAAGAAACCACTGCTAAGTTTAAAAAACGTACAGACGCGATTGAGCTTTGCTCGAGAACATAGTCACTGGACAGTCTCCGATTAATTTGAATTAATTGATTTTAAAAACATTTGATTAATTCGGATGGCAAAAGATATGTTAGGCGTCCTGTGAACCAAAGGTATGATCCCAAATATACGGTGTCCACAGTCAAGCATGGAGGTGGTTCCGTGATGGTGTGGGGGTGTTTTCCCCACTACACTTGACAGAAGGTACAATGGATCGTTTTATGTATAAAGACATACTGCAGGATGTTATGGTACCTTACGCCGATGAAGTTATGCCACTTAACCACTACTTTCAACATGATAACGATCCGAAACACGCTTCCAAGGTCGTTAAGCAATGGTTGACCCAAGAAAAAATTAATGTTATCAAATGGCTGTCACAGTCACCTAAATCCGATCGAGAACATTTGGGATTACTTTGATCGTCACATCCGATGTAAAAATTTCAAAAATAAACAAGAATTTTTTGAAGCTTTGAAGGCATGCTGGATATCCATGGACACGTCCTATATTGACAATTTAATTAGGTCAATGCCCAAAAGGTTGATGGCAGTGAGAAGAAATAGAGGCTATGCAACGCATTATTGAATAAAACCCTTTAAATTTTCTATACTTATTTTTAGTTTAGTAAGCTCAGAATTTGTCAATTTAATTTTGGCCACTTGAAAATTGTTTAGTTTTTTAATTTTTTTTTATAAAATTGGGTATTACGAATAAATAGTTTAAATATAATTAAACATTACAAATAGGCTCCGTTGTTTTTCAATCAGGTACTGTCCCACCTAATTTATCATTTCCTAAACCGTGATATAAACAAATTCGAAAAATAAGTACGTGTGAATCTACTTTTGGCCACCAGTGTATTATAAAAAAGATAAGATTTTCGGGACTAAGACAGGAAGCACAACAAGAACTGAATTAGGAGGATTATGGCTTCTTTTCCACTCCATTTGTTTGGGAGTTTCTTTTTTGAGGTTTTCTGACCTGTATTTGTAATTATTTAAAAAAATCTCTATTTTAACGGTTCCTATAGGACTGTCTATTACAGACATTTAGGAAATAAATTGCTCCTAACATTTCAAACTTTCCTTCCAGCTAATACGATTGCCCAACCCAATTACGGTCAATCGATGGCCCAAATGCACATTCCTCCTCCCCAAGTACAGCCTCAGTACTACGCAACGCCTCCGGCCTACAGCCCGGCCGCTCAAACTTACCCGGCTTATACAGGCGCTCAACCTGCGGCTCCGCCGACCCAATATATACAGTCGACAGTGGTGGCGCCTAGGGTCGCCCAACAGTACGACTACAATGCCGCGTCAACGCAATGGACTAACAACCAACAGTACTACAGATAGTGACAGATTGAGAACTACAGATTGTAGTTTTAGGCTTTACGATATAATTAAGAGAGGAATTAAACGTTATAAATAGGATGTAACATGTCTGTTTTAATTATATTATTTATTGATTTACAAAAAGGTCACTTCTGAGAAACAGCTCTGAAACTAACATTATCTAAATGGATAAAATACAAGTTGATGAGGGAAATTGTGTTTTTGCAATATTTTTTGACTTTAGCATTTAAAACAATTAACTGAGAAATACTACTATGAAAAATAGCATTTTATTGTAATGACTGATGCTAAGGCATTACATTGGTTTGTATCTTGTTGGGAGTGTCTAGGGGGGGAAGAGGCCACAATTTACAAGATTGGTAAATACTTAACAGAAATAAGAATAACGTTGGCATTCCTCAAGGAATTGAAGGGCACAGGGGTAAAAGGAGCTCGTGAGCATTTTTGTGATTTTTCAGCAGAGCGATTTTAAGGTTGAAATTCTAGCTTAGGAACGCTATGTTGCTTTTTTCAATCAATTAACTTTTTTTTGTGAAGATAAAACAATACACAAACTCCCTAAGTGTTTTGAGACTGTTTGTATTTCCGTTCAGTACAAAAAAATAATAAAATCGCATACAAAAAAGGTACAAAAGTGACAGGGGAAAAAGGGGTCCATTTTATTAAAATGAGCCTGTTCTTTCACAGTAATCATAACCTCGATCGTCGTTAGTGCGAAAGGCTCCAAACAATATTCCTAAAAAAATTAAAGATATTACTATTGTAGATCTATAAAACCGACCTTATCCTTAAAATTTACCAATTCGTTAATTAGTGATGCGGCAGGTTTGAAAAAAAGTCTTGTTGTGCTGCTTTGTTGCAAAACTTTTTTAAATGCTGCAGGTCTCGAAACTTCTCAGCAGATATTGGAAGCTGCCCTAAATATATAAATAAAATACGTAAAAAACAGATTTAATAATAATAAAAAAATTTGTACCTTCATAACTTAACTCAGGTAGCATAACTTCGTTGTCTTGAAGATGGCGAACAGCTAATCGCGAAGACGTTTGGTTTTTTCCTTGCAGCGAAGCTGACTCCCAACATCCATTATATGTAGTGCGATACTGTATCAAAGGTCCTCTATTTAGCTCAATTTCTCTGATTGGTCTAGATGGGAATGGCGACTTTTTTGCGTAACTATTGTCAAGAAATTTTCCCCAGCTGCGGAAAAAAGTGTGATTGACCTCGATAACCGTAAATCGAGTTGGGAAATGGCGGGATTCTTCCAATATTTTCAACCAGTCTTTGGGAAGATCTGCTCTGCTTTTTTTGTTTACGAGGCCAAAATTCTTATCACATTCCATATAGGAATGTCCTCGGATGGGGAACGTGATAGAAGCTGATTCTAACTTTTTCTCGTTGTTGACTAAGTTATGAAGAAAACGAAAAAAGGTAAAATTTTTTTGTTGGCCACTGCATGAATCACAAAATATTTGTAGGTGCTTTACTTCTCGATCTAGATGGTTATATATGAAGTTATGAAGCAGTGAGCACATCATCATCTGAACCCTTTTTCCCTTGGGTTTCTGGATAGACGTAAAAATAGCTCTTAGAGGTAGACAATATGTGAACATTAAATGCGTATGTTGATAGCTGCCTTTTGTAATAGGTATCATTTGTTGGTATATTTGGCGCTGGAAGATTCTTGGCAAAATCCGTACAAATTGTTAGATTTTTTTTACTGTTTATCTTAGCCATCCTCTTCCTACTATAAAAAGGTTCCGCTTTTTTCTTATGTAACTCGTTTTCTGTAGTTAATCTCTCCATCTCCCTAGATATCCGTAAGATCTCCTCAGATGAGTTTTTCACCAGTTTTTCAGATTCTAAGTTTTTAATTTTTATTGTGAACTCATCACAGCTGCTACAAGTATCCGTTCGTGGATAACCAAAGGAGATATTGAAATCACGGCAAAACACCTGCCTGTACGACTCGTACGATATTTTATTGCCAGGGTGAAGTTCCTTAAACATTTTATGCATTTTCTTTATGTTTAGCTCTTCAGAAAGGTATATTTTTGAAGAAGAGTCCTTCAGGCCATAATGACTTCCACGACCTTTAAATGAATTGATATGCTGCCTGACTAGGCTTATAGTTTCTACTGGAAGCTTATTAGAATGGTTTGGGGACCTACCTCGTTTATCTTCAGGAGCATATCCTGTTTCCTTCAAGCTTGCTACCAAAATTTCTACTTTTTTTCTTGATATGCCATGTATAGCAATAAATGTTTTACGGCACACGTCAAATTCCTCCGTGCTACCTGCTACCACAGCTCGCACCCTGTACTTGAAGGATGCACTGTAGTGCTTAGCACCTTCTCTCAATGTCTTACGTTGAAAGTACTGATATTAAGCCACTAAGGTATGAATTTTGAGCATTAGTCGAACTAAGCATGTTAAAATGCTTTAATATGTTACATCTTGTATCACTGGGTACAACATCAAAACACTTTTTTAAACAGTTGCAATAAGGGCCCATTTCATGACTTTGGAGTCTCATTTTCTTGTTAACGTCCCTTAATCTGCCGTAAGATTTTCTTTTTTTGCTCCTAGGCTCCATTACACTATTTTTCAGGTTTAGTTCTTCATCACTGCTGTATTCACCACTTTCGATAATGAGAACTTTTTGAGTTTTAAGGATAAAACAAAAAAAAAGAAAACAAACAAGCACGCTCTCGTCTAGCAGACCGACCAACTGACGCAATAATACTAAACATTGGAACAAATTAATTTTAATAATAGCATGGTTGAAACGCATTGCATTCAAAAACGCGCTCATTTCTACAATGAGCCCGTTTTTGCTCGGTTTACACGATAAATGAGCTCGTTCTACCCGTGTACAGCTTTTTTTTTAAAGCAGATTTTCTCTTCAATGAGCACGTTTTATCTAGTTTGGAATATGGGAGGTAAAAGTACATATGAAATACTCAAAATATCAATCCTGAAAATATCACAGTTTTGAGTAAAATTGCAATGAGCCCCTTTTACCCCTGTGCCCTTCAATTGCATTAGGTAAACTCATCAATTTTAATGAAGGACTAGAGTTTTTTAACTTATTTGCAAATAATACAACAGTAATGAATAATTTATTCATTATTGCTGTTACTTACAAGAAGGTTATAAGTAGAGTGCTTCCCACTATTTTTCTTAGATTCATTAGGACAAAATTAGATGCTATTTTTGTACAAATATTGTTACTATGTGCATTCCAATTAATGTTCTTATATCTATTGAAAGACCAAGGAACGAATGAAGGCAGATCTTGTGTCTTAAAGTTGTTGTCTCCTATTTTCAAAATAATTAAATTCTGTCTCTTGTTGCGCGTTTATATTAGTGAAATGTATCAACCGCGTTGTTGAAATAAGTCGATTTACCCTACACCAATCTGATATTCGCTCTATCAAAAGGACACAAATCTGCAAATTGAACGAGAGTAGCGCCATTGCCAGCCATAAAATAAGACAAATCATTAACATATAAGAGTAAGCAGGGGGCTAAGATTGAAGGAAGTATTAACGAAAGTTAGACAATTGATTCTAAGATTTGATGAGTTCCTAAAAATGAACAAACTCAAATTAAATGTAGAAAAAGAACTAAAGCATTGTTGGCCAGTACAAAACCTAATAAGCTTTATAAATTTAATATTAAATCGTATAAAATGCATGTGGATGGTAAGAGAAACGAATGGGTTAAACATAAAACTTTACTTGTACTCTTGTTTTAACTGTAAAATTTCTCACATTTACAGAGTTTTGTGTAAGCACCTTACAGTGGTTTAGAGCAAATCGGTTTAACATAATTCGCATGTATAAACACCGTTAAACCGCTTTAGCGATCGTAAACCGGTTTCTATAAGTGGATGATCCAGTTTTAAACCGCTTTAATCACCGTGTAAACAGTAAATACCTGTCACCACTCAACCGATTTAACTTCCAGTGCTACCAACACAAATGTGCTTAAATGCTTAAAAAAAAAATAAATACACAGATATTTTAAAGTTATATGTTAATTTTTTGCCGTATCATTTTGTGATCATTTGTTACTAGTCAACTTTTAAGTAATAAACTAACTAGTTAGCTCAACCAATTTTTTTTTAATTCCTATGTTGGCAATGGTAAACCGCTGCTTAATAGGTAGACTCTCTTTCTTAAATCTCTAAACCGGTTTAGCCGCTAAAGGGGTTTACTTGCCCGTATAAACTTGGTAATAATTGTCTGCTTATAGAGCTACATTATTTAAAAGTATAAATCAACCTCATTTCGATTATTGCGATTATCGATAACTATTATTGTATTTAATGTAAAAAATATATATTAATTCTTTACAACTACTGTTTAATATAGAGATAAGAATGGTGCTGAGGTGCAATAGGTACATACGCATAAGGGTTTTGTTAGGGAGATTCATAATTACTTTACAAGCAATAGAAATAATTATTATGTTTGTTAATATTGAAATTTGAAATGTAATAAATTTAATTAGTTTCTTTTGTAATTAAGGTTTCCTATCCTAAATAAATAAAATGAAATGAAGCAAATTAGTCTACAGAGCTATCTGTTAGGACTATAGATGTTGCATTGTAGCAACCGACCATTAAAGCTAACTTAACTTCAAACTTTGACGTTTGTTACGTCAACCGGTTGTAATTGTGTGTAATGTGGCTGTCATGTCATATCAGCTCCAGTGAAACTAAAAATTTGTGTTTATCGGAAATATCTGAAAAATAATAAATTCGAATTAAACAGCTTTTCCTATATATTCCTCCTGAATCAATAATCGATCTGTAATTCAGGACAAAGCTTCACGATGCCTTAAGTGTCACTTATCAAGCATGTCTTCTGGTTCTGACAATCTAAAGCCTGTTATCAACAAAAGTGGCCAGATCATTATTGAAGATGTACCAGATTTGATGCTCTGTAAGCCCCGTTTAATCCCCCTTAAAAGCTTTACCCTGGAGAAGTTGGAAAAAATGCAACAGGAAGCTCAAAACTTGAGGAAGAGACCCAGTTCCAATAGAGCTGAAAATCCATACTGAAAAGCCCTTCTGGTAACATTTGTTGGTAAAAAGCTTTTCACTAGCAATAAACATGAGCTATGCACCGTTGATATCCAAAATATTACTATCATTCTTCATATCCTCCACTGTCTTGTACAGATATGGAAATTGGTTTAGGCATAGAATTTTTGTCACCCTAACAGTGTTATTGGCTTGGTTCTGTAGTTTTTTAATTATATTTGCCCTACCTCTTGATGTTATTTCGGTAAGTATATTAATTATCATATTCCTTTAACATTTTAGTTGCCTACTTTATATTATTCCTATGAGAAATCATAATAATGCGGGTACCCCGAGGATTAATTTTAAAAGCACAATGAACTATTTTTTTTTAATAGGATTTCAAGTAATTATATCCTCATCTTAGATTTTTAAAATTTAATTATCATGCATACTAGGAACTAATGTAATAACTTTAAGAATAAGTTGTTAGGTATATTATTTACCATGTTTGTAGTATGCAGTGGAGTACATGTTTCATTTCATTTTAATTCTATACTTATTAATATTCCCTTCTAATGTAACACAAAAAGAATAGTGGACAGATGTTGTTGTCCCCTTTAGCACTTCTTACTACAGTGATCCCAATTTTACAAATATGCAAATATGACTATAACTAAAATAACAAAACAAGGACTAGATTAATAGTTCCAATAAATCATTAGAGTGAAAAATTAAATTAATTATGTATCTATTTCTCCAAAACAGGTTTTATATAATCCTTTTTAAATTGAAACATTTAAGTTCTTAATTTAGGTCAAGTTTCTTATAAGTTATTACAGTATATGTATATCAACAAGCAAAAATAACCCTGGTAAGTCAAAGTTAGCTCAAATTAAATTAGTTTATTAAAAGCTGGACAATCTACATTATTATCACTCAAATCAAAATAAGGAGACTGAAATTTTGGATATTAGACTATTATATTGTTTGGAAATATCAAAAAATATTTTCGTAAAAATATATGTGAAAATAAAAAATGATGAATCAAGAAATAATTAAATTATTAAACGGATTTTATATGTGACACATTAACATAACATTATACTTAATTGGTGCGGCTCACACACAAAAATTTAAAGATCCTCTCTATTTAGAAGAAAGGTGTACCTATCACTTTTATGTTTCTTTCTATTCTTTCTGTTAAGGGAAAACAAGTAATTAACCCTTTGCACAGCGGAGCCATTTAAAATATGTCTTCAAACTTGAGGGCTCCAAATAATTTTGTCTGATTTTTATACAGAAATAATAACACATAATTATACTTAAATTTTTAGACTGTATACAGACAACAGAACCACACAGAAATTCTACTAAAAGACAATGTAACAAAGGTATGCTGTGATGAACCATGGAGTAATTTGCCTGAAAGGGTTTTTATAAACTTATGGAGGACAGTCTATTGGAGTACCCAATTTCTGACATGGTAAGTTTTTGTATATAAAAAAGCCAAACATTTTCCCTATCTAAATAATTTTAGGCTAATAATGCCTATGATGCAATCCTACATAAAAGCTGGAGATTTTACTGTAAAAGGGAAATTAAAATCTGCCTTAGTTGACAATGCAATTTACTATGGCTCATATTTGTTGATTTGTGGTATTTTGCTGATATATTTAGCCTTAAAACCTGGTATAGACTTGGACTGGTAGGTTTTCTTCAAATATATGTAGATTTATTATAAAATCAACTTGATATTCATAATACTACTTCCTGTGTGTGTGTCCATATCCTGTGGTTCAAATTGTCAATAGGTGTTGAATAATAATGTGTGTGTTTTTTTAATATGTATATTTTTTAATATTATTTTGTAATTACTTATACAATTGAAAAGAATTATTTAGATGATTTTTTAGGAACAAATTAAAAGCTATAGCTTCATCAGCCAGTAACACATGGGGTTTATTTTTGCTTGTTCTTCTTCTTGGTTATTCTTTAGTAGAGGCACCTAGGGGTTTTTGGCACAATTCAAATGCCAGCTTAAAACTAACCCAGTATTACTTTAAAGCTGCTAAACTGAGCTCTGATAAAGCTGAAGCAGAAGAAACTGTTGATGATGTCCTTGAGGTGTGCTTAATGCAGTTACTTTTAAGAATACTTTTAAAAAATCTTGTACTTTTTTATAGTCACTTCAAGCCATATCAATGATTATTAGACCAGGGCATTATTTGCATGAACCCTTGGAAACAATATTGCAAAAGGTGCCGGTAGAATTAAAAGAAAGAATGAATAGGAGGCAAATTCCTGAGGATGCACCGCATGATTCACCTACTGAGAAAACTTTGGTGAGATTGCACAGGCAGACAATTAAATCTCTTCAGGTGCTACAGAGGACAGAAACTCAGTGGAACATTTTACTGGAAAAGATTTTCCTTACTGAGGATACTTTAAAGAATCAAGTGTCGAGAGACAGGCAATTTAAGCATACATTTCCCAGAAAAAGGACATGGTTTACTCAATATATTTTTACTTCAGTTGTAGGTTAGTATTAGCCAGGAATTTTTATATCAATTTGCTTTTAAACAAAAATTCTAGAATGGTATTGGAAATGCCTTATAGCACCATATTGCTGGAAATTGATTGCTATAGTCACAGGAATCATGTCAGTTTGCATTGTATGGTCAGAAGTGACATTTTTCAGTGTATCACCCCCTTTATCTATATTTGCAGTGATTGTTAATGCTGCTAAAGCTAATTATGACTATTTTATGATTGAGGTACTTTAGTTATTTCATAAACTAAATGTTCACTTCAGTATTATATTTTTTAGGCTTTGTCTACATTTATAATACTCTATCTCTCATTTTGTGCTTACTCAACTGTACTTAAAATAAAACTGCTCAATTTGTACTACTTAGCTCCTCACCACCAAACTAATGAGCACAGTTTAATATTTTCCGGAATGATGTTTAGCAGACTGACTCCGGCCCTGTGTCTTAACTTTTTGGGACTTATACATATGGATAGTCATGTTATACATAGTGAAATTAACGAAACTTCTTATACCCAGGTCAGTCATAGGTAATCTTGACTCTTGTGCTTCTATGACTATTTTTTGGTTTTAGATCATGGGTCATATGGACGTTATAGGCATAATTTCCCACGGATTTAACGTCTATTTTCCCATGGCAATATTGGTTTTTTGCCTGGCCACATATTTTAGTCTTGGATCGAGGTTTTTGTCAATGTTAGGCTTTCATCAGTTTGTCGGTGACGAAGAAATGACTACAGATTTGGTTGAGGAGGGCAGGGAACTTATTAAAAGAGGTATTTATTTTTCGGTTTTATTTCTCCAATCATATAAAATATTAATTAAATTGTGTATTTCTATGCAATTGATTTTTTACAATCCGAAAAATGTTATTTTAGAAAAACGCAAGAGACAAAGAGCAGAAGAATCATTTAACAGGAGGAAGGATTTTCAAGAAAGATTCCCTGTCAATGGAAGAGCGAGGCCTAATATGTCTAATAGTGAACCAGGTATGGTTTATTGATTTGTGTATCTTATTAATTTAAATAATTCATGATTTTCTGGTAAAATCATTTAGAAAATATATTTTATTGCTGCGATTTCTGTGTACAAACAGCCATTATTGTATTACAATAAATAGCCAACAACTAAGTAATTTTTCAATAATTTTACATAATGACAAATATTAATAAGGCCGCCAAAAAACATAAGTATTCAAATTTATTATCACAGACATGATTTAAATGTAATAGAATTACTTAAATATGGAAGAAACTGATTAATGAGGTATTTGAATTAAAGTATTACTCCTTTTTAGCAGGCATCCCTAATAAGGTTGTTATACATTGCTGGAATGGATTAATAATTGATTTTGTATTATTTTTTTTTTTATATAAGAAAAATATTTCAGCTACTTATAGTGAATGAGAAAACAAGAAAAATCATTTTGTTGATAACATTTTCGAATATATTTATTTTTCTTAGTAACGTTAGGGGTTAAATTTGAATTAAGCGTGTCTAGTAAGATATGAGTGGTTAGGTCTACTTATTTCTAATAAGAATTAAGTATATCAGGTTAAAAGTAGTTTAAAACCGTTACTTGAAGTTGAGCTTTATGTTACTTTTATATATGTGAATTCTACAATTATACATTATTACTTTATATTTCAGGGCGGCCTATGCAACAATTAGAAAGTAGCAGAATAAGAGATTCATATAATTTAGACACATACAATAGAACCACTTATACTAGTGATGAAGTTGATACCCGGTTTCCGCCTGTAGAGGTGAATATTAACTCTTTCTTTTATTTTACGGGTCAAAATATTTATTGGGGTGTTTAAAACAGATTTTACATGCAAATAAATATTTTAGCTCATATTTTTATAAATATAGGGTATTTCAATTATTGGAGGATTGATACCAACTTTATTACAATCTTAAAGTTAATTCCTTTATTAATTTTTTAATCTGATTGATAATCTAAGAGTTTTTTGCTTATTTCTTTTTTCGTTTGTGTCTTAATACTGTTTAAGGTTATAATTAACTTTTTTACCCTCCTTAAGGTGTATATTAAGAATGCTATTCAATGTATCAATCAGAGTACAGAAAGTAGAAAGTGATACTACCGTGGATCTGTATGACACAAATTTCAAGGGACTGCTAATTTACGATGATTTTGAGTTAAAGAATGTCAATAAAAAAACTGACTTGAAAAAAGTTTTATTTAAAAAAAAATTATTTAAAGACCAAATTGAACATTCAGAAAAATTATATATTTCTATTTAACTGTAAACTGTCTTAATTACATGTACTTTTTTTTTTTTAATAAATTGTTCTTAGGTTTTGATAAACATGTTTATTGCTAGAACAGTTAGATCAATAAAACTATTTTATTTAAGCAAGAAAATTCAAAATATGGTTTTTTTATTCTCATTCAGAGTAAAAGCTGTTTGAATAGTATCAAGAGCTTTTAAAACTTCTTTTGTAAAACTTGAATTTTCTTCATCGCTTTAATCTGAAATTTCCATAGCTTATTCTTATTAGTTAACTGCACTGATCACAATTTAGAGATTTATAAAACTGTCCATTGAAGTTGCATCTACATTTTTCAATGAAGACTATTTGTCAATCATCAATGATAAGTTATTTTTTAATTCAGCTAATGGAATTTAATCTTCTTCATTATTGTATATCCTAAACATAATTGTGATGCATTATGAAAAGAGGTCCAAATGTAGATGTAAATAAGTTTATACTAAAGACATTTTCCATATGACCTTAATTGAATATTATATAAATTATTAAACAAAAAATGACACAAACAATAAACTTTTATACACGTTCGGCGGTTGAAAAATTTCGAATATGATTTTTGCGTAATGTGTAAGAAGGAGACGGAGTAGAGGGAGAACAAACTTGGCTCTACCCTGGGCGGCTATCGCGTCGTCGTTGCGCTTATCAGTCCGGTTAAAGTTCGGTTGCAATTCATCGTATACCTATGTACGTGTTAGCCGATCATATTTACAATTTATTTCAACCTTTGGTACGAAGACGGATACAGTAATAAAATAAAAGTGGTTTTCACTGTTGATCAAAAGATTCATATCATTAAATGGTATTGTAATGCGGATAGTGCAGAAGAAGTTGTCGGCCGTTTTATATTTGCATATCCTGATCAGCAAGTCCCTACTGCTAAAACAATTTATAATATCTGGCATAAGTTTGAGCAGTCGGGATGTGTAAATCGGTGTGCAAAATGTTTTAGTGGCGATCAGGAACCTCGTCGAACACCTGACGCTAGGATTGAAAAGGAGGTCAAGGTGTGTGCTTTTGTGGAAGTAAGTGAACCTTGTTCTAGCTCCCAAATTTCTGAAGAACTTGATATTCCAAGTCGTACAGTGGGTGATATTTTGAAAAGAAATAAGTACTAAGCCTATAAAATTAAAAACACTCAGGAAATTTTTCCAGAAGATCAAATAAAACGCTTGGATTTTTGTGAAACCTTAAGAGAAAAAATTGATCAAAATTACTGTTGTAATTCTACAACGGATAAAAACTGTAAAATCTATAAATTCAACACAATTTAAAATAAGTTAATCCGCGGCAACGTCGCTTTTCTACCATGCCGCTACCAGCCTTTTGATGTTCTATAAATAACCGCCACCCGCGCGGCGTCTTTGTGAGAGTCGCTCGTCACCTCTCAGCGAGTCGCCTTTAAGCCGTCTCGCGGTATCGTCTCCGTTCAGTTGTAAGATGGAAGACACGCTCGCAGCAAATCAAAATTGAACTTTGTTGTTTTCTCTTGAATTAAATTAACTTTACAACAAAAAACCGCTGCAGAAATTGAAGGCGGTTGAGTGAAGCAGTAATCGGCCCCCATGGTGGAGCAGTTCTTCTTAAATCCTTAAAATTGTAAGTAAGGTCTCTCCTTACATAGGAGAGCGCTACAAGTGATTGGGGCAGTAATAAACCTCCCCACATTTGTTGGTCCTACGAGCTCGGATATATTCATCAACTTCACTCAGTTTATGTCGTAAAGATTGCTGCTGTTTCCTGTTTAAAGTTCCTGGTTCCTCCTAAGTTTTGGGTCTCTCCTAGAGTGGATTGGTAACCAAATCTCCCAGTATCAAGTACTCTCTCTCATTTAAATTAAGTTTCCAAGTGGACAAAAAATTGTATGGAAAATCGCAAATCGCTAGTTAATGCGTAGTGCTCGGTTAGTGCTCGTGTTCTCAAGGACTTATTGGTAAGTTCGTTCCAAACTCTTTGTAAATACTCTTTTGGATTCATAAGGATAATAACTTTGCTATAAACTATTGTGTTAAATTTGTGCATGTGCAAAAAATAAGGTTTTAATCTCGGTTTAATAAGGTGCTCTAAATAAATCTCTTAGCTAAGTATAGCTTAAAGTAGCTCTGACTCAATCCAAAGCTGTAAATTGGTTTACAATAACTACTCATGTAAACAAAAACCACTCGGTTTTCATAATTTGTAAAGTTTAACTAGGTTTTAACCTAATTATATGTTTTATTTACCGTTTTCTCTTATCTCAGTTCTCTATATTTAACATATAGTATATCAAATTCGCAATGACAGAACCTAGGGAAAGTGCAGAAGCACCAGACTTGACAGTGGGTGCAAATAAAAGACTGGCTAGTTTAAAGGCTAGAATCACTCGTACTTATAACTGGGTGCTGCAAAACCCAGACTGTGACTCGATCAGTACTCTTGAAATAAAAAAGGAGCAATTAATCTCTTATTTTAATGATTATGAATAAATTCAACAAGAACTTGAGCAGTTTGACAGTACTTTAATTTCCACAGAAGTAGACGAGTGGGAGGCAAAGTATGTCACAACCCTTACTTTAATAAAAGATAAAATTTATGCACACACCTCTTCAAGATCTGGTTCTTCTACTACTATAGTGAATAATTCTAGTAGAAACGCTGAAATTGGTAATTCACCAGCCTCATCAAGTGTCAAACTACCTCAACTGTCAATAAACCCATTTACTGGAAATTTTTCTGAATGGAACTCATTTATTCAATTATTTTCTACGCTCATTATCCAAAATAATGATTTGACGGATTTACAGAGATTTATATATTTAAAATCCTACCTCAAGGGTGAACCGTTAAATCTTATTCAAAACATTGAGGTTGTTGATACTAATTTTCAAATAGCATTAGACACATTAAAGGATAGGTATGAAAATAAGTCTCGTGTTATTAGCCTTTTAATTAAACGCCTGCTGAAGGCTCCCTCTTTAGTCAGGACAAACTCTCAGACCTTAAGAGATTTTTTAACTCTGTCTAAACAAACACTGCAAGCCCTCAGAAATATGAATGTACCAGTGCAACACTGGGATTTAATTCTCATTGAAATATTTTTAGAAAAAGTTGATCATTCTACTCATAGAGCCTTCGAATATGAAATAGGTCCTAAGTCAATTCCCACTCTTGCTCAGTTTCATGAATTTCTGGAAAAAAGATGTGAAATATTAGAAAAGCTCAGCTTTAATGAATATAAACAAGAATGTAAGCCATCTAAGGCAAGGGTTACCCTACATAATGCTGAAAACTTTAGGTCAACTGGCCCCTCGACTGGCCCATATTTAAAATGCTTGTTTTGTTCAGCGACAAATCACAAGTTATATCATTGTGATAAATTTAAACAAATTTCTCCACAGGATAGATTTAATTTCACTAAAACTCAACAGTTGTGCAGAAATTGTCTAGGCACAAAACATATGGTTGGGACCTGCAGCTCCCAGGTCTCGTGCAGCATCTGCAATGGTCGACACCATTCCCTTTTACACATAAGTTACCCAGCAACAAGAAATATTACAAGTACTCCCTCAAGTGCTTCTCAGACAAATAGAAATCAGATTTCATCTCTCTCTTATAACCCCTCCAATAGCGTCCAAGTCTGTAATCATCATTCATC
The DNA here is from genome assembly GCF_022605725.1 of Anthonomus grandis grandis. Taxonomy (NCBI): domain Eukaryota; kingdom Metazoa; phylum Arthropoda; class Insecta; order Coleoptera; family Curculionidae; genus Anthonomus; species Anthonomus grandis. Next base: position 23,544,010 of record NC_065556.1, on the reverse strand, counting down.
GCAAAACCCTGCTAAAACAGCAAGTTTTTCGAGTCCAAGACCTCAAACATTACACATAACTACACAACAGGAGGAAGATACTCCTGTGGTTATTCCTAATTCCTCCAGTTTTTCGACACAAGATATAACAGATCCCTTAGAAGGTTTTCAGCCTGAAAATCAAACCTCATGCCTCTCAGCTATTGCTCAGACAGGCCAAAAAGGTCATATACTTTTAGCCACAACCCTTGTTACACTGTATACCAAGGATGGAACTCCGGTAACAGCAAGGGCACTTCTAGACAATGGAAGTCAGACTTCCTTTATAACCCAAGAATTATGTAATAAATTAAAGCTTACCTCATATTCAAGAAAACTTGAAATTTCCACTCTTTCTGAGAAGTGTTCAATGTCAGATTTGATGGTGGATGTAAAGATATTTCCACATAACAGCACTACCATCAATTTTGATGTCTCTTGTGCAATATTGCCAAAAATAACGTCAAAATTGCCCCAAGTAAATATAAATAGAAGCTCACTAAGCTTACCTCAGAATATTAAGCTTGCTGATCCGACATATTCTGTGCCTGGTCCAATTAATATACTTCTCAGTTGTGATGTTTACAATGAAATATTAATTGATGGACTCATTAAGTTAGGAAAGGGATTACCCACCCTACAAAATACTTACTTTGGATATATTATATCTGGATCTCTTCCTGAAAGTTCCTTGAATTATAAGAGGAACCTGAATTACAATACTCAACCTGAGGAAAACTCTTCAGATATGTCAAACTTCTCATTTTTTGTTCAGACTAGCCCAATATATGACCCTATACAAAACTCAATAGAATCTCTTATGCAAAAATTCTGGGAGGTTGAAGAAATAGAAAGACCTGCACTCGCTTTAGAAAATAAGGCCGAAGAGATTTTTAAGGCCACCACTACTTTCTTGCCAAATGGAAGATTTCAAGTCGATTTACCTTTAAAAACTCCGAATGAATTTCAAAGGTTAGGTGACTCTTTTTATAGAGCAAAACAAAGATTTTTGAATCTTGAATCAAAACTTAGTAAAAATAAGAAACTCTACTCTGACTATAAATCCTTTATCGAGGAATACATTTCCTTGCAGCATGCTAAAGTTATTCCTCTTACCCTTACGAATGAATTGTCTCACAAAAAGTTCTTTTTGCCACATCATTGTGTGTTACGAGAGGATAATCTCACTACTAAACTCCGGGTAGTGTTTGATGGTTCCATGAAAACCACCAGCGGAGTCTCCCTTAATGACATTATGCTTAAAGGCTATTCAATTCAGCCAGAACTCTATGATGTTCTTTTAAATTTTAGACTCTTTAAGTTTGCCTTCACTGCAGACATTCAAAAAATGTTCAGGCAGATCAGAATTAACCCTAAGCATACGTTTTTGCTGAATATACTGTGGCGTGATTCTCCTTGTGAACAATTGCAATGTCTAGAACTTCAGACAGTGACATATGGCACAAATTGTGCACCATTCTTAAGTACACGTTGTTTAGTTGAGTTGGCAAATTTAAATAAAAATAAATTTCCTCTAGGAAGTATGGCACTCCTAAAAACATGTTACGTGGATGATATTCTCTATTCAACCCATGACCTTAATACATTAAAAAAGACTTATTCTGAAGTGACTCAACTTCTTAACATGGCTGGTATTCATTTACACAAATGGTGCTCCAACTCCACTTTATTTCTCAAGGATATTTCCAACTCATCACAAGAGCAAAATTATATAATTGCTCCAGAAAATGGTTCGAACAAGGTGCTAGGACTCTATTGGGATCCAAAGGGTGACTATTTTTCAGTGTCCTTACCCAATCTCCAAATAAAGAATAGTTATACGAAGAGAGAAGTCCTCTCTATAATAGCTCAAATTTTTGATCCAATTGGTCTCATCAACCCAATCACAGTAATTGGAAAAATAATCATGCAAAAGGTATGGATCGCTAAATTAGACTGGGATGATTGTTTAAGCCCAGATATTCACAAGGAATGGTTAAAGTTTATAACAGAATTTCCCGCTCTCAAGGGTCTAAATGTACCGCGACCATTATTGACTGAAACCAATATCTTAAAACTAGAGTTTCATTCTTTTTCGGATGCCAGCATAAAGGCATATGGCTCCTGTGTTTACATGCGTGTTGTTTACTTAAATAAATGTACATCTTGCATACTTATCTCCTCAAAAAGTAGAGTGTCTCCAATAAAAAATATTACACTGCCTAGATTAGAGCTTCTGGGTGCTCTTTTGTGTAGTAAATTGACTAGAAGAGTAGTAACTATTCTACAGGAGCAAATTCCTTGTTCATTTACGGTAAACCTGTGGACAGATTCTGAGATTGTATTAGCATGGATTCGTGCTTCTCCCTCTCGATGGACTCAGTTTGTGTCTAATAAAGTAACAAAAATACAAGAAGTTGCCTCTAATTATACCTTTAGATACGTTAAATCAAAGGATAATCCAGCGGACATTCTCTCTCGAGGAATGACACCTTCAAATTTGATAAAATCAGATCTCTGGTGGCATGGCCCACCTTTTTTGCAAGATACTAATTTTGACTTAGAAACCTATAATGTACAAATCAATGTTCCAAATCCACCTGAAGAAAAGGTATGTAGTCATCTGAGTAAGGTTTCAACGGAACACTTTTGTGATTACTTATCTAGCAGATTTTCAAATTTTACAAGGCTACAACGTAGCTTTGCGTACTGTTTAAGATTCATCAATAAATGTAGGAAATTAGCTCAAGAACAAGACACATCTCTTACAGTAGAGGAGCTTAAGAACTCTGAGAACAAATTAATTGCTTTGATTCAAAATCAATATTTTTTCTACGAAATTAAACAACTCTTGAATGAGAAACCCCTGTTTTACATGGCTAGAATAATTGAACTTTTACCAGTCAAGGACAAAAGAGTCAGAGTGGTTAAGGTATTAACTAGAGATGGAACCTTCACCAGGCCAATTACCAAATTATGTCCTTTGCCTAATGGCGCTAACCAAGACTGTTAAGTGCTCTAAAGAATAGATAATGTGTTAGCCTAATTTATATTGTTGTTAGCATAATTTTAAGTTCCTGAAATGTTTAGTTTAAAGATGTAGAATTAAGTGTTTTAAGTTCTAAGTGACTTTAATTTGTAACCAAGTTTTGACCTAATGTTTAGAATTGATTTAATCTAAAGGCTACCTCTGTAATCTTAAATCTAGATAATATGTATCGTTCTTGTGCTTGCAAACTTAATCAGTTACTTTCTTTGTTTGAAGTAGTTACTTCAAGGGGGGGGAATATGTTGTAATTCTACAACGGATAAAAACTGTAAAATCTATAAATTCAACACAATTTAAAATAAGTTAATCCGCGGCAACGTCGCTTTTCTACCATGCCGCTACCAGCCTTTTGATGTTCTATAAATAACCGCCACCCGCGCGGCGTCTTTGTGAGAGTCGCTCGTCACCTCTCAGCGAGTCGCCTTTAAGCCGTCTCGCGGTATCGTCTCCGTTCAGTTGTAAGATGGAAGACACGCTCGCAGCAAATCAAAATTGAACTTTGTTGTTTTCTCTTGAATTAAATTAACTTTACAACAAAAAACCGCTGCAGAAATTGAAGGCGGTTGAGTGAAGCAGTAATCGGCCCCCATGGTGGAGCAGTTCTTCTTAAATCCTTAAAATTGTAAGTAAGGTCTCTCCTTACATAGGAGAGCGCTACAAGTGATTGGGGCAGTAATAAACCTCCCCACAATTACGACTTATCACAAGTAATATTTTATTTACAGACGAGTCATCTTTTTCTCTTCTAGGTCGATATAATTCTTCAGTCGTGAGATATTGGTTTCGGGAAAGTCTACATTTGAGTGTACCATTACGAACTCAATAACCGCAAAAGGTAAATGTTTGGCCTGGTATTTTAGCCAATCACATTGTAGGGCCTTTTTTTATTGATGGTACCTTAAACTCTGAGAGATATATACTTTTATTGCAACAAAATATTATACCCGCTGTACGAAACTTGGATGTTAATTTTGAGGAAATTTGGTTTCAACAAGACGATGTATCGCTCACAACGCTAGACAAGTGCAGGACTATTTAACAAACACTTTTCCTGAACGGCTTATTTCCACAAGAGGTACCATACCATGGCGTCCGCGATCTCCAGATCTGACGCCTTGCGACTACTTCTTATGGGGCCATTTGACGGAAATTCTTTACCAAGACCGACATGAAAGAGCCGTTAATTTGGACGAATTACGACTTAGAATTATTAATATTTCTAGCCATTACACTTGAAATGTTTCCATTACACCTGAAATGTTAGCCAATGTACGTAGAGAATTTTACGACAGGTTGGGATACTGTGAAGCCCAACAAGGAGGTGTATTTGAACACCTTATTAAATAATCCATTTAATTAGAATTATTATTTTGTTTAAGAGTTATTTTTCATTTTATTTTAGAATATTGTATTTAGTTTTCACCAAAGGTTTTTAAGATTTGAGCATCTTAAAGTTGTTTTTTTGACTTGCGATTATGAGCACTTTAAAAAACAACATAAATTTTTATCTTTCGTGTGCGCGTAAAATTCCAATACTTGATTCGAGGATAACCTACCCATCTCCGAGCGCTCGAACACCTAACATCACTACACATAACACATAAGAATTCTTATGTGTTATGTGCATCACAGCAAGCCGAAATTAAATTCACATTGCGAGCGGTACGGAGAATCGGCGTCGCTATCGGTGGGAGGTTACCGATGCAGTCGTTCTCTGTCTATTCTCTATCTATTGGGTCTAATACATTAAAACTCAATCCGTAAGATTCAACTCGCCAAACGTGTATATTATTATCAATAGGCCATATAGTTATATAATTTAATGAAACAGCACAAAGAATAAACTAATTTTAAAATAGAAAATACAAGGTAGCATATTTAAATTAAAATTTCATTAGAGGCAGTTTTTTAATTAACTCTCGTGCAGTAAATAATATTCAAAGATTTTATATTTAAAGATTCGTGGCTCTAAAATTTTGAAACAATCGGGAATAGAGTTGTAAAGCTTTAAAATATTATTTAAAAAAACTCCGTTGATAAATAGATGTTCGATGTAGAGGTGTTATGAATCCTTTAAATCTAATATTTATATTATGTACATATGCGGAAGAACAAGAGAGCTACATAAAAACTATTAAAAGTTATAGTTGCTCTAAAATGTATCGATTGTTCTACAATAATTTAAGTCTAAGATAAGCTTTCTGAATACACTATAAGATATGTGCTGGTCAAATCGCATTTGACTGTCAAAAATAAGGCCAAGAGTTGATACATTTTCCTTTATTTCTAAAGACACCTCACCAATTCTAACATAGGTCAATGAAATCCATAAAAATTTAAAGTTTAATGTTGGAACGCCGATTCGATCCTTAATTTTTTAATGGTTTTCGCAAAAAAATGCTTGTAGGTAGTTTTTCGTCAAAACGCTGTTCAAACCATGTTGAGAGATTTGCTGTACTACTGTTATATTACTGTCGACGCAACGATTTGTTGATTTCTAGAGTATGTAAGTTAAACTAGAACTTCAAATTACTCAGTTAAAAAAAAATCAGAGTTATAGAAGCTTAAATATGTGAACACTATAATGAAACGTAAACGAATCGCGTAAAACTTCAGCAAGATATACAAAATTTCGACTTACGAAGGTTGCACTGTACTTGAATAACGACTCCCCAATATACAAATGGATTCGGATACCACTGATATTCAGTATTCTTAATATCACCGTATTAAGTATTTTTAATAGGCTTTAGAATACTGTAGAGTTTGTTTAACTTAATTTTTTCATTCTTTTATGTTGTTTTTTTTTCTTAGGATGATATTGATCAGCGTTTCGGAGCCAGCACAGGTTTCGGAAGAAACTCGTCCAATTTGGACACCAGATTCGCCGACGGTTATCAAAACGATAACCGAAGGGTGGGCGTACCACCACGGGGCATTTTTGACGATGTATAAACTTAGAAACTTGTTAAGAATTATGAAATATGGCTGTTAAAGAGGGTGTTTATATTTTTCAATAAGGATATATGTTGTAGGACTATAGTATCTAGTCAGTGAAACTTATATTTATTGTTTAGGTAGCTTCGGTGAGCTTTATTAGAATTTTCGTATGCGTTATTCTTGAATACACTTACTTAGGGCATAGTTCGCTAGTAATTTATAGTTGATAATTTTTTTGTATATTTTGAGATTTAATACTTTTATATTTATTATTATTATAATTTATTTATTGCCTACTTAACGTTCGACATTCCAAAACTTTATCGATTTGCTTGATTATTTTAGCCCGAATTGCACTATAATCTTTCGTTACGAAGAATTATTACAATATAATATAGTATGTGTGTTATAGTGTGAAATTATTTAATTTTTTTGTCAAACTGCTGCCTGAATCCTAAAAAATATGATAATAGTCTTTCCTTGCGAAGGGAACTCAGTTATTATTTAACTTATCTATTCCTTAATACTCCAATTATAAGACAATTATTGAAATATTGACAGATAATATAACAAATACCAAGATCACAAATTTGTAGATTATAAAACTTATAGTATGTAGTACATTAAATGCTAAGACAACTAACAATCTAATTCTATCTAAAAGAACAGATTTGAAAATATTCAAAGTCAACACCAAACCGTAACTGTATTGAACCAGTTACATGCTCTATATATAGTCTCGTTCTTTGCCAAATTGGTGCTATAAGTGTTAAGATAAAATGCATTAATATCTTGCATGCCTATGGGGATCAGCAAAATCTAAAGCATCAATTTGATGGTTGCATAATTTAAGTAGAAACACTAAACTCCCACGAATAGCAGATGAGTAAAACATTAGTGCATTAAACCTTGAAAATAGTAGAAACTTACGGCCAATAATATTCGTGAAAATGTCATTGATATAAATCAAAAACACAATTAGAGCAAGATTGCTCCCCTAAGGGACACCACTTAAGGTGATGTAGGTTGATGATCCGAAGCCATTGAACTTTACAAAGGGCAACTATTTGTTTCTTTCCAGACGTTGGGAAAAGTGCGAGTGATTATGTAGTGACAAATTGAGAAGCAGAGATTCAGCAAAAGCAGCACGCAGGAGAAAAGAAGGAACACTTTAAAAGTTCTTGCAGTCTCCTTATTTTTTTTTTAAGAATGATCCTACATTCACGACGTCCAGGCATTAGAGACCGTATATAATTCCTAACATTAGGTAAATGAAGACATTTTTATAGTTTCTTCCAGGTTATAAAAATCATTTATACTTGTTTCCCAGGTAACTGGAGCCTGTAATAAACTGAAATTAAATTCAAGTGCCTGGAAGAAATGAAGAATGACATATTTCCTTTTTCTTCCAAGCAGTTGAAGTTATTTTTTTCCAATGCGTTTGGTGTGTAGTCTCAAATGAGTTTTTATAAGAAAAAAATGGATTAAGAGTCAATTTTTTTACTCTCTACCGCTTCCGGTTACCGTCTGGATAGCAGTCAAAAAGTGATTGCTGAGACTAGAGTTGATCATCTCAAATTTCAACCAAACCAGTTTTTAGTTATTGATTTTTTTTGAGTATAAGTTACTAGTAATATAGGTAGTATAACTAGGTGTAAATCCCTCAAGAAAAAGTCTGGAAATATTATTAAATTAGAAAAATAAGGTGCCCATTCCTGATTGATGTATATAGATCATAGACTTTTATTCCTTTGGTTTATTAGGAAGGTTTCACGCTTTGAAGATTTCGTAAATAATTTGAACAGTGAAGAAATAAAAGTTCTTACATTAGCCAGTGAGATATATAAGAATGTTAGTTGCAGATATGAAGAACACCTTATTTGCCGTGTTATACTGCCATGGATAATCTCTGTATCTTTGGGCAAAAAGAAGGATACGTTGATCTACCAGACCACTCTTGGAGGTGCAATGCAAAATTCACGTTTTTTTTTAAAGAGATATAACCCCTTTTTTGATTTCCCCAGTGTAAGGTACTTGCAACTTGGACAACGAGACTAATTGAGGGGGTCAGAAGCCAAGGGGTCCAAGTACCAAAACGTAAATATTGAAAAATTTTAATTTTAAATATTTTTACTTATTTAATTAAAAAATCTAGACCCCTAAAATGATGAGTTATGTATTGCAAATTTTTTGTTTTGCTTATACTTATAATTTAGGATGGATTTTGAAAATGTTTGGGCTTTATTTTATTCACAGGGCCGTACTATGATACACGGGTGTTGTAACAATTTTGAAAAAACGTCACATAATCATTTATTTTTGTAGATAGGTAACTCGATAGGTAATAAAAATTTTCAAATAATAAAATAGACTTTAATAAAAAAAAGTTACAGAAGGTTTTGTATTAATATTAATCATCATCCGATTCAACCATGTCACCGAGAGTATAATCTTCATCGTTTCGCCCGTTTGTTTGATGGCCTGCATTCAACGTCTGTCCTGGATTCAACGATTTATAGAAATCATGGTGTATTGGTGGTACATATGGTAGAAGCTGCATCAAGTTATTGAATTTTGCTAATTTTATTTTTGGAGGACTGTCATATAGAGCAGGTAGAAGAATTTTTGAAGGTCTACCACGCAAGGCAGTTTTTTTAGAAAGATCCATTTCTTCAAAAGGAAAATCACTATTATAAACTTCTTTATAAAAAAGTTTCATTGGATACTTTTTTTTTAAATGTAGCCATTGCATTTTACTTATTCCTGTAAGATTTGATTTCATGATGTTGTCCATGGGAGATATAGATTTAAAATCCTCAGGCTGCATTTTTACTACAATAAATTTTCTACTGACTCCTGCTATAAAATTATGCCAATCATCGGGAGTAAAAACGTGAGTTAGCCATCTCTTTGCTTTTTCAATAATGGCAAAATCTTGATCGCATTCCATAAAGGAATGTCCCGAAACCAAAAAACGGTAGTCAACACTTTCGATATGTGTAAATTGCACAATATACATTCAAAATTTTATTATGTTCTTGTTCTTGTGACATGACATGACTTCTTGAGAACTTTTCGACCCTTCACCTTCATGCCACATGTACATATTACCAATTCCGGATGATGATAAATCGTGGATTCCTAGATTGTAAGTCCATAGCTGGCGCAAATAATATACTTTGCTTCATGTCAAATGCGGAGTGGGTAAGGTTTTTTGTAGATCAAAACAAATAGCACGTTTTTCTGGACACTGTCTTGCTGATTCCTTGGCGGCGTTTTTTAAATTTTTGGCTGCTTCAGCTTGACGTAGATGACGATCATGTTCTCTGGCAACGCGGGAGCCCTCTTCAGATTCTGGATCACAAGAATTTTTCTGAGTAATATGAACGTGTCACACTTTGTACATGTGTCTGAATATGGTCGGTGAAAAGCTAAGTTGAAATGGGTATTAAAAATGTCGCGGTATTTGCTCAGCTTTAATGGTCGGGCTTCTTTTTCGTGACAAAATTCTTTGTATAGCTTGTACATTTTTGTTACATTTAACTCGGGAGACAAATACTTGCGATTCGGATTGTCTTTTCTAGTATAATGACTCACAAATTTTGGGAATGAGTTTATATGCTGTTTTGCTAAGTTTAAAGACTCATCGTCTATTTTATTGCTAGGGACATGTCTTCCCCTTTGATCCGTTTTGACGACTCCAGACTCCTTCTTTTTCTTTGTGACGTTATAAAACCGTTTGCGGTTAATATCTAGAGTTCTCAGAAAAAACTCTTTGATGCATACACGTTTATTTTGAAGTTTTATCACAGTGCTAATACTCTTTTGTCTGGTGATTTTTAGACGGTGCATTTTTGGAGCATTATTTTGTATGCATGATGCAATAAAGGTGCTCTGTAGATCCCATCCATTAGTTTTGTTTCCAAGATTCCAATAATCAGTAAAAATTGTGTTTCTAACTTCCTCCGTAAAATTTTCTGTACACTTGTATCTGCATGTATAGTCATAAGTCTTAACAGTTTTTGCATGATGTAGTTCACCCTTGCGACCAACGTATTCCTGGCCACTATTTCTTCGAATTTTTGAACAATTTTTTTTCCATGTCGCAGTTTTACGAACCTTTTTTCTGGACTTCCCATTCCCAGCTTCATTTAAGTTTTGCACTTCAGCATCATCGCCACCACTGCTACTTGGAACATAATCTCCATCTATATCAGAGTTGTCGGAGAATGGCTCTGAAAAAGAGTCATTTTATTAAAATCTGTTGTAGGTATTTAAATAATAACGAAAAAAATGCAATTATTATCATTATGTTCTTAGTTCCATATGAATTTGTAACGCTATAATGGAAAGGAAACTCGATTTCTATTAACATAACCTTAAAAAATTGATATCATAAAATATGTACCTTAATTTTTATTTTAAATAGAAATTTTTCTTGCTATAATAACTACTTACCTCTTACTAACACTTACCTAAGATGAATTATTCATCTTTTCTCAATTCTATAATTTCCTAATTTTAATTATTTTTCGGATATTGGTTTTTATGGTGCATTCACTCTTTTGTCAGCTTTAGTTTTTTTTAGTAATTATTGTTTGAAAATGTGATATTCTTTTAAGGTGTTTTTGATGTAATTGTATAAAATAAACTCTTTTTTTTTAGGTATTAGGTATCAATTTGGCACCCATCAAAGGATTATCCTTTTTTTTTACACTTGTTGAATACTTTTCTATATCCATAAAAATCTTATAGAATTTCTTACAATTCTGGTTCTTAAGTTTCCATACTTTTGGTCAATTCTATTCTCACGTACTATTGTATGAAACTGTTCGTCTTTTTTAATATTTCTTTCTATTTCTGGACCATGATTTAATTGATAAATATTTTAAGAATAGCAGATTGTACATACATGACTAAAATCGGCAGATGGAGTGGAGCTGTTATAGACACCCTATCAAAGAAATCTAACAAAATCATTTACAATCTGCAGGGGAGTATTATGCAAGCTGTATTTTTCCTTAAGAGCTGAAACAGTTTGGGCAGTGTACCAGCTGAAATAGCGAGCTTTATTTTTACGTAGTTCATAACTAAGAGGAACTGCTCTACTGTCACAGATATCATCCAAAACATCATAGAAGCTGGAAATTGTCTCATTAACATATCATCAAATTCATAAAGAAAACTGCCCTAAATCCAACAGATAAGCTGATACAGCATGGGAAAGTTAGCCCTACTAAAATTATATAGTTGAGACTCTAAGAATTTGGTTTATAGTTACAATTCCGATTGGTTTCTGTTCTAGATGTTAGTAGTGAAACACCTCCGTCAACCTCGTACACTTGTACGTTACGAATATTATTAAGTAGTACTATACCCATCAGCTTTAAGAGAATAATAAATATGCGTATCATCCGCAAAGCCCTGAACACTGCAATATTTAATAATAACCTTTTACAAGGCTGCTATGCACATTAAAACTTAGAAAGGACCCAGGAGGCATACTTGGTACACCAGAATGAGTTATATATATAAGAGCTATTTTACTGAGTTTGATTTTCTAAAACCACCATCAGCTCAGAAAGATATAAGAGCTAAAGAAGTTTAATGAATTATTACCGAATACATAATAGGCCACTTTTGCTAAAAACAAGGTGTGATCAAACGTATCGAAAGCTTTAGAGAAGTCAAGCAATACGAGTACCGAGTACAGACTGACCCTCCGGAATTAGGTAGGTATATTATTTGTGATAAAAAAATTATAAGTCTACAGTTCTTTCTAAACCTTATGAAATTACTGGGGCAATTGATACAAAGGTCGCAGTGTTCCTTTGGACTATACTATTAGAAAAATATATAAAATCTGACATTTTCAGAAACACGCTGGCAAAGCCGCCCTTCATTAATATTCCGAAATGACGCTTATCCGCCATTTTGAAATATAAGAACTGTTATTTTAACCTTGTAACAAGAATGCACATTGTTAGCATAATAAATAAAGCGAGTTAACAGTTATAAATTTATTCTTAAATAAATTAATACGTTGTTGCCCTAAAGTCAATATCCGTCCACAACATTAATAAAATTAATAATAACGTAAGACAACTGACAACAATGGCACCGCTGTATATTTACGTGTCAAATGTCAAACTTTTCTAGATTTGTTTGTAAACAGTCCAGCATTATAAGTGGTAGGTTGTAAGTTCTTAGGACACAAGTTACATTAATTCTAAGAGTTTCACTGGTAAAAAATGGGTTGTTGTGATTCAGAAGATAAAGAAAACACGGAGGAAACCGAAGAGCGTAGCTGCACGGACGTATTTTGGCTTATTCTATATATTCTCTTTTGGTTTTTGATGGTAATTACATGCATTATTCCTCCACACCCCACACTAATTAACCTATTTATTATATCTAATTGAACCCCGTAGGTGATAATTGCGGCCTTCTCCTTCGTGTATGGTAATCCCCTGAGAATTATAAATGGATATGACTCATTTGGAAATATCTGTGGCACAAAAAACAACAAACCGATGGGAAACTTTACTTGGTCGGGATTGGATACTTCGGACAAGCCCTACTTATTATTTTATGACATAAAAAACTTAAAAGATTCACTAAAGATTTGTGTAAAATCTTGCCCTGCTAAAACTTTACTGCATGTGAAAGACATCTACGATTATCACCAAGGGGGCATGGATCTGTGTAAATATGGATTCAATTATGAGGAGTTGAAAAACCCTGATAAAGATAAAAGTGTTTTGTCAGCCCCGTTGGGGCCCTGTCCTGTGCTGCCTATTTATGAAGGGTATGTTTTTTATTTTAATTATCATTATTATTCTGTTTTGCAGTTTAGTTAAGGACCAATTGTGTTACAGAGACCTGTTTAATATAATTTAATTTCAGTCAATTGGCAATAAATTATGGTCTGGACGGGACCTGTAGGCTTATCTATCATTGTCATTTATTTAATAAAATTTTATAAATATAAAATAGTTATGTTGACTGCTAGATAAATAGTAACATTAGGGCCTTTATCAGTAGGTATTTTAGTGGTTTTCATTCAAAGGGTCCTGAAAAAAGCTTCTATTCATTATTGAAGAAGCATGACTAATCTTTACACAGAATTCAATTTTTTGTTTAATTAGTCACATTTAATTAAATTCTGACATCACTGATAATTCAAAAAACATATATGCAACAGAGAATTTTACATAGAGACTCTTATCTTAGAATAGTTTCAATTTTTAATTTGTTCTACATTTAAGAAATTTAAATTTTTATGGTCAGTTTCAAATATATAAAATTTAAAAGAAACTATTTAAGAAGCCATGGAAAATTATTTACAATTATTTAAAATTGCCTAAAATAAAATGAAACAAATTATCCAAAAGCCTGAAGGAATATAGAAGATATGATTTTAAATAATAATTTAAATAAAATAAAAATCAATGTACAGATAATAACCTATATGATATTTAAGCAAAAAACTTATTTATTTATTTAGCAATAGTATACAAAGTTAACAATTTTATAAACTTATAAATGTTTAACAATTATATAATATATGTAATGTATATCATCTTCTAATATATATAATCTTCCTAATTATTTATATTTTGTTCTTTTCATAACTACCTATTGCCCTAATTCAACACACAATGGTAATTTCATACTGTGTGTGCGCCTAACAACGTTTATTAATTACTATTACTGAGGTTTAAATCATTATAAAATGTTTACCTAACAAAAATGCAAATTTTAGAAACACTTTACTCACTAAATTTTAATTATTGTAACAAATACTTTTTATATTATAGATTATACTAAAAAGAAACTTACTTAAAATATAGCTATTAATACCAAATATTTTTTTTTTATATTAGATAATTAGTTTCATAATTACTATCAAGTATCCATTTACCAATTTTTTTTTGACATTTTTATATGATTTATTTTTAAATTCTTGAGGTAGACTATTATAAATTTTTGGACCAATACAGCAAACATGATTTTGACAAATTGTAAATCTAGGATTCTGTAGGCAAACATTATTCTGAGAAGGCAATCTAGTATTGCAACCATGAGATATACTTCTTTTATAAAAATCTGTTTTTCGCATGATTCTTATAACTGACTTAATGAAAAGCTGTTTTATGTTTAGCAAATTGCTGTCTTTGTAAACTAGATTTGTAGGGTATCTTTTAGTTTTAAAAAGCATTACCTTAATGATCCATTTCTGTGCTATAATGAGCTTCTCCAAAATAGTCACACCCGCACTCCCCCATATCACAAGCCCATAACATATTATTGATTCAACTAGTGAAAAGTAAATTGTTTTTAGTGTTTTAAAATCTAATATGTTTCTTAGCTCATAAAATTTAAAGATCAGTTTTCTAATTTTATTAGCTACGCTTTTAACTTGTTCTTTCCATGACAAATTTTGGTCGATGATAATTCCCAAGTATTTTAAACTGGTTTTTCTCCCTATTGTTTTCTCACATTTACAGTTAATAGTTATCATGCACTCTGATTCATGCAATTTTATTTGTTGATAGTTAGGTAGATATGCACTTAAAATTGAAAAGGTAACGAATTTGGTTTTATCAACATTTAATGAAAGCATGCTATTATCCAGCCAATCTTTAATTTTTTTCGTCGCTATTTTAGCATTTTTCTTAGCAATTTCCCAGGTTTCCCCACATATTATAATTGCAGTGTCATCAGCAAAGCAGTATACAAAACCCTCATTTATAACTGATAAAATGCCATTTATGTAGATAATAAACAGCAACGAAGAAAGCACTGTACCCTGAGGAACACCGCACTTTACTATGGATTCATAGCTATGTTGTCCTGATATGTTTATTTCCTGCAACCTTTTAGTTAAATAAGATTTTATTAGATTATTTGGAACCCCTCTAATGCCAATATTATCCAAGCAGAATACTACGCTCCACAGTATCAAATGCCTTTTGTAGGTCAAGAAACACACCAATAACTTTTTTGCCTTGATCCACTAACTTTTTTGACTTGTTACAATTTTTTCTGTAACTCTACACATTGCATCTTCAGTACTCGAGCCCTCCCGGAATCCAAATTGATTTTCATTTAATAACTGATATTTTTCTAGAAAGAATGTCAACTGTTTTTTAACACATTTCTCCACAATTTTACTTATTGTGCTTGTCAAAGTTATTGGCCTGTAGTTACTCAATTCTTTTCTATCTCCTTGTTTATAAAGTGGTAAAATAGTGGTTGTTTTTAGTATTTCCGGGAAGGTTTCCGTACTGAAAATAATGTTCGTGATATGAGTTAATGGTTTCAATAAGAATGAGCTATATTTTTTTATTAAATTTGAGCAAATACAATCTGTTCCTCCCTTACTCCCTTTTTTTAAATCAGTAATTTGCATATTGATATCTTTCTCTGAAACTGGATTTAAATAAAATGACTGACTTACCCTTTTGCCTAGATCTAAGGTGTTTGATTTGATTTTGCTGGCAATTTTCTTAGCTATATTGCTAAAATATTTATTTAATTCATTAGCCATTTGTTTTTTTATCAGTGATTTCTCCACCCTCCCCACTGACACTGCTTATATCTACCTTACTTATTTGGTCATTTGTAGCTTCTTTAATAACATTCCATAGCTTCCTAGGGTTGTTAATGTTCTCCTTTGCCTGAAACTTATAATATGTGTATTTTGCATATTTAATGAGCTTTGAAAGTGTATCTGTGAAAGTTCTGTACCTATTTAACAGTAATATGTTATGTCTATTTCTTATACAATCCTTTTTTAATTTATCCCTATTTCTAATTGATATTAAAAGCCCTCCCGTTATCCATGGTTTTAATCTTCTGTTTTTATTTTTTATTACTATTGTTTGTGTGGAATTTAAGATAATAATTTTCATAGTATTAATAAAATTTTGGGTGCAAATTTCAGAATCCTGACAGTCCGTAACATCATCCCATTTTGCCTCCGAAATAAGTCTGTAAAATTTATTGTGATCAATTTTCTGAAAAGAATTTTGTTTATTTACTGGCTCACATTCAGTTTCCAATCTTATATTAAGCAAAATAGGATCATGATCGGTTAATTTATGTTCTAATATTACAGAATTTAATTTATTAAATATACTACTTTTACACTTTATGAAGAAATGATCTAAGCATGTCTGTGAATCACCAGCTCTTGTAGGTTTATTAATAAGGCTTAAAAACCCATATCCCATAAGCATTGTCAAATAGTTATTTGTTTGTTGAGACTCAGTGTCCATTAAGTCGATATTCATGTCACCCACTAGCAATTGCATTCTAGTGTGACTGGTCAATCTTTGTAGTATTGCATCTAGGTTATCAATAAATTCATCACGACTAACTGAGAAGCCTCTATATGTTGCCAAAATGTCCATTTCACTATTGTTCTTTTTTAATGTGGTTCTAATTATTTTCAAGAAATTATGTTCTAAAATCTGATGGTGTAATAAATACTATTCTTTTATGTATGTAACACATCCATCACATTTATTTAATGCACTTCCATTAAAAAATACTTGAAAACCAGGAATATCTCACTCACAAGACCATAACTTTTTTTTAATTAAATCTAGATTTCGATTTAAAGATTTCGACTAGATTTCGATTCGATAAGCAGAACTAATTTGATAAAATACTTTGGTTTTTTAGTTGATGACAAATAAAATTGAGAACTGCATATTGGAAAAATAATTCCAATGTTGAGTGTATTCAGGTTGTGTATTCATATTCAGGTGCTCAGCATTCTTAAATATGAAGATTCATACTCTTATTTTGTAATCCATTTATACTTGTGGTTCTATTAACTTGAAAAAACTACTACCTACTAAAAAAATTCAAACCCTACAAAACAAATTTTTAGAAATCCCCTATAATAATGATTTCTGAATGCCAACATCTTATGCTGAAAGTCAAAATTTATAAAATATCTCTAACAGCTCAATCAATATAAACAGATATATAAAATATTAAATCAAACATTGAAATATAATGTAGAATTAATCCTGGACCATCATATTCATGAACATAAGACATAGAATCATATAATTCGATTCCACCATATATTTGACATGCCAACAACCTTAATGAATTTGTTAAAAAACTTACCAATAAATTATCAATAAAATCCACCAATAAAATCGATTCATGTCACATGTATAGTTTATGTATAGTTTTTAATAATTTTAAATTGTGATTTAAAAAATATGTTGACCTGAACAGGAAAAAATCACAAACCTTTAAAAAACAAATATCTAGTTAAATATAAATTCTTTTATTCCTAAACATGCTTATTAAAATACAGTTTGATTTTAAAACCTGTATGCTTTGAGTATCCTTAATACATTTGTAGTTTATGGTTCGACATCAGTTATTTTTTTGAAATATTGGTTCCCTGTATAAGGTTCAGATTGGAAATCACACTTTCCTCCACCAGAGAATTTATGATATTTTCTATTTTTTTTTCATATTATATATATACAAATGCAAGGTGAACTTTGTAGAAAACCAGTGCTCAATCGTTGCATTCCACAACTGTTTAAAGAGGGGGCCGAAGCTATTTTGAGCAATTTCTATGACCTTCTAAATGGCTGGGACACTCTGGATCAAGTTTTGGGTGATGTCTACCATACTTGGAGGGAAATTTTATTACTTTCAGTTCTATCTTTGTGTACGTATTTGTTTTATATTTCGGAAACAAGTGAAAAAAGCTCGTTTTTTAGTAATCTCACTGGTAACAATTGCAATACTGCACTGCCTGGCCCATATCATTTCCTATTTTATTATGATAGGATTCGCGCTGGCCAGTATAGGCGGTACTGCTTATTTGTGGTACACGTACATTGATATTAAAAGAAACTTAGACCACACTGAACTAAATGCGAAATATAGTGTGCTTGTAGAGTCTGTTCGTAATGAAACTGCCTTTCTTTGGTTCTCTATTATTGCAACAATTATTACTGTAAGTAGTGCAAGAAAAATCTTATATGCATCTTATGATTGATTGTTTTAGATTGTAATTTTGGCTATAACAGTTTTCATGAGAAAACAAGTGGATTTTCTAGCAAACTTATTTAAAGAAACTTCAAAATGTATTATGCACCTGCCAGGATTATTCTTCCAACCTTTGTTAACATTTATATTTTTGGCGGTATTTTTTCTGTTTTGGATTTTTGTTGTGGTAAGCACTGAATACATCGAAAGAAGTTTATTAATCCATACTAAATCAACATTTTCAGTTATGCCTAGCTACAGCTAGCAACCCGAGTACACACGTCATATCTGGCGTGAGGGTAGAGGGCAAAGGCCCAATCGCCACCGTGCCCCCAACTATAAACCCTAACAACGTCAGTATGTCCGTTGTAGAAAAACTCAACCGTATGTAAATTCGAAAAAATATTAAATTAATCTGACAATTGTTTTTTCTTTAGACTTTAAAGTAGTGGAGTACATCGACGCGGATTGGATACAAGGGATGTGGTGGGTGTATTTTATAGGGCTGATATGGACGTCGGAGTTTATCATGGCTTGTCAGCAAATGGTGATAGCGGGGGCGGTGGCCCACTGGTTTTATCGTCATAAATATAAGAGCAATGATCACGTCTGCTATTCGATGGGAAAACTTTTAAAGTATCATTTGGGCAGTGTTGCACTCGGATCGTTAATTATCACGGCCTTTAAAATTCCTAGGTTAATTTTAATGTATCTTCATGAAAGGTAAGTTTTTAAAGGATTTATTTGGTTTCCAAATGGAGTTATTATTTAGATTTTTTGTATTTTATCAGTCCTTGTTAAGTGGATGTTTTGTATTTTAATCCTTGTGATACGTTCCTGTATTTTTAATTACTCTCCTTTTAATGGCTAATGGAACATACAAAACACCTGGAATATAATAAGAAATAACCCCAAATTACTACTTAATTTACTGTGTTGTTGGATTTAGGTCAAATTAAAAGCCTTTAGATGATCATTTCAGGACTCTATTAAGGGTACAAATCAGAAGGATGAAACCTTAACAAACAACTGTACAAGAAATCACTTTTAAAGCTCACAGGCATGTAACTGTTCCAAAAATCGAATATAAATAAGAAATTACTTAAAATTCCCGGAAGAAACTTAAAATGATTCCAAAAGTGTGGGACTAAAGTTATACATTAAATACATGGAAAAAATAGACCAACAATTCTATTTGACTTAAAAAATCAGGAAAAAATTTACTTTAAATGCCTGGAATCAAATAAATAATACTTTTTATTCCGAACAAGAAAAATTCATAATTACTGTAAATTTAGTTGAAAAGACCATGATGTACATTCTTTATGTTTATGTGTGTTTCCATGCAATATATATAAATATAGCCGTATTAAGATCCTAGATTTAAATCAGAATTGTATGTATATTCACTCTCAAAGTACGTCAAACTAGTCTCAGGTTAGCAGGTTCAAATAAGTTCAATCTTTAGCTCTTGAGATTATCAACTCAGCTATATTTTTGACTTTTATTAACTGACTAACTCTTAATTTTGTATTTTAAGTGACCAAATTATATAAGAACTTTGTGTTGCATGTTCTGCTTTTCTTTTGATTTGTGTAAACTTAAATGAATTTGTAACTTTTTCTTCTTATTATAGATTTACCAGAGGTAAAGAGAAAGGGAACGAGTGTTCCTCTTGCGGCCTCAAATGTTGCATATGTTGCTTCTATTGTTTGGAAAAATTCATCAGATATCTAAACCATAACGCTTACACTGTAATAGCCATTGACGGGTCCAATTTTTGTAAAGCAGCTGGAACAGTATGTAAAAATGAACCAGTACAAACCCATAATAATAATAATTTTATGCAATCATTTAGGCCTTTGAAGTACTGACCTCGCACGCCTTACAAGTCGCAACCATAAACAGTTTGGGAGATTTTATTCTGTTTCTTGGAAAATGTTTCGTTACGGCCGTGACGGGGATTATCGGGTTGGCGATTTTCAGAAGAAATCCCGAATTAACATTTTACGCAGCCCCAACGCTGTTGGTGTGCATTTTTGCGTTCTTTGTAGCTCATTGCGTTTTATCCTTGTATGAGGTAATACGCCATTATATTTAGAGGGTTATTAAAGTACTAATGTGCTCCTTTTCTTTGTATTTAGATGGTACTTGACACGGTGTATCTTTGTATGTGTCAAAGTGGAGATGCTCCCGACGGAATTCAAATGCAAAATCTGGGAGTTACAAATAATGGGAACACTCAACCCCAAAACACTGAATTAGAACCAATGAATTAAGGATGCAAAACGTCTCGTTTTTTTTCTCGAATAGTTTTATGGTGCAAAATGGCTTTTTACTACAAAGGACCGTCCCATATTTTCTTAACGCATATTATATTTATTACTAGACTGTTAAAACTAACCGTTTTCGTTAGTTTTCCTTCCTACGAACGCATAATACCAGTACAAAACAGATTTTTCTCCAATATGATGGATGATTAGTTTATTATTACAAAGGTGCTAACGTGAGTAAGCTGTCTACAAAAGAATAAACATTTTACAAGTTTTTGTACACCCTCATCCGGACTATTATTTTAAGTAGGTTTTAAAAGAACTACTATAAGTTTACTGTAACCGTAAATAAATGATAGTACAGCACAGTGTTAAAGCACAATAACTATTTAGTCTTTTAAAGTATAGTTTATAAAATACGTTATTTTGTTATGAGTCCTTTTGGATTTTTTTTAAAGTATTTTTTGCGACAGTATGAATATATTATCTAGAATTAGAATAATTTTTGTTACTCCATGACTCTTTAAGACTTAAGTAAGATGCATGTCTTAATGTGTTATTCTTTAAAAATGTATTCAATACTCTACTCTGGTACATTAACACTCATTAAATGAAAACTTAATATATTTGGCTTTTGTAACAATGAATTATGGACTTTTAATATATTGCAAAATACCCAAACGATTCATAAAAATAATATCTTTATCTAGAATAAGATTTTCTCTGTACTGCTTAAGAAACAACTTTTTTTTCCTTTGGTTTCCTGGTTGCCTTGTCCTGAAGAAGCCAATCAGCAGAAACACGTGCCAAGCAAGTAAACTTACACAGTTTAAAACAGACAGTTGTAAAAGCCATCCACAAGGCTGGAGATAAGTCGAATACCACGATTTATATTATATGTATGGCTTAAGGACTGATTGGTTGCATTTTTAAATCAAAATAAATTACCCTCTGAATGACACACTGGTCTTAGCACAACAGACGTAGTTTGCGAATTATGTGAGCAAGTAACCGGTGACTTGAGTGATGACAGAAGGTGTCTCGCGGTCTTTTCGGATCTGCTGAGATTGTTTGACACGGTGCCATTGAAAAAGTGTCAGCTCCAACATGAGTTAGCTGCTACCCAAAATGTACGGATATCTTGAGATAAAAATTTGAAAAAAGAGTCAGAGTACCTGTCACTGCTCCTTGTCTCACTAGGGGCACCGGGTAGCACTGTTAGCAGTAGCAAGCTAGCACAAATCTATCCAGTGGATATCCAATGAAAATCAGTTTTTGGATAAAGGGACTGCCCATGTATATGGACAGCAAGTACCCACTGGATATCTAGTAGATGATATAAATGACACACTCATGTGAACCTTGGACACCATTTTGGATACCTAATGTACTCCAATCCTGGATATTTAGTGATATCGTTTTTGCTCGGTACTAATAAAGCGTGCATAGCTTCCATATTTTGTATTGAATGTATTCAGCAGGCATATTTTAAAAAAATAGCAAAACTCTTTCCAGTCTGTGGACATTCTCTGGATACTAAGCGATAATCCCGTAAATCCTGTTGGATACCACAAGGATGCTTAATGGACATAATGTTTAGATCACGCCAAATTTCATTGATTTTGTGTCTTGACTACTACCAAATTAATTTCTCCTTAAGGGTGGCATACTTTTGTACTACTAGTTGTAAGTAGTTTCATAAAATTTTCATCTCAAACGTCCATAACGTTCGATACTTGTGTGATCTTTTTTTACGATTTGGTTTCATAATTAATTTATTCATAAATGATTTACAGTCAGTCTGTAATGTATTTGGACATTTCATGGATATCCACCGGAAGGTGTCTGCTATCTGGGTTTAAATTGGAATATAAATGATTGGGGTACTGCTCATTTACGAATGAGCTAGGATAAAAGAACGAACGTCTTCATTTTCTAAAGGAATTAAATAGGCATACTATATATCTGTCCGGCTGTATTAAAGAGCTACCATAGTTTTAGAAAACATTATCAAAATGAAATTGGGAAAGCCAAGTATTAGAACTGCTTCTAATCCAATATATTTATGAATAAATTACTATAGTAATATTTCTACTAATAAATTCGACTATTACTTTTCTCAAATAACACTGGATTTTGTTATGAAGATTCTAGCTGTAAAGTAACCTGCCAATGAAGTAATTACTGCACCAATTAATTAACCAAATAAATAAATTATCCTTTAGGCAAGGGATATAATAAATATATATTTTTTTAAGTAAAGACATATTTGTTCGTCTAAATCAATCAATTATTAAATAAAAAATATTAATATTATTATGAGACGCTTAACCAAATTGATAAATGTATGTTTCCTGGAAAGGGTTTTTTCCTCGATACTTGCAAATTGCATTAATAGCACCTATATAACTGACTTGAATTGAAAAAGAAAGCCTTTAATAAATACAGTCTCATACTTATTTAGACAGATAAGAATTATTACCTAGATCTCAAGCATTATCTTTTATCTGCAATACGAACGGAGAAAAAAGATTATGTGACTTCTGAGTTGAACAAAAGTAAAAAATTATTGGAGTCTTCATTGCAAGCAGTCTTTTGATATATCCCATCATCTAAGGGATGTCACTGCTAGAACTGAACATATCCAAGAATATGGATGCCTCTCTTATCTCCTGTCTTGTATTGCTATAGTAAATCTCATCAATCGTGAGTTGGTTAAGCTGCATTATTTTGGTAAGTGGTTTTCGGCATATCTCAGGTTTAGGAAGCAGGTTGTTGAAATAGATAGATTGCAAATAGATTGTCGATTGATTGCTGGTCTAGTTCTTTCTATTATTTACACGTCAGATCTGCAATCACAGGCTCGCTCTGGCTCCATTTACCTTTATGCTGATGACACTCAGCTTCTGTTTGCATTTAGGGCTGAGACTGTGTGTCGTGAATAGAGAACTGGCAATTACTTCAGATTGGTCATCTGGGCATATTTTGTTGTTTAATGCATGGAAGTGTTCACTTGATGATTGGATCTGAGTGCATTAAAGCCAAATTTAATATCTTTAATTTTTCATGTCTTCATATGAATCGAGAAACTATTTCATCTGTGGAACAAAATTTGGAGCCTATTTTAGATGTTCGCTTAACTTTCGAACCGCACTTCTTGAAAACATTGACCTCTGAATATCTTAAACTAAAATTCTTATTTCCCTGTAGATACATACTTAGGGGCAGAATTTAGAAGAAAAATTCCCTGCACACGGAAGTTGAGTCACATGACTTCTACATATGTAACACATAACATCCTAAAATATAAAATAATTTCCGTTGACCTTCATTTTGGCATGTTTGTGCATCGCATTCTTAGGAATGTACCAAGAAGGACCCCTACATAGTCTTAACCTTAGGCAGACAACCAAGTATTGCATTCAAAATAAATTTATCATTAAAATAACAAACATAATTAACAATTTATAATAAATAGGACCATGCCTCGATTATGAAACCGTTAGCATAGGTGCAAACCTGTGTGGCAAGGCCCCTTTTAAAAAAAACGAATAATAAATTAACTGAATAATAATTAAAACAGCAAGGATTACTAAACCATGGGCGCCCTGGCTCTCACCAAATATTAAGGTTTTTATGCGACAAAGAGACGCAGCGCTTCGAGAATTCAAGAGGTCCCGAAATGTACACGACTGGGAAAACTATAAAAGGTTGCGAAATCTTACGTTGTCTATGGTACGATAGGAAAAAAAACTATATTTATCTAATATATGCGCTGAAAAAAAGATTTAAAAAACCTGGAGGACTCTTAAATCTTTTAATGTTTGTTCAAATAATGATTTGAATATTCCGGATTATTTACTTAATCCTGAAGATATAAACTCATTTTTCAGTGAATTTTTGCAGAATACGTCAGACTGTTCTTCTAAAATTAATTTTTACAATCAAAATATTTTCAACGACAATATTCAGTTTAATTTTAATTTAGCTAGTGTTTCTCAAATTAATAAAATACTAAATGGTATAAAAACAAATGCTTCGGGGGTAGATGGAATTAGTGCCAAATTACTTAAATATTGCAGTCCCTTCTTAGATGTTTACATTATACACAATCAATTGTTGTATAGAACAAAGTTATTTTCCTGATCAGTGGAAATTATCAATAGGTAAGCCACTTCCGAAAGTAAAAAATCCAACTAACTATGGTGATCTGAGAATAATTAGTATATTACTGGCTTTGTCAAAGGTTTTCGAAAGGGTTCTGTATAATCAGTTGATTGAGTACTGCGGTGTGAATAAAATTATCCCGGAGACTCAGTGTGGCTTTAGAAAGGATTTGAGTACTGATGTTGCCCTAATTGGAGTTACTGACGACATAATAACGTCAATAGATAAAAAGTTGTCTACTGCTTTGATTCTGTTAGACTTTTCGAAAGCGTTTGACACGATCAATCACGAACTTTTATTGGCGAAACTTTATGGACTTCTCGATGGTTCGGTAATGTTGATTAAATCATATCTTCATAACAGATTTCAAAAAATATTTTCAAATAATTCATTTTCCGAAGAAGCTAGAATTTTATCACGCGTACTTCAAGGGTCAATCCTAGGACCATTATTATTCATAATCTACACCTCAGATATACTTACATCATTAAAGTACTGTAAACTGAGAGCTTTCCCCGATGATACCCAGGTTTATCTTCACTTCAATCATCAGGATTATTTGCATGCATCTTCTTTAATAAGCCATGACCTGAATTTACTTAACCAGCTTTCTTCTTGCCATAATCTAAAACTTAACCCTCTTAAATCAAATGTTATGATTTTTGGACCTAATAAATATTTTCTTAAAAATAATTTAAATATCTTATTAAATGATGTTCCTCTTCCTAAGATGGATCGTGCAAAAAATTTAGGCATTGTCCTGGATACTGAGTTGAGGTTTCGTGAATATGTTAAATTGTTAATTCAGAAGTCATTTTTATCATTAAAAATTTTATATAATAGTCGTCAGGTTCTTAGTTTTCATTTGAGAAAAATGCTTTGTGAGTCTCTGGTCCTGTCCAACTTCAGCTACTGTGACTTTATTTGTGGTCCTTGCTTAGACATTGCAGATAAAAATCGTATTCAGAAAGTTCAAAATGCTTGCTCACGGCTAATATTTGGATTACGAAAATACGATCACATTTCACACACATTTAAAGAGCTTAACTGGTTGAGGATGGACAGGCGCAGAGAGTTACACTTAGGTAATTTTTTATTTAAAGTTTTATTAAACCCCTCCCTTCCCTCCACTTTACGGAATAAATTTGTTCCTCGTTTAAACGTTCACACAAGAGTGATCTGATTTCTGGAGAGGATGACACTTCCTCATTATTCGACTGCAATGTTTCAACGTTCTTTTACGTACAATGCCATTAAACTCTACAATAACCTACCAACTGAATTGTCAACTTTAGATCAGAAGTCATTTAAATCAAAGTTAAATGTACAAGTTAAGTTAAGTTTAATGTACAAGAAATATCTTTTACATTTAACCTTCAACCCGTAATTTAGGCCTTTAATTATTTATTTTATTTTTGTCAATCTTTTATATTTAGCTATTTATTATTTATTTAAATTATATATATATTGTTCTTTATTTGGGTATTTAATGAATTTAATAGAGTTAATCTTTATATTGTAGCTTAAGTTTATGACCGTTGAGTAGGGTTCAGTAGAGTTGCTGTCTTAGCTAGACTGCGCCCTGCTTCTCGGGTACTTAATTATAGAATGTTATTATTGTCAACTACATCTGTAAATTTTGAATAAAAGACATTTATTATTATTATTATTAAATAAAAAACAAAGAATACTAATAACTATTAACCTGGCCAATATAAGTACTTATCTGAATGCAAATTTATGATAATACTGTTTTTATTTTTTTTAACAGTAAAAGAAATTCCAGGGGGAGGTAGGTAGACGCTCAATGGGTGCAAAGGAAACGTGCACTCCTTCTCACGGTGTTAAATTTAAAGGCTGTTTCATAGCACGTACGATTTTTTCTTAATTTCAATTATTGATTGATTATTAAACATAATCGGTCTTAGTTCTACCACAGATCTAAATAGCTACGCAAGCTATAAAATAGCTACGCTTGCGTAGCTCTTTAGATCTGTGGTTCTACGGTTTTAATTTCCTAATCCACTAGACATATATGTTTACTACTTTGTGAATTACATTTTATTTAATGGTTTCTAATTTCTCATAGTGTTGCATAATAAACAACATTTTTATTATTACAATTATTATATTTCAATAACAAGAAGTTTACAGATTAATTATCGCCCGATTGCTCTCTTTCCCGTAGTTTCTTTAAATATATCATCTAGGGGGGTGAGTTCGTACGCATCTCCACCAGGTCTCGTGGCCTCGGCTGTAGCCTTTTGTTGTATCCTGTTAACATACTTATTTTTGGCTTCTAACCTCACTTGTTGCCTGTACCTTGCCGGGCTCATGTAATGGGGATTCTCCCATAAGGGCAGACCACCAAAACTACCCGAAAAGATCTTAACCTAAAAACGCATGAAAAAAGATATTGAATTTCGTCAGTTGTATTTGACTATCAGGTAAGTCAAATGGAACAACACATATTCAGCATAAAAAATAATCAGTACTTCGTTCAAGGACGACTACTAGAACGAACATAGAGGAAAACCATAGACCATCTTCTATAAATGGCCTTCTTATTTTTCAAAAACTTATACACTAACTAGGATGTACATTGCCCACTAAGTGATAAGATGCTAGACTTGTCTTTTAATGAAGTCATAGCCCTGACGAAAGCGCTAGGCTGATATTAATATATTTCTTACACAGAATACATGATGACTTAATTTTTCTGACTTTCCTGAAAAAAAAAAGATGGTATTTACTTACAGGGTTTAAGACAAACCTCGGGCCGATTTCGGCCAGAGCGCCGTCCTCCGACAATATCTGGAAGTTCCTGAACCAGATCCTGTTGTCCAAAATGGTGAAGGTGTAAACGTGGTCAAAGAATGGCTGGCTTTTGGGATGATGTTTTGGCACACCGAATACTTGAGTTAAAAGTTCTTTTAGCAGGCTATAGTGGGGCTCTTTGTTAAATGTCGGGTCGAAACTCAGAAGAGGCCTGGAGCCTCTCAAACAGTTTCCTGTTAGTTTTAGTTCTGCCATAGTTGACACTAAAATTTTTAGAAAGAGTTTATTAGCTGAAGCTATAAATAATTAGAGTGATGCATGTTTACCATTTTCGACGAAAAATTTAACACTAGGTCCATTAGGAACATTGGACAGCCACATGTATAAGTCGCGCTTCTTGCGCCCCTCAAACATTATAGCTTTGTTGCAATTTTTCATTTCGCACATCTCATTTATTACACTGAGGGTCTTGGATCTTTCCATTTTGGCCTCGGGTTTATGGTGAGGCATTAATTTTTTTAGATCTTCCATAAGATGTCTGTCCCTGTGATTGATTCCCCTCGAGGCAAATACTAAGACTCTCTGCTTGTTGGTCCATTTTCTCTAGAATTTTAATTCAGCTGTTAGATAATAAGCTTTTAAGTTACAAAAAATCTCTGTACTGTAAAATGGCAGAGGAAGATAAATAATACAAAAGCCTCAAAAGCAGTAAATTTTTGTTTAAACTTAAAAAAAAATTAAATTCCTCCTAATAGTCAGGAAAAACCAAGTAGAGAAGTGACTTAAATGGTAAAGTATAATAAATAAAAGTGTAATAAATTTCTCTAATTATTAATTTAAATTTATTATTGTAAGACTTTTACTCTTTCTCTCTGGAAGAAATTTGTTTGAATAAAAGACAAGTCTATCCTAAATAATTGCAGTCTATTGTAAACATTTGAACTGATAGAAGCAAATAAGTAAACTTATCTGAAAAAAAATTAAGACAAAAGAAAAAATACCAAGAGCAATATCTAAATCAACATATAAGTTTAAACACAACCGACCACAATAATCCCTAACTAAAGTCATTGATGTAGAAGTTATTTCCTCATTTATGTTAAAAGTTTATGCAAATAAAAATATACTGAATACTAATTTACTAATACAGTTAATGGTATATAACTGCATTAGTATTGAGTTATATATGTGGTTGGGTTAAGTTTTCCTATGAACTCCTTAGAAGTTTAAGCATTCAGTGTCTACAGTGTTCGCTTCAAAGAAATATAATAAGGCCTATTTACTTTAAAAGACTCTTTGTATTTTTGGGACTTTTGATTATATAACATCAATTTATGCACAAGATGAATTTCTTAAAAATAAATCAGTGTCTACAAATTTATGTAGCAATCGCAAGTAATTCCAACTAGATGTTGTGTACATGAATTTTATAAAGGCTCCTGAAAACATCTCACAGCGTTCTTTTAGATAAGTTAGATGAAGAATTTGGGTTTAATACAAATTTAGTTCAGTTTTTAAGACATTTAAAACATAGACAACAGAAACTTTGTTAAAAGGATATTATTAAGTCAAATTATTTTATTGCAACCTCAAGTGTCCCACAAGGATCCAGGATGTAGGACCACTACTGTTTCTTTTGCTCATCCATGATTTGACTAATTGAAGAGATTAATAATACAGAATCTTTATTATTTGTGAACTTAAAAAAATTATATAAAAAAATAAGACTGCAAAACCCTTCAAGATGATTGGTCACTCAAATATGGTTTTTACTTTAATATTAGCAAATGCAATGTAATGAGCTTTACAAGAAAAAATAATTACTTATGTTTATAGGATTAATGGAGAGGTTCTGCCTCGAGTTAGTAAGATGAGGGATCTTGGTGTTGTTTTTTGATTCACAACTTTTAAAATGCAGATCAGTGAAATTGCTAACAAAGCAAAATTTTAACAATTCTTACATACATAGAATATAGAACACACTCAAAGAAAAGGTAGTAAGAAGTCACATCACACTATGCAAAACTCTTTACTTTCAAAAAATTGTATTTAAAAACTTGTCTAGAGAATAAAATGCTTTAGCAAGCAAGTTTCTTTACATTTTTCCTAAAACGTTTTTTACAATTTATTAGCCTTATATAAAGGGGTAGGCGGTTAAAAAGCCTTCTGTTCTCGTACACAATAGAGGACTTAATCTGCTCACTTTTTGGGATAGGCAGAGGTAAAGAGAAGGTTGTTTGGAGATTGTAACCTGAGGAGGGGGGGCCAAGCTGATGGTGATATTTTTTGTGGATAAGACAGTCTCTAAAATAAAAAGGCATGGCAATGTCAGGCCAAAATATTTTAAAAATAATGGCCTACAGGGGCAACGAAAGGGAGCTACACACATGTAGAGTATGGCTCTTTTTTGCAAAATAAATAGAGAGCTGAACAAATACTGAGAGCACACACCCCAAAACACAATACCATATCTCCGATGAGACTCAATAAGAGCATGGTATGCAATTTTAGCCACATCAAGTCCCAGAGAATGTGTTATTACTCTAATAGCATAACAGTTGGATGATAACTTCCCTATTAAAGAGGAGATATGATTTTCAAATTTTAATCGCTTATCAATTGTCAAACCCAAAAATTTGCATGTTTCAGAAGGACTTATTGTTTCATTTTGCAAAGTGACAGTTCCAAGGTTACATTTAAAAGTTAAAATATTAGTTTTAGCAATATTAAAAGTTAATCTATTAGATTCGCACCATGACTTTACAAGAATTAAATCTTCATCAACAATATTCTTTAACCTCTTGGTGTCAGTGTCTTACCAAACTAATGTTGTATTATCCGCAAAGATAGTAAATTTGCCCCTAATTGGAATTTGAGAGATATCATTGACATATATAAAATGTATGGATTTATTGTCAGAAACAGCAAGAACTTTAGCAATCTAAATGTGTCAGAATGCTCTGTATGAACCACTCTAGAGTATTGCTCTATTACTTTATTCATAAATATGATATAGAAAAAATGTAAGACAAATTTTTTTTTTTTTTTAATTTTTTTTATTCATTAAACGGGAAACCCCCATTACAAAAAAAAAACAAATTATAAAATACAGTTATGTCAATAATTAATAATCCTTACTTAAACTATTAAGAGTTAACGTACTTAATTAAAAAAAAAGACTCTAAAGTAAATAAACAAAAAAAAAAATATCTCTGTATTAACTAATAGATTAGGAACATAAATTCTCACTTGGTTTACCCATCAAACAACATATTAATTAAAAATATTAATTGAACAATACTAAGTATTCAAAATTTTCATTAAACTACCCTTAAAAGACCCATATGAATTGCTAAAAACATCTAGCCTCTCCTCCCGATCCAAAAAATCTAGAGATCTCTCCAAAAAAGAGTTTTTACCATAATTGGTTCTATGGAACCCAATATGAAATAAATTATTTTGTCTAAGTGTTCTCTGAGGAATAGAAAATTTAACCTGGGAAAGTAAATCCGGACAGGATGTAATACTATTCAACAACTTATAGATAAAACAGATGTCAAACACTGTTCTTCTTTTATCCAAAGACAAAACTTTAACATAATTCAATATTTGGGAATAATCATGATTAGCAATAAGATCTAAATTAAACCTGTAGTTATAATATCTTAAAAATTTGTTTCGCACACTCTCCAGTAATGACTTATAGACTTATTATACTGGGGAGTCCAGATAATTGAGCCATACTCAAGCTGTGATCGTACCAATCCCACATATACAGATTTGATATATGTAGTTGTTTGTTGTTGTTGTTTATTAAGATATATGTAGTATAAACAAACTTCAGGTATCAGCTACACATTCCCAACTTTGATATTATGAAAACATATAACTTAAAACATTAGAAAGTGACTGAATTATGGCATATTTATTAATTTTGCATAAACTTATAAATGTTACTATTCATGATCATAATTTGCTAATTTCAGTTAAATTTTTATGTACCAGCTTATCAAATTAGAAATTTTGTAGTGTTTTATGTGGATGATGCACCTACAAACTGTTATTTAAATTGTCTTATTATAAACATGTGTAAGTTGTATAATGAAATAAAGGAACAATATGATATTTTTAATCTATGACTTCCTATAGTCTTAATAATTTTTTCATTGATTTTTTATATGTTAAACTCTTTTTATATGCATTATGTTATTTTGTAAAATCCTCCTCTTCTGTAAATGGATGTCTGTGAGAGAGATTGTAAATAAATAAATTTATATTTAAAAAATAACTTATATAGGAAAATAATATTCCTTTGAAATGCTTTTAGTTCCCCCGAGGATAACATAACCTAAGAAGTGTGTTTTTACTTTTTTCTGGATCGGTTCATCTGAATGCCGGACTGCAGGCAGGGGTTCTGGATCGCTGGGTTCTGTAACTTCGGCACGTTTCCTCTTTAAATTCTTTTTTACTTTAACCATTTTTAACGGAACGTGGTAAAGGGCAAATTAAATTCAAAACACATTCACGTTTTGGCCCGTATGCTATAAACATGCGTGAAGGCAGTTTAACGATTAGGGGGCTGTACTCTTTTCCACTGGTCTTTGCTATGTAGCAACAAAAGTTACTATTGATTGTTAGGAAAACAACTATTGAACAAGTTTGTTCTGAAATTGAGTTAGAGTTTACCAATATAAAACTAGTTCTATGGTTTAGAAGCTCTAGTTTTAGAGCAATGACGTTCACTACAGCCATGTGACTGTTAACATGTCAAAATTCTCCGTGTTGCTTCTTGCTTAAAACCATGTTCTACCAATTAAACAATAAATAAAGAAGACAGAAATTCGTGAAAGATAATGGCGGACGTAGAGTCGAGTACGTATTTTTCTTATATTTTTTTTTTACAGATTCTTCGATAATTGGTAGAATTGGCGCTTTATCATTTTAACGTTATTTTTAGATGATAATACCCCGGCCAATAACGCAATAAAAATGAAAGTAGAGGAGCCAAAGGACGAGTGTCCGTCCAAACAAGGTAATAATGTTTGTGTAAACATTTATCACAGTTAAACCCTACCTTCCTTTATTTGTAGAAAAAACACCAAATAAAGTCGACAACCCCGAAGATCTTAAAATATGTGCCCCATCGAACCCGTTCAAGTCCACCAATTCAAATCCATTCTCTCTGGAGCACAGCAAATTCGGAAAAAACATTCTGAAGCCATCTCTTTTGAGTGTAAACTCGTCTGCACCGACTTCCAGCACCTTTGTCCTTAGACAAAGCAGTTTTAACCCGTTTAGTAAGCCTGCTAATGAAACTGATAATAAAAGTGATAATAGTGATAAGAAACTTGTGAATGGTGAAGTCAGATTTGTACCCCTTATAAAAAGTGATGCTAAACCTCCTCAAGCTGTAGAACCTATATCGACTAGCACTACAGCAACTACCAAAGCAACCCCCACATTTGTATTTGGACAAAACCTCCAAGATAGAGTCATTGCAGACGTAATTACTGAGGCATCACCTTCTACAAGCAGTGAATCTACTACCAATGGAGATACCTCAAGTAGTAGTGATATGTTATTCAGTTCAGCAGTTAAAAGTGACGCAAAGCTAGAAAATGCAACAAAAGATAAAGATACAAAGTCCCTTACTGAGTCAGCAAGACAATATGAGGAGTCTAGGGCTAATAAGAGAAAGTACGAGGAAGTACAAGTGAAGACTGGAGAAGAGGAGGAGACAAACATATTGAGTATATCATGTAAATTATTTTATTTCGATAAGGCATCCAGTAACTGGCAGGAGAGAGGTAGAGGGACTTTGAGATTGAATGATTTTGAGACAGATGACAACCACGTTGGCAGTAGGATAGTTTTTAGGGCAGCCGGGAGTTTAAGAGTCATAATAAATACTAAGGTAAAATTTTTTGTGATTTCACTAAAAGTAAAACTTATACAGGTTGTTTTATGAATTTCTTACGGCAAAGCATTAAAGAATGTGGCAAATCTGAGATTGTCACAATCTGTGTATTTTAAGTAATTGTGGGGCTCGATATAGTTTTGGAACTTTCAAAGGCATTCGATAGCCTAAACAGGGAAATGCTTTTGGGAAAATTGTATATGTATGGAGTTAGGGGATATGCTCTTGAATTGTTTAGATCAGTAAAAGCATCTAATATTAATGAACTTACTAAAAGGGTGGAGTTTGTGTTTATATTGGTTTAAGAACAACAACTTATGTCTAAATAAAGAAAAAATTAATATAAAACTATTCAGGACCAAATAAAACAAATTAGAAAAACTTGATTTACTTATAATAAGTAATTCCCAGTTTAAAATAGGAAGTAGTACCAAGTTTTTGAAAATTTTTGTTTATGAGTTTTTAACCTGGTCTTACCATATATCTGAATGGAAAACTCATTTAAATTTGTTACTGCATTAGGTTTGTTTCAAAATATATGGATAGAATAATACTGTATTTTGCACTGCTAGATATGGTATAATTTTTTGGGCTTCTAAGTCTAGGGCTTAAGAAATTTTTGTAATACAGAAACCTCTTAATAGAATAATGTATAAAGTGAATTTTCCACAATCATGCAGGCATGACCATCTATGCTCTGTACATATTTCAGCTATTGATGTTTGTTTTTAAAAATAGTCAGACTTTTTTCCCAGTAAATATCAATCACAACGATAGTACACATACAAATAATATCCCTTTTCCAGTACATTGCTTAACTTTATATGAGAAGGGTCCTGATTATATGCGCATTAAGCTTTATAATAAGTTAAGTAGCAATATAACAAACAAGTGAGAAGCAGTTTAAACTAAAATTAAAGCAGTTAAGTAGTTCTTAATTAATCTTGGGCCATATAGTATTAGGGAATAATAAAGCAGTTAGAAATTAGGAACATTATTGATTTATTAGTATTGTTTGTGTGATGTACCTAATAGGGTAGTTAAGGATCTTTGATGCCATTTCACTTTATATTTGTTTTTTTATTTATATAATCTGAAATAAAGGAAAAAAAAATTATCTATGGAATCCATTTACATTGTAACCAAAAATAATAAGTTACATCCAAGTTTAGTAAAAACTGTTAAGCATGTCACCCCTTATCACCCAACATGAAATAAAATCATAAAAAGCAAAGTAATTGATTCTACACAGCCACAAATTATTAACAAGATTATGATTGAAGAAAGAATAATTTTTACAAAATTTGTTTTAGTTTTTACTTAAAAAGTTTAGAGTAAAACAGATTTATTTGTCATAGCAGGCAGTGGTATTAAGAGTAGGGTAGGCACTAGGCAATAAGGTAGCATAATTTTTTAAAATGTACTTACCATCTTTTCTTGATGAAGTGGAACATTGTATTTATTTACACAAATTTAATTGGAAATTATTAAAATTATTTAAAAATGTCTGACTAACTGAGAAACAGAAACAATCATTTTTTATAAATTAGTTCAATACGACGATTTTTCACCAAAAATGCATTGATAACATCATCATAAAAAATCGACTTACGTTTTAAATCTAGCAAGAGTTCTTTCTCCAAGGAAATTATTGAAAAACTGCTAAGCCTTTCTTGTCCTTGAGTATTACGTAAATACGTGTGGATGCGTTTTAATCTAGAGAATGAACGTTCTGCAGATGCCGAGCTAGCGGGTATTGTTACGATTAATTTTGCTAATTTGATTAATTGAGGGAGCACTTCGCACATTTTTTTATCTCTCAAAATCAAACTTTTTTCCGTATTTCAATTTTAATCCATTGAATATTTCATCTGGAAATTTATTTCTAAAAGTTTCAAAACAATCAGAATCCAAAAGACAGAAAAAATCTAATAGTCTAATTTCCCTGTAGCGATCATCAATTTCGCTTTTGTTGTCGTCAACTATTTCTCTGAAAATTCGCCTGTAATGCGTTTTAACATCATCCATATTTCGTTTTCTTCGAGGTTCGCCATAAGCATTCGCACATTTACTATATATTTGTTCGAATTCTATGAAGAAATTCTCCAAAAATGCTTTGAAACTCTAATTTTTTTTAATACAATAGCCAATATCAGATAGTTTCGACTGTATTATATTATACAGTACATCCGTCTGAACAAATATTTGAAAATTTCCAAAAAATAATTGAATTCAAAATCTTCTAGTGTAAATAAATACATTCTAGCTGCCGAAAGATTCTCCCCATCCCAGTTTGATTGATTTTCAAGCATATCATTAAATAGGTTTTTCAAATTAAAAAGTTCACCGAAAATTACGTTTACAGTTCTGGAGTTATAGGCCCATCGAGTCTGTACTACACGTGGTAATTTTTTAGAACAAAATCTAATTTAATTAATTGCGTTCGCTTGTCGCGTATAAGCGCTATAATAGGTGCTGCCTTCGCATCTCCATATATTTTTCATATCAAGGCAATGTCCACCTTACGAAGCCCGCATATGGGCCACCTACATGGGGAATAGCAAGTGCGCTTAAAAGCAAGATTGCCCTATTTTGGATTCCTGGAAATGTTTGCGTTTGCTTTATAATGCAGATGAAAATGATATTTTTGATAAAAGGAAGAAGTGAATATTATATTGTAATTTATTTTTCTAATTTTACAAATATTGCTAGGGTATGCAATGCCTTTTTGCCTACATTGTTTGCACGCCACTAGTGCTGCAAACCAGTCATGTACTTGGTTCATTCATGCAGTAGTTAGTGTGATGAAGCAGTATTTTACAAAAGTTTCAGACTGTCTAATATTTCAAGAAGAAATTCTAAGTTTAAAAACTGTCCACTGAGAACAGTCTTTAGCAGTATTAATTACTTTATGTAGGAAACATAAATCCAGTAAAATTCTTTACTCTAGTGTAGACAAATTTGGACAATTTCTTACCCACTGATAGTTATATTCATCCCTCTGATATCCACTGATAAATGCAGCAAATCTAAAAAAAAACATTCTGGAGTTTTTTGAGCTGCTCAATTGTAATATGGGGACCAAACAACTGACCCATACTCCAAATATGGTCTAACAAGGGAGACTCTAAAACCAACACCTTCATTACCCTATTTGTTACATGTTTGATGTGGCTCCTAATTGATCATTTTAAGTCCATCTTGTTTTAGAGCTAATTGAAAGATTATTTATTGTATAGATAAAATTTAGAGGTTTTCATTTTTTAATATTAAGTGATCCTATTTATATTTGTATTTATCATTTTTTCTTAATTTATTCTAACAGATTTGGGCCGAAATGACCATAGATAAAGCCAGTGACAAAAGTATTAGGTTAACAGCGTTAGATTCAAATGGAGAAGTAAAAGTTTTCCTTATAATGGTAAGTCCTGTGAAAACATTACCTCTACTAACAAGACTTGTATAATTTTTGTTTGTTTTTCTTTTTAGGCAAATATAGATGATTCCAGACAGCTTTATACCCATTTACAGTTGCGCCTAGAAAATGAAATATCACTACAAAAAAGGAAAAAGCTCCAAACAGATAAACCAGAAGAAGAAAAGTGATCTTTTTCATTTTAGCGCTAAGTTCTTTTGATGACAGTGACGGACAATGATGAAGTGTAGGAATGCCGCGACCGAAACTAAATCTTTAAGATTGTTTTTATTAATTTTTTTTTGTAATATGTACCAGCAGTTGATGAGACTTAACATTAATGTTGGTTTATTTTCTATTAAGGTAGTACTGATTATATTTTTTTGCTTTATTGGGGTATTATTGAAAAATCAATTGAATTTTGAAAAAAAAATTTATTTAGTACAACAAAATATAACAAAAATCCAATATAATTATGTGAATTTACTGTAAAGTTTTAAAAATAAACATCATTGAACTTAAAACCAAAGAAACTATTAGTAGTTCCGGTAGACCCTATTCTTGAGCAATATTATTTTATTACCTAAATTTTTGAACATCCAAGTAAATCGAAAACTTGTAACCCCTTAACATTTTGGTAAACAATATAATATATCAAAGACAAAAAAATCCCATAAAAGTTACACCTTAACTTGATAAACCCAATTATAAAAATCTACTGACTTAATCTATATTGAAAATCTTATTTAATTCCGCAAGATTCCTATCTTTTACTAGAGGTCTGAGGTCCGTTCTGTCCATTAGCGACAGGCACATTTGCAAAGTTGACCAGATTGTGTCGGACATTTGTGAGGTGGCTCCGCTGTTGAGTACATCTTTTCCTCTGGCCTGCTGGTTTAAGGCTGTTAAAAAGTGTTCTGCAGCCTCCCTAAATAATTTCGAATATTGCTTTATTATGTAAAAGATTCGTATTGAGAAAATTAGCATACCATCCAAAATTTAAATAAAAGGCAACAAATAAGCTTTTGGTTTGTTGATAGAAAGATATATAGATGGAAAACGCTTTAGTCTTCTGGTCAAGAAGTGGCTTTTTCATAGCAAACAGCATTGATGGATTTCAAGTCAATGAAAGGTTAAGGTAAGGTCTCATTTTCTATATATGATCCA
The DNA here is from genome assembly GCF_022605725.1 of Anthonomus grandis grandis. NCBI lineage: Eukaryota > Metazoa > Arthropoda > Insecta > Coleoptera > Curculionidae > Anthonomus > Anthonomus grandis. Next base: position 23,506,253 of record NC_065556.1, on the reverse strand, counting down.
CCAGAAAATGCTGAAGAGGATAACAAGGAGGAATTTTACGAACTACTAGACCAACAGTAAAGCATAATATAGAGATAGTAATAGGAGATTTTAACGCTAAGAAAGATGACATAGTGCATAAATTGGATATATTACAAAATACAGTAGGAGTGCCTCAGGGTAGCATATTGGGACCTATTCTGTTTATAATTTTTGTTAATGATCTCAGTTTTAAAATGCATTACCCATATTGCAATATAACACAATTTGCATGGCACAAATCTGTCAATAAAAGCATCTAATATCAATGAACTTACTGAAAGGGGGGAGTTTGTATTTGAATTGGCAGTTAATTGGTTTAAGAACAACAACCTATGTCTAAATAAAGAAAAAACTAATCTAATTCTATTCAGGACCAAATAAAACAAATTAGAAAAACCTGATTCCCTTATAATAAGTAATTCCCAGTTTAAAATAGGAAGCAGTACCAAGTTTTTGGGAATTTTTGTTGATAACAAGGAGAAATTTTACGAACTACTAGACCAACAGTATAAAGCAGCCTCAAAGCATAATATAGAGCTAAGCTAGCGTTTGCCCTAGACAGGCAAGAGCAAATCATAATGGACACCGGCTAATAGAGAGCAGTGCTAATAACTAACGAGTATGAGAGGAGTAGACAGCGATACCGATCATTTCCTGGTGATAACCAAGTTGAGAATAAGAATAGCACAGAAAATCGAGCAAAATCAACAAAAAGCAGGATGGGACCTATAGTCCAGAAGCCTTTCAAGCACCAAATAAAGAAGTTAAATATAAAATAGTCATAAGTAACAAATTTGAGTGTCTAAGACAAGGTGGGAAGTAAAATAACAATATGTCCATTGAAGGAGAAAGAAATACTCGCAGAGGAAGTGGTATGACTGAGAATGCGAGGTAGAGGTAACAAAAGCCACTGGTGGAAAGCCGTGAGAAAAGAATCAGGCGGGCTAATAATGACGGAATCGGAAAATGGCAGAAGTACTTTCAAAAGTGACTAAATCTTGAGAGTGATACAGAGCGAGAAGACACTATACCTTCCATTCAGCAGATATAAGAATATTAACACCCACATATATAATGCGATAACTTCTTTCAAAGACAAAACGTCAGGCAATGATAGTATAAATAGAGAACTGCTAAAACAGAGATGAATCGTTCTACACCAAAAAAATGTATGATGTGATTATAAAAATATGGAACCAATATAACTTCATAAAAAGAAGCAGGTTATGGCTGACAATGTTAAACAAGGACATATTAAGGAAATTTAGTAGAGCTAATACAAATGTGCGTAACAAACTCATATGAACAGGTAATAGAAGGAAACAGAACATCAACGCTATTCAGTTTAACATCAAGACTTTAACAAGGAGACCTCCGCTGTTATTTAATTTTGGCTGGGAATATGCAGTTAACAGAATAGTGACGCAGCTAACGAAAGATTTTGCGCAACAAGGTTCAAAATTGCTGTTGGCTTAAGATACAATCCAAACTAACTTTTTACAGTGAAATAATTCGCCCAGGAGTTACTTATGGCAAGGAAACGGCTTTATACTACTGATCGAGTTACCATCACCATGCCATTAGCAAAAATCTGATTTTTAAAAGTTACTAAAACCTAATATTATCGCTTAAACACCTAATCCTTACGCAAAAGATGAAATTTATATTTTATTCAATAATATAATAATGCATAGCTCAGGTCGTTCTTAGTCTGAAAAAGTCGAATGTGTGTGGATTGGATTAACTAATCAATAAAATTAAGAGTTATAGTTTAAGAGATAAAGTCCACGAATAGGCAAAATCTTATCTTTCTTCCAACTCTCAGATTTCTCAAATGAATAATGTCCCTCAATCAACGGGAAATAAATAAGCTCTTTTAAAAGAAAAATATTCAGAATGATGTTTGGACCCAATAGAGATGAAACAACTGGAGTGTGGAGGAGGCTACTAAATTGGCGGCAACGTATGGCAGTGAAAACATATTCAGACCGATAAAAGCTAAAGGAATAAAATCGGAAAATCACAGATTTATAGACAGTATTCCTTGAGAGATCAGATGGCAGAAGATCAATGGTGGACCGAGAGAGAGATGCTGTCGCAGCAGATTTGTCAAGCAGTGGAAAGTGGAAGCACAGGATCGTAGAAGATGAAGAGCAATGCGACTAAGACTCACGCAGAATTCTGAATTCAAGAAAGAAGAAGATATTTAGCATACTGTATAGGTGTTCTTTATGTCTAAATGAGGTTCTTTCACAAAAAAATAAAAGCTCTTCGGTAAAATTCGCTCATACTTTGGGAAAAGGTCGTTTGGGGCACAACCTCCTTTTCCGAGTTTAGTTGGGAGCTGGTAATACAGAGCCAGTCCTCAGTCGGCCTTCCTTCTTGAATTTGGGTCGATATTTTGTATCATAAATAGAGAAGGAGTAGGAGAAACGTTATCGTACTTTTGTTAACTCATAACTGGTTCTTATTTAATTTCTACACCCAAGACTTAAGGTCACCAGACCTGTATTTGCGTGAGAATGTAAGTGCTTACTATTTTGATGCGTTTCATCCTGGATCTAAGTCTTAGGATTAATCGTACGACATTCGTGTAGATGTGGACACCAGTGTAGAATTATTGATGAAGATTTGGTGGGTATGGGACTACGTTAATAATAATGCATTAATTATAATTTACAGATTAACTTAAAATGGCGAAGTTGAAGTTAAAGCATGCTTTCTATCTTAACCATAAACTTATTATGGTTAGTGTACCATTTTTTTTGCCTAGGACATGATTAATATGGCTCCCATTATGTAATCAGGAGCGATATATAGGTTCTATTGATTTTTATAGCCAGGTACTGCCGTGAAAAGTTTTGTTTAGAATTACCTGAATTACCTTTTCTCAAAGTTCGAACGAGTTTCAGCGAAGACCTATTTATTCACTGTGAAATGAAAAGGGATATGAGGTGTGAAGTCAGTCGTTAGTAAAAGCTCTGTACAGATAGTAAAAAGTACTTTTAATTTTCTCTTGTGGTGTTTTCAGCTTTCAGAGTCAACTCTCTGTATTAAGTCTTTATCTTAAGCATAAATTTCAACTTAAAGCATATAGTTCAATACATGTAACTCTCGAAAATAGTTGACATAGTTTGACTTGTAGCTCAAGAGGTTGAAAAAGGTTAAGACTGGAATGTCATAAGTTCACGTACCGAAGAAAAAGAAAATTATCGATTTCTGAATATCAATTCACCTAAAAAAGCGTTTTCTGTTCCATCTCGTAGTTCTACATTGCTCGATACGTTAGATGAACTAGAGGAACTTAAACCAGTAAAAGAAGTATCAAGACAATCTAGAAGGACAACAAAAATAACAATTATTGCCAAAGCCGAACGTCTCGAACTAAATTTCGACGTCACATGAATCAAGGGATCCTCTAGACAGCGCGTGGAAACCCGAATTAACACTTATTAATTAATTATAATATGTAGATTATAAAGCTGACCAGCTGAAATACGCGATAATTTCTAATAATTTTACCAAAAAACAAACTCACCTATATGCCCTTAAATTGATACACGTGATGCCTACATTGTACCTGGCCCTAATAAACCCGGGGGATAGTCGTAACGCGTGATGATAAGCCTCCACCGCCTCTTCAGATTTTGATCCGTTGGCCAAAGTTGCCCCTAAACGGTTCCACAGTCTGGCATCCTAAAACAGGGCAAATTATAACCGGAATTTAGCGAAAAAAAAAAGGCAAAACGCACATCGGGTTTTACAGATAAGGCGGCCCTAAAGCAATCGGCGGCCTTTTCGTACTCCCCGGTCAGATTGCAAAGGACCCCGAGGCCGGATTGCACCTCGTAGTCCAGATTTTGCGGGTTTCTTTGGGCGGCTTTCAGGTATAAATCTTGCACCAACTTCTGGTTGGTTCTGAAATGTGGAATTATGGAGAGAATACAGTTATAAAGGGGTTGAAAACGAATATATTTTTTTCATGCAATATACGGATATACATACATAATTTACAAGCAGTTCTTTGATTAGTTAACAATACAAGCGCAATAGTCAGATCATTTTGAACAAAGTCAAATGATCGAATATTAAAAGAAGGCAAGCAAGTTAAAAAGAGAAGAAAGAATACATGTACACTGTAATACCTAACATCAGTCTAATTCGCAAGCACGTTTCATCAAATTCAGATAGGCCATCGGATAATTATCATCTCAGAAACGCGGAGTATGATTTATATCTGCCTACTCCACATTCAGAATTGGTAAAAAACTCTATATTGTACAAAGCAAAAAAAATGCACAATCATTTGCCATTGAACATCAAATCCATCACATCTTTTCCTACTTTCCGTAAGGCATTAAAATCATTCCTACTGGAGAGATCCTTTTACTCGGTAAACGATTTTTTTAATACTTCATTTTAACTTCACACACACAGACTGATTTATTGTTTTTATATGTACTGTTTTATGTAGCTAGTAGGAATGTAGTGTTTTGTTTATTTATCCATACCTTTGACCACATACAATTATTGATTTGTATAAGTTTGTATATTTGTTTTATTTTATTTTTGTTTGTTTTGTTTGTTTTTGTGTTTTACTTTATCAGCTTTGTCTACAAATTGTAAGATTTTTAACAATAAAGCGATGATTCATTCATTAATTCATCAGGTAAATCTCAGTTAATAAAGTCAAAATCGGTTTGATAACATAGTGGTTGCGTTAAACACGTTTGTATAAACCTAAAAGTCAAAACATTGCCATGAACGCTAATTTGTCATTTTTAAAACTGGTATTAACCCAAATACAATGTTGTTTGCAAGTAAAAGCAAGGTTGACTTTTTGAAGGTTAATGTTAAGATTTGTAGTGATCATATTCCGCTTGAGTATGTGGATTTGGGTCTAGTATTGGATTCACAACTAAAATTTGATCGCCACGTTGCTGACGTTAGGAAGAAAGCATTTTATATTTTAAAGTTATTGTATTGTAATCGTGATTACCTTAATTTGAACTTAAGAAAGGTATTGTCTGAGGCTTTGGCACTTTCAAGATTCAACTATTGTAACTTCATTATCTTTGCCTTAGTTTCCTTGAACGAACTAAGGTTCAAGTAATAAAAAATGCACGTTGTAGACTTATTTTTGGTCTAAACAGGCGCGACCACATAATACAGGAATACCATGGCCGGAAATACCCAACTAGATAGTATTTTTAATACAAGGTCAACACTTGATAGTGTTAAAACCAGGCATACATTTTTGTACAATTTTCCTAAATTTAGAAGTTCATTTTTGATTTTACCTCAATTTCTCTTTTGAACCAGTTGCCAATAGAGTTAAAAGTTTTAAATTTTAAATATAAGCTTAAAACAGTGCTTCTTTTGAATCAGACAAAGTAATGACCATCGGCTGCTATAATTGCTTATCTATTGCGTGTACTGAAGGTCTCTCCTGCAGTTTTAAACTACGATGTATGTTTTTTTTTTAATATTTGTAATTTAATTTGTGCCATATTTCTGTTATCACCGCACTGTAACTCTTAATATGTTTATCTTTGTTAATCTTAAGGCTAACTATGGTGTTGGAATTTTGAAAGTAGATTTGTTTGTCTCGTTCGACTCCGCCATATTGATTTTTTCTTTAGTTTTACTTAATAAAGGCCAGATTTATCTATTTATTTATTTATAATAAAATTTAGTATTTGGAGGCTAAGACCTGTATAATTAAATTAAATCAAAACAGTACAATTAAGTGGAATAAGATAATTTTAGAATAAAGAATTAATTAGGACGTTGCTTCCATTACTAGAATTAAGCATTCAATAATAAAACAAACAAAGTAGCAAACAATGTATTCAAAATAAATAAAATGACATAAACAGAATGAAAAAAAAAAACGAATAAATTAAAATTATCGTGTTAATTCCTCTCAGAACTATTTCAATTTTACAAATCAATCAAACCAGATGTATTCAGAGCAATTTTTATTTTAAAAGCTTAGCAGAGCGCTTTCGGCGTATGAGCCATCATCAGTGCTAACTGAAATGAGTTGGGTGTTAAATGCGTAAAAGACACTATAGTCAAAGGTGAACGAATGGAATGTACTCACTTGTCAGTTAAGCCCAGAAGTTTACCATAGTGGGAACACATTCGATATTATTAAAATTACACGTAACATTTAGACATACTTAAGACTATACAGAACACTAAACAGGACGAACAGTATTTAAAAAGGGGAGAACGTTGGTCTCCTTTGTGTTTTGTTTACATTTATTGTGGTTTCTTAGATGGCGGGAAAAATGTGTGTCAAATTAGGTTAGCCTACAGTTAAATTTACTTTAAAATAAATATTTATATTATGCGAACCTATCAGAGTGGTAGTAGCGACAGATCCGTCTAGATGTCATTATCGTAAATGATGTGCGGTAGTGCGAGTTGGTTATAAATTGGTGGCACAAATTAGACTACAACAGTGAATTTTTTTTCGTATAAGGAAGTTGTTATCCTTAAAGGATGTAAAGCGAACTTTTAAATTAGAAAGTTGCCAATTGTGGAGTCTTCTATGTAATGGTCTGTTAAGGTTCACTTGTATATTTAAACAAGAGGGATTTTTTATGAGCTCGTTGGTGATATAAATGTCTTCAAGAAAATCTAGTCGGTTATAGTTCTTAGAGGTTACCTATTAGACTTTGGACTGAAATTATGGTTGTTAGATTTTATATGTTCACCAAATGCAGATGAGGGTCTACTTAAGTGCTCGGCTATGCGTGTTTTTAAGGGTCTACAAGTTCGTCCCACATATGAGCAATCACAAGAATCACACTGCAATCTGTAAATACCACTCTTTGATAATGGGACAAGTTTATAAGAAATTTGTAATTCTGATTGGTGTTTAATGAAGCTATTGTTGATTTTCTTATTTAGATGAGAATTAATGAATGGTAGAGATATGAATTTACTATCTTTTTTAACTTTAGGCAAGCTCTGTTTTTTAATTTTTGTTAATTTTAATAATTAGTTTGGGGTCATAGTTATTATTATAAGCAATTTCTTTAAGAACATTTATTTCGTTTGGAAAATTAGAAGGTTGATTGATTTGCATTGTCCTTCGAGCAACACAGAAACTTCCCTCTTCTATTTCAATTTTGCCTAAAAGATTCTCTCTGGTTTGCGTTAGCAATACTTCGAAATTATAAAATGAATATTTACAAAATTGGCCACACTTCAGAATTGCACGTCATATGTAAGATGAGCCTCAAACACTGAAAGACAAAACGGCTATACCAAGTAAAACTATTATATAAATTGATCATTTAAAAATGTCCATGTAAATCCATTTAATAAACATTAATTTAAAAATGACCAAATTTTATGAACTGGTACAATAGACATTTTGATAAGCACAGCATCCCGATGATTTTTACTCAAAGTAATTATATGTTCTTGATCAATAACTTGATGGTAATAATAAGCCAAGAAGTTTGGCAGTAGATACGCGAGGAAGAGGATTTAGTTCGCATTTCAATGCGTGTTTCATTTAAGTTATTATAAATACAATTACTGTTGTAGGAGCGCCGTTAAGTTAGTAACATATGTTATTGATGTGTTTTGTAATTTGTGCTTCTTTCTTTTGTGGCGTTCCTTGTACGGATTTTTATTAATTCCTGTATTGTAAATATTGTTTAGTTATAAAAGTTTTTTTAAAAATTCCTGGAAGATATAAATAAAATGGCGACAATGCCTGAAATTAAATGAAAAATTACTTTAAATGTCTAAAAGACATTATTGCCAATGTAAATTATTTAAAAAAGAACAATTGAATGGCTCCGCCGAACAACGTTGCAAGTGACAAAAACTTATTTTTTCAGAAATTCGAAAAAACACTGATTGTTCAATGAAATTAATTTCTAATTTACAATTTCTTATTATAAACGAGGCTTTGTTATTGAGTGAAATCACCTATAAGAGAAAATATTATTATACTATACTATTATCATATCTTACCGAGATATTGACATTTTAAAAGTATTTTTTCGGGTACCGTCAAGCGCCGTCGCTTACAACGTTGTTCTTTGAACAAGACGTATAATACTGAATTAAATGGGGCTGATTCAATAATGTAAGTAGGTAGTTTTCAAATATGATCTTTAATAATAATGAATACAAAAATCTTAAGTTTTCTTATTGTTCAACCTTAATATTTTCATAAAAAGGCACATATTCTGGCGGGATGTATTTGCACATATCCAACAAGTCCTTTTTCTTTGCCGCTTTGATCGGGAGTCTATCCTTGTATAAAGGTGGGAACCGAGAAACTTTTACTGGGGCATACTTTTCTTCCCTGGCCCCTTTACTTTTTTTGCTAATGAGTGCGAAGTCCATTTTGTGATTTCCTTCCACGTAATGTTATAGGATCATCCTTTGTAATTTGGTACCATACAGGGCTAGTTACACTGAATTTATTTTTTTCCAGTGAATCTAACAAAATGTCGGTGTTTTTGAAGTCTGCTGTATCCATAACACAGACAGTAAAACGATTGGGTGGTCCCTTGGCATTAGCTATGACTTCCACCCATTGGTGAGTAACATACACTTTTTTACCCTTTTTTGCTCGTTCAATTAGAGCAAAGTCCCTGTCACAGGGTAGAAAACTATGACCCGTCGTCATAAACTTTTGCTCAACGGTAGTGAAATATTCATTCAAGAGCAGGTGCTGCAAAACAGCTATAATCCGCCAGTTGTTGTTCTGACCTACGCATCTGTCAGACCAAAGCTTAAGAATTCTCAGTTGGCCTGGCTTCAACTTTGTAAAGTTAAGCTCAACATATTTTAAAACGCATGATGCTATTTCCGCAGCACCTCGCTTGGCAGTGGTCTCATCCCAGAAAAACATATAAGCCATGTTTCTCCCCTGGTCATGTATAGCCAAATTGTAGCACGATAGTTGCCTCTAGTAAAATACGTTACTATGCGTGAGGTTTGGGCAAAATAAAACTTGTTGTAGGTCCACACAAAGCACAACGTTTTCAGAGCTTAATACGGCACTCTCTCTATCTTCAGCAAGCGCCTTGTAAGCGGAGTCAGCCTTCATATGAAGAAGTTTGCTTTGATTTTCAATAATTTTTTTTCTCTCTTCAGTGGCAACTGTAATGAGCTGAATGTGCAGCTGATCACAATAAGTACAGGTATACCTAGGCAGACTAAATCTTAGGTTGAACTCACTTTGAAAAACATCCCGGTACATGTGAAGTTTTGCAGTACTGTCGGTGTATTTAATGCAGAAAAGCTGCCACATTTTCTTGATACTCAGGTCAGGATTCAAACATTCCTTTTTGTAATTTCCTAATTGTAAAAAATTTTTAGATCAAGGTTTAAATATTGAAATTAATAAGTCAAAAATTCAATTTGTCAGTGAAATAAAATATGTATGAGTACTCTTAGATCAACAATTAAATTTTCATGGTCATGTAAATTATATTTCTAAAAAGATTGCCAAGAAAGTTGGGTTTTTTAGGAGAATTTCTAATTGCTTGTCTCAATGGACTAAAATGTTAGTATACAATACAATTATTTTGCCGCACTTTAATTACTGTTCCTCGTTACTTATATCATGCTCTCAGGAATATATAAATCAGTTACAACTTCAACAAAATAAAGTAATGCGAATTATTCTTAACGGTAATAAATATACACCTATCAATCAGATGCTTCAAATATTAAAATCGCTTCCTGTGAAGCAAAATATTCTTAAGGCAAATTTAATTTTAATTTATAAAATAGAGCATGGATTTATGCCATCATATCTGCAACATTTTTTAGAGAAAAGATCCAACTTTCAACAATATAATATAAGGTCAAGAAATGATTATCATATATCAAGAGTTAGATCAACTTTATTGCAAAAATCATTGTTTTTTGAAGGGTTGCAAGCTTTTAACTCTCTTCCACTAGAAATCAAGAACGCAAGTAATTTAAGGTTATTTAATAAAAATGTTAAAAAACATTTATTTAGAAATAGCGTTATGTGATGTACAGTTTATGTATTACTATAGGTTTTACTTATTTTTTATACTACTAAATTTAGCAAATTGAATGTATTAGCCAAGTGCTAAATAAAGAATATTATTATTATTATTATTATTTTTGCTCATATTTCTGGAGTAGTGGTTTTCTTGAGGAGGAAAAGAAGAAATATGCTGTTTGATCTGTTCTTTTGTTTCATCAGGGATCCTAGTATGATTTCCATGCGCGCCTCTGCCATCGGTCAAGGGCGTGGTGAACTTTATTTTGTCAACCAGAATCTGTAGGCGTCGAGGTGTACAATGTCTAGTAGAGATGTTTTCATTCACTCGACGGCGATTTATATCCCCTACCTTGATGCAAGAAGCAAGAAACCTTGTTTGTTATTTATAGTCCATACTGTAGAAGTCCCTAAATAATTTTAGCATTTCTTCATGGGCAACCAATCCACACTTGTATTGACACTTGCATATTCTACTCAACAGCAAAATAACTAACACATCGAAAATGTTGTGACTTACCTCTTCAGGTGGTAATTTTCCAGGCACTGGCTGCTTTCTTTTGGATATGTATGGATTTCCAGAATCTCTTGAACGCTTACGACACTTATCTTTCTACTCACTAACTTTAATTTTCCTCTTTTTACCATTATTTAAGCGCTTTTGATCACCGGGCGAAAAAACAACACTCTCCGCGCCGGACATTTTGTTGGTTGCAACGTTGTTCCGAGCGCGTCAACCTGTTTTCGAAGTCATTTAACGTGCTGCCATCTAAACCACGTTCATGTAAAACTGATACCAAAAACTGCCATGCGGTAGAAAATGTCGTTTACAACGTTATTTTCTGAAAATCTCAATATCGCAATTAAAGTCGCTTACAACGTTGTTCGGCGGAGCCATTCAATTATTGAAACACTCTTTTACACGTCTGAGGTAATTCGTTAGCGATTTTTTTCACTATTCCATGATCTACATAATCAAAAGCCTTTTCCAGATTATAGAATACAACTGTCAAAGGATTACACTGATTTATTATAAAATTGACTGTATTTAAATTTGTAATGAGATTTGAAAATCAACCCTTTCAGATACCACAAACTGATTTTCAAAAAAAATTGAATTGTGCATCGAATGCGTCAAATGCATCAAATAATAAAAAATTGTTAATGTATTAGATAGAAAACTATGTTTAGATTGCTCATGTCAGACAAGCCCGACTTACTTTTATTGAATAATTTAAATAGTTATTCCTTAAAAAGGATTAAAAAATGGATAAATCACAGTCAATACAATTAAAAAATAGACAAATTTGTGTTAGTCTGAAAGACCCTATACATTACTATACCTCACTGCCCTATATTTATTATGCAATCACTAATCAGCTATAACCTTTACCTAAAAAAAATAACGCGAAATGCAACGGACCTTCACCACACAAAAACTTACTGAACTAACAAGCTTGTAACTTGCCGGGATAAGTTCATATCGGGAGGGACCAGATCTCTGTATTTCGGATTGTTTTTCAGCCAATTGACGAGCATGAAGCACGCTTGGTTGTAGTAGCTTTCGTTCGTATAACTGACCGCGGCCGCCATTAACGCCTTCAAATTGGTTGGGTCTAATTGGAGACATTTGTTCAAGGCGGCTATTGCACTTGGATCCTAGTTTAAAAAAATAAAAGATCTTGTATTTATCGTCGTTCATAAATTACATCTTGGTTGAAAAATGTACGAAACAACGATAAGTTACAAATCATTTATTTCCATAGTACAAAGTTGTATAGGAATAGTCAAAATTTACTAAAAACTAAAAGCTAGGTAAGAGATGAAAAAATAAAATACGGAAGGGCCTAGATTAAAATCTTTAAATAATTCTCAATACAATAAAAAGATTTTCTATCAACAACTGTTTAAGGTTATTTTTAAATAGTTTTTCGCTTTTGTGCTTTTTAATTTGATCTCCAATATGATTTGGTGATCAAAATGCCAATTTCGACTTACTTAAATTAACATGTAAATCATTACTATTTCTTGTATTAAAGTGGTGTATACCACATTGTCGTTTTAATTTTATACTATTATTAAAAACGTACAGACATAATTCAAAAATATATAGACATGGGACAGTAAAAATATTAAATTTCCTAAAAAACACTTTACAGCTTTGCATTAAGGAAATTCCTGCTTTTTTGGGCAACTAGAATATCATGTTGATAGTGTTGTAAAATGCTCGAGAATTTATTTTTCGAGAACGTTCCTCGAGCATGAACGAGCACGAACGAGAATTTTCAGCACATACGAGCATAAATGAAAAAAATGCAAAGGAAACATATTAGGAAAATATCTGAAATTACAAATGTTTGTGTTTATTTATGTTCTATTTATTAAGTTAAACTTTCAAACAACCTATTTAGGAACTCTCCTCCGAACTATCCTCTCCCTCCTCGCGCTCGCTTGATTTTAAATTTCCGTTAAATCAAATTCAGACTCGTCAGACTCAAAATCATCTTCAATGGTATTAATTTCAGCCCCAGATTTGGTAGTGAGTTTTATTTTTTTTGATTTCGGTTCCATTAAATTGGTAGAGGTGTTTGGCTGGCCGGTATTTGAGCCTATACTTTCACTCTTTAACGCTATGGGAACGTTCACATTTTTGGGGAACGTTTGGATTCATGCTCATTCGTGCTCTTGAGAATAAACGTCACAAAAAAAGTCGTGAACGTTCGCGAACATTCTTCGAGATAAACGGGAACGTTCCATTGCTCACAACACTACATGTTGATAAAGTTGACCCCAGAAACAGCAAACACCATTACTAAGCCTTGAATCTACATTGGTATAATATACTCCTAATAACTTCTCAGAGTTAGAATTGTTTTTAATTGTCGTAATACATAAGTGTGAGAATTTATTTTAGGTATAAGATAGTCACAATGAGCTTTCCAGTTTAGATTCGAGTCAAAGTAAAACCAAGAAATTTAGTATTTTCACGAAAATTAGTTTCACATTATTCAATATGATTTCTAATTTCTTTGCATGATGAAATCGCATACTGTTTTAGAGGGATTTAGATAAAGCAAATATTGGGAAAACCATGAATTTTTAAAGCCAGTTCATTACATTTATTTTTCAGTACTGTGTCTGAATTATTTGAAATTAGGTAAGAACAAGATACTAATCACTGAAAATTGCATTGAATAATAAGTTATAAGGGATCATAGTTCTGGAGACGTTTTTTTTTATTTCCTCAAATAAGTTCCCTCAAGTTTCAAAATTGCACTGATACAATTTCTGAGCATCTAAACAAATAGGAATTAAACGAAATAAATGCTACACCCCTATAACCATATGGTTCAACCTTTCATATGACATGTTCAAAAGCTTTTATCAAGTCACAAAACACAGATACAAAAGCCATTCCATTTAATGATATACTTTCATTTGATAGAAATTTATTTTGCAATTTTGACCTTTATGAGTCTCTTAATAAAATTCAATATTATTGATTAATTATAATTAAGATATACCTGATTGTGTACTAATCCCTCTGCAATTAGAAAGATCATGCTTATTCCCAGATTTAAATAAATTATTAATAAATGAATTCTTCCAGGTACTAGTATGCTGCTATTTGAAAACACATTAATCAGATAACTTCCCAATTTTTTTGTAAGTTACATGTCTCCAAAAAAAAGAAGCCTTACATTTAAATTCTGAATAATATAATTAATTTTGTCTGAATCTTGGTACATTTACCATACTATACTAACTTGTTCATTTTCTGCTTGTGTAGTCCCTAAAAGCAACCAAGCCTCTGTGTTGTCTGGTTGCTGTTTAACGGCCGCTTCGAAACACAACACGGCACTAGGCAGGTCGCCTTGATTCAGTAGTTCCTTGCCCCTTTCTAAAGGATTTGGAAGATCTGACATTGGATTTTCGGTGCTAAATTCGTATTCCTGTAATAAATTTTTTTAAAATGAGTTTATGTTTGCCTATGAGTAGTTTTATGGGTGTACCTTGTGCGGAGTGTTGTAATATGAGTTGAATTCGTCTAGCCATGGGTGAGCGGAGTTTTCGTCGTTGCCCATTGCTTTTTCTATATCTTTTTGCAGCTGATCCCAAAAGGCTGGTTTTTCTTCATCCACTTAAAAAATTAGGGTTTACTAATTGTAGATTTAAGACTTTTTACATGAAATACATCAGTAATATATTTAATAGAGATTATTCATATTATATATTAACAAAATGGTAAATCCAGTCTTGTTGTTTAGCTGTAATAAAAATGCCCTTTTGGTCCTATTAAGGCATTCACATTTGCAATATGGAATTAGCTTTGGGGAAAGTGAATATGGGATACTTATTTCAGTCAGTGTAAATTTTACAAAAATGGGCATTAAGAAACTTATGTGGTAATAAAACAGAATCTGATAAACTATATTTCATATGTGAATAAGTCAAAATAAAGCTACCAATACCATCATCAGCTAAGTTTTACAATAATCAGTTTTCATAATACACACATTTATAATCTTTATCTGAGTGAATGCTTTTAGTAGATAATGGCGCATATATATTTATGTAGATGTTATATTAATCATATTTTGTGACTATATATTTAAATTTTCTTTATACAACCTTATTTGTTAAGTATTTTAAATATTATTAAACTTATCATTAGTTATTAATTGAGGCTTTCTAGGATTTGTATTTTTCAGATATCAAAGTATATTTTGACTATGACTAGTAACTAGTTTCTTTAAAAGGATGAAGAAAAATGTAATTTATCTAAATTGCTTACCAGTACTTTTATCATAAGATTCTGCCCAAACATCATCCAGAGAAGCAGTGTCTGCACTATGCAAAAATTCATCAGTCCAGGCCTGAGCCTCATCATGGGTGAGTTTCCCTTGCTCAAGATTCAATTTGCTCTCCTCATCATTTTTCATAAATCTCATAAACTAAATTGATGAACAGTAAATAAGTTTTACCCAAGCAAAATGCTTGTCTAATATTTTTACTACAAAATCAGGCTGAGGAAATATCTATTCTGTTATGGAAATATGCCAGTACATTTTTTTACTAAAACAGTTAGTTAAAAGTTAAATAAAGTGCCATTTAAGTAGGAATAGATACAAAAAAATTTTGTAGTCAAAGCATCTCCTAAATACCAAAAAAGACCCCGCAAAAATTCTTCTTAAAATTACTGAAATAGATTTCAATTCTCACAGGTTGCAAAATGTGAGACCAACCCAACCCAACCCAATTTTTGTGATATAAAGTAATTTAGGCAAAGTAAAATTCCCAATTTCACTAAAAACTGCTAGACTAGCCTAAAACTACCAAAAAATATCCACAGCTAGTACAGTAAAATCTTTAGGTGGTTTGCCCTACAGTTTTACCATTTAATTTACCTTAGAATAGACAAAGTTGGAATCTTCAATGCCACCCTGTAGAGGTACAGAACCACCCTGGTTTAAATTGGCTTTTTCCATCTCTAGGGCTTCTACAGCTTTCCAGGCATCCTCAAACATGTTAAAATTAATTCCATCTTGTCCCTGGGCTGTCATTTCATTCCAAACATCATTGTAGTCATGTTCCTAAGTGAGAGTGAAAACATTAGCAATATTACAAAGTACACCAGGCTAGTTAATATCTCACTTGGAAAGTTTTCCCATCTTGCAAATACTGCTGGGCCCACGCGTTGTCCTGCAGCTGATCTTTTATAGCGGAGGCTGTGATGGGTGGCAAAATGGCCCTTTGCGACTCGATCTCATGCATCTCTCGCATTAAGTCTAAAGAAGTTTTCTATTAGCAGAGCCCTATATGGTTGTTAGTACTCACCGTCCATGCGAAAAGATTGGGGCACGGTCCTGGTTTCCTGCAAGAACTGCTCCACCAACTGATCTGAGCTACTTGGGAAAGTTTGTCCATGGTTATCAGAAAACGTATGATCTTGAGTGATGTGCGATGTGAGCTTTGTCAACGGATTCACCTGGCCACAATCGCCCTCCGTTAATGGCCTGAACGCCATGTCACTACCTCCCTAATGTTCTTTTAAGTGATTCTTCCCAAAATTATTTCGATATTATTTATTAAAAGATAAACACGGATGATATTTGAACTTTGACATGTGACATAAACGCTATCTGTCATTTATTTTTAAATCATCTTCCTCTTCTTTCCTGGTTTTTTATCATCCGGTGTATGTCAATTCCACCACATGAATACCGAAAGTCATCACAGTGTTGCTATTTTCATACAAATTTATTTTTATATTATTATATTTTTCTTAAACAGTTTATTGATTAGAATATTACATAGTTTTTAAAGATAACAATTTAAATCTATTAATCAGTGGTTTACACACTGGTAACAAGGTTAATATTTTAAAATCTAATGAATCTAATCAGCAGTACTACAGTACCTAAATTATAAACATTTAGTAAGCTTAAATATAGGCATAAGTACATTGAATAAATTATTTGAAAAAAAAACACTTAAGGTGGTCTTTCGAGGATAAATTTGTCGGGGGGAGTTTTTTTTAAGTAATTTCGGGTTGTGGTCCTATACTATTAAATATATATTTTTTTTAAATTAAAGAGTTATAGCCTGTGACGTTGTTTGTGGGACATCCTGTATCTATAATTTTTTTTTGTTTAATGTTCACTTTAGTTTATCTAAGGAATCATATCGAACTTAAAGATTTTACTAACCAGATTATAACTTCATCTTGTTCATCATTGTTAATCTCCTTAAATTGTATTTATTATTTTATAAAGACTATTACCTTACCTCTATACATGCATATGTTATATTATATCTCTGTGTTGTAGCTATCTGTAACAAATAGACTTGACTTTCACCGTTGATTGAATGAATGAATTGAATTTCAATGTTCAAGGCCCAAATATTCAATCAACGCTTTCACACTTTCTTTCTTAAACGGATTATACTTTCAAATCATCATATAACAGCGGACGCGGACTAATAAATACGTACTAATAAAGGGTTCACATACTCGGTGCCATCTATGTTTTACCGTAGCAACTATAGACAAGTTTCCTGTAAAAAAATTAATTTCGTCCAGAACATGTCAATAAGTCAATCCAAACATGTCACACGTGTCATAATAGAAATGTCAACTCGTCATATTATTTATAAATCCCGAAAACCCCATTTTTTTCCACGAATTGATAAGGTTTTCACGGTAGGAATTAGGAATGCAAACAGATCCCAAGATTACCGCAATATGTACAAGTTTTAATTAAGACCGGGGCCAGACAGACGTTCGTAACGCGTTAAAAACGGCATCCGTGAAGGAAAACACCGCTGGGAGGAGGGTGAGCCAACAACAAATCCGGAATCGATTTTTACGGTACTTGCTCCTGAAGCCGGTGGCCCTTTTGGGCGCTTCTCGTCCTCGCAGTTTCCGCGAGTTTGTCTGCCCGTTCGGTGCGAGACGTTTTGCGTAAATAGCGTAAAGTCTCGAGCAAAAATGGCGGAAGCTACAGGTGTGTCTAACGCGGAAGTAGTCAGGGGACAAATCTTCGAGGTGGGGCCCCGGTATACAAAACTAGCCTATATTGGGGAAGGCGCCTATGGTATGGTCGTGTAAGTATTTCAGTTATACCCTTTTATTCTCACTTTCCTTTGCATAGATTTTTGTGTTTACCCAGACTTGCTTCTTTCTTCATATATATTTCACCTAAACCAAGAATTAAACAGGTTGTGAGACATAACATTTGTTATTTTAAATTGTGAGAATATCAGAAAATTTATATATATATATTTTTTTTTTGATATTATGTTGTGAAGATTATAGTCTCAAAGTGTCAAAAACATGCAACTTTAGTGAGACAGTCTTATCTTATTGAAGCCTGACTTTCTAAAAAAAAAAAACTCCAAATACTACTACTAATCCAGGAGGATAAGAGCTAATCCATGCAAGCTCAGCACCTTGTAAGCCATCCTGATAAAGCCTAGACATCAGTATTCTGTGACTGACACAATCGAACTCTTTTGATAAATCACAGAACACTGCTGCCAAAGACTTATGCTGGTTCAAGGAATTAAGAAGAGACCTCATAAAGTGAAATACAGCATCTGCAGTGCTTTTTTGGTGTTGAAAGCTAAACTGATTTTTGTTTAAGATGAAGTCAGTAAAAAACTTTGTGATGTATATGTTAACTAGGCATTCTACTACTTTGGACATAGTGGAAAGCAATGAAATTAGTCTATTGTTCAACATGAATAATAATAATAAAAAAGACATTTGTTAATCCCAAAATAGCTCAATTTATATGATGCTGAGAAAAAAAATAGGAGTCAGTATCTTAACAAAGGTACAGGCTGTTAAAGCCACAAAATATTGTACATACAAAAATTATTAAAATGTAAAGAGTGAATAAGAACATGGAAATAATGAAGAAGCTTTCTGAGTGAAAGAGAAAGAAAAAGAAAAAAAAGTAATGCACAGTTCTAATACTCATATAAATTTATATAATGTACTAAGATCTATAAACCTTTTTCCTGACTATATTCTTATAAGATCAATTAAAGATCACATATTATAGAATTATTAATCAAATGACCAACTTTGTATAAAAAGGAGTTTTTTTTTAAATTTCCTTATTTTGCTTGGGAACATCAACAATATATTTATGTCTTATATTCCCAGTGTGAATTTTGTGAAAGAGATATACATGTGTGTATTTTTAAAATTTTATAATAGAATGAAATGGAATGAAGCTCTGCATCCTTTGACATATTTAAATTTATGACTCCTTTTATTATGTCTATGTTTCCAAATATAAGTTCTAAGCAGGAATTTTGTAATGTCTGTATATGCCATTTTGTTCTATTAAGACAAAAACCTTATATAAAATGAGACAAGATTAAAGATCCAGATACTGTTTTCTTAGTCCCTTGACTTAAATAATGTTGATGTGGATATAGCATTTCGAGAGTTGAATATGCAATTTTTTTTATTCCAATATGTTCCTGAAACTGTAATTTTTAATTTATTTTAAACCCTAAACTTTTCGCAATGAGTATCTCTAGCAAAAAGCATTACAACAGTTTTTGGGATTAAGATGTAACATTAGACTTTGTGACATATGCCACAATCTACTAAAATCACTATTTATTTTTAAGTCGGCTTCTTGAGTTTAAGATATTCAATTATCAAAATTATAAATTTCAAATCAAATCATTTATTCCATCAACATCATAACAATGTATAGGAATAGTCAATAGAAAACTACAATGCTAATAAAAATATTATGAAATTACAAAGATATGAAAGGAAACAAATTTAACTTAATTTAGTCAATAAATCTACAGTTAAAAAACTCTGTCAACGAATAAAAAGGACAGTCAGCTAACATGGTCCTAAGAGCCTTCTTAAAAGTTGGAAAAGTCTTAGCTCTCTTTATTCTACATGGGAGATGATTAAAAATTTTGAGAGATGTAATTTCCGGACCATCCTGTACCTGCGACAACCGGGTAAAAGGGATGTATAATTTATCTGCATTTCGTGTTTCATAAAAATTAAGATCTCCAGATCTCATGTAGTTTGAAAGATTTTTATGTACTTGACATGCGCACTCCAAGATATAAATGTTAATTATAGTTAGAATTTTTTCTTTTTTAAAAGTACCACAGCAAGTTTCTCTGAAGGAAAGTCTAAACATCGTACGTACAATGCGCTTTTGATTTATTAGCACTCTCCCAATACTGGAGGAATTACCCCAAGCTAATAAGGCATAGGATAGAGTGGAATGTACTGAGGCATAATAAAAGCTTTTAAGTGTATATGCATCCACATAGTCTCGAAGTTGCAAGATGGCATAATTGCTGCGGGACAATCTATTGCACACAGATTCCACCTGAGGATTCCACGATAGATGTCTATCAATTACAATTCCCAAGAACTTGGTGAAGTGTTGTTGGATGAGGCTACTTGATGACTCCTCTCTAAAGAGTAGGCTCCGGTCCTGAATAGCTCAAATCGGAGCGAAAACAATGAAATTGGTTTTCAAACTATTCAAACAAAGACCATTTTTCTGGCACCACCCCGCAATATCAGCTATACACTTGGTGGCTTTTGAGTGGATAGACTGATAGTCAGTACCTGAGACAACTGCTGATGTATCTTCGGCAAAAAGTGTTATGTAGCTGTCATTAACCAGGAGAGGCAAGTCATTAATAAAAAGTAAAAATAGAATGGGCCCAAGAACACTACCCTGTGGAACCCCAGTGACGACAGTTGCCCAATCAGATATGGTCACCTGACCACTAACTCTTAATCTAACCTGGGTATATTGGGTATCACCAGCATACATTATGAACTCAATACAAAAGAAGAAACAAAATACTACCCTGATGTGGAACACCACAAGAAGGGTGTCTCTATCTAAGATAGAGTATTCAATATGAACTTTTTGGCATTGGTTATAGATGACTCTATTAGTTTCAAAGGTAATTCTAGAAATCCAACATGATTTAAAATAGCTAGCCACATCCTGTGATTTAGAGTATTGAATGCCTTGGAATAATCTAACAATATAAGAACAGAATCATGTCATTTAAAGGACATATGTCAAACATTATTTTTCGCTCTTAGGATGCTAGGTTTTCTAATTAGATCTGCAAGGGACTTTTCGATTTTTCCAATAAAAAAACTGTTGTGTTCTCTTGTTCAGAGTATTCTTGAGTATTGTTCAAATATCTCGAACCCCAGTTATATAACTCACGTTCAAAACTTTTTTCTAAAATTTATTGGTTATAAATGCGGCTATAATAGAGGTAAATACTGTTATAGAGAATTAAGAACATTACTCAATATTGACACTTGGAAAGGAGAAGAATAAACCTTAAGATGACTTTTTTGCATAAAAAATTATAAATGGAACAATTTATTGCTCTGCCCTTTTAAATCTTATTTGTCTAAAGGTACCTGATAGATAAATCTGACACACAAATGTTTTTCATTTTCCTTATCATTCAATAAATCAAGGCAAAAATAATTTTATTTCCAGAATGTTAAGAAATGCAAATAATATGCAACAAACTGTAGATTTTTGTAATATATTTAGAGGCTAGTTTTAAGAGGTCAGTAATATGATATATTTTATATAAATTTTAATATTGTAGGTAAACTTTAGTAGTGATTTTGCGATCTTTATCTATTATTTGATTACCATATATGTATGCTATAATTAGTCTATTTATTGAAAAATAGTAATGCCGTAAATAAATAAACAAGATTGTATTATAGAGTCTGTAACTTCCTCCTAAGAAGTTTCTCAGCTATATTTCTGTATAAAACCTGTTTTTCGGGTAAATCATTGCTTTGGTTTAATTAATGATCTAATCTTGACTGTTCTACACAAATCTTGCAGTGACAGATGTCTAATGGCAAACCATGGGAAGATGTTGAGGCACAAATTAAACAATCTGCAAAAGATGAGAGAGTGGTTCAAGAACCTAGTAAATATCTTGTCATAAATGGGAAAGTGATATGTTACAACAAGATCTGTATTAATTAAACTTGTTTAAGCACATAAAAAAGTCATTAATACATAATTTGGTTGAAACTTTAATTTGATATACCTAAATTACAAACAATTAAAATACATAGGAATTTGTGTATATATTGGATTTCAAATATTTAACATATTGCCAAGCGAGTTGAAATGCTGCACAAAGAAGCATAAGTTTAAAACCCTTGTTTGTAAAGAATTAATAGGAAACATTATGTTTGTAATATTATGTTATATAGTTTCTAGTTAATATTAGTGATCTATGCATGATATACATGAAATTTAAGAAACATATTTTGCCTCTTGTACAATTATGCCTTTAAAAGCAAACCTTTTGATGGGCTTTAGCATTTGAAGTTATTAATTTTGTGTTTTTGCATTCTAATATTTAGAGAGTTATGTTAATTTAGATTAATAACTAATTCAGAAAACTCTCTGGCAATCTAGAAATCGAGATTGTCATTGCAATGCAACTCAGGGACTGAACTTAAACTCCTTACTGAGGGAAAATAAACTGAATGCTCAAATAACTGTGCGAGAAGAACTTGCTGGGATAAAAACCTTTTACTATTTTAATATATAATTTGCACCTGAACTATTCACCGCCAGGCTAAATATAACCCCAATTACATCCAGGAAGTGATTTTAAAATAGGGTGAAGTGAGCGAGTGAAATCGGCAAGCCGGGGCTAGGCCCTTGTCTTTTGCCCTTTAGCATCATCTATCGGGGTTTTATCGAGCGCGAAAACCGCATTGCGACGCAGCTTTATGATAACGTAACGTGATGTATTTTTCACAAAGGCTTAATGATAGAAACACGTTTTGCGCGAGAGATGCTTCCAGCCACTCACTGGCCCGTTAAAAAAGGTCGGATAAAATGGTAAATACATCAGGTGAAATCGTCGATGGGGGGTCGTTATGTATGACACCAATTTTTGCTCTATGTATATAGGGCAACTTTTCATCGATGTACTGAAAAGGGAAATCGGATTGGATTACACATACTGTTTAGTATGTAAAAAAGTTAAGAATATCCATAATTTTTGCATATGATTATTCTTGCTCGAAATATATGATATATGCTGCACTGTCGACACATTTTCAAAACCCACATCGAAACAAAATAAATTTTAAAAGGTCATATAATAATAGATTGGCTGTCAAACAAAAGACTCTTATAGTTTTCTATGCTAGTCCATCTTCCCCTAAGGCTGTCAATGCGGGGCTAAAGGCTCACAACAAGCAGAAGGGTATATGTCATTGGATTATAGCCGAACTTCATTATAGTAATGAATTTTCTGACGTGATTAATCACAGTTTAATGACGTTTCGTGTCGCACATCAGCCTCGCTTGTCTTATTAATGTTACGTTTCGTAATTTGACGCCACTACATGCAACATTTCCAAAGCAAATTCGATTTTTTGCAGGTTAAAACTTCTATAATAATTTTAATGGGACGGCATATAAACCAGATGGCTCCCTTTAATTTTCCAAATTGCCTGATAACAGCGAACAAATTCAGTTTTCAAATAGGCAAATTTACGTTCCTCCTTAATTTATTTGATAATTCAATGTAGACTGGATGTATAGGCTAATGTAAATTTTGACATTTATTATCTAATATTAATGGTTTGGGTATAGCAATTTATTGTGCCTGTTTATTTACATACCACTTGTACAATTATTATAATATATAGTTTCAATGTCTCATTTTATCCCAAGTTTAAATTTTTAAAATATTTTATTTTAAGTGCCATCCAAATACCTGTGAAGGTATTACAACATTAAGATAACAGCAAAGGAGGATCTAGTCATTACCTATTTTTAGTCAAGCAAACATGTTAAAGTAAATATAAGGTAGTTAATCATTTATTACATGCATAGATTATTTCTTACCCTTTTTATTATTAAGTGGGAAAAACCGTAAGATTATATTTTGTGAGAAAAAAGTGTTTCTAGATTGTTGGACTCGATTTGCTAATTAGGAAAACTTACTGTGATGTATTGGGAATTTAGTTAGTTTTGGAGCATTTTTCTTTGCTAGTGTATTTTTTAAGAATATTTTCAGGATTATAATTAAATATTCTTGTTTTCTGCTCCTTGATATCACTATAAGTTTTATCATATAACAAGATTTTAGGAAGTAAGAATAAATCCAATTAATAATTTGAGTTTGAAAATAAGAGTTTGATAATATAGAACCCAAGAGCTCAAGAAGAAGACATTCAAGTTTCGAAAACAAAATATTTAGATAAATGTTTAAAATGAAATCAACATGTATTAAACTTAACTGGAGAAGACAACCTTTCAGCTAAGATTTTTCTCAACCTTCCAGAAACTGCGCTAAAGGCACTAGTTGACGCAATTAACCTTTCTTGGAGCAAGGGGATGTTTCCATCTTGCCTAAAATCAGCTAAAGTTATCCCAATTCACAAGGGTGGAGCTCTTGATAATCCTTCCAACTTTCGTCCCATCTCTCTCTTGTCTACGCTATCAAAGGTAATCGAAAAACTGGTTAAAAATCGAATAATGTCCTTTTTAATAAGTCCAAAAACATCCTCACCAGACTTCAATTTGGTTTCCGTGAAAATACCAGTACCAATGATGCCATGTTTAATTTTTTTCATGAGCTTTACTCCCAGATAAATGCTGGTGGAGTTTCGGCGCCAGTTTTTTGTGATTTAGCGAAGGCTTTCGATTGTGTCTGCCATAGGATTCTGCTGCGGAAGCTTCATCATTTTGGATTTCGGGGAGTTTCATCTTCTTGGTTTGCTTCCTATCTGCAAGATCGGCAACAACGAGTGCTTGTAGGATCTAAGTACTCTGATTACCATCCTATCACCTTGGGAGTTCCTCAGAAGTCAGTTTTGGGGCCTATACTTTTTCTCCTATACATAAATGATCTTACCAATCTTAATGTACGGGGGAAATTTACTCTATTTGCTTGCAAATTTGCTGTCACTAAATCCTCAAAAAACCAAATTATTGTGTTTTAAGTGTGCTCTAGACCACGTGCCTTTTTCTAATTCAGTAGTTCAGCAGTTTGATAATACAACATTTTTGGGTATATTCATTGACAGAGAACTCAGATTTGAAGAGTATATCCTCGGTACTTGCAAAAAGGTGTCTGCAGGTTGTTTTGCAGTCAGAGCGGCTACCCTGGAGCTTGGCATGGAGTTTGGAAGATCTGTATATTTTTCATTAATTGAATCCCACCTTAGGTATGCCATTTGCTTCTGGGGTAATGCAGCTGCCTACCTTCTATAAATGCTGCTTGTTTTACAGAAGCGTGCCGTTACATCTGTGGGGCTAAACCAAGAGATTCCTGTCGCCCATTATTTGTTAGGCTGAGCATACACACTGTCTTCTCCCTCTACATTCAGGAAGTGGCCTGCTTACTTTTTGCAAATCGCTTTGAATTTATAATCCCAAATCCAAGATACTTAACGCGTCAAGTGAACGATCTAGATGTTCCATTCCCCTGCTCCACATTAACTAAAAAAATCTATTTTCTATGAGGGAATCAAAATTTTCAATCGTTTACCAGCTGGATTCAGGGAGGCAACATGTATTGACAGTTTTAAACGTAAATTGAAAATACTTTTGACCGAAAAATTTTACTATTCGCTGGATGAATACTACGTCGACACATTCTAATTTTCCCTAAGTGTAAGTTTACTGTATTTGAATTTTATTTGATTTGTTTGTATGGTTAGAATTCTTTGCTGTCTTATACTTGAGGGGATAATTATGGAATTTAATTTACTTTTTATGTATTTTTTTTTCTGCTGTTCTTATGAATTGTTTTCTGATGTTTGTTTTGGAACTTGAGTGTGTTTGGGGTGTAGTGGTTAAGTTTAGTGGTAGTAATTTAAGGTAGCTTTGTTTAGAACAATTTTTCTTTGTTAATAACAATAAAGCATGTTTTTTTTTAACAGCTAACATTACAAACTAGTCTACAGATTTTATATTTTAAGAAACATTTTAAGTCGATCTATTCTAGAGTCATTGATAAGGTACGGGATTATTTTATGGGGAAGAATGCTCAAAAGAGATCTAAGTTCATTAAATGTTGTATAAAATTCTATTCTTAAGAAAACAAATAACCAAAGTAAGCTATACCATAAACATTTATTTATTGTATTCGAAAGAAATGTTTGATATACCATCTTTATATGTATTAGAAATAAATCTATTTGTTTATAAGAATGATGAACTAAAAAAATATGTAAGTCATGGCTATGAAATAAAATTAATAATCTTATAAAATTTCCTAGGGACTGCTAATATCAAGTTCTTAAAAAAACAAATAAAAAAAACATTAAGGAAAAAGTTTATTTTGAAGTGGAGTCAATATAACATTGAAAATATACTAGGATACTAGAAAGATCACTTGCTATAATGAAAGAAAAAAAAACTTAGAATAAGATAGTAGTTTTCAATAAAAAAGAATGTAGATCGTATATTTTAGAAAATACCCTTATTTTTAAAGATTTCTTTTCGACTGCTCACCTAGGTGCACCACTGGTGCTTGTGGGTAAAGTTCTCTGGATATTTATTATTTGCTGTATATATATTGTGTTAATGTATATATATTAAGTCAACGCCAAAAAGAGCTTTATTGTTTCAATATAAATAAAAAAAAACAAACCTTTAATGGTATTAATTATAGCATATAGGAAATCTTGAAGCCAAGATATTTTTTGGGAAAATTAAATTTTATATGGGAAATGGTGCCTCTTATTCTTTTGAGGAATACTTGGAAAGCAGTTTTAATTTTCTTTGACTGATGATTCTGAATAATGTTCTTGAATTATCGTTGATGCGGCTATATCCAGGTTCCAGATGTATTTTTATGTTTTATTCATTGGCGTCTGACTTTGTTGTTGCTTATCTGCTGATTCTGTATGAAACTATTTAGGTGCTATGTTATACCCTATTTTTTTAAATCTTTTCTATTTATGATCTTAAGAATCTGTTAAAAAAAAAACAGTTTTTCGAAGTCCTCTATTGAGACCTTTCAAAAACCTTATTCACCCATTATTAAAAATATATGGTATAATTTTGTATTAAACTTATTTTCTCTGTAGGTCGGCAATAGATACGGAAACGCAGACGAAACTGGCGATAAAGAAAATTTCCCCCTTTGAGCATCAGACTTACTGTCAAAGGACCTTAAGGGAAATCAAAATTCTCACCAGGTTCAAACATGAAAATGTAAGTTCTAGTGTTATATATACATTAATATCTGTCGCTACTAAAGTATCTATTCGTATTCCCCCCATCTATTCAAATTGTGAATATCCTGCATAAGTAAGGGTTTATTATATTTGCTCGCTTAAGACACTTAATACCGCCGGATTTGCTCTCAATATTCATCTTGGGGAGGTTATGCCTTGTGAAACCGAATAGCGGCACATGTTGGGATTCTTGGGGCTTATATTTCTTACTTTAATGCCTATCTCAAACGGGTATTATTTATAATATTTATTGTTATATCTTATAGATAATTGACATAAGGGACATCTTAAGGGCTCCGTCGATAGACCAAATGAAAGATGTCTATATAGTGCAATGTCTCATGGAAACGGATCTCTATAAACTTCTTAAAACCCAGGTAAGTTAAATTATTATGTTAATCTGACATCGTATTTCTATCATGTATCTGTTAAACCAACGAAATTCGGGCTTAATTTAACCAGGGACAAAAAAAACACAAAGCGACTCCGAAATTGAAATTTAAATAAAATCTTGAAAAAACAATGTGGGAAATTTCTGCGTCGTAATTTTCGAACCGTTTTGTTCACTCACGGGTATTCGGCGGGGCCGTGTTTGCCCTCCGGCATCTAATATTAAAAAGTTTCTTTGACCCTTCTGTCTGCGGGACGCATGAGCAAAGACGCCTTGGGACGCCTCAAACGCAAGAAAAAAAAGAGAACTTGTTTTATTCATGAGTGCTTTTTTCTCGTGTGCTTTTTTTTTTGTTTTCTGCTCCGCCAGTAATAATTAAACACGGTTCCGCAGGGGTAGCAGAGAAAACTAAGAAGTTTTAATTGGATCTCTTAGTCTTATCCCGGTGAAATATTATTTTAGTTTTTTTACCTGTTTTGCTAACCTGAAAGTGAGTTTTCGTCTCGGTAAACATTTCCCACAAGTTTACTGTTTAAAGAGGCACAAGCGCTTTTTGAAAGTCTCTTCTTGATATGAAAAACTTGTTAATGTGTATTTATAAAAATAAAATAAGTAAGGGGCCAAGATATTTTGAATATATCGCTCCAAATTTAGTTTTACAGGGAGTAGGTTTTTTTTGGATATTCAAATAATATCAAATCTTGGTTCTTTGTATGTAGTTTATTAGCAATTTAATTTAATTCATTCAATCCCTGTTAAGTGAATGAATGAATTATTAATCTTGTTAATCTAATCTTAGTGACACAGAGGGCGTATGGTTTCTGTTTTCTTAATTACTCTCCTTTTAATGCTTTACGAAATATACAAAAAAAGAAGTTGAAAAACCTGGAATAAAATAGAAAATAACTCAAAATTAAGTTTTATGTTTTTGTTGGATTTAGGTCGAAATAAATGGCCCTTAAATGATGATCTCAGGACTCTATTAAGTATGAAATCTTGGCTGTATAGGAAATCACTTTTAAGGCTCAAAGATACAAGAACTGTCCTAAAAACCCAACGTAACCAAGAAACGACAAATGCCTGGAAGAAATAAAAGTTATACAGTAAATACATGGAAATCATAGACCATTTTAACATGGCTTTAAATGCCTGGAATAAAATTCTAATTGAATAAAAAATATTTCTTTTGCGAAATATTACATAACTACTATAAATTTAGTTGAAAACACAATGAACTTATAAGTTTTACATCTTAAGATTCTAGAATAAAAATCAAAATATTAAGTCATTAATCTCTTAAGATGGCTCAAAAACTACCATAAAAAAAGTGTAATAAAAAAATCAAAAGTTAAACCTAAATGACAAAATAAATATAAATTTTGATTATCAAGGGTGGACAAATATGATCAAATGAAGCCATTCCTTACATTTTACACTAAATCTAATGAATGACATAATGATATCCTGACTAGATATCTCATTATAACGTCTTTGCACTACAGAAATTGGATTGTTGTTTCTATAATTGGTACAATTAAAGGGCACTGTAAATAGATTGGAATTTCTAGTATGCTATCTTGGAACATGAAAATTAAGAAGGCTCCGAAGTTAAGAAGAATTAATCTGCCCATTGGTAAGTTTATGGAAGAAAAACATCTGTCTGCAATGTCGTCTAGATTCTAGTATTTGGAGGCCAAAAATTGTACATGCTTCAAGTTAATTTATATGTGAAATATCATCAGTTAACCTAAAGGCTAGCAGCCTGGAAATTCTATGCTGGACAGCTTCTAACAAATCAATATGGCACTGGTAACCAGGTGACCATACGATGCTGGCATATTCTAAGCATGGTCTATTATAAGAACAATATAAATGTTTAAAAATCACAGGCGAAAAATCTTTATTTTAACGCGAAATTATACCAAGATGCTGGTCCACCTTTCCCATCTATGATAAAAAGTGTTATTGTGGATAAAATTACACCCAGATCCCTAACTTTTTCTAATTTATTGATATTATTTCCATCGACACTATATTTATAGGCAAAATCAAGAAAATTTCTAGTACAGGTAATTGATGTTACTGAGCACTTGATACACACTTGATACATTCCAATGCAGACCATGATCTGAAGACCATTTAGACAAATAGTCCAAATCCAACGGAAGTCTTCCTTAGATAAAATTGCTTTAAAAAGATTGCAAATAAAAGATGATTATAATGAATTGATGTCATTAGTAAAGAGCAAAAACAACGAGGCGCCATTGTGGGAATCTTGGAGTACCCCAGAAGTGACCACGATAAAGATCCACCGATTCTTAAACTTTGTAACTTTCTAGAAAAAAAAGGTGTAAATTCGCGCCAGGAGACGGCGTCCAATACCCATTAACTCCAATTTACCAATTAAAAGTTTATGGTTGACCTGCTCAAAGGCCTTACTATAATCGGTATATAAACTGTCTACCTGCTAACTATTTTCCATTGAAGTGATTAAAAACTGTATGTATTTTCTGAGATTGGTGATTTAAGACAGTTAACAGCTAACTGCAGTGACAAGCTTATCAAAAACCTTAGCCATAGTTGATTGAATACTTACGCTCCTGTAATGCTCGATCTTATACTTTGCTCCAGACTTATGAATTGGCTGCATGTAGTTTGTTTTTCGAGTTGAAAAATGTCCTTTAAGAAGAGACATGTTGAAAAGTTTAAATAAAGGACAGGAGTGCAAACGCAGTTCTTGAGCGTGAATGCTGGATCTGGGCCAAAGTTTAAGTGAGTCAACTCTGTAAATATATCTCCTAGGTATAGCGTTCATTTCCAAAATTTCCGGAATGGAAGAGTCTGGCATTGGTAAATTATTTTCAGTTTACAACATTTTAAAAACAGATGCAAACAGATTAGCAGTTTTGATAGCAAACTTTACGGAGTTCTTTTAAAGTATTAAACGTTGGATTCAACAGATAGATCAGATTGTTCTGTATAATTTAAAAAATAATAGATACAAGACACAGCACCAAATATAAGGAAATTGGCAGATTTTTTTCTGTGATAATTGATCTTTAGCCATACATCTTTTTACTTTCAATCTTTATTAATATTGTGTATTTTTAACGTACATTTATTTCTTTACTAATGTAAAAATCCCAAAAATTCATATTTTGTTATGCTTTGCAGAGACTAAGTAACGACCATATATGTTACTTCCTCTATCAAATCCTGCGAGGCTTGAAGTATATCCATTCGGCCAACGTGCTTCACAGAGACCTTAAGCCCAGCAATCTACTGCTGAACACCACCTGCGACCTCAAAGTAAGTGGATCCTTAAAAATTCGCCTTTATTTTCAAAAGAGGGTTTTAAAGAATCTTATTTGCATGCCTTTTGTGAACGTTTTTTACGCCGGGCAACCGGATGCCAATTTCGCTTATTTCATGTTTTATATATAGGGAGATATTTAATTAAAAATATCCAAGTTGTATGGTTAATTTAATATTTATATTAGTCGGGAATAGTATCGACTGGGCGGTCATATAAATATAAATTCGTATATTGAGAAACCTAAGCTTGTATAATTTATTGAATTTATAATTCCGCGGTTAGGGTAATTGAATATTTACGAGATTTATAATTGTAGTCGGTAATAACAAATGGCGAAAATTAATGGGGTATAAATTTAACTTTTTTTTAGCACTATAGTGTAGGTGATTTCATAAGACTTTCGTGGGGTTTTTCAATCAATACTGATGTACCCCTTAAGAAACATTTGAACTGTTTCAACTATTTTTTCATAAAAACTTCTCTGACATACATTTTTTCTTTATTAATAACTAGAGATACAGATAGGGTCTTTTCCTAAGTTAAATAGTAAGAGAATAAGTTAATCAGTTGCGTTTGAGGCATTATTTTATTTCAAAGAGTTACATTATAATTTAGAAAAATTACAATATTACACGAATTGAAACAAAGATAATCTAAATATAACATAGTACAAGGTGAAGTTTAGCATGAAGAATGAATAGCCAAATCAAAAGAGTATTATTTAAAAACAGAATCTTGCAGCATAGAAGAACTGAGCAAACAAAACAGTAGTAGTAGAAATGTTGCAGTTTTTTCTTATATACATATGGTGGCAAATTAGTAAAATAAATATCGAGTAAAGCATTAAAGGCGCATTTACAGCATTCTAATTAAAAGATCGATAAATTGATGTGCCAAAGTGACTTTGTTTATGTTTTAATAAATGCGAAGAGCTAGGAATATATATAACTTTTAATACGAAAGAAATGAGGTGCAGTAGTCGACGATATCAGCTTATCAAGGGGAACGTCATGGTAAATAAAGTCAAAAACATTGTCTAGGTCATACTATAAGGTCGTGTAGTACTGACTTCTCAGTTTCAGTCAGAAAGTATCCACCTTGGTTCACCACTGATGTGATTTCTAAAATTAAGAAGAAGCATTTGCATTCTTTAAGCATTAGACGAAGCACTAAATTACTACGAATTGCTGAGGTCAGCAATCAAACATTAAACCAGATTCGAGTATCTAATTATGAAAGAAATATTGAGGTTTATTTTATTATTAACCCCAGTACCTTTTGGTAATTTCTCCGGGGTAAATAAAATAGTGTTGCTTTGCCAAGGGAAATGGACTATGATGGTGTGAGAGTGGCAGGTAACCAGGATATTGCTGATCCTTTTGCACCATATTTTCTTTCAGTTTTTGAACCACATTTTTCCAATCAACAATGAGATTTATTATAGTGCAGGCTTTTATTTAATACAGGTGTTGTATACTGAGTAATAGTCATACGTCTTATATTTACAAGGGTTGTGCTGAATCTCTGACTTCCTTCAAACTGTGTTATTTTCCTAAAAGGCGTCAGTATTATTCCAATTTTTAAGAGTTAGGATAAAATACTTG
The DNA here is from genome assembly GCF_022605725.1 of Anthonomus grandis grandis. NCBI lineage: Eukaryota > Metazoa > Arthropoda > Insecta > Coleoptera > Curculionidae > Anthonomus > Anthonomus grandis. Next base: position 23,474,123 of record NC_065556.1, on the reverse strand, counting down.
AAAAAATCATTTACAACTTAAGATCAACAGTTACAAACCTGTGTGTCCTTATCTGAATATATATTTGAAGCGATCTTGAACAAACGGCAACTTGATGTCATTTACACAGATTGTGCCAAGGCCTTTGACAAGGTTGATTATGGTGTTTTAGTCCCGAAAATGGCAGATTTTAGTTTCTCTGGAGGTTTGTTGAGGGTCACAGCTTCCTGCTTAAAAAATATAAACTAGAGAATCATATTTATCAGTCAGTAATGTATTGTCTTATCAACACATTGCTATCTCTGGGGTACCTCAAGGTAATATTTTGAATCCCCTTTTCTTTTTGATATTTATCCATACCTGTCTGAGTGTCTGAAGTCCTGCAGGACCTTAATATTTGCAGATTAATTGAAGCGTTTAAAATCTGTATCTAATAAAAGGGGCATAGCTTGATATTCAAAATGAGTGGTTCAGACGAAGTGGAATGCCTGTAAATTGTGATAAGATTTTATGATTAGACTTATACCATTTTGTATATGAGTTTCATTTATGTTCTTTGTCTACTAAGAGAAGTACTCAGGCTCTGATATTCATATATAATATTTTAAATATTGTGACTGTGGTTTGATTAACAGTATTTACTTTAGGATTCCGAAGGTCAATCTAAGGATTCTTTTATTATGATATTTTCTGCACCAATAAGAAGAGCCCATTACTTGTACTTCTGTTTTTATTGATAATTATATTAAGATTACTACTTTACAAGTAATTACCCGTTAAGGTGTAATTAAACAATAAATAAATCAGCATTTTGTAAAGAAATAATTCCTTTTAAAGTAAAACACAATCTGGCATATAATCTAATAACATGGGTGGTAGGATGAAGATTGGCCTATAGTTGGCAGTGTCTTTTCTGTCATTTAATCTAAAAATTGGATTTACTACTGTAAAGGAAAAACTCCCTCTTGAAGACATGTTTATATTTTTTCTCTTTCAGAAGTGTTTTATAGTTTTTAATAATCTCACTGTGAGCCCCTAAATGTCTGAGCTGTTCTTATTTTTAAGTTGATCAATGACGGCCCTCGCTTTTTCAAAGCTAACCTTCTGAAAAGAGAATGAAATAGAGTCAGTAACTTGGGTATTAACTTGAGAATTTAAAAGAAAAAATTAATATGTGTAGAGCTATAAAAATTAAGGATTTGTTGGATGTCAGGGCTTCTTTCAATAATTTTTGTAAATCTATTAAAGTGAAATTCATACATATTTTTTAACAGACTGAATGAAAAGTACTCATTTATTTATTTTTTACCCAATTGCCCATTAATTATCAAACAATCTACGAGTAAGAGACCTGACATTTTCAGTAAGAACTTTTAATTTTTCTCTCATTTCCTGGCCATACCACCTATAACAAAAAAAAAATGGTCCCACAAACAAAATCTCCACTTTACTCAAACACCTGATGAATGATTTCTTTCCAGATTTGTGATTTTGGTCTTGCGAGGGTCGCAGATCCAGAACACGATCATACCGGTTTCCTTACCGAATACGTGGCGACCAGATGGTACCGAGCACCGGAAATTATGCTTAATTCCAAGGTAATAAGTGTGCCCAATAAAAATAACAGATTTTCAAATTTAAACCGCCTTTTAGGGTTACACCAAATCCATCGATATATGGTCGGTCGGTTGCATCTTAGCGGAAATGATCGCCAATCGACCGATATTCCCCGGAAAGCATTACTTAGACCAACTCAATCATATTTTGGGTATTCTGGGATCTCCGTCGCAAGAAGATTTGAGCTGTATTATTAACGAGAAGGTGCTGTGAAGTTTACCGATTTAAAAAATTAAAAATTATTAATCATTTGTTTGTTATAGGCAAGAAGTTACTTACAGTCCTTACCGTATAAACCGAAAATTCCGTGGACAAAATTGTTTCCACATGCCGACCCGAGGGCTTTAGATTTACTGGATAAAATGTTAACGTTTAATCCTCACAGGAGGATAGAGGTTGAAGAAGCTCTGGCCCACCCTTACTTGGAACAGTATTATGATCCTATGGACGAGGTAAGTTTTGTGGGCTTTTATTCTAATTGTAATATTAAATATATGAAAATTATATTAAGTAATCTTTTGATTTATTATGTGGAATTATATAAACTTACTAATCTAGTTTATTAGGTAATAATTACAATTTGAATGTAGTATTACATAGTCAAAAGGCTTTGACTATTGAGCATCCTTAATTTTTTATTATTATTTAAACATTTAAGTTTGTTCATTGGTGTAATCGTGATCTAACCCATGACTACAACTAATTTACTTTTTATTAATTTTAAATAAGACACAGCTGGACCTTGAAAGTTCTATCTATTTGAAACAAGAGTCTTTTTGATCAAAAGTTAGAATATTACTTTTAATATCTAAAGAAGTTTAAAGATGGGTAAGGTAAGATATTCTAATGCCTGGGAAATTATAACATGAAGTGAAAAGAATTTTAATCACTTTCGCTTGAAATTGGTCAAAAGTCACCTTTACTGCCCTTATATAAAAGACGATTTTATAGGAGATAATTTGACTCAATCGGACAATATTCATAGTCTTTCTCAAACAGCCCACCCATATTTATTACATAAACAGTTTCTAGAGGATGTCCAATAAATAGTTTCTACTGTTTGAACTTAAGTAGAGTTCTACGACAACAGAATTAAATATCTTGACGATGTGACGTTATGAAATATCCTATATGTAACTCTTTTCTTTTGACAAAACAGTCATTTTATGAACTATTGAAACTTCTTCAAGAGTGTCCTTTTTCTTTGTAACATATAAGAAGTGTTAGTATGAATTTTGTAACCAAAACTAGTAAATAAAACATGGGTAAATCGGTCAACTACTAAAGAAAATTATGTTGATTGTCCACGTTTCGGATTATATTTACTTCATATTCGGGGCTCTATAAGTTTGAGCTGGATTTTTATATTGCACTGCAAGGTTTAATGTGGCTGAATCACAATCCAGGGATGTCAAAGAGCACATAAACCATGAGAACAACTACTTTGCAAAAAATATGTATTGAGGCAACAGATTTTGAATCAGTACGTCTGGGAAAAAGCAGCCCTAGGCTACTGAAGGTGACTTTTCTCACATGAGAAGTTGGTTGGTGAGTGCTTGAAGCGACAGAGATCTTTAAATGATGATAATATCAGGATTACTGTAGATCTAACATTACTTTGACAAAAAACACTAAGAGAAGTACAGAGTGAGCTTAGAACTAGGAGAGATAATGGCGAGACACATCTGGCTATGCGACAAATAAATGGGATTCATAAAATCATCATAAAAGGATCAAATAATTACCCTCATAATGGTAACCACAGGAATACTAATGAAAAAAAGCCTTTTGGGCTTTTCCCCATTAGTATTTCATTAGTATGCTTCATTAACAGCATTAATTTTTAAAATATTGGGAGAATAAGAACTAGATTTCAGCAGTTAGACTTTTTGGTACTACATTGCTTATATATTATAATTATTATTGAATCACGGTTGAGTCAGATTTCGTTATTACAATATCTATCATTGTGATAGGACGAAGTAACAAGCTCCAAAAAGTGTTGAGAAGGAGTAATTATTGCAATATCTGATAGATTCTCTTAACATCATTAAACAATTATTATTGGGTGAGTCTATCAACTACCTAGATCACCTTAAATGTTACATTGTGAAAACACTGTGAATCTGTCAATACCAAGGACCCAGATAGCAAGTTCATAATACTGGGTGACTATAATTTAGCAGAGGCGATATAGTATCATGATGAACTAGCATTGTGTGGATTGTCCTAGGAAAAAATGTCACTTTATATAAAAATTGTTGGCAACAACCTGGACCCAATCGAAGGACAGTCCAGCTCACTTCTGGAGATACCTTAATCACGAGTATACCCAGAACATAGATGACTTGTTGGCTGAATATTTTTCTAGTGATTCATGCACAAAAGCAAACATTTCTTTTCATAATATTAAAGTCTCTGAAATTTATGAGAAGATTTGTCAACTCAGAAATCCTTTTCTCAGAACTACTTTCTGAAACGTTGCTCATTTACTATTTTCAAACCCTTATATTTACTGTTTAATTTATTTTTGCTACCATATATTACCTTCCTTACTAGATGGAAAGAAAGCCATGCAAACTTATATTTAAAGCTAAGTAATAAAAGTAATGTGAAAAATGATCGTGGTATCTCTAAGCAGTTAGCAATACCAAAGTTGTTCGATAATATACAACCAATCATATTGGCAATGTAAAAGAATAACTTGGGTTTGCAGTTAGAAGATCCACAATTGCTAACTTTATATGCGATAGATCTGTTGGAAGCTTTGGAGAGAAAGGAACAAGTGGAATCAATTCAAATTTTTAATTTATTAATCGACTTGGTTCCGTAACAATAATAATTGATTTACAAATTCTCATGAGTTATTAAAATTCATACATAGTTTGACATTAGGTGCCTGTCAATGGTGTGTCAATTGTTTAAAGTAAATTATAACAAAATTTTTTTATATTTAAACTAACCAAAATCAAAACTACTTAACCTACACTATCAATAGCAATTACAGAAAGAAAGAGAGAAAATTTGAACAACTCTATAATCATTTAAAAAAAAATCAATTTATCTTTTTTTTGTTCTTTGAACTATTTAAAAAAAGTTCCCTACAGCCTTTACTAAATCTTTTAATACTATAAACAGCTCTCAAACTACTTGGGAGAACGTTATAAAATTTTGGATCCAGGTATCCTAAAAATCTGTCCCCTATTGTTTTTTTAATGTTTGGTATTTTTGAATGTAGATGCACGTTGACAAAATATATTTTGAACGTACATTAGAAATTTCTTCAGAACATAGCGGTTGAGTATATAACCTCAAATCTTTTTGTACATGTAACTTAATTGATTCAAAGAATTTCCATATAGTCCTGTAATCCTTTATTCGTTTGTCTTTCTGTAATCTATACTGATTTCTATAAAGCCTTTGATAGAATCGACAGTTTTCTTATAAAACATAAGATTTACTGGGGAAACCATAGAATTGATATCAAGTTTTTGAAAGTATTGAAAACAAAGAGTGGAACTGTTTAATTTTCTTTCAAAATCTTTTTATCAGGTGGTCCTCGGGGTGGCCATTGTTCAATTTATTTATCAATGATAATCTTGGATCTTATGAATAACATTAACATAATTACAAAAATTAAGTTTTAAATCAACCTTGGCATCACTTTTAATGACTATATTTCACAGTGTACATAGAAAGGTCTTACACTTCTTGGTTTTACATTAAGAGTAAGTACATATCTTAGGTATTGTGGTTATAAAATGCAAACATAGATAGCAAAATAATTTCGGATAGATTAAACCTAATAATACTATAACTGGCGGATTCCGTTTGATTTTATTAAATAACGTTATTCAATGTCCTGAACATTTCAGTAAAATAAACTTTAATATTCCACAGCGTAGACTATGATCTTTTGAACTGTTTCATAGTAATTATGCCTGCAATAATCCATTTGATAAGGCCTTAAGATTTGTAAATACACACTGTGATATGGATACTTTTAAGTTTAAATCAGTTTAAAACTATTATTTATAGTAATAAAATAAAAACATTTTTAGCCCATTGCGGAACAACCGTTCCGGTTCGACATGGAACTCGACGATTTACCTAAGGACACCCTAAAAAAACTGATTTTCGAAGAAACGTTATTGTTTAAGCAGCGAAAGGAGGAGGAACTGATGAAAAAATAACAGGGAGCATAATCGATGCAAATAAACGTATAAAAATGTGAGGAAACGGTCGAGAGTCTAAAGTTTTTCTTATCTTTAAGGAGGAACATTTCCTTAATTAAAAATAACATAAATTTTAGACTTTCAAACGACGTTTTATATTTATTTTGTTTCTACCGTATACAAATTTTTGGGTGAAGGAGCGGTCAATATCGTATTGTTAGTATATAATTTGTTTTAAAGTATTGTTTCTAATATAAGTTGTATGAGTTTATGAACGAACTTTTATAGATTTTTTTTCTTAAGTAAATCTTGTAGTCCTGTAAAATAGACTCGAGGTTTAAAAAAATGATATTTTAAGTATCTCTCGTTATACAGGGTGACTTTTTTTTATCAAAATTTACGCCGAAGGTGTTTGGGCAACACCCTGTCGTTACCCTATCATGAAAATATTTTGTAAATTATTAGATAACCTTACTGTTTTGTTTTTTAAATTGTACAGGTTTTCTTTTTAAGTGCTGTAGTTTCTTTTACATTATTATAGAGTGTTTAAGAGCAATGATAAAAAAACAATCTATTTTTGAAATATAGGTTTTGTAATTCGTAATAATATATAAATATGTGGTTGTGTCAAAATATACGCACAGTATATCCTGTGTCTAAACTTTAAAATAGATTTTTAGTTTATTTTTTAGTACAAAATAGATTGTGGACTGGAAGGAGGATGGTATAAGATAAAAATGTGCGGGAAAATGTTATATTAAGAAGGTCATACTGATTTACACCTACGTCATCAAACATTTAAAAATAACCGCAAAAAGTATAGCAAAAACAAACATATCTTGATCCTTTGTTTTTTTTAGAAATACATAGGGGAAGGTGTCCTAAAATGACATACTTTTTATTTAAATCTTGTTTATGCAAAAACCATTTCAGATAATTAACTCAAAATAATACACCACGTTGCTTTAAATAAACTTTATTGACAAACAAACAAAAATATTTCAACTCTATTTAAAACTTGTAAGAAAAGGCATTTTAAAAAACGTTACACTATGTCGTGTTACAAACATGTATATTGTAAAATGACACAGTCGTGGGGTATAAAATGACATACTTGAAACAAGGGATAACACAAATAGAACTTATAAAATATAGTTAAAGAAAGTAAGCTAATAAGGAATTAGTCTTGGCAAATCTCGCAAATAAACTCTTTGACTTTTGGAGAAACTCCAGCACATTCGCAATGTGCCCAATTGTGGCACTTCATACAACTAATCCAAGACTCCCTGGATCGAGAATTTTTGAATAGATCGTTGCAATACAGGCATGCCACTTCATCCTCATAATCCTCGGCTGCAAAAGGATCTTCTTCACTTTCGCTTCGTGCAACAAAACTTGTCTCACCTGAAAGGTTCTTTTTAAATTGACGCAAATTTTTCGCAATTTCTTTTCTTCCTTTAGCTTTAACTCTTCTAAATTGGGGTAGTTGTTAAGACTCCGGTTATAGTTTGTCTGGTCTTCCTTTTTTTGATTCGTCTTGCTACAGGCACTGTCGAAATTTCCTGTAGAGAAAACGTTTTCCTTAATGGTTGATTTTGTTTTATATTGCTTTCTGTCTGATCACCTCTCGGTTCATTTTCTTTATCGACACTTTTGCCTTGTTTTTGTCGCATTGCTTCTTCTGTAACACCAATTACTGTTATTTCATTGCTTGTTGATGGTTGTTCTGGGCGATGGGATGCTCCCTCTTCTATGGTCGGTTCTAATAATCTATTTGTTGTCTCAGCCGGCTCAAAAAACTCGTCTGGGAAAATATGTGGATTAAATGGATAAATTCCCGTATTTAAAAATGCGCTTGTGGCATTTTTAAATGTAGCTGCTTTCTCGTAAGCGGACGTAAATAGTTCACCAATTTGATGTAGTGTTATTACTCTCCCTGGATGGTTTTTCAACCAAAATGCACATTCCTGGTTATAAAATGTCTTTAGTGGACCATAGAAGCTGACATCCAGGCATACGATGGGTACAGTGGGCAGGAAAGCATAAAGGGATTATTCCATTTCTTCTGGCAAACGTCAAGGCATTTAGTGATTTGTGGCTATCCAGAAGTAATAAAACTTTTGAGTCGGGAGAAGCTTTAACAAAAGTCTGAAAATGCTTTAACCACAAAGCAAAGGAATTAGATGTCATCCATCCAGTCTCGTTAAATAATCCCAAAGAACCTGGAGGTAAAGCATCTAAAAGTTCCTCCTTTCTATTTTTCCTAGGGAAAATCAAAGCAGGTAGCACAAAATTAGTAAATTACCTACACTATTCATGCAGCAAACACATGTTACATGCTGACCTCTTTCAGCACTGGTTAATGATCCTACTTGTTTTCTTCCAGTTTTGGCAAAAATTTTTGAAGGCCTTTGCACTGTGGACAAACCACTTTCGTCCATATTGTAAATCCGATGCACATCAATTTTTTCTTTTTTTAGGGTATTTTTCAACGTATTAAAAAAATGTTGCACTTGTGGCCTATTAAATGCCATAGCTCTAGCCGCAGACACAGCTTCAGGCTGCCTTACAGATATTTCAGGATGTCGCATACGAAATCTTCTCAGCCACTCTCGTCCAGCGCTACGATCTTTAAATCTATTTGAAATGCCATTTTTAGAGGCAAACTCATACGCAAGTTTCTTTATATCTGTTGTTGTTATCCCGAACGATCTAGACTCAAGTAATAGTATATGCTCAACTAACTCTCTTTCTTCGTCTTCATTAAATGTGCTTGGAAACCGACCCAAAACTTTCTGACAGCCCTTAGCTCTTTTGTTTGTATCATTTGCTCTTCGCCTTAATGTGGCTTGGGGGACATTGAACAATTTCGATGCTTTCAGCCACCCCATTTGGCCACCTTTTACAGCGTTAATTGCACTTAGCATTGCTTGTTCATCCCACGATTGTCTAGTTGATGTTCTTTTACGTTTTCCTACCATAATGTAGCTAAAAATAAACAAAAAATACAATATTCCTTAAATTTAAATTAATTTGATGTTTGTTTGTAAAATGACATAGTATGCCATTTCACCTTCATGCCTATCTATGTCGTTTTACCCGCAGTAACAGATAGTCCTTTGTTAATGCAGAATAATCTTATTTCATATTAAACGACATTTCCGCGCACGTGAATCTGAAGTATACACTTACATTTAAATACTAACCCTGGTTTTACTTTAAAATCAGCACAATTTCGTAATAAAAACAGACTTTCAAAACAGCACATGCAAAATTTCTACACCGCTAAAAATAATTTTTTGAGGTTATCTTCTACATATCATAAACGTAAAACAAATAGAGTACCCACATGATATCTGGTCTTGGTTTGTGACATGCAAGCAAACTATTGACTGATGGCGCCAGCAGTTGGAGAATAAAAACCGCTATGTCATTTTAGGACACCTTCCCCTACATTCTTATGATCAATGTATTTTCGCCCGAGATCTTTTTTATTTTTTGGCGTTTTTGCTAAACTTTTCCACGTAATTTCGGGAGTTACACAAAACCATATATTTGCACCTTCCGTATTGACACACTGAAAACAAATAGTGGTTCCTCTTAGGGGTTAACATACACTCTGGAAAACGGGAATGACCACAAAAACATACTTTCGAGTGTTTGTTAACATTTAAAAGTTAAATTTTACGCAGGTAGTCATTATACGGGACATTATGATCTCATTAACCACTTGCTGTATATGAGAGGCTCTTTCATGTAAAAAAAACGCCCAGTCAAAATTAAACAATTAAGGCCAAAAATATATCGGGACTCATTTCGCAATACAATCAGGATATTATACTTAATGCTACGCCATTAGTAAGACCCAATATTTTTTTAATAGTTTATTAACAGCATGCACCTAAATTACTTTTTGTTTGAGATCAGTCGTATAATTAACTTACTACTTTTAAAAAACAATAAGGATTTCAACAGTTACAATAAGGTGACAGTGCAGGTATGTTGAACTTTATAGGGATACTAAGAATAAAATTTTTCTTAACTCTATTTTTAAACAAATCTTGTTCCTTGTATGTAATTACAAACCAAAAAAAGGTTCTTTTTGAAAAATTCTTTTCTTAAAAGATTTCAGCATTCAAAGTATAATAGTATCTCATATACACCAAGTGGGGGCCGAACCAACATTTTACGTTTATGCTATACAGGGTGTCATTGAAATGGTGTAAAAAAATTCGGGGGGAGTACTCCTAAAAATTTTAAAAAAAGTTCCTATAACTATAGGGCGGAAAATGCATATTAAGGGAGTTAGGGGCACTGAAAGGGTAAATTTAAAAAACGGTTTTTTGAAATTGTAGGCTTAAAAAACGAGATAAAATTTCGAAAAAAAATCCTCTGCCATAAATTTTGACCCAAAATCAAATGGTGATACTGAAAAATAATTTGGAAAATCGGAAAGGGTAGTTTTTGCAAGGGTAGGGGGTTAATTCGTGAATAACTTTTTTTAGGTTATTTTTTTCGCAACGTGGGTTCATTTTTTAAAAACTACATACTTTTTCCTACAAAAAAGGTACTCTTGTTGCACATCGCCCAGAACGATGGTTTTCGAGAAAATTGAAGGCAAAAAGTTTGCTCTGATGGGTTGCTAACTGGTTAAACAACATAAACCTATAAAAGTTATGGGGTTTCAAAAGTAAACACGTAGTTATTAAATAATTAATTGAAAAATCTAAATTTTATGATTTTTAAAACATCTTATTGCTTTAAAAAACGAAATAAACCAATTACCAAAATTCCTTATTAAAATAATGCATTTCTTAATTCATTCATAGTAAATGTTCAAAGTGACCACCATTCATTTCAATGCAGACATCTGCTCTTCTTCTCCATGATCTGCGTACCCTGTGGAATATCCCTGGGGTTGTACGAATTTGATTGGAACAGTCGATAATGCGTTGACGTAGTTGCTCTTCAGTATTAATCGGCACTGAGTAAACCAAAGTTTTCAAGTGGCCCCAGAAGTAGAAATCTAATGGATTAAGATCTGGTGATCTTGCTGGCCAAGCTTGTGGACCACCACGTCCTATCCAACGCCTCTCAAAAACTTGGTTAAAATGATTCCTCACCGCTAGCGGAAAATGAGCTGGTGCACCATCATGCATAAAATACGTGATCTGCCTCTGTGCTATGGGAACTTCCTCCAAAAGTGCTGGTAGATCATGTATTAGAAAATTAAGGTAACTTTGACCATTTAGCCTAAAATGTTTATTATTATAAATAACAAGCGACTTTTCAAAAGGTGTCAAATTAACCTCGGGGGTAGAAAAAATGGTCCAATAAGTCTATCGCCAAGAATTCCCGCCCAAACATTAACTGAGAATCGAATTTGGTGTCGACTTTCCACAACAGCATGAGGGTTCTCATCGGACCAGTGATGTGTATTATGGTAATTGAAAATTCCATTTCTTGTAAACCCAGCTTCATCCGTGCATAAAATATTTGCCAAAAAAAGGGGTTCTTGTACCTGTTTTCTTAATAACCAACGACAGAAGATGACTCGAGCGGGATAGTCTGCCGGAGCAAGAGCTTGTACCCTTTGGATGTGATACGGATGCAGGAGTTGAGTCTTAAGAGTCATCCACACAGAATGGCGACTCACGTTTTCCCGCGCTGCAATTCTCCTTACAGATATCCCCGGATCTTCCTCTACATGTGCTAAAATGCGCTCCTCAACATCAGGTGTACGTACCATCAAGTTACGGCCACGGTCTTGGTTTCTATGTCCAAATGAACCTGTGTCTCTTAGGCGCTGATGAATTCTCGCAAATATCCGGTGAGAAGGTGCCCTGCGATTTGGATATTTTTGGACATACAAGCGCTTAGCCAAAAGACCGTTTCCGTTTGCTCTTCCATAAATAAAATGCATATCTGCCAGTTCACACACAGGGTATTCCATAATTTGTGAAATTTTACGTTTACGCACACTTCAACAACAATCAACTGACAAAAATATTTATGAACCAGAACATTTCTTTTGCGTACATGCAAAATAAATAAAGTGATAAGACCGCATACCTTCAATAGCTACGTTTACCCCGCGAGTACCAAATATTCAGTACGCGGACTAAAACCTCTACATTATTCTCAAACCTATTAAGTCACAATTTGGAATAATTTACGTGTAAACTTGTCAACTCGCGCACGTTGAGTTTGAGAATAGGGGATTGGGTCCGCGTATTGAATATTTGGTACTCGCGGTGTAAACTAGGCTAATGAATCAAATAAGTATGCATTTAATAAGGAATTTTGGTAATTGGTTTATTTCGTTTTTTTAAAGCAATACGATGTTTTAAAAATCATGAAATTTAGATTTTTCAATTAATTATTTAATAACTACTTGTTTACTTTTGAAACCCCATAACTTTCATAAGTTTATGTTGTTTAACCAGTTAGCAGCCCATCAGAGCAAACTTTTTGCCTTCAATTTTCTCGAAAACCATCGTTCTGGGCGATGTGCAACAAGAGTACCTTTTTTGTAGGAAAAAGTATGTAGTTTTTAAAAAATGAACCCACGTTGCGAAGAAAATAACCTAAAAAAAGTTATTCACGAATAAACCCCCTACCCTTGCAAAAACTACCCTTTCCGATTTTCCAAATTATTTTTCAGTATCACCATTTGATTTTGGGTCAAAATTTATGGCAGAGGATTTTTTTTCGAAATTTTATCTCGTTTTTTAAGCCTACAATTTCAAAAAACCGTTTTTTTAATTTACCCTTTCAGTGCCCCTAACTCCCTTAATATGCATTTTCCACCCTATAGTTATAGGAACTTTTTTTAAAATTTTTAGGAGTACTATCACCCCCCGAATTTTTTTACACCATTTCAATGACACCTGTATGTAAAACGTAAAATCATATTGGGTTTTATAATAAGATGTAAATAAACCAGTGTTTTAATATTTCAAATATACATTTTAAAAGGTCTTATTTATACAGGGTGTCTAGGTAGTCTAGGGACAAATTTTAGAGGTGGTTCTGAAAACGGATATTTAAAGAGTAACTAACTAGATACAGTTAAAGGTTAAGTCATTATTTTTTTAGTAGTAACTATACAATTCTCATGATTACTATCTACCACATTAACGGTGCTCGAATAACTTGAATTCTAAGGTTATTTAATCAAATACTTGATCTTGAAGCTTCGGAATATTTTTAACCATGTAATAACTAAATTGTTTTTCCAGGCCTAAGTATAAGTTATAGCGCGTGTCAACGTGTTTACTAGCCAAGCCATGGTTGAAATTCTGTTATATTTTATGGTTAAGAGGTGGCTACATTTCGATATAATGCGCTATATTAGAGCCCTGTGACCGTTTTACCCTCCTCCAGGTAGTCGATGTAGGTCATACGTTGTGATTCTCAGAAAACGGTGGCCATCATCTTTCATGTTCAATAAGTTCTATACCCTTTTTGCAATAAAATTGCCTTCCTCAAAATAGCCATATTTTGCCAACATCACTTTTTGATTGTTGAAAAGTTTGGAAGCAGGAAATAATCCGAGGGGTCTAAATCTAGCGGTTAGGGCGCATGAGGCAGTAATTTAATTTTAATTCATTAAGTTTGGCCCTTGCAATAACGAATATGTGAGCTGCTGCATTACTTTCATCTTAGACAAATGCGGTCGTTTTTATTTGCTTCAAACGGTGGAATAAGTTGGCATACGAGGTCTGGCTATTAAATAACGAGACTGGTTACGAAAAAGGGTTTTATTATAAAAATTATTATACATTCAAATGCTCCCCTTCCCTCGCCACACATCTTTCCATAAGTTTTTTCCATTGATCGAAGCAGTACTTGAAGTCTTCTTTGGTGAGGGCCTTTAGGAGCTCTGCCGTTTTTTGCTTTACCGCTTCCATCGACTCAAATCGGGTCCCTTTCAAGGCAGATTTAATCTTCGGAAACAAAAAATAGTCGCACGGGGCCAAATACTGCTTCACAGATAGCGCGTTATGGGCAGGTGCGTTGTCTTGGTGAAAAATCCACGAGTTGTTTTTCCACAACTCGGGCCGTTTCTTACGAACTCGTTCTTGCAGTGTTGCCAAAACTGACAAATAGTAAGTCTGGTTGACAGTCTGACCCTCTGGAACCCTTTAGTCATCACGATACCGTTAATGTCGAAAAAAAACGATCAACATTGCCTTGAATTTTGATTTGGACATCCTTGCTTTTTTATTCTGGGCGATTCAGGCGTCTTCCAACGCATCGATTGCCGCTTGGTTTCAACATCGTATTGAAAAATCCACGTTTCGTCGCAAGTAATAATGTTTTTCATCAGTCCGGGATCTTTTTCTAACCTTTCAAGGAAATCTGAGCAGACCTGTTGACGCAAGAGCTTTTGGTCAGGAGTCAGGTTTTTTGGCACCAACTTCGCACAGACTTTTGTCATGTGTAATTCCTAATGTGACCTGAGCGCTGGTCATCTTCAGTGCTCTCTCGGCCCTCACTAAAGCGCTTACACCACTCAAAAACACGCGCACGAGAGAGAGAATTTTCCCCAAAGGCCTCTTGCAACAATTTATAGCGCTCAGTCGGAGTTTTTTTTCAATTTAACGAGAAATTTAAGATTGATGCGTTGCTCTTGTTTTTCGTCACATATGGTTTTCGGCACGAGAAAAAAACACGTTCGTTTCAAACCGCTACTGCACGAATACTATAATAGTGACGAAAACGTGTTTTGGTACGTGCATAGCCAAGTTATCTAGATACTCAACACTACTCGTTTTTTTCCCCACTCGTCTAAGGCGCCCTCTAGGCATGCAGTCTCGTTATTTAATAGCCAGACCTCGTATTATTCACCGTTGATAGTTTTACGTTAATGAAAATTCCAGAGTCCATGCATTGTTTTGATTGTTCTTTTGTCTCGGAGAATGGTAAAGAAAAACAAAGATAAAACGTCGTCGTTACCATAGCATCTTTTAAATACAGACATTATGATGCCGAAAAATCAAGTTCAAGAAATTATTCCTTCTAGGTGTAACACTTCTTATGTCAGGGAGTAGATTTTAATGAGTACAAAGTAACTAAAAGTGGCAATGTTATACCCAAGGTATCTCTTCCCACAATTTTTCCTATAGCCCTTTCCACCCACTATATTTAAATTGCATAGGAAATTTTACCTTGGACATAAGCATAAAATACATAAAAAAAACTTTTTCGATTAATTTTTTTGATAAATTATATAGCAAGCATGCCCCAGAACATAATTCTTTAGCTAGTTGCTCAGTAAGAGTTTTTCCCATGATAGCCTGGGGTGAAGATCAATACTTCAGATATCCGACAGTCTCAAGATTGGGTCTGTCTCTATAGACATACCCAAGTTAAGTCTATACTTTAGAAAGAAACGCATTCTTTGTGTTTTTTTGTTCGTTAACACTAAGATGGTTCTTTCCAAACCATTCTTTTGTTCTTGACCTTATCTCATCCAGGTTCCCCACTAGATCAAGTCATTTGTGCCGTCAGCAATATTTAGGAACTCTGGGTCTTTGTGCTAGTTAAATTATCGATTAGATCCGACTTGTTTTTTTTTTCATATTTACCTACATACATGTTTTCTTTCGCCAAGATAAGAGCCTTATCGCATTTTTACTTGGTAATGCAAAACCATATATGCTCAGTTAGTGTATAAGTAACCTGGATATCGCTTTTTTCGGAGCACATTCGCTGAATGTAATCCACTGTTTCGACTGTTACTTGGTCTCACAGTTGTGCTTATTCTTCGAAGTGAATAAACGGTTTGGCACTTTCTCATACCCAAAATTTCTTCCAGGATATGACCCACGGGTTCTTTTATGATGCACGGGCTTTCAATCGGCTGTCAGCTATCAAATATTTGTTTTATTTTTATGTCAAATATATGAGTTTTTATTATTATAATAATTGAAATTGCTAGTGAAAAATCGAAAAGTGAATAATCAACATTCATTATCTCCGAAAGCGTTAAAGTTGTTTAAAGAAGTGTAGGCTCTCTTTTACTTAGATTTAATCAAATAATTCAAAAAACCTAAAACACAAGGTGTTCCATTAAAAAAAGTAAGTTGATAGTTCTTTTCGATCAAGCCAGGAGTGCTATATAATTGATATGTCAAAATATTATATAGTCACTTTTTAACCATCACCATTCGAAGCAAAATCTATATTGTTGTGACGAAGTCATAATCAGCTACATATTTTGTTGGGTATTACGGCACTATTCCATTAAGTATAAATTTAGAAAATAACCGGTATATGAGGTTCTGGTATACGAGAAGATTAAATTGACGAAAAAGCGCCTGTAAAAGAGAAGGTGTTGCCATGCTCAGATATAGGACAATCCTGCCCGAAGGAAAATCTCAAGGACCTCCAATACGTTTTCTATCAATTTGAATCACGAATGATAGGACCTGTTATTGCAAAACGTTAAGCGAGGTAGTCGCTAAATCTTCTGAAAAATCAGTAGAAGAAGACGGATAAGAAGAAATACCAGCAGACAAAAAAAAATGCACTTCTAGTAGGAGAGGAAGTGTAGAGTAAAGTGGGAAAAGAGAGGAATTTGAAAAAGAACCAATAAAAGAAAAAGACAGAAATGAAAAAAATATACTAGAAGTAAAAGATGGACATGGACAAATGCCAATCCTGGATATTAACTACTTTACAAGGAAGAAGTAAAAGATGAAATATTTATGAGATTTGAATTGCAATAGCTCTTATGAAAAGAAGTATTCACTTACTTCATGTCAAAGCGAACCAAAAACTCAAATGGTTGAAACTAAGGCAATACCAGAAAGAGAAAGAGTTCGTGTTTCTTCAACAGTGCCAAATCCATCAAACCTTTTAGGCTATCAATGCCCCTGGAAACAGGCAAATATATGAGGAGATTGTTTAGGTGAATCTTGTCTACGTGCAGAGATATGAAAAAACTCTAAAGTAAGTGTAATTCGAAACACGACTTCTACATCTCATTTTCCTACTAATTGAAACTACCCATTCAGGAGTGGATAGTTCTAAGAGAGAAATGTTGAAACTTGATGATGGAAGTCACATTTAATTTGCAAAAACTCCCTCAGACCAACGAAATATTGTACCTAGAGAAATATCTTCACATGATACCTTCTAAATACGTGAATAACTATATTTGCTTCTTCTTTTCTATAATGAAGCGCATGAGATAGTATTTTCTAAATTGATATTTTTTAAAATAGTTACGTAATACCCACCAAAATAGGTAACTACACACACCAAATTCTTTTGAAGAAGTTATCGCTTGACTACTCGTATCGTTGATAAAAAAAATCCAAAATGACCCAATTATCAAAAAAAAAGACAGATTTAAAATTTCTTTTTTTTAATAAAAAAACTACAGAGAATGTATAAAAAGAATCCCTCTTTAAAGTTTGTTACTGGTAGACCTTATTTGAGCCCTCTGTAATTTTTATCTGTGATTATTATTATCCATCGGTGTTTAACTGTCGTATCTATCTTGTGTAATGTGTATTATATATTTGATTATCGTAAAAATATCATATTGCAATGTTCTTGGTGCTACCTTTATAAAAAGGGAGGTAACACCATGTTTATAGGTAAGATATGTATGGTTTTTTCTACATATTCCATTAATTTTAACTATACTTAATCTTATTGATACCACAGATATTTTTCCTGCCCAGTAAATTCTCAGGTTTCTGTGGCATTTTTAACTAGTTTTTTATTATATTCCACTCATATAATGAATTTTTGCATGATATATCTAAAAATCCTTTTTCAAGGTATCATATTATGGCTCGTACTCGTAAATTATCTTCCTCATTGGTGTTATATGATTCTAAATGTGTAACTGTAATATTTATGTGCATATTAATATATTTATACAAGGTGTCTTTTTGGTGGATGACACATTAGTATCATGTGTAAACCATTGTGGGACACCCTGTATTAAGTAACTGTTTCGTGGACGTGTTAAGAAAGTATATTCGGCTGGATTCACAATTATTGTAACCAATAAATTACTGCACTTATTAAATAGACAAAATAAATTTCTTGTGAATCGACAGAGTGAAGCAGGTACTTTATTGTGATCAAATTAATTCTAAAAAACAAATATTTTTCTAAAAACCAAATATATCAATGCAATAAAGAGTGTTTATGGTAGAAGTTTCACAGGTGAAATATCATTTCGGGTCAGTTATGTAGACGAATTACCAACTTTGTCAATTGAGACACAAAAACAATTTTAAACAAGTCTTTATAGGTGTTCCTTAATTATTTCGTCTGTATAATTGACAAACAGGGTGTCTTAGGAAAGGGGATAAATATTTTATTACTACGAAGTTATTTATCCACATTTTCAGAACATCTTATATGTACTTTAAAAAAATATTTAAGAAATTCTGTTTAAAAAGTTAGCTTGTTTTTTAAAGCTAATTTTTTAGGCGGTTTCTTTGGGTAGAAGTTGTTGAAAATGGCCTAAAATTTTGTTGTAGGAAGTTGTTACATACTCTGTTATGCGCTGTATTACATTTAAAATTGTAGTTTTGAAATGGTAATTCTTATTACGTGTATCTATTATAATAAACTTTATCTATCTGTATTATTTTATTGTTGTTTTATGAAGAAACCCTCCCAACCGTTCAAATTAGGAATATCTTAAAAAGTGGTTAAACACACTTATTTAGGTTTAAATACTAGATAATAAATTATTTTTCTTTATATTGGCAGACGTTATAATGCTGGAGAAACTGATTTCATCGTTCCTAAAGTTGTTGTGGTTACAAGGGTAAGTAACTGATACACATTTTCATCAAAAATTTAAAATGAAAAAATTTCATCTAAGAAGTGCAATATTTTTTGCTTTCAGTCTTGAAATATCAAATATTTCTTCTTTTTGACTTATTAAATTTATGTACTGGGTTATTTTTTTATATTTGCATCTGTATCTACAACAAAATTTACAAAAGGAAACTTTGAATGCAAGAAAAACTGCTTTAGTTTCGGCGTAAACTATCCAGCACTGGCATCGCTCCAACACTACTGGGATAAAAATAAATATTAGCTTATCGATTCTTTTACTGTGAAATATGTGCGCTACAAAGGGTTATAGTTATATCGATTATCCTAATTGCATTTTATAAAGGCTTTAATACTTTAATTTTCTAAAGGCAAGTGTTCTTGACCTTAGCGCGTACATCATTAAATTGGGGTTTTTAAACTCATTAAAAATTTAATTTGCCTCATTTTTAAAAATGTATTACAAGAAATTCAAGATTAATGAAGATAAATATCACTAAATACACATTACCTCAAAACTATATGTTTTATGGAATTTAAAGTACAAGTGTTTTATTTTTATTGATATCTAAAAACTCGTCAAAATGCCATTAACTATTAAGATAACTTAAAGTGTTACTTGTAATATTCTAAAAATTTTTTCAGAAAAAAATATATATAGACCACATCTTACTTAACCGTCAGGTATTATATAAGGTTTATTTTGTCATATAGTTTATTAATGGGTAGCAAAAGTAACTACCCCTCAGTGACCCAAGTGACCGAACCCGTACAAATATCGGAAACGCCATTATGGGACCAAAGAGTAGGAAAATTATTTTTTGTGAACATTCATCATGGCCAGGTGCTGGCCTACGACCCTAAAACGCAAAAAACGGAACTAGCAGCCGAATTTGAAGGTTATTATTAATCATTTATAAAATATGAATCCGCCATTTTTTTTAAATAAATAATTCACTATTGCAGGAAATAATTTGACACCAATAATTCTTACTAAAGATCCGAACGTGTTGCTAGGTGGATTAAACAGGTCTCTAGTAAAAATTAAGTTGTTTGATAAACAGGCGAAACCGGAGGTCTTACATACCGTACAAAACGATCATCCAAGGAATCGTTTTAATGATGGAAAGGCTGATAATAAAGGAAGGGTCTGGATAGGTATAACTTTTTAACTACTATTGCCTTTAGCAGAGGGATTTTTTTGTATAAAAGTACACCTGATTATTAACAAGATTCTTTTTGTTTTAGGTACTATAGGATATGAGCCATTACCAGGTGAAAGCGGCGAGGTAGAACTCAATGTGGCCGCCCTTTTTAAATTTACCAAAGACCACATAAATGCCCCCGAAGTAATGATTCCAAAGATTAGTTTGGGTAATGGTCTCACATGGAACTCGATTAACACAAAGTTCTATTACATCGATACATACACTGAAGATGTTGTCCAGTACGATTATGATGATACGACAGGCACAATTAGTAATAAGAAGGTTGCTTTTGATTGTAAAGGAAAAGGCTTAGGACGTCCCGATGGTAATACACAAATAGAAATATCTACATATCTTCTTTAACTATTATTCTTTAGTTTAACTGATTACTGATTATCATTGCAATCTTAGTTGACAAAACTGCCTCTAAATTAGAGTCAGTAGAAACGATATTAATAAAAAAAAGATCTACTTACAAGTTCTCAAAAATTTACCATTTTCTAGATAACAGCAATTCAATAAAACATTCCAGGAATATTCATATTTCTCCCATTCTAGCATCGCTTTAACTTAATCAAACGTTTTATAGGTATGACCATAGATGTAGATGACAAACTTTGGGTAGCCCTCTATGGGGGAGGGTCAGTAATCCAAGTTGACCCCACAACCGGCTCCATCTTGAGGCGAATTCCTATACCGGCCGCGCATACTACTTGTCCAGTTTGGGGTGGTCCAAATTTCGATATTCTCTATGTGACTACATCAAAAAGATCTTTAACAGAACAGGAGAGGAACGAACAGCCTGGAGCAGGCGCAGTTTATGCTGTTACCAACTTGGGAACTAAAGGATATCCCCTTTATGAAGCTGATATATAAAAAAAAATTAGAATTAAATGTACTGGGTGTTCCCATTAAAAGTACCTTCATATTCGAAATGTATTGTATAGGTAGAATGTGAATAATGTGACTTATGTCACACCCTGATTATAGCATTTTATAGGAATAAAACTACTGTACCCTAATCAATAGCATGTGTAATAGTTTAAAAATAAATAAATGTATCACAGTATATACCATCACGTATCATCAATATCCACAATACAATTATGAGGTAACAGTTCCAAGAGTCTGCAATATGCTTTAAAAGTAACTTCTTCATTGTTGGATTCTATTGTGACTTTCACTTTGTACAAACTAAAAAATTTAAAAAAAAATGTTTTAAATTTTAAAATACTCCATTAATAGTTTTACTTGTGAAACATCTTTGGGTAACAGCCAAATTGGACATCGGGAAACTCATTGACAACTTGCTGTAGCTCAGATGCAATTTTATGCTCGGGTATGTTGCAGTAAAAATGTTTTGTATAAAACCTGCTGTTTGAGCGGAATAAAAGAGGACCGGCTTCCAAAATTGTCTTTTTTAATAACTCAGGAACTCCGGGGAACATGTAGACATTTTTTACGGAGACATTTGGGTACCCTAGGTTGTTTCCATTTATGGTTTTATAATGCAGCCTGGAAGATTTTGGAACCTTAAAAGTTACATTTGGATATGTTAAATCCACTTAAAAATTAGTATCCTATTAAGAAGTTACAAATAATTAATGACATCAAGCAGGAAAAGTAACTATAAGCTAAGCATGTAAAGGATCTACCCTAAACTATTTTTAGTACACTTTTTTGAAAACATCAGTTACAGCAAACTATATATTTCAGTTCAAATATATAGTCTTTGGTTATAGATTTGAAATTATAACAAGTTTACACTGAAGTTAAAGGCTTAACTAAATGAACTAAATTCTAATTAACTAAACTCCCAATTATGCCCAAATGATGCATAATTGGGAGCATTGATACCAAAGTTTGATTTATATAACTCTATGTACACAAGTGTAGTTATTAAATTAAAGGCTACTTGGAAGTTGACTAAAACTAAGCTTAAGTCTTTTAATAAATTTCTGATAAGAAGTTTCTTTTTTAATATCAATTAACAGATTGTTAAATATTTCCGATGCCTTATCAGTAGAATTTTTTGAAGGTATATTGATTCTAGCAATATTTAGCTGTCATCTCATTTCCATATACAATAGTGTGATTGCACTTTTGTAAGTTATGACTGAGAAAAACAAATTTAGTATTTAGCTGATGTGGTCAAAACATGTTTGCATCTGTAAAATGCTCCCATAAAAGGTATAATTTTGTCTTTTATGTGTTCCACTGTTATGTAATTTAAGGATATGTTTCTTTAATCTATTTTTTTTATTTAAACAATAGGTATTTAGTTTTCTTCAAATTTATCCTAAGATTAATTTGGAGCAACTACTGACTATACTTGAAAAAGTCATGCAAATACAGAAGGGCAGTGTAATCTGTAACTGTAAAATATTCAGCATCTAACCCTGCTAGTTGCAGACTAAGTCCAAAAAGCATGTATCACAGTGCCCCAGTACAGATCCTTGATGTACACCACAGTTATAAGTGAAGATTACACTTTTCTGACCATTTATTTATAAATATTGCTTGCTATGCAATAAGTACAACCTATTCAAGTACAACACCCCTGAAATCCATTTTTTTCAATTTATCTAGCAAAATAGTATGGGTATTTTGCTATATAGTTTAGGTAAATTAGTATAGCTTTGGGCAGATCAGTGGTGGCACTTTGAGTACTACTATTTTTAAAGAAGCCATATTGAGATAAAATTTTCAACAATTCTGGAAAATGAAGTGGAAATGAATTTCGTGAAGTTATTATGCAACACTTTTCATAGAAAATTAAACTAAGCCAAAAAAACAAGTAAAAAGATTCTGTTTTTGAAGGTGGTAGAAAAGATTCTAACATAAATATGTACTACAATAAGTTCACTTACATGCGCTAGTTTCATTCCCACACTATTAGGATCTTGCATACCATAAAACTTCCTACAAATATTCATTAATTCAGGATGTAAATACAAAGGTTCATCAAATGCAAGTGCTACACCTGCAATGTTTCTTCTTTTAATTAGTTTTTACAACAGTCGTACTTCATTTAGTTACCTTCATAAGTTAAATCATCATGAGTAGGGCCAATGCCTCCTGTAGTTAAAACATAATTATATTTTCCTGAAAACTCACATACTTCTTGACTAATGGCTCTTAAGTTATCCGGTATAACTGAAATCTGGAATTCCATTATGTTAAAAGTACAAAAATTGGGATTTTCATGCAGTCAAACCTTCTGCAGTGTAAGGCCTAATTTGTGCAGTTGTTTAGCCAGAAATCTTGAGTTTGTGTCTTCAGTTTCGCCTTTTAATATTTCATCTCCTATAACTAATAAACCAATAAATTAAGTTATAACATTAAGTGTAGCTTTACCTAATATGCCTGCTGTGGTGATTTGGTCATCTTTGGCGCTCAAGTATCTTCGGTTCTTAGGACATTTACTGATTGTACGATGTATATAACGAAATGGCATTTTAAAGTTAAATAAACTCACGCATTCAGTCTTTTTATCATTAAAAATATAAGCTGTAAAACGGTAGTAAACCCCAAATAGAGCAAAAGGTAAGGTAAACAATTTTATTGAGGTTAGGTATTAAAAAATCAGCTGATTTTGACAGATAGACCCAATCTAGGGAAATTTCTTCATACCTGGCAACAATGCCACTACAGCCTAATTGGTTAAGACCCTATTCTCCTGATGTAAGAAGAATTTAGAACATAACCTAAAGTTCAAAATTCTGTATTTTCAAACAGAAATACAAAAATAATCAAATACTGAAAATTTCCGAATCCTTAAGGCAAAACCCAACAGAATGAATATTTTCACAAAAAGCAAATCCCTAATAAGCCCTCTGTTGCGTTTCGCTAGTTCAAAACCAGCAGAAGAAATAAAAAAACTGGTGGGAAACAACAAAGTGGTTGTGTTCATGAAGGGGGTCCCCGAGCAGCCCCAATGTGGATTCAGTAACGCTGTCGTGCAAATATTGAGGATGCACGGGGTCTCATACGATTCCCACAATGTTCTAGCCGATGAATCTCTCAGACAGGGAATAAAAGAGTACTCAAACTGGCCAACCATTCCCCAAGTTTATATCAATGGTGAATTTGTTGGTGGTTGCGATATTATGCTTCAGATGCACCAGTCGGGAGACCTTATCGAAGAATTGGAGAAGGTTGGGGTTAAAAGTGCTTTATTGGATCAAAAAAATAAGACAGAGGATGCCAAAGAGTCAAAAGAGAAGAAGGAAAATTAGATTTATTTAGTTACATATATTGTTTATTGACTGTTATTTGTTTGTTTGTAAATATTTAAATTAGTAATAAAGTAATTTGAAATTTAGCAGAGGTGTTTTGTTTTTGTAGGGTGTAGACCTTTCGTCACTCCAAGGCTGAAACAGACATTTAGGCCAAATTTTGATTTGTATAGAGCTTTCAATGGTATATCTACACCAGTTTATTATTTAGACAAAGGCACAATTTACAACTATTAATAAAGTTAGCATTATTTTTGTTTCCAGTCAGTGAAACTCAATCATTTGAAATTGTAGATCAAGCAAGTTCCTATGTCCTAAACATTTTAGATTTTACACTACAGGGTGGTACTTTACCACCCTATAGTGTAAAACCTAAGACGATCAGGAGATTTGTTCAAAGGAACTTGTTTGCTTGATTTCTTTTAAGCCTCCTAAAAAATTTAGAAAACTTAGGGAAATAGATCGTATTCCTACCAATGATGCGAATCTCATTGGACTGTCGAGTCATACGAATCCTTGAAAAACTTTTTGTATGCGTATAAATTCATATGGCACCGAACAGTCCTAATTCAACGGAATACGCTTAGGTTGTATTGGCAATCGCAATTTATTCGTATGTATCGTATTCGTACTATTGGCATCATGTTATATAAATACATTTATACAATACGATGTGACTGCGTATTGTATATAATACCTACGATTTAATTTTAGTACGAATAATACGTTTCTTTTGCTACGAATCACTAAGTTAGTGTGCTTCGTATGTTTGGAATATTAATAAAGATTCGAATCGCCCAACTCTAAGGATATATGTTTTAGGTTAAGTTATCTGCCTGTCAATTATTTGACAGCATAATGACGTACCATTGACATAACAATTTTCATTAGGAGCAAACGTCAGAGGGGCGTCTATCGCTGTCATTCTTCCACACACGACCTTGTACATTCGCCTTCTCTTTTTAACCAGCATCATGTCGCAATCCTTCGAAATCTACTCGCCTGCTCATAGCGCCATTTTACTGAGGAATGAAACGACAAGTTGACAATTCGTTAACCTCTCGTGGGGTATTTTGCCATAAAAAATAAATAATATCATTTATTACTGGCGTTGCATATAAATATTGAACGTTTTCTTATGATGTGCACTTTCAGGTGGCAAAGTTTTAATAATATTGACGTTATAATTTGAACCGTAAGTAAGAAAACAGTTAGGCCCTATTTGGGGACCACAATTATCACATAAAAACCTTTATAGGTTCTTGGGGCGATTTTATTGCATGCTTTGTTAAGGTTGCTGAATACTTTATGTAACTAATAAACCTTTATCACGCATTACTTTTTATTTTAGGACCCTAAAGTGGTTAACCAGGGATGGAACATGGCTTAGAAGGCCCCTTACACAATACACCTGTATCAGAGTGTTTAAGAAATGGGTTGAGCCCCATTATGGCAAATTTTCCCGATTCGGCTGCGGCAGAGGGTAACGAAAGCCAAACTGCTTTGAATGTTGTTAGTGAAAATGCCCTGGAGTATAATGGAAGCCAGTTTGAAGACTCTCTCAGTTCAGAGAGTGATGCTTTAGTTATTGATGAAAAAATACCGAAGAAGAGGAGGGTAAACCGGAAATACAGTAAAAAAAGCCCTTCTAAGAAAGATTGTTTTGCCTCGATTAATAATGAAGAAAACAACTTAGTGTCAGACACATGTGAGGAGACAAAAGACAACTTATCAAACCACTGTGAAACAGTGAGGCCCAGTGAAGTTCCTTATTTAAACATTTTATCGAATGAAAATACACAAACCAGTGATAATTTTAGTGCGGTTAGTGATAGTGTAGACCAGAAAGCCAGTGAAACAGAGACATCAACAGACCCTTTTAGGTTGGTTAATAATTCAGAGATTATAGAGCATAGTAATCCTTATTTCCATGAATCCCTTTTTGAGCTTTCGCAATTACACCACTTAAGTAATGAAAATTTAGTTAGTGAGAACATTAATGTTGAGCCTGTAGTGAATGTGAACAAGCCTGCAAAACCAAAGGGTCAATTAAAGGAGTATGCACAATATTTAGGCCTACAGCCAGCAGTTCAGTTCAAATGCCCAAAATGTGGGAAATCGGGTTTTGAATCTTTAACGAGTTTGCAAGAGCATATCGTGTTGTGCAGTGCCTCTCACCAAGAGGAAAAAGTCCTAAGTGCAGAGAATGTGTCAGGGTTTAAAATTACAAGAAAGGTATTCCTGTGCTCAACATGTGGGACATATTATGAAAACTGGAATTTATACTTACATATGTTGGAACACCATAAGAGGTACATATGTTTGTATTGCTTAGGAATGTTTTCAGCATTAGAGGACTTATGCCAGCATATACAGTCCAGGCATAATGTTGAACCAGGAGTAAAAGAATCTTTGGATGATTTTTATAACACTTATAATGACCCTTGCTACATAGTATGTTGTGAGTGCAACAAGCAATTTCAGGAGGGAGATGATTTTATTCATCATCAATGCCTACCATCAAAAGTATCAAATAAACCCAAATCTCGAGTAATAAAACAAGTTATAGCACCAGAAAATCACATTACAGGTGATTATTGTGAATTAAGCCAAGCAGAAGAGGCTCAAAATGCCCCAGAGAACAACATGCAGCTAGATAAAGACCCTTCAAATGAGTCCATAGACAATAAAAAGTCAAAAGAGCTAATACCCGTAACTAACAATGAAGGTATGGAGTCAAAAGTTGATGAAGAAAACTTAAAAAGTGACAGTGACATTAGTGATATTGACGAGGAAAAAAACCAAATAAAAGAGGAAGACAATAAATCTGAAATTGATATTGATGATGCTGTAAGTCAAGAAGCAGGTGAGGGAGCTGACTCAGAGAGAGACTCACCAGATTCAGCTAAACATTCACCCAGTCAGGAAAATACTATGGATGGGATTGATGATGAACATTCAGATGAGCAAGAAGATCTATCTGAAAAGCCAGAGGAACTTGAAACTAGAAAAGTGCCAAAATTGTCCTTGAAATTGCCAAAACCCAGTTTGTACAACGAAGATGAAGGAGAAGATAGTAATGCTAGTAATGAGGAGCTTGAGGAGGAGGGCAAAACCACCCTGGAAATAAATTATATTGAAAGTGAGAATGACGAAGAGGAAGTGAAACAAGAACCAACCGATGATTTAGTAGAAGTCGCAGTAGGCAATTCCACTTCAAAGTACCCTGTAGCAGGTGCGGAGGTCTCAATAATTGAAATAGAATTGGATCAACCCCTGGATAAAATTGACATAAGTGTTTTATTGCAAAAGTGCTTATCATCAACAGCTCCCACATGCATCTACTGCAACCATTCAAGAAAAATTGCTGTAAATGGAAAGCAACTTGCACTACATGCCATTGCCGAGCATAGGTTTTCAGCAATCAACAAAAGTATAACAGAAGAAGAACTAACCCCAACAAGTTTCAACATGAGAATTGAAGAGTGCCTACCACAACTCGAGGACACCTACTTCAACTTGGAATCAGGTGCTTCAGGGGAAGCGGTGACATTTTCCCAT
Source organism: Anthonomus grandis grandis (assembly GCF_022605725.1). NCBI lineage: Eukaryota > Metazoa > Arthropoda > Insecta > Coleoptera > Curculionidae > Anthonomus > Anthonomus grandis. The sequence continues at coordinate 23,446,529 of NC_065556.1, read as the reverse complement.
CTTTTTGAGTGTTTCCAATGCCACTACAGCACTACAGTGCATAAGGAGCTCTATTTGCATAACAGAAAATTCCACTCAAAGAATCTGCTCCTGTGTATTATGTGTAAAACTATATTCTACAGTTACAGTGAGCTGATATGCCACCTGTGTCCGGGCTTATATGTTTTAGGATATGACACACAGTTTAGATGCTGCATGTGTGTTAGTGATCATTTGCCATCTTCGTTTAGGCTGATGGTGCATTTGAGGAAAAGGCATAATGTTTGTGATGTTTGCTTGGAAATGTGCCATGGCCAGTATAAACTCTCAAACCATGTGTGGAAGCATAAGTTGCATCATTTTTGTTATAGGTGTGGAATTGCATACAGGTAAGAATATCTGGAGGATTTTTTAAGATTTCAATATTTTTACCAAAAATTTTGGGTTCTCAAAGGTGTATTCTATTATTTGAAGTATATTTATGGTATTTTTCGGTGTTTGACCTTCGAAGATGTAATTTCCTTGAAGGGAAGAAACCACTTAAAATGTTTGTTGTTTAGAAAATGCTGGTAAATGGCTTTGGAAAATAAAATTTGTATTTTTTTCTCAAAGGGGTACTATTTTATTGTACAAATTTTAGTCTGTAGTTCTATAAAAGGAAAAAAGGAAATATTTCTGGTAAAATCAATAATTGTTGGAAATCTTTAAAAAAAAAATTTATTTTTTATTCAAAGTGTATTTTATTATCTAAATATCTAAATCTTAGCCTGCAGTCACATGAAAATTCTTACAGTAATAGACAAAATATAATTTTTATTGCCTAGATTAAATAATGCCTAGAGTAAAAAAAAATTAATCTATTAGTTAACAGTGAATATCTCGGGTTGTTTTGGTCAAAATTTTACAATTATTGATGTTTAGGATTCTTAAGACTTAGAGGCTCTTTTAGTCTTTCTTTTAGAATAAGCTTTTAAGTAAGAAAGTACTTTTACTTAAAAATACTGGAATTCTGAGTACAGATATGGTTGAAAGTAACAAAATAATTTATTTCCTATCCATTGGAAGTACTTTAATGGTATTTTGGTATGGTCAGATATAATTCACTCAAAGATATACTGTTGACTCCTACTACCATAAATCAATTAGATCATTAAGCCCCTTTGTGCAAGGTCCAAAGTTTTTAAGATGTAATAAAGGGAAGAGAATCAGCTTAAAAGTGATTCTAAATGAAACATACTAATTAAATAAAGAATAATATTTTATTAGAAAAGGTTAATTACACAAAAACACACAAATTTATATATTGTTATTTTAATAATTTTACTTATTTTCTTCTCCAAGGTCAAACACAACTAGTGAAACAAGAGACTTAAATAATATTTATTTATAAAAGTACATAAGGGTAAATAAAATTATTAATAAAATAGGAGCATAATATAGAATACAAAATACAAGTATTTCTTATAAATTGAAATACTGTTTAATAACTTATTCTACCTTACCCTAAATTCTGTTTCACTCTCTCTATCGTTGTTTAAACTTATTATTAAAGGCTGAATATTGGTATTTACAGATGCATACGAATTTTCTACCTTTAAAGCATGTTGTATAGAGTTTTATGGAAACTCAGGTATAAATATATATATTTTTTTTGCCATTATTTGTAAATACTTAATATTTTGCAATGCAGGTAAATATTAAATTTCCAATCTGCCTCTGACCACAAATATTATAATTTTTGGTATTTTTATAACTCAAGAGTTAATTAAGGTTTTATTGCAGTCAAAGGATCAGTGGCGTGAATTATACCATTAAACTACTTCTCAACCTTATATCTGTTTAAATACCATTGTCTACAAAAAAAAAACCAACTTTTCTTTTAGAAATAAACCTGATATTACAAGGCATCTTTTCTGGAAGCATGGTACTGAAAGTGTACTATGCAAAAAATGCCTACAAAAGAAATGGCCTCATGTATACCATTTTTGTGTACCTCCCCCGAATTTTACCTGTGAAGAATGTAACTTGATGTTCACCAGAGCAGTTTCACTAAAAGTACATAAAAGGATCCATACAGGAGAGAAGAAACATCCATGCACATGGGAAGACTGTACAGAGCTATTTATATCGAAAAAACTAATGCTTAAACATTTAAAAAGTCATACAGAACCTCCGGAGGAAGTTGTTCCTGAACCAGTTAAGGAAGAACCAGAGATAAAAGAAGAAGAACAAGATGAAGGACTTGACGTGAAGAAAGAGAATGTAGAAGTAGGTTAAAAAGGTTGTTGGTCCCAGAATGTTTTTGATATTTTTATTATAGGTTGATACAGAAGAGCCACCAAAGCCAGTTAAGCCAAAGGTAGATGTCTATGATCTTCCAGAACTAAACTTATCAGAAAGTGAATCTAGTGATTCAGAATCTGAACCGGACAAGCCCAAAATGGAGGAAGGCTCTAATACCCTGGACTCTATAAATACAGTGGAAGATAATTTAGAATTAAGTGACATACCGGGGCAAGGTACATTCAATTAAATATTTGATATATTCTTATGTACATATTAATGTATTTTTTAGGTCCAATATTGCTTCTTCCTAACAATCCATTAACCAACCATCTGCAAATGCTAAATGAAGAAATTACTAGCAATAATGAGACTTTGCCTGATATTTCTGAGCAGTCTACTGAAACATCCACAGATACCACCACAATGCAAGAGATTTGGGATAACTTTAAAACCTATCAGGCGAACAAGGAAAAGATGGATAATATCCTCATTGGAGATGTAAGTAGGATTTAAGAAAATAAATCTTCCTATTTTTGTAAATAATTTTAATATCTTTAGGATTGTAACTGCTAAAGAAGTTTTTCAGTGGTTTTCATTAATGAATGAAGGAATATATATAATACTAATTCTAACATTAATTACATTTGTCTTAATTATAATTAATTTAACACTACACCTAGATATAAATATCTGTATATGCAGTTATAATCATTATATAGACTTAAACATTCTAAAACAAGTAACCAACCTAACTAAAATCTAAAAAGTAAAATAAATAAAATCTAAATAAAAAAAGTAAATGTTTGAATGAGGAACAAATTTAAATTTTCAAATATAAAATGTAAACGTTGTTGCTTAACAATATTTTTTGCCTGTGTTTGTTCCTAATATTAACGGGCAGCAAGTTGTTGAACTTAGGGGCTAGGTAATTAAGGAAATCTTAAATTCATATTAGAATTAAAGAGTGATTAACTGTTACAGCAGAGGATGGTTTGGCACAAATAAATAGGCACACGGAATAAGTGTACAGAATTCTAACATTTGGAACATCTTCAGAATACAAGAGAGATGTGAAATGCCTTTTGTTCTTCTTAAAGATTACTTCTAAATCTATAAAACACTTCAAAAACCGAATATTTTCAGATTAAGAAATTAAATATGAAAAAAATTGTAAAATTAATAGACTGTCCCAAGTAGAAAACAGGAATAATTCCCCTTAATTTCCCACCGATTTTCATGAAAGTTGGATTTGTGGACAGGGTTTTTCTGCCAGTCTTTCGGTTGCAAAATGTGGTCCATTCAAAGACGTGAGTGAGAAGGCGATAAAGTTTGTTTTAGTTATATTTAAAGTTAGTTTGAATGATTGTAACCAACATTAAATCTTTGTGATTCCGTCCTTGGCAAAAGCTTTAGCATCATGCCACGAAGATCCCCTCAACAGAATAACCGTATCATGGGCATGCGATATAATAATCGCGTTTTTATATTTTTAGTTCAGTTACGGAATACGAGTACCTAACAAGTATCTAAACTTTAACAGGATCACTTTGAGTTTTATCAATCTTGACCATTTGTATCCTGTCACTGAAGTAACTAGAAAACACTTTTAAGGCGATCCTACGTACCCCATTATATTTCTAGTATTTTCTTAATTTAATATTTATTCAAATAGTGATCTCTGGCTATTATTAGCGTTAATGGGATTCGGTTTTCGCGACAGTATACTAGTTTTTCCTGTAACTATCGTGAAACCGTATCTTGTTAACGTTAAAAATAACGGAGATGCCCTGCAGAAGAACCCAAAATGGGACACCCTGTATTACTGTAGTTTATTTTTGAGTCAAAAATTTAAAAATAGAATATTAGGAACTTAAAATATTCAGAAGTGTTGAGTGAGGCACCGTATCGAACGCCTTGGCACGGTCTAGGAAAACTGCTAAACAGTTGGTTCCAGTATCCAGACAATTTGTTACTTTTTTTGTAAATTCTAGAATTGCATCGGTTGTGCTCAACCCCCTCTGAAAACCAAATGGGTTACCTGATAGAATGTTATATACATTTAAAAAAATCTGGTTTTTAAGCATTTTTTTGAGAAATTATTGATAACGCTTATGCGGCGGTAATAATTCATATATTTGCTTTTTCTTTAGGTTGATTTAAAGGTTGATAAACCTTATGTGCCTGATATTCCAATACCAGAAGTGGAAGAAGGCATTTCAGCAGAATTGGCACTGAGAGACCATGACTATTGCGTTCCGGAAAAACCGGATGCTATAGTGGAAGTAAAGGTGTTATATTCATTTCAAAAAGTGAATTAAAAACTCATTTTAACCGTTTTCCTCTTAGCCCTCCCTGGAATCAACAGAAAGCATGGACCACGACTACTGTTCATTCACTGAAACGGACAAAAAGACCACTACAGATTTAGAAACCCCAGCAACAGCTCCTGCAACAGAAACCGCCCTACAACCAACCGAACCACCACAACCCTCTCCAAGAAAACGAAACAGCTCGACAAGTTCGACGAGTAGCGGAAGCGATTCGAGCTGTTCCTGCGGTTCGAACTGTTCCTGTTCCGATAGCAGTAGCGGTAGCTCGAGTTCGACCTCGGACAGTTCGAACTCCGACAGTTCCACGGAGGACGGTAGAAAGAGACAGCTACAGCGACGTCTCAAGAGAAAGGAGAGGAGCAAGGCGGCGAAAAAGGAGGCTCTCGTCGCGGAGCAAGCGACGAGGGAACAACAAGCGAACGCGGAAGCGGAACCGGAAGCGAAACCGGTGAAAACGGAAGCGCAAGCGGTACAGCCGATTCCCGCGCACGATATGCCCATTAGGGAATCGGATTTGGAGACTACGGAGAGCGAGACGGACGAGGAATTTTATGACAGGTGAATGATTAGTAATTTTTTTTTAGTCAAATAGTTTTGTTGTGTCATTACAATGTCGTTTATGCTCGTCAGAAGAAAAAAAATTAAAAATAATAAAGCTTAAAGATAAAAATGTTCATTAGTTTACATTACAGAAAATACACACTAAAACTTATGCCAAAAAAGATGTTAAAAAGCTAAAATAGGTATATATTGTAATACACTTTAAAATAATAGTGGTATTGGGGTGCCAGGACAGAAACAAGGTTAAAACTGAAAATTTAGGAATTCGTCTAGACTATAGAATGGATTTTTTCTCAAGAAATATTTTCTGTGGAATTTGAACATCTTTAATGGTTTTTTCTTTCACAGGATGATGTAGATTATTAAATACCTTAACACCCCTATAATATGATGGCAGATCTTTGACAATATTCTCCGCAATGCCTGTAAAGTATTAAATTGTTAAGGACTTATAGTACACTCAACTCTTTAGACTCATTTTTACATTTGATGCTTATAATATTCCAATATTGATTTTGTGAGGTTTTCTAATTGCCTGGTCATTTGAAACTATTTGCTTCCATCATACTGCATTCTGTATTGATTTTTGAAGTTTTTATAATATTGCCAATCACTTGGCCTATTATAACTCTTGCTGCTTTTTTTTTGTTACAGCATCAACAGCCAAATAGACATTTACAAACACCGAAATTACCTATAACTAATAAATGCAAAATAATCAGAAGCACTAAGTAAACAATACAAAATGCTACATAGCTCTTAGAAAATTATCTAAATACCTACTAACACAGGAACTAACGTTATAAACTATTTAAATCCTGCATCTGAGAAGCATACAACCTAACATTTATATTTCTAGTAAAACTTTCTCAGCTTATCATATCTACAGTATCGGACAAAAATAGAGCGACGATACAGTTTTTTTCTTTTATTAAAAAAGCAAAAACGCAAGAAGAACTAAAACTCAATAAAACAAATACACTCATTAATAAACATATATTAATTATTACATAACATACCAAAATTCTTCTGTATAAAGATCATAAAAAGAAAAGTTAAATATTTCTATACGACAAAAATTAAGCGACGCTTACAACAAAAATAAAAGAAAACATTGTCAGATTGCGCCCTTAATATTTAGTCCACAAGCCTTTATTTGCGATTACCTGGCGGCACCTTTGAGGCATGGAAGAAATTACATTATCAATTATATCTTGATCAATATTTTTCCATATATTTTTGATTTCTTCAAAAATGTAATCTTTGTTTTTATAGGTTTTACTTCTAAGTTGCCTATCCACAATTTCCCACAGGTTTTCGATCGGGTTAAGATCGGGCGATTGGGCTGGCCATTTAAGAATAGCTATTTTATTTTCATTAAACCATTCTTTTATACATTTTGCTGTATGTTTTGGATCATTGTCGTGTTGGAAAACAAAACGTAGTGGCATATTCCATTCCGCATAAGGTAGCATGACATTTTCAAGGATATATTTATACTTAAACCTATCCATAATGCCCTCAATTTGGTAAATTGGTCCCATTTCATAGCCAGATAAACAACCCCACACTAACACGTTGCCACCTCCATGTTTTACAAATTAAACTTTGATCCATCACTAAAAAGTACTTTTTTCCATTGCTCTGGTGTCCAGTGAGCATGTTGTTCTGCAAACAGAAGGCGTGCCTTAATATTCTTCTTACTAAGAAGCGGTTTTTTGGCATGTTTGCATGCTTTTAAGCCTGCTTCAACTAGTCTGCGCTGTATCGTTCGAGAGCTAACATTAAAGCCCCCAGCTTCAGCCAGAGTTTGCTTTGCTGACAGAAAAGGATTTGCCTGGGAGATCCTTTTAATTTTTCTATCCACTTTCTTTGAAGTTTTTCTCGGTCTACCCGTCTGTTTTCGGTTAACTACTTTTCCTCTAATTCGATAGTTCTGAATGGTCCTCGACACAACAGATTTTGAAACCCTTAGTTCTTGTTTTATTACGTATTGTGGTGTTCCCATCTTATACGATGCAATAATTCTTTCTTTAAGATCAATAGAAAAACTTTTACCACGAGGCATTTTTAAACAAAATATAGATTTGATACCGACCAAAACCGATGTTTATCTACTAATGGTATGAACAATATCGGTCAAGTCACTTTATTTTTGTCCATGATTTTTTAGGAATATTATAGCGTCGCTTAATTTTTATCCGATACTGTATGTCCATGTCACTAGCATGAATATTAAAAGAAATGCACATTTTATATATGGGTGAGCCAGTAAAAATATTTGTCCTTGGAAAATCTAAATTGAAAGTCTTTCTTTGTCTAGTGTTCCCAGCATTGACAAAGAATGGAAGCATTGAAAGTATTTCTGGAGAGTTAATTTTATTTGTTAAGATTTTATACATATACACAAGGCAACTTTTTTGGGTGTCTATTTTTCAGGGAGAGCCTACTAAATTCCTGCAATACCAATAAATATGGTTATAGCCCTGACTTGGATAATATCCATACTTTTTTTTGAAAAACATGTATTTCAGAAATTTACGTTGTACACGTTCTATAGTTTTAGTCCACACCTCATATTGTGGTGACCATATATTGAGGTTGATAGTAATCATTTAATTAAGGGCAGGATGGATACACCACCCTCAGCTTTTAATTTGAAATAAGTTAAATTATTTTAGTTTAAAAAAAATGCAAGGACTCACAAGGTAAATGCTGCTCTTGTTTGATTTCATGGCAATACTCCTTTCTGAGCCCGTTTTAACTCCATCGCAAAGGAAATGTATTTATTAGTGGATTTTCGAGCTTTTTGATGGTAGTTTCCTAATTTGTAATGTTTCTTAAATATGAATCTCTGAACACTGTCGACCTGATGATTGTCGTATACAGTGCATTTTTTTTATCTCGGGTCATATGGTTTTACGTGTAATATTTTCAACCCCATGTCAGAACCTGTTCTATTTAATCGATAGGATTGAAACTTGGAACAAGTTAAGTTTACAGACTTTAAAAAATCCCATTATTTTGCAAAAAAAGTTGCGAGAAACCTATTTAAAATACGTTTTTCTGATGAAAAAGTTTTCTTTTTCTGCACCTCGTAACCTTCATTACCTTTACACTTCAAAGCAGGTAGACAAATATCTGACAGTGACACAAAATAATTTCCTCAAAATCTCAAAAATATATTTTCAAAAATCAACAGTAAACAAATAAAACCTTTTAAATAAATTGTTCAAAGTGACCTCCAAATTGAGCCAAACAAAAGCCCAGACAGTTGTAGAAATGTCTTTTAACATTTAGGAGCTGCCGGGGAGTAATGGTACGCGAAGCTTCGATAATTCTATTACGAAGTTCTTCGATATTGTTGGGTCTGCCTCTAACGATATCAAACACTTTCGATGATAGGTAGCCCCAATAAAAGTTATCTAAAGGCAAAAGATCGGGGATTCGCGCCGGCCATTTAGTGGCATTCAAAAACTCGGTAACAGTCGCTGCACTATGAGCGGGGGCTCCATCATGTTGAAAAATTATCCTGCCATTTTGAACAGCGTTTCCTAATGCGGGAATGACCTGCACCTGAAGTAATTCTAAATATTTTGCAGTATTCAGGGCTACCCTCTATAAAAAATGGTCCAATTATTCGATCTCCAAGAATTCCTGCCCACACGTTAAGTTTCTGTCTTGTTTGGGTATGCGTTTCCTGGATGACGTGAGGATTTTCTCGCGCCCATATTCGAGTATTTTGTTTGCTGACTGTACCATTTGTACAGAAAGTACTTTCGTCTGAAAATAGTATTTTGTTTGTAATTGTGGGGTCGTTGTTAATTCGTTCCATCCACTGTTCACAAAACTGCATTCTAAGAAAATAATCATTAGGCAAGAGTTCTTGAACATTTCTAACTTTAAAAGATTTGTATTTTTCTTTTCTGATCTGAGTAGTTTGTTTGATTTGGGCATTGTTCTCCGTTCAGAACAGTTTTGTTTTTGTTTTTATGACTTTAAAATTATGAAAACAATTCATTTTCAAGGGGATCGATGGATAGACTTGCTGGTAGATTGGCTTTGGCATAATTAGCTTAGTCTGATTTATTAGCTTATTAGCTTTTATTAGGGGGTCAGAAAACACTTCCTATCATAGGGTAACTAAAAGAGTTTCGGTCATCCTCCACTAAATTTATTAGAAAAACCATCTATCCTACATGTTTCGGACATATAAGATGTCCATCATCAGGGATCTATAAAGAACCGAGGAAACTTATAAGCTAAAGGTTAAAAGTGTTGAAATAAAAAGGTATTAAAAATAACTTACATACAATGAGGGTTTTCATCACAACACATAAAAAGCCACAGTGCTGGCAAGGTCAAAGGTTAAAATTACTAACAATAAATAAAAAGGGCATCTACAATAATGATAAAAAGGCTTAATAAACAATTGGACGTTGAAGACAAAAAAACTTACATTAAGAACCATGAGAAAGTGACTTCCTATCATATTAAATAAAACACACTACTTGTATTCAGCGTATAATAAATTGAAAATTGCTGCCTAGCGCTTTCATCATCAGGGCTTAAGATATTGTTAAAGCAACGGACACTATTCAAAAAAGCATTATACCACATATTTGCCTATGGTTTCTTAGGTACTAAAGCAATTTTCAATTTATTATACGCTGAATACAAGTAGTGTGTTTTATTTATTAAGCCAACACAGAATACAACTGATACACTCACCATCTTATTATATTGATGGGGAACAGTTGAAATATGTAACCAAACCTAGAAGTTTAAAAGGTCTACCTTTCAATGGACATCTGAAAAATTGCAGTTCATCATCATCATCATCATCAAAAATGCTTGGCTTTGTTCTCATGCATTGTAAACATTTTTCATTGGATATCATAAGTGATGGGTATTGCTTGCTGGTTCCTTCTAAGCTGGCATATGCTTTCATAGTTTGGTCACGATATCAGGCTGTACAGAACTTGTCAGTGAAAAGAGTTCAGCATAAATTTTTGAGTTTGAGTTTGTTTATTGCTGATTATAATTATGGATTAATTGAGAATAGTTTGAATCTGGTTACTTTGGAGCATAGACGGAATATGTCGGGTGTGATGTTTGTAGATAAGCTAATTAATCATTACATAGATTGTAGCAATTTGTTGAAGTGTATTTACCAACTAGGATTAGAACAGGTGCTTTTCAATCTATTCGTATGTCTGTTGACCGTATGGTAGAAATAGTTGCCACATTGAAGTGTTTTGCCAATTCTGTTATTTAGTTTTATTATTTGAGCCTTTTACATTTATATTTTGGTTTATATAATAATAATAAACGACTTTTATTTGCAAAAATTCATTACATAATATTTGTATTATAATATGTTTCTTGACCTATCAGTTGGCGAAGTCTAGCCTAGGGCTATTCAAACTCAACCCTCTAACAGATTTCATTAAATGCTAAATAACACACATCTGCCAAATAATTATGCACTTGAAACGCACTTTAAATAATGTAGTCTTAACTTATAGTTAACAGTAATTAAAGAAAAAAAATGTACAAAAAAGGAAATATAAAGGAACCTGAAAATTTTTCTGTAATACACCCAACAAAAAATAAATAAATAAACAATAACTTCAAAAAGAAATAGTCACTTTACTGAGAAAATTTCACGCTGCGGGCAACAGGCGACAGACTAGCGGTGGGTCAAATTATAGTCCTGTACTTGCTTACTCATTATTATAGACTTTAACACAGATTTAATTTTTTTTGTTGTAAATACTTTCGTATAATCGGGAAAAGAATTATAAAGATGAACAGAGGTATACAAAGAACTTTTTTGAAAAAGTGATGTTTTATGTTTAGGAATCACGAACTTTGTTTTATTTCTAGTATTTTTAGAGTGTACACTGTCATTGGTCTTGATTTTTTCTATGAAGCACGTTGAAATATATTTGCGTTTATTTATAAGTTCATGAAAAAAAATTCCAAGATATCCTTCCAAGATAGCCTTCAATTTGTCATATTTAACCATTTAGTTTCATTAATTTTATAAGATATGCTATCATATTTTCCAATATTAAATATTAAACGGCAACACATATTTTGGATTTATTGTATTCGAAACTTGTCTGAGGCACGGGCCATAAACGATATCTGCATAATTAAAGTGAGACAAAACAAGGGTTTCACATAGCTTTCTTTTTAATTCGACGCTTAAAATTTGACGACTATTATATCATTCTTTTAATTAAATATATGCTTTTTGAATAAGGTTTTTAAGATGGCTTTCAACATTTAATTCAGTTTCTGTTACTACCCCTAAATTACGTGCTTCTTCGCAGAATTCAAGCTTTTCACCATTTATTTATATATTACTAACAACTGAAAATATATTTTTTCTTTTTTTTCGGCCAAAAAACATAAGCTTAGACTTTGACGAATTAAGTTTTAAAGAGTGTTTCTGTGAAATGTTTGTTATTATTTGAAGATCCCTGTTTATGTTTTCTACTGTTGGGTTATGATTTTTAATATTAAAATGACAATAAAGCTGAGTGTCGTCAGCGAACGCTTGAACTTTACAACACTGAGGAGATCTTAAGACGTCAGCAGTGTAAATGATAAATAAAAGTGAACCCAATATTGACCCCAGTGACACTCCTCTGAATACTCTTCACCCACTTTAACTCGCTGTGTTCTGTTTGAAATGTATGCTATTATAAGATCCAGAGCGTCAGCACTGAATCCATAATATTTTAGCTTGGCGATTAGAAGTTCGTGATTAATCGTATCAAAGGCCTTTGAGTAGTGCAAAAGTATTAGAACGCTCTCTAAACCTTCTTATGTATATATCTTATGTATTTATGCAATTTGATTTGATTTTGTTATATTATGAAGGATTATTATTTTTGGATTACTATTTTTGGATAACTTTAAATTAGCTGCAGTTATTAGATTGTTAAATTATGAAATGGGCTATCTCGTTATTAATAAATAAATAAATTTAAGAATTTCCTTATAACTCGACAATAGAAGATAAATTATTTTGCTTCTTTTATTTTTAATTTTATACAATATAATATTATATGGTATGTATTTAATGTATACTACCTTTAGTTTGCAGACTAAAGTCTGGGCGACAGGTTCTTAGCAAAATAAAAAACTGTGCCTAGATCTTCATTTGTAAATTGAATCTCATATACCATGCAAACATAGTTTGCTATGATCATTTAAAATTTAAACTCCTATAAAAAAATCCTAATTTGACTCGATGATATGTATTCCATTACTCAGGAACGTACTAACTGACCACTTAATGGAACTTTATTTACTTATTAGGAACATACATTTACCGAAAAATAAGAAAATTCCATTCATAATTTAAATTAAACAAAATCAAGCCAACATTGTCTGGAAGTAGTTATGAGATACAATTTCAATAAAAAAAAAAGTAGCAGGTAAATTTAATGCGTTACTATTTTAGAGAACCCCTTAAATTCGCCAAAAAAATCCTCGAAGAAAAACGCGCACAATTGATAGCAGACGTAGGCTCGAATGTGGTACCAAACGGTTCCTTCATTGAAAGTACCAGTAGACCACCAACACCACCGGCTGGTACCATACAAGAGGAAGAAAGTAAGCAAAAATGGCCCTACTTTGAAGTTGTCTATAAAGTTGTCGTTTACAGCTCATCCGAAACGTAAAAAGAAAACAAAAAAGCGAAAAAAGCGCAAGAGCGAACGGAAAGCGGCTGCAACGGAACGCACGTACACGTCGAAACTGATCATCGATCCAGTGGAAACGGTGGTGCCGCCTCCACCGCCCTCCGTCCCTTATTACCAACAGTTTCATCAGACTATTCAGGCGCAAAGTCCGCCGGTGGTGCCGCCTATTACTTTGTCTTTAGGTCGAAATTCCCCCGCTGGAACGCCACATACGCCGCCCATTGTAAAGGTGAGCCGGAATTCCAAATCCAATCTGTAGTTTCACTAATATTTGAGATTTTTCGAAGGAGCCTTCCTCATTGGCTAGTCAAGATGGCCATCTATCGGATACGTCGGGCAACGTGAGGGCGTCAAAGAGGAGAAGAGTGCCGAACAAGTTTTACGGATATTCCAGCGACGAAGAGGACAGACCGCAAAGTTTAAAGAGGACTAAAGTTGAAATTAATAGGGTAAGAGAGGGATTTTTTTTAGTGAGGCGTAATTCGATAAAACAAAATCTTTATTAGACAATACCTGCTCCATCTTCGCCGATGTTGGTGCCGCCAATTACTATTAAGACTGTCCAGCCTCCGTTGGTAACCCCGCCAAAACCGCAGCTCGTCGAACCGATCACTTTGAAGTTGCCAAAGTCTTATAGCCAATCGAATGAGTACAGTAGGAGTCATAAAAAGGTGAGAGAACATGTTGGTTTATTTAATTACGCATTTTATGAGACTATTAGGAAAAATCTAATACAATTTAGGAAGCTCACATTATAGAAAAAAATATGGTTTGTCTCTGCGCTTTTAATGCAGTTGATTTTATTTTCGTGTCATTTCGCCGACGATTATGTTATTCAATAATTTTGCAAGAGTAACTTTTTTTTTCAAATTAAATGGAGAATCTAACAGTTGACTTCTTATAAAAAACTATTTTATCACCTCGCAGATTTGAGACAAAAAAGGACCAAGTCGCTCCGTATGTTAAGCCACTGGCAATTTTTTTAAAAATTGACAATTCACTACAATAATCTGCATGCGAAATTTAATTAAAATTGTACTGGTATTTTAAAAGTTATGATAAATAAAAAATAATTATTCTTAACTTTAACACCCTGGATCTTTGTTATTAAACATTTCTGAGAAATATTTTTGTGTGTTAATGAGACAGAAGGTATAGGAATATACAGTTTATTATTTATTTTCTTTTTATTTTACTCATCTACCATAGATTGGACATGTTACCTATCTATAGACAATATTACCAAACTTAAGAAGTTTCTACGAATACCACTGTTAATCAGTAAGAAAAAGCTGTAAGAAATATTTCAGTTCAATATTTCTGTTCAATATTTTATTAGATCTATTTTATATTAAAAAAAAAAAAAGATAACACCTAGTATTCATTCTACAAAAAGATTAAATTCAATATTACCTATCTTAAAAGAAAAGATTGAAATATTTAGTAATATATTTTAGTGACCTTGGAGCTTTAACGTCTTCAAAAACATATTATTTATTGTGCTGAGATGATATTTATATTCACTAGTCGATTTATTTCCCACACAGTAAACTTACACGGTAAGTTTACACGGCGAGTACCAATTTAGTCTTCCGACTAAATACTGTGTTAATTTTATTAAATCCTTAGGCTTTTACTCCAACAAAGTCAAGACTATTATTTTAATCTCTTGTTTGGCCCTAGATATCAGCTTTAACTTGTCTAGTCCTTGAATAATGTCCATATACATTATACTTATATGTTTTCCCCGAATTTAGCCTACCCTGTTTGGCATTGACTAAATTCCTTTATTAAATTTTAGTACGCGGTTTTTTACAAGGAAAAATACAAGGTATATCTTCTAATTCTAAACAGTTAGCAAACTTTTCTGAAATTGCAAAAAAATTCAAAGCAAACTTCAGAAGAATACTTAACGTAGTCAAGCTTAACCACTGAAGGAGTTTATAATTTACTTTTTAATTCATATGAATTGCAGAATAATATAAATCAACTTATGCACTATTACTATTTTGTGGTTCAATGTGTGGCTACTTTGAACATTTTTACCAACATAAGGGCATTTTTCGCTATTTCAGAAAAGTTTACCCCACTGTATTATCCATACAAGCAGATTAATAATGAAAAATATAAATCTGTATATTCTCAAGCGAAACCTATATTTTAAAATTAAAGCAAATTTAGGAATGGACTAAAGAAATTACGTTTTACGCGTACGTATTTAAAAGTTGTATTTACGTACCTTTAAAAGCCTACAAGCTATTATTAACATTTTTGAAATGTAACACACCTTCACAACAGTAGGTATTTGTTTTCAAATTTTCCAGTCGCATTATATTCATTAAATATTTAAACACCCTTTATCTTGTATATCGAAATCGCAAGCAAAAAAAGAAAATTCAAAATAATTACACAATAATTAAATGTGACCAATTT
Organism: Anthonomus grandis grandis; assembly: GCF_022605725.1. NCBI lineage: Eukaryota > Metazoa > Arthropoda > Insecta > Coleoptera > Curculionidae > Anthonomus > Anthonomus grandis. The sequence goes on along the minus strand of NC_065556.1, from coordinate 23,431,219 downwards.
TACAGCACCAAACAAATCACATAAAACTTTTTTCGTTCTATGCTCTGTACCGTAGTATAGTATATAGTGAGAAATAAGCGCATTTCTCAACTACATATTATACTGCAGTGCAGAGCCGCCGAGTTCTATGGTGCTCTGTGCTGTAGTATAGTATGTAAATATGCGGAACATAGGAAATCCCATGTAAATTTTAAGGGGGTCAATACGAGCTGTATTAGCAGAACCAGGAAAATGCGTGTCTTTCGCCTTTATTGCTGTTTCAAACGGATTGTTTCTTAAAAAGCCAACTAACTCTCTATCTTGAATGTTGTTTGAAATTTTTGGTCGACCAGAATTTGGATTTCTTACAATAGCTCCATATTCTGCAATTTTTGCCTTAGCTAAGGAAACGGTATTTTTACCATGCCCAATTCTTCTGCGATTCTTCTTATAGAAACTCCATCCATCAGACGAGTGTATAATATCGCTTTTTGTTGAGGAGATAATGCAGGCATTTTGAAAGAACGATTTTGTTGACGCGGCTGTCACAAAATTAAATTAACTTTGACAACATCAAAATATATTATTCTAATAGACCAAGAGATTTAGGAGATTTTGCTGTCCCAGTTTTTTTTCGGCACGATAGTACATTTACCCTCAACAATGAACTAAATGTTCAGAATTGCCGGTATTGCCGATCCAAGTAAATAAACATCGCTTTGTTCATATCATTGGACCCTTTTTTATGGACTATAACCTAACAGCTGAAACCTATTTGGACTTACTTCAAAATCAAATTTCACCCGCCTTGGAAGAAGTTGTTCAAGAAGATCAAATGATCTGGTACCCAATGGATGGTTGAAAATGCTTTTAACGGCAATATTATTGGTCCACATTGTTTAGCTGTTAATGGGAGGTTGTTTAAACATTTGATTAATTGATGTTTTTATGTAATTATCTATTATTTTTAAAACAGTTATTGTATTTTATTTTATTTTTCCACACTTAGTAAAATATTAAGAGTTCTGTTCTCTCTTTTTTCGATCTTCTGAGTTAAACATTTACAATTATTTATTGCAATATCTTTGGACTCGAATTTACTAACAATAGGTTTAATGGTTGAAATGGACCATATAGACTTGATGGGAAATTAAATTGAAAATATTTCAGATACTGCTATTGGTTTAATTAAATTTAAAGTATGATAAAATAATTTTTTTAATAATCGATAATAGTAATTGTTATTGGTTTAACTTCATAGTTATATTAAATAAAAGTTTAGATAAAAAAGTAGTGTTAACGTGTCTTACTTTGAATGTATCGTTGTGAGATTAGAAAGCCTTATAACAAATTGTTTGCTGGTGGCTGGTGTCTGGTTTTACCTGAACCGAAAATTTGGTAATTTTGCAATTACATTTAATTGAATAATTCAAAATTCGCTTATTAAAATTTTTCGAAACTTTGCACGAGGGTTTGCCAAATTGGTCTCTTCAAAAAGTTATCTTACAATTTTTCTGTAAAATGTACAGGGAAGCCAATAATTGACCCCCTTAAAATTTACATGGGATTTCCTATGTTCCGCTCGGCGACTCACCACCCGGTATAATAAAAAAACGAAGGTTCCAAATCGGATCCTTTTGAATACTGTGTTTATTCGCAAGAAGAAGAGACTATGACTGTTTATTAAATATTTATTACAGACCCCGACAGTTCCGCCCCTACGAATATCCGCACCCAGGGCCTCTCTACCGCCGCCGCCACCGCCTCCAAAAGACGACAGCGCCACAGAATCAAACGACTCGGACTTGGACGAATCGCCCGTACTACGGCAACCGGCTCCATCTGTTGCCGACGTACCGAAAGCCACACAACCCCAATTGTATTGTTATTGTCGATGTCCGTACGATGAGGTTTCCGAAATGATCGGGTATGTTTCTATACATTCTGTTTTTTTTTTTTTGCTCTATTCGACATTATGTTTTTCTAGATGTGATTCAAACGATTGTGAAATCGAGTGGTTTCACTTCGAATGTGTCGGTATTATGGTACCACCGAAGGGTCAATGGTTCTGTCCCGACTGCCGGAAGAAGAAACAGCAGCGCCTGTATACTTAAATTGAGTTTTTCTCTTTTTTTTTTTTAAGTGGAAATGAAGAGTTTATGCTACTAGGAGATTGTTTAGGGCTCGAGATTAAATAAAGTGAGAACAAGGCGTCGTATTGTGAAAATTTTAGGAAGTGGAATTGGTAAAAGAAACATAATTTGGCAAGTTTTATGATAGCAAACGGAGAAATAGAATGTGCAGGTAAGGAAGATTAAAAACAGGTTTCTTGGATTTGCAATTTTCCTTTTTAAATCAAAATGACAACGTATCGACGCGGTTTAGCGTCAAAGTATGAACGACTGCGAAATAACAGGATCTTTATTTATAAGATAATAATTTTATGATCCGCGGGAATTCTTTCGGGTTACTATTATTCACTGTGAAATATGAACTGTGGAGTTTAGAAAAATTCTTGGAATTATTTTTATTTAACTGATAGCAACAGTAATGGGAAAACTTAAGCATAAACTCCTTACATGCTCTTAAAACCGTAATAATTAATAATAATCATGTGGTAAATATTACGCCATTCAAATTATTCATATAATTAATTAGTATTAGTATATTATACATTATGCCTTTAAAATCTAGATTTATCAATTTGAATTTAATATTTTAGTGTTAATAGTATTGTATTAAAAATATATATATATAAAACAATAGCCAGGAAACTATTAAACAAAATTGCATCAACCTTTTCCAATTAACCGCCTTGGAATCCTGATGAAATTTTGGTGTCAAATTTTAAAGAAAATTTGCAGAAAAAACGTTCCAACTCAAACTGCTCTAAGTGCCCTAATATTTAACGTAGAATGACGCTTTTACTCTCAAATTGATTCTCAGGAATTCCTCTTAATAATCAAAAAAATTGAAATCTATGAAATCTATAAAAATATTTTAAGTGCATCCTAAGTTAAGACCAAAAATGTCTGTTAAAAAATCAAAATCTTGATCTTGCATATGCGTTTCAAATATCTCAAACTTCGTGGGTGTTGGACCTTGTCTGACAAAATTGCCTCTAACTAAGAAAGTTTTTGAGGGACAAAAAACGTTCGTATATGCAATGATTCGGTAAGAAATGCCCCTTTTTTACTGAAGCCCCCTTAAAAATATTCTAATTATTCAATATCAATAGACTATTAATAAAACGGCAATTTTCAATTGGATTAAGATCCAGAGACTGAGGCGGCCACTTGAAAAACTTATTATTGTTTTCACTAAGCCACTGTCTCATAATTTTTCCCGTATATTTAGAGTCGTTGTTATAATGTTATATCCTCCTGAGACCCCCGGCCAGCTGACTTTTAATAAACAAGGATAAACATAATAGTTTATATACTTGGGATACACTTACTATAAAAATACGTGTTTTTTTTTTTAAAGTCAACCATTTCTTATTTTTTTGATGTCCACTTAAATGGACGTTGGGTCATAAAGAACCAAAAAAAAAAATGCATAATTATTTATTATGTGTTTTAACAAAAATAATATTTCTTAAACTACCAAAATTTTCGATGTAATGTTATTGCCCAGTCAAAATTTGTGGCTAAAAGTTTATCCACAACGCTGATCTTAAAATCTAAAAATTGTTGAATTTGCCTGGCAGAATCACCTACTTTTTTCCTATCAGTTCTGTAGAGGATCCAGGCATTTGCAAGAGCTAAATCTATGAAATGTAATATTACTTTTACAGTCCACTTTTTAGTTCTAGTATTGATGCGATAGTAACTAGTCATTCGATCCATCAAATCAATACCACCCATACAATCATTGTATGATTTAACAATGTTTGGTCTAGAAATATCTAGGTATTTAGCCTCCTTTTTCGACCAACGTTTACATACATTTATTGGATCTTTTTCCATTTTAGGCGATGCTAAAATTATTGGTTTTTGATCATACCATTGAACCAAATTAATCTTTGAATCATCCCTTACTGATTGTTCACTAAAACCTCGTTCGAATTTTTTAATTTCTTTTTCTGCTGTTAGATGAGCTGAAGAAGGAATTCTAGACTTCATAATAGTACCCGTACCATAAAAGTTTTTATCAAGTAAACTCTCCAACAACGATATTGTTGTAAAATAGCGATCCATGAAGATGTAAGAGCCACTTTTAAGGCTTTGGGATAATCGCATCACTGCTGAAGCTTCAACACCCAATTTTTTTGAATTTTCATCCAAAAAAGTTTGTTTACCTTGATAGATTTCAAAGTCAAGCACAAGTCCTTCTGGTGTAGCACATACAAAATTTTTTAGTCCTTCTGGATTGGGTTTGCCTCTTACGAATTGTTTTAGACCACAGGTGCCAGTAAATGGTATCATTTGTTCATCCACTGCAACATTTTCTTGCCTCTCTAGTTTTAAACATCCTTGTCTGACTCTCTCGGTAATTGGTCTTACTTTCCATAACCTGCCCTTTTGTTTATCATTAGCTGATACATCATTGTCAATGACTACTTTTAAGTGACTTCTTATCGAAAAAAATCTATCCCGCGTCAACTGCTTCGCAATTGAATCAACTCTAGTTGTTTTGGCCCAAAACATCTTCACCCTAGGATATTTTAAACAAGACATTAAAACCGATATTCCAATAAATTTTTTTACTTCATCGGTCGATAAATTCATAATTTTATCATTTTCTAAAAAAAAAATTATATTTGTGCAATCACGCATTGTCTCAAATAATTTATCGTCAATAAATACTGACACATAATCCATAATGTTCCAATCTGCTTTGAAAGTGACTTTCTTCAAAACCGTCTTTGACTACTTCTACTCCCTTGAAACTGCAATAGAAAAAAAATTAGGAAAAGATAAATTTTACTACCTAAAAAAATACCTGTCAGATTTTCTCCAAGTCATTCTTTTAGCTTTTGCTGACATTTTTTCCTTTAAAATGCTAAGTGAAATATCAAATTCTGGGTCTGAGTCACCATCATAATCATCTGCATTTATTATCCCATCTTCATCGTCATCTGAGTCTCCTTCACACTCAGAATCATCAGCATTCAATAATTGAAGTAGCCTATCGTCATCTTTACCGGGTCGCAAATAAGTATCATTTCCATGTCATAAATTTAAAATGTTTCTTAAAATTATTTATTTGGCTAGTTTGAAGTTAACAATTTAAAGCAAGTCCTAGTGTCCACTTTAATGGATTGAGGTTAAATGTAAAATTAGGGGACGAATTCCCGACGATCATTTAAATGGACATGGCCGTTTTTTTCCATTTATTTAAATAAATTTCCACTAAAGACTTAAAATATTAATCGAATTATAAACAAAAATCATTTAGAAAAAGATTATACTAGTTTTTACAAAAAAATATTTAGAAAAAATAGAAAAATTAAGTGAAAAACTTACCGTCAATTGTTGCACGTCCGAACGCCGACATTTTAACAGCTGACTAGCGCTATGTTGGCCAGCTGATTGCACTTTTTACGTTTAGATGGCGCGATGGGTTATAGTCGAAGTAGAAATGCGTAGATGCACTGGTAAATTAGAGTTTTTTTCGGAATTACTACGTAATATTGGAATGTCCACCTAGATGGACGCAAGTTCTCAGGAGGATATTGGGACATTTATTTCAATGGCATAACATGTAACATTATCAGTGTATCTCAATTGAACTCGCCTCAACTTGTGAGGGTTTAATATCGCAAAAAGTAATTAATCCCTATTTTGGGTTGAGTCTGGTTTCTCTGTTTCGATCAGCTCTTTTTAGAGTTATTATATTAGTATGAATTCTAACTTGTTTTCTGACACAAAATTGTCTTGCTATGCCAATTGAAAAAAATTAATTTTACAAGGCATTTTTAAATAAAGAGAAGAAATGCTAATTTACACACTCTCAGTAATTTTATTATGTTAGCCTCGATGATGAACGAAATCCGCGTCGAAACCTTGTCATTTTTTATATTAAGAGAACTGTTTTTAATATTCCCCATCAGCTTTGTCTTGCCCAAGTTTTGTGACCTTTTGCACCTTCTAAAATTGAAGAATTATGCCCCAAAAGTTGTTTGTGAATTTAATTTACAATTTCAAAGACAGTTTAATTACAATCTAATATTAGTGCACGATATAATTCTTTTGAAAACCCAAAAAAGTGACATTATTTATTGTTTATGTTGGATTACGTTATTAATTGGTCGACCCGATTTTTTATATTTGAATTTCGTTTTAATTTGTATTTATAATGTAAATAAATTAAGACGTGCTGTACAGTGTATCTATATTATATGGTGTCATGTGTATAATTTAAAGTTGAAATGCTTATATTGTGGACTTAAGTTATGTTTATTGTTTTAAAAATTTTGTTTTGTACATACATAGCTATTTTTGAATCTGTCCTTTTTTCGGGCTTGTTATAAGGACGTTCTAAAACATTTTAAAGGGTTTTCTGTACGAGTTATTATGTAGACCATTTAGTGATTATGCATTGTATATTTCTTATGCAGAAATCTGCCAAAATGTTGTAAAAATGTATATAAATTAAAAATATTATTGTGATTTTAGTCTTTTATTTCTGTAAGATCATATATAACGTCACAAAAATTAAAGTGAGATATTATTAAGACAGAAAGAAAGAAAATATGCTATATTGCGTAAGAATAATCTTGTGTACAAGCATCCTACAAGCTAAAAAAAAAACAAAAATACAGTTTCAAAAATTGACAAAACAATGAACAAAATTAAACGAAAAGTAGACAAAACTTTTTGAACATACTTGAATTAAAGATAACTAAATAAAACAATCAATTACTAAATAAAGGTAAACTAGAGAAGAAAAAAGGAAAAAAAAACTTTCCAACATGTCCAATGTTAAAACCTATCATTAAAAAAGTCATCCAGGTTATAATATGCCTTAGCCAATAAAAGCGTTTTTAATTCTCTTTTAAATTTCTTAACATCCGATATATGTCTAACACATAGAGGAACATGATTGTAAATTTTTTTACTTATGTAAATTAATGAGTTTTTGGTAAGGGAAGACGTAGGAATAGGTAAGGGAAAATCATTTACGACGAGTCAAATGGCCAGTGTCAGAGGGTAGTTTGGGAATTTTGTGAATAAGAGAAGCTGTTTCTAAGATAAAGAGTGAAAAAAGAGATAGGATTTTTTCAGAAATGAAGAGGGGTTTGCAAGAATCTCTTAACTTAGCAGAACACAGGTATCTAACTGCTTTTTTTTGAATAACAAAGACAATGTTAAGTAGCCCCTTATTCCTAGGAACTCAGAGCACTCTTTCTTCTGCAAGAGGGAATTTTCGTCAAACATCAGACCCTGAACATCGCACTTAAACCCTATAATAGACGTCTTTCTTACATTAAACACGAGCCTGTTGGAAGCACACCACCCTGATAAAATCTGAAGGTCTTCAAAGATACAAGTCTTAATATAATCAGAATTTTTATGGCTCCATAGTATGGTGGTATCATCATATCAGACATCATAACAGTGGTCCCAACACTGAACCCTGAGGAACGCCGTATTTTAGGGATCTAGAAGCAGACAAACGCCCAGACACTGTAACCTTCTGAGTACGATTTGATAGATAGGACTCGAGCCACCGCAACGCTACGCCCCTAAAACCATATTTATCGAGCTTAGATAACAGTATTGCATGATCCACACAGTCAAATGCTTTGGATAGATCACAAAACACTGCCGCCGATGACTCTCCAGAATTCACAGGACACATAGACGCTCTCCAAAAAGCTAAAAATACATATTTTTGAAGAAATTTAATGCTTCATCTCTTACTCCTTCATTTTCTGGTCAATTTTCCTCTTTCCCACAGATTCAAAGGAAGTTCAGCATATTCTATCGGCCTTGCCAAATAAATACTCTGCGGGTCTTGATGAAATACCAATAAACATACTCAAAAAAGCTAGTCACCATATAAATGTGCCTCTAGCTCACATAATAAATGACTGTCTGCACATGGGAATCTTTCCATCTAAACTAAAAAAGGCGAAAGTTCTTCCAATTTTTAAAAATAAGGGTGATGAGCAGGATGTAGAAAACTATCGACCAATATCTCTCCTTTCTTCAATATCAAAAATCTTTGAGCGAGTCATTTATATCCGTATTATGAACTTTTTAAAAAGGCAAACTATTCTTTTAGATAGCCAGTCTGGTTTTAGGCCCAATCATTCAACCCAGTTGGCAGTTTTCAAACTTATATCCTTTATGATGAAAATGTTGACAAAAAAAAAGTTGCCGGACTCTTTTTCGATTTATCGAAAGCATTCGACACAATCAACCATGGTCTACTGCTGTAAATCCTTGAAAATTATGGACTGAGGGGAAACTGTGCCAGACTTATAGCCTCTTATTTAGATCAGAGGGAACAAACAGTTTGCCTTGGCTCTGGTAATGGTACATATGTTTACTCAGCGTCATCCTTGGTGGTACAGGGAGTGCCTCAGGGTTCAATTCTAGGCCCAGTACTATTCATATTATATGTAAATGGTCTCAGTGAGTGTTTTCCAGGGTGTTTTATCAACCAATATGCTGATGACACTTCCATAATCTTGTCAGAACATCTGATTGAAGAACTATCTGTCAGAGCTTCTCAGGTGGTAGAGAGGATGCAGGAGTGGTGTGACAATCATGCTCTGAAGCTAAATGCTGATAAAACCGGGCTACTGACATTCTCCAAAACTTTACCTCAAAATTCCCTACTAGTAAAGTTTGAAAAAAAGTCTCTTCGAGAGGTAGCTTCCTTAAAATTCCTTGGTATACAAATTGACTCCCGTCTCACATGAGTCCCACACATAGACACTCTTGGCAAAAAACGAAATAGTTTCTGCGCGTTAATAAGGCGTCTACGAGAAGAGCTTTCCCTAAATTGTCTGAAGCAACTTTACTATGCATCGGTCCAATCTCTAATCACTTATAGTGTGATGTTTTGGGGATCTTCAACTGACGCCGTGTCAGTCTTTATAGCACAAAAACGCATGCTCAGACTCACACCACAAACGTCTTGTAGGACTTATTTTACTAAGCTTGGTCTACTCACTGTTCCAGCTCTGTACATTCTTATGTTAGCTATTTTTGCAAAGAAACACCTGCATCTTTTTCAAACTAATGAAGATCATTATGCTGAGGGTATGTCTATTGTGACAAGGGGGAGAGCTGAACTGAGTGTCCCAACTGATCTCCTGCCTTTGCTGCTATTAAAACATACAATAGATTACCTCTCGCCCTAAGGCAAGAGAAAAATATCATGAAGTTTAGGAAAGACACTGCAAGGTATCTGTTGGGCAAGTGTATCTATAGTTTCGATTTACAATTTTAAATGTGTATTATGATTAATATTAAGGGTTTGTTTACTAATTTATTTATCTTCATAATGTATCATACTTGAGATACAAGTGGTAAGGTAATGCACCCATTATTATGTCCAACATTATGTTTTTGTTCTTACTATTTTTATTAGCAGTATGTACTGTGTAGATGTTATCAAATTTTAATTTTGTTTGTTTTGTGACGTTGCTATTGTCTATTTTAATTAGATCTTGAAAGCAATAAAGAAATTATTATTATTAAAAACAGCATCATGAGTCCCTTTACCGGCTTGAAATGCCATTATGATGTAAAAAGGACAAAATTCTGCCTTCTGCAAGTTTTTCAACTGTCTAAGCTATCATAATTTTTTTTTTCAGTTTAGTATTTAATAGTTGCCTTTAATTAAATAAAAATTTTTTTGGTCCTAAGTCGATTGTTGATAATTATGTCTATATTTCGCTAATTTTTATATTGAGAAATATCTTCGATTAACGCATAGAGTGAAGGGTATTTTGAACTCAATTCATTGTTTTATAAAATACAGCCATTCAACCAGGTTGGCAGTTATGGATTTGTGAGGGATGGTAATTGAGGGTGGCTTACACTCTCACGCCACATTTTATGATTTACCAAGAGTCTTCGATTCTTTTGAGCACGATATTCTTTTACAAAAATTAAATTACCCCACAATTTTAACTCCAGTAGTCTTCATTTATCTTTATTTATTATTTGACTGACAGAAGTCAAATTTCCTCTCTATCACTCTTGAGGGAGATTTGTCTGGGGACACTTGGTGCATGTCTAAGATATTTGTATTGCAAAGAAGTGTGTGAGAGTAATTGCTCTTGTTTGGGCTACAGAGAGTGTTGAATATCCCACTTGAGGAAATTAAAAATTATTATTCTACCCTGGACTTTTATTCTTATATGTTAAGAAATATGAATTACTTTACTAAAATTAAAGGCATTTTGTCTAACTTAAATGCTTTATTTATTAATAAATAATTATACAAAAATAACATTTACCTCTATAAAGTAACATAACATTCATCTGAGTTAATATCACAACCAGGATACTCCTTAATATTTCCTAAGGATTCATTTTCCTTGCTTATGCAAGCACAACGGAATGACTTGGTACCAGCTTCATAATACTGCCTCGGTTTGCCTGCCCAGGCCCTCTCAATGCCCCCACTAAAAAAATATAATGAAATATAAATATAAAATGTTTCCTATATAAAATCATTGTACCTCCTTTGTGTGCACCAGACCCGACTGCCTTTCTCTTGACTCCACTCCACATTACATGGAGGGAACATTTGTTTTTCCATTTTGGATTGATCTTCAAGTTTTTCTGCTTCTCTTATTAACCTCCGGATGCCTTTGTGGTATGGTGTTATTAGGCCAAAATTGTCATAAAACCTGCCTATGACTTTACCTAAAGAAAATTACAGTTTAAAATAATTATATGACCTAAGCAAAGTAACTTACCGACTTTTTTGTACTCTTTTTTGTAAAAATTTAGCCAGTTGTTAAGAGATTTTAACTCATGTGGTTTCAAGCCTCCGACATCATCTGAGGCTTGCCCATCCTCAAAGTTTCCACTAATAAAGTTGCGGGAGGCATCTTTACCTGAAAGAATTAATTCAAGTAGAAATTATTAGTGTCTAATAATAAGACAATTGAGCCGTTCAGCGGAAAAGTGGTCTTTTGTGGAAAACTCCCTTAAAGTAAAAATTTAGAAAATTGATATTTTGCATCTGGATGAATTAAAAAATCACAGTAACATATTCTTTACTTTTTTGTACATATTTATAATAACCCTGTACTAAAATTTCATATGGTCAACATTTTTACTGATTGCGCCCATTAATTACATTTTTGCCGCCCAAAGTCATTCTTCCAGTAAGTTTTTTTCAAAAACATAGCGGAAAAGTGGTATACCTTGGAGAGTTATATCACTTTTCCTTGTAAAAGTTAACCAAATTTCACAAAACTAATGAATCAAAGAAAAATAATAGCTGTAGTATGTTTACTATGATATCTATTACTGATAAAAGTGTTCAAAAAATATAGAGCTTGAAGAGCAAAACATTACTACTACTTATCTTACATACTAAACTTACAGTAAGGAGAGTAAGAACAAATTATTAAACAAATTAATCTTCATCAGAATCGGATAATGGACCACTGTCAACAGCATCTTCTTTTGTCAGTGAGTCCAGGAAGAACTGATGCTAAATCGGGGGAATCCACTAAAGAAGTTCTATCATATCTTTTTTCTTAGCTACAGTAACTGATCTACACACTACATATCATAACACTAAAAAAACCTGACTAAACAAGAAAAAGCGAGTTTAATAGGATCTGGCGCGACATCGGAACAGCGTGGTGCCTTGACTTATACCACTATTCCAGAGAACAAATCCGTTATGTTTGAAAGGAATAACGTTAGGAAGCTCTTATCTTAGCTAAGTTAAAATTTTGACTTATACCAGTTTTCGACTAAAAATATTAGACCATTAGAAACATAATTAATGGTATAACTCAAAAATTAAAAAATACTGACATATACCACTTTTCCTCTGAGCGGCTCAATTAATGAAATAGTAACAGATAATACAATATATTCAGTACTGTAACAAAACACACTCACTAACTATTCTATCTGAAAGAATAGATTTGAAATTATTTAAAGTCACACCAAACAGAACAATCCAAATTACTGAACACATACACTAAGGCACCATTTGAGGCAATATAAGTTAGTACATGATCTGAACCCACTGAACTCTTGTTTTTTTGTTTTCTTTAAACACCTCATAAATTAAAGCAATTGATTTACATAATTAATATCAACATTACAATCATAGTTTTCCTTATGTATATAAGGTATCATATCATACATCTAGTAAGTATACAATAATTCTTGTGCATGTTTAAAAGTGCGCCAACATATGACAAAATTTCTAAACAATGCTTTATTAGCACTGGAATTGAAGTTACTATAAGTACTACTAGATGTTTATAAAAGCCCATTTTGTAAAGTTTTTTGCAAACAATTCCTTGGTCTAACCTATCAAAGGCTTAGTAAAATATATGCTAGATCAAGTTGTGATATTTGGAATTTATAGCCTCATATGTGTTTTGCAGAAATTATTTTAAATTAGTGACTATTGATCCACACCGAAAAAACCATGCCGATTAGGTGAAATAAAATGTTATTTAATTTGGTGAAACAGGTTGCTATAAATGCAAGTTTCAAAAGCATTAAAACTTAAAGTATAGAAGCAGTTTGGAGGAATGCCAATAAATATTAATTGTTGGGTATCCCATAAGTGTCCTACTCATTTTACCAATAATAAATTCTATTATAGGGCTCAAGTAAATTTATTTATTTATTTATTTAATAGACGGGATTAACCCCATTACAAAAAAAAAATATTACAAAGTTCAATAGTTACACCTAACCATAACTTAAAATAGCTAAAATACAAATATGTTTTTACAGGAAAACCAACATAAAATCAACAGAAGAGTTTACACAATCTCTCTAATTTGATTCCTAAAACTAGACAAGCCAATGCCCACAACTTCAATATCCTCATGGTTGATAATATTTAAGGTTCTTTCAATAGGGGAGTGAGTGGCATAGTTGGTACTGTAAAAAGGCAAAGCAAATAGTCGGTTTCATCTCAAGAGTCTTGAGGGGACATTGAAGCTAATTCTACCGAGAAGGTCGGGGCATACAATCAGACCATTAAGAAGCTTAAATACAAAGGTTAAATCACCACGAATACGTCTTTCTCTCAATGTTGTCATAGCCAGCCCTTCCCGTGCATCATCATAAACATGATCGTTCGGTATTTCCAAATTTAATTTAAATAGACAAAATCTCAAAAACTTATTCTGAATCCTTTCAAGGGCCAGACAGCTGTTCATGTAATAGGGGGACAGTTACGCAGAATAAAACCCAGAACCCTGGAGGACCTAACCACTATATTATTTATGTGTATATTAAAATTTAAATGATCCTCAAAATAAATGCCAAGAACTTGAGGTGGAGTCTCTTTAGTATATCATAAGCTATAGGTACTTACCAACAAAAAAGTGATATTGCTGCCCCGGTCCGTAGTGTTTCGCCCCCTTGGTAACATTAAAGACATTTCCCAATATAGATAAAAATAAAAGGGGTGACTGAACACCATCAAAAAATGCCAATTCTTCAGCTGTATACAAATTATCGGCTTTTTCGGTTTGTTTGGATAGGTACTGGATAATTAAGAATATGTCTTTGAAGTAGATCGCTATAAGAATCCCTAGACATGCTAAAAGGAAAAACGACTTAAACATATCTAAATTTTTAAATTTTTGAAAATCAAAATAAACAATAAAAAAAAATTATTCTTCTTTTCTTCTTCACTTATATTTAAAAAGTAATTGTAGCAACATTAATTTTCTCTCTTCACCCCTTGTTTTGACGATTGGGTTTGACATTTGACGTTATATCGACCGCTAACCACGTCAACAAAAGCAATTAAAAACACCAATAAAATAAATAAAATGAATAATTAAACTTTCCAGTCCTCAGTCAGTTTTCAATCTATTGCTAACTGCTCTCGAATCGAGTCAAGTTATTTTTATCTCTCTCATTTATTTTCATACAGTTTACTTATCCTCTCTTGGTTTTTCAAACTTTCTCTAAAAATCACTTTAAATTTCTCTTTTAAAATTATATAAAGGGCTATAAAATGGGCAAAATTAAGGCAGGCACCGTTGTCGACATCCTCGGAGACGAAATGACTCGTATCATTTGGGATTCCATCAAGGAAAAACTGATTTTACCATATTTGGATATTGATTTGAAAGTTTATGACCTGGGCATCGAAAACAGGGATAAAACCAACGATCAGGTAACTCTTGCATAATTAAGTGGTTGTTAAGCTTTATAAGTGTCAGTCATGTTACCTCTTTTGCACTTTGTCCCCTAAGGCATTTATTAATAGGTGTTTTTGCTTATCAGAGTGTTTACCGCTTACCTACATAATTACAATAAATTGTTATTACATTATTCAAGTGGTATTATAGTATCAGGTCTTGATAAAGTTGAACTGATAGAGTACTGATAATGAGTATTCAATTTCAAGTCAAGTTCCCATGCTATATATTACCTAAAATTAATTTTTTATACCTTAACATGACCAAAAACCTCTTCTAAAATTACAGAAGGAGGCAATATTTAAGCATCCTTTAATAAAAATATGATTTAAATGGAATTGAGAACACTCTTGGGAACTGGTTTAAAAAACTGTACATCTGGTGTCTTCCATTTTTATTTTTTGCAAAAGTTATAAAGAGATGCCTGAAATGAAGGTCAAGCTATTCTTTGCATAATATAGAGATGCATGATGAATATTCAAGGGCGCTTGCTTTAGGGTGTTCATAGGCTTATATTAAAAACCTCATTTTAATTAAGATTATTTTTCATAAGAAGTAAAACATAAAATACTTTAATAATAAAAATCACCCTGTTCAGGTTCTGTGTAAAATATTTTTTTAGAGCAGTTTGTCCTTCTAACCTTATTAACAATGAAGGTTAAGACTGTCATTAAATTAAACAAGTCTTATTTTCTATTGTTCTATTGATTTTATTTATTTGTTCAATAGAATGAAATAATTTTATGATGTGTTATAATTTCAAAATGAAGCAGAATTAAATTATGTTATATAAGAGATGTGCTATTCTTTTTTTTCCAATGTTTTTGGAGGGTTCGCCTATCACCTTACCACATTTATTAATTTTAAAACTAATTTACAATTTACTAGAAACTATGCAAACATTTTTCTTGATTATTTGCCCTATGACAAATTTAAATTGTTGCAATGGCTAGGTGTAAAATATATACCTGTGTGTGGTAGTTATCACTTATAATTGTTATTGTTAAATAAACAGATACATTTTATAACCTACTAAAATACCTAATCTAATAAGAACTTAATAATCTGTGAAAAAGGACTATATTACCTACTTAAATTTCAAAAAATTCAAATTTTTCTGAAGCAATTGTCATGTATTAATTTTTAGAAAAATGAGAAGAAAATATTGTACTTGTTGTGCACATACTTTTTACATTCTTTGCTCTTTTTTGTTTGTTTTTTATTCCCTCAGGTGGTAGAATATTATACAGTTCTGGTGCACCATAAACCAACAATTTATTTAGACATTATTTGACATTATTTGGTATCCTTAAGTTTCCTCTACCTCTTAGATAGACATAAGACATAACACCCTCTTAGATAGGCTTTTATAGACATAATTTGATTGTGATTCATTTGGTTTTTAATATCATGGCTGTGAATGTATGAACAAATTGATGTTTTATATATACAAATTAAGGTCCTTATGTTGTTTTTACTGAAAAGACCACTCCAGTAAATAGATGTTCTGTAGGGTAAACTTTTGGCTTGTTATTTATTTTAAAATATATGTACTTGTGTACAATATTTAACTTATGCAAGTCATTATTGTATAATCCTCATACTAAAATGCCATATCTCAAAATTGACTCATGAGTTTTCCAAGATATTTAAACTGCAAAATTTACATTATTTGATAGTTATATTCAATTGAAAAATATGAATAATCCATTTTTTTAATGATCCAGTCTGTTTTTTATTTTATTCAGGCATTCTATTCTCTTATCCAATACTGCTCTAGAACTTGAAAGAACTTAGTATATGTGGTACTCTGCGGAGAGCCTTAACCAGATCAACACAAACACCAAGACATTCCCTATTATTATTCAAACTTTTAATATAATCTGATAACATCTTAAAAAAATTATGCTTTTCTATAAAATTAATGAAATTTATTATTAAAGAAAAATGTATAATACTTAGGTAACAATTGACTGTGCTGAAGCTGTCAAGAAATACAATGTGGGTATCAAATGTGCCACAATCACTCCTGATGAGAAAAGAGTGGAAGAGTTCAACCTTAAGCAGATGTGGAAATCCCCTAACGGAACAATTAGGAATATTTTAGGTAAATATTTAATGTGCTCGGAGCTTCATTAACCATTTGTCCATTACTTACAGGAGGTACAGTATTCAGAGAAGCGATTATTTGCAAAAACATTCCACGTCTGGTGACTGGATGGAAGGAACCCATCATTATTGGCAGACATGCCCATGGGGACCAGTACAAAGCCACTGACTTTGTGGTTCCCGGTGCTGGCAAGTTAGAAATTACTTTTGTGGGTACTAATGGAGAAAAAATTAGCCATGTTGTACATCAATATAAAGGGGCTGGAGTTGCAATAGGTAAGAGTTTTAATTGACATTTTTTACAATTCAGGAAATGGTGAAAGTATGTTTTGTTTAATTTCAAATAGGTTTATCTAAAATAATATAAAACCTCAATAATAATGATAACTTTGTCACCCTATGTGGTTTCTATACAAAAACAAATAGAAAAACAAAGAGTTCAAAAACGAAAATAAAATACATTGTTATCTGTGTTATTGGTTTCCTAAGTTATCAGTTTTTTAAATTTTACTGAATGTTATGATTTAGGTAAGACCAAAAATAAATAAATTCTTATTATATCTGAAAGTTGATATATTTTTTTTGAGGTTATCTAGGTTAATTAATATATTATCATTATTTCAGAACATTGACACTTTATTTTTAATTGTTGAATTTTCTCTGTAAAGTACCTCCTAAATTATTTGTTGTATTTAATTCTTAGGAAACAATTTTTGAAATGAAAATAAATGTGTCCCTGTATTTAATAAAATCTTAAAATTGATAAATAATGTGTTATGAAATAATATAGCAAATTTGAAAAACAATTTCGCCATATGTCTTATATTATAATTATACCATAATCTATCAGCATATTTTTTTAAGAAATTGTATTTTCTTACGTAACTGCTTAAACATTCATTTTTAGCCTTTTTATATTATAGAAACCACTAACCTTACAAACGCAATTTTATATGCCAGTACAATTTTGAGAATGATTTATATAATAAAATAATTAAAAATCTGAACATTTACATTCTATCCTTATTTCCAGCTATGTACAACACTGACGAATCAATCATTGATTTCGCCCATTCCTCTTTTAAGTATGCCTTGGATAGGGCTCTCCCTCTATACTTAAGTACTAAAAACACAATTCTCAAGAAGTACGATGGAAGATTCAAGGATATTTTCCAGGTTAGATGCAAATTATTTTTTTTTAATTTCAGTTTTTAAGTGCACGGTTTGCTCCAATCAAGTAAAATCGATATATTGGGCCAGTTTGTAAAGCCATTTGGAGGGTCATGATTAATAGTAAAAAGTCCTAGCAAATCTTGTCTCAATTAAAATCGGCTATAGCAAATAATGTTCCTTATATTTACAGATGCTTGAAAAAGGTATTTTATGAAAATATACACTCGCCGGCACAAAATTCCGCCACCCTGAAATATTGGCCAAGTTTGATGTTTTATAAATTTTTTATTTTTTATAAGATTCTCACGATTTTGCCATCAGTTTTTAGATACATTTGTTGTGATTTTTTAAAATCATTTTGTAAAGTAGCATTTTTTGATTAGGCTATATTATACAGGAGTAAAACAAACTGTTGTTTTTTCTCGTAATTTCAAAAGACCCTGTAGGAAAATTAAGGTGGATAATTCTATTTACATACTGTTCCTTCTAATCTTTGATGTATTCTAAACATTTCGATTTTTGATTCATTCCATTATCTCATTTCTGCTGTGAGCTGCAAATTTTTTATTAAAACGCTGATTTGAAGCGTATTTTTATTAGGAGAAACAAACACTAGGTATATCATAAAGTTAATTTAAAAAAAAACAATTTTAATAGCGTGTATTTCCTCCTCTCGCAGCAATAACAGCTTTCAGTCTTCGCGGCATCGAATGAATAAGGTTCCTTATTCTTTCCTTAGAAAAAGGAAGAAAAAGAGTTTTAATAAAAAATTTGCAGCTCGCAGCAGAAATGAGATAATGGAATGAATCAAAAATCGAAATATTTAGAATACATCAAAGATTACAAGGAACAGTATGTAAACAGAATTATCCACCTTAATTTTTCCTACAGGGTCTTTTGAAATTACAAGAAAAAACAACAGTTTGTTTTACTCCTGTATAATATAGCATAATCGAAAAATGCTACTTTATAAAATGATTTTAAAAAATCACAACAAATGTATCTAAAAACTGATGGCAAAATCGTGAGAATCTGATAAAAAATTTATAAAACGTCAAAATTGGCCAATATTTCAGGGTGGCGGAATTTTATGCCGGCGAGTATATAATCATTAATCATTAAATTGTTATTGTTGTTGTCGCAGTAGGAGAATTTAAAAAACAATCGTGCTACCATTTAGATGTGGCTTGGAAACTTCTACTCTCTCTAGTGTAATGATTGATTATCACATTGAATCTAAATACTTAAAAGTTCATAGGGAATTAATTTTTGAATGCTACTTTGCCTCACTTTTTTTGTAAGCTGGATTCTGAAACTCGCCTTACATTGCATCTCAGAATCTCACACACTTGACTAGGAATGCTTTCAAATTAGTTTGATTGTACCCCATTTCAGTTGGGCAAAAAAATCTGTTAAACTGAGAGTATCAAGATGTTGATAACCATTTGTCTGGAAATTTTAAATTGTCTTGCTGGTTAGTACATCTTATGGTTTCACTGTGATTTAGCTTTTTGACCCTTAGGAAATACACGATTCACTAGGATAAAACCGCTGATCTTCACAATATTTTGCCTCTATGACAAGTAAGACATCAGCAACATCTGAAGAGCAGGTGCTACATTCAGTCATTAAAGGGCATTAATAATGACACCTTTTAACTTTGTAAAATGCCTTTTCAATGTCGGTGAATAAAACAACGGCTTGGGATTCTTTGCTTAATAAATTATTCAAATTCAAAAAACGTTTATTTGCCACAGAAAAAAATATACAAAATTTACAATGTTAATTTCCTAGCAAATAGGTATGCGTCTCGATTTTAAAAGAACCGATACATAAACCCATTTTTAATAAAAAAGGATTTATGCGATGCATCCTTAGAAAATATATTTTAATCTGAATACAAATACTTACTTTTTCCAATAAAAAAAACGCATTGTGGATGCTAAAGGCAAGGGCAGGCAATGAACAGAAAAGGAAGGCCCAGGAATAAGCGAAAAAACTAATGTATATAATATTATTGCAGGATATACAATTCAAGTTAAAAAAAAACTAATTACCCACAACCATCACGAAAAGAGAGATATCAACAACATACACAATGCAAATTCTTACTTCTTTTATTATTCATTTGAAAATAAAAATCTAATACTAATATACTATGAATGCTTTTTGTATATTATGTATTGAGTTGAAATTTCTAAAAGAAACAGTTTAATATAATTTTTCAAACCTCGAAGATATACGATATTGGTCTACTCTACTATATAACGATTAAAATATCTAGCATTGTGGGAGTGATTAGAAATATTAAATAGCTATATTAGGTATGGTGGTTGCCCGGGTTTGATTATGCGATAAATGAAACAGTATAAATGATATTTTCGCCTATTTTCCATATTTAGATAAGAGTACGAAAAGGAGGAAAAAATTATGGATATACTAAGAGAATAAAGTTCGATAATATAGATTTTTGGGAGAGGAAACCACGTTGTTGCTCTGATATTTGATGTCAGATGTACAGCCTTTCAAAAAAAAACAATCTCAAGCACCTTAGAAATAGAATTAAGAATTGAATTGGTCTATAGTTTACCAGGAGGTGGTTTAGAACCCTCCTTAAAAATGGGAATTATTTTACTAACTTTCCATTCACTAGAGAAAGTTGATGTTTTACGCCAAAGATTAAACATAAATATCAGTAACTAAGTTAGTAGGTCACCACAGCGTTTTAGGATATATCCTGGAACACAATTATTAGCCTTTAATTTATTTAGTACACTGTTAACCTCATTTTCCAATATGGACTTAATAAAAATAGTCGAAATGAGTGTTGGGCTACCCAGCAATATTCTAATCCTAGAAAAGACCTTACCACAAACCGGCAGCAAAAACGTTAACAATGGTTTGAGATCCTGTGTATTGTGATTTAATGTTGCAGGGATTTCAATTTCATTTCTGTAAAACTCCAAACATACTTGTGATCAAAAACCAAGGCAGGCTGAACCTTCAACATATAATCCTCATATTTTGAAATGATTCAGTTTGCGGCTAATCTCAACATGTCTCAGAAGCCTGAGTTCTTTTATACCTAATTAATAACTGTTCCTTAGTTCTAGCAAGCCTAATATTGTCATACATACCAAACAGGAAAAAGTCTCCTCCAAAGTCCAATTTGCCTAACTAAGGGAACAAATTATTTAAAAATACCTTTAGTTATCTAGTAAAAACCAGCTGTACGAATATCAATGATGCAGTCATCACGGATATCCGTACATGCAAGCAAACTGAAAATTCGGTGTGTATTTAACATAAGTTTGTTTCTTCTTCGAGTTCAGTAGTGGAGGGTGATGATTGTCTTGATTGGTGATGAATGGTTCCGACTCAGTTATTACTTAAAACGTGTGCTGGAAATCACTAAATGTAATATCACGTTATTTGCATTTGAAACATTATTACATTGCAGTGCAGTATATCAGTGGCGGATTAGGCCTTTTGCCGCCACTAGGCAATTTCGAACTCGCCTCCTTTATTTTAACAAAAAAGGCGATTTTTATAACTTTTTGGTGTTGAGTGTTTAATCAATATTGTTGATTAAGAATCCGGGATCTATGAGGTTAATTGCAACGATTGTGATAAAAAGTACCAGAAGATCTCAAATTTAAAGAACATGTAGCTCATGCGAAATATGGAAGAGTTTAAAAGTCAAGTGTGGCTGAACATGTTTTAGATACTGGTCGCTTTGTAGGGATAGACAACATAAAATTACTTAAACCAGTTAATAACAATAGAAAATTAGATGAATACGAAAGTTTAGCAATATTCAAAAAACAAAAAAAAACATTCTTAACAGGGATAAAGGTCCAATCCCTTATAGTCAATTATATAGTTTAGTTAGTATTTAAGATTGGTTTGGCCATGCTTCATTGCTTTTTCCACTCTATTAGTTACATCATAAGGCTAGCCGCATATTGAACGTAGCAGAGGCAAGGCCTGCGCGACATAGTAACAGAGTACTCTGTCCGGCCTCTGTCGGTTGTGGAGTGTGCACAGTTTTCTCTGCAGAGTGGCAACTGTTGTTGTAAAAAAATGGAACTCCTAATTGAACTGGTGTGGGAAAATAAAGTATTATATGATACAAGTCACAAATACTATATGCGTACACATATTGTTTAATTTAAACGTCAATTTAAATCACTTAAGAGATTAAATTCTCCATGCGTTCTTCTTTTTTTTTAAATGAGTACTTTCACCTAAACACTTTTTTCGCAATTTTAAATAGAAACACAACAGAATATTCTCGATTTCCGAATCCGATTCTGAATCTAAACGAAGTTCGTCTTCTGTAGACATATTTAATTCTAATAACTAATGTGTACCGTCAATGTAATTATGCTCTTTATATGACGATATAGGTAAATATATACATAACAAAAAAAGAAGACAAATAGCTACGACATGTAAATGTCTTACATTCAATATGCGCTCGTCGCAGAGGCAGAGCAGAGGAATAGTTTTCCTCTACTATGTCTCGGCTGTGCTGTGCTCTGCTGCCCTACGTTCAATATGCGGCTAGCCTTAGTTCAGTTTTAAATTTTTTCCCGAAGATGCTAACATCGTTAGCGAAGAAAGTAAAAATAACGAGTTTTGGTTAGTGGTAAAACTGTCTCGTAATTTGAGCGTCACACCAAAGGTTCCAACCATAGGACTATCAGGATTACAAACATTAATAAAAAAAATAATGCTCGGAATCGGAGAGACACGTCTTTTGATAATAAATATTAGATTTACTTGCATTTGGCTGTCTTTAAATATGACAAAAATATCAAAGCAAGAGAATTTAAAGTTTTTATTGCCAAGGGGGTAAATTAAGGCTATAATGAAAGTAAGAAATATAAGGCATAGTCTCAGAAGAATGGGTAGAAAGGCAGAGAAAAGATATTAAAATATTCAAGCAATGCCTTTACTTTTGCAAACCCTAGTTCCAATATTTTCTCACGTTTTCCCTTTAAATTACTCCCGCTATAATTCTTCTTTAAATCCTCTATAATTTTCCATCAACTAGGATATTTACGACAGAGAATACAAATCCCAATTCGAATCCAAGAATATCTGGTACGAACACAGACTCATCGATGATATGGTTGCCTACGCCATGAAATCCGAAGGAGGTTTCGTGTGGGCCTGCAAAAATTACGACGGTGATGTCCAGGTAAACACCTGAATGAATTTGGTGATCGTTATCCATTTAATCATAATCAAATTTTAATGGTTAGAGTGACTCAGTGGCCCAAGGTTACGGCTCTCTTGGTCTAATGACGTCAGTCTTGGTCTGTCCCGATGGAAAAACTGTCGAAGCTGAAGCTGCCCATGGCACTGTTACTCGCCATTTCAGATTTTATCAGCAGGGCAAGGAGACCTCCACCAACCCAATCGCTTCGATCTTTGCTTGGACTAGAGGTTAGAAAATTGTAAATTACAAGTGTTTAAAGGGCGAAAGTGTAATTTTAAATTGTAGGTCTTCTTCATAGAGCCAAATTGGACAGTAACGAACCACTGAAACGCTTTGCTGAGACTTTGGAAAAGGTGTGCATCGACACGATCGAATCCGGTTTTATGACCAAAGATTTGGCCATTTGTATTAAGGGCATGAGCAAAGTCCAGAGGTCCGACTATTTGGAAACCTTTGAATTCATGGATAAACTCGCGGAGAACTTGAAGAACGCGTTGGGAGCCTAATTTTAAGACTGATAAATTAATTTTAAGTATTAAATCAGTTTTATGGTGTTTGGCGGTCTGATTAGGTGTAATCGTGTATTTGCTTTTCTTGATTTGGTGGGTTTTTGTTATGCGGTTTTCTATACAAAATTTATTTTTTTTTTGTTATTGTTTCAAAGTTTTTTTTAATTATATTTTAATTGTAATGTCAGCTATTTATATTGTCTTTTTACTAAATTATGTGGAAAACAACATCTTAATATATTTGATTAAAAATAATATTGTTTTACTTCAAAGTTCAAAAGAAATGGCAGATTAGAGCGTAAATAAAAATTATAGTTGGGATTATTTAGAATATTAGAACAAGTTAACAATTTCATCTAAAGATTCGCTTGTCAAGTTCTTCACAGAAGGAAACAGAACCAAATGATTAACGTGAAGACAAAATTATAAAGTATATTTTATCGTCTGCACTTCTTTACAAAGAGAAAGCATACGATTGACGTGAAGGATAAATTATAGGATACTTTTTTAGTCTACATCTCTATCTAATAGTATAGCTCGCTGTCTAGCATAGAGTAGATAGCTGACGTAAATGCAAAATATTCTTCTCCTTCTTTCTTATTCTATACTAGTCTTAACGATGTAGCAACACCAGTTGGTTTTTTCTTCACGTCAGATTAAAGTCATCTATTATTTGTTAGAAAATGGGAAAAGTTCTATTTTGTTTGTTTATTAACAATTCCTGCAAATAATTAATTATTAATTGTATATTATAAATAAGATACGCAATTTTAATTTGTCGTTGTAATGTCACGTTGCTATTCATATTGTTCTGATACTAAATTATGAGGAAAAATAATCTTAATAATATATTTCATAAAAGAAATGTGTCACTTTAGTACATAACGAATGGTAGATTAATAGTATCAGATTTATAGTTTTAATAATTTAGAATCTTATAACAAGTTATAATTTTCATAAGATTCTTTTTAGGAATTTTACCTGGCGAGTCACCACTGATCTGTCATGCCATGGTAGCTCCTAAAGTTATTCAAAAAAGAAAAGGAATCTATTTATCGACGTGAAGACAAAATTATAAGATATTTGTTTTACAAGAGATAATGGACAGCTGACGTGAATTTAAAACCTTTTAAGCCACACCAGCCTGTTTTTTACTCACGTCAGCTAGTTCATATCGAAGTCGTCATTTACCAAGTTTATACGAGCAATTAAACCACTCTAGCGGCTAAACCGGTTTAGATATAATTCCAGTTTGGCTCACAGAATACAAAAAATATAGGTTTGGCTACTGTTTACGTGAGACGATTAAACAGCTGTTTACAGCTGTTTACCATTGCCAACCTCTAGGAATAAAAAACAAAAAATTAGTTAGAGACTAGTTAGTTTATTACTTGAAAAGTTGACTGGTTTAACAAGTGATAACAAAATGTTTTGGCAAAAAATTTATATCTAATCTTATAGTATATTACCAAACGAGTGGCCAATGATCTGGTCTGGTAACCCCTCGAGTTATCCACAAAAAGAAATAGAAAATGATTAAGGTAAAGGTAAAATTATAAATATTTATTTATTCTGTACGTCATTCTGTCTTCTTATAAACTCTATAAGGCAGTATATGGTACTTCTTTACAAAAAGAAAGAGAAAGCATACGATTGCCGTGAAGGAAAAATTTATAGGATACATTTTTTAGACTACACGTCACTCTATTAGTTCTCTTTGTTTAACAAGAGATAGCAGACAAATGACGTGAACACAAGATATTTCTTCTTCTGCTTCTTTTTATTCTAGTCTTAACGATGTAGCAACAGCAGTTGACTTTTTTTTTTACTTCACGTCAGTTCAAGATTCACCTATTGTCATTAGTGTCATTGTCATTATTTGTTATAGAGAATGGGAAAAGTTCTGTTTTGTAAATAAACAAATTATTGTACCTAGATAATTAATTATTTATTGTATATTTTAAATAAAATAACCATGAATAACTCGTCCAACTATCTGCGAATTGAAAAATCCGAAAATTTTCTTCTCTTTTATTCTTAATCAGCTAGAAATCCTTGGCCTAGAAGTTTTTCATCAAAAAAATGATTCCTCCCTTAACACCAGGGCAAAAAGAAATAAAACAAAACATGGTAGGATGGGTAAGTTTATATAAATGTTAATGACATATCTATAATTACTTATAATTAAACCTTTTAGAAAAACACATTCAATATGCGCCAAGTGACTTTAATTAACTTGGCCTCAACTACACTGGGAATGAAAAATGGGGCCAAAATATCCAACCAGAATCATAGAAGATCCTTCAGTGTCACCAGCCCTACAAAATCTCTGGATCTCCTACGGAAAAATCTTCAAGCGGCTATGAATAAGGATATTGATAATGTGATAAAAAAATATATTGATGTAAGTAGTTGTGAGTACACATCATAATATTCTTGAATAGGCCCTTGGAAAGATTAAACTTTTGAAATTTTATCACTCAGAAATCTCTCTATCTAATGTAAAAGAGGCAAATTTATAAAAAGCTATCATAAACTAACAAAAGTATCCCACTTGTAAGGTTCTGGGCGCTAGTAAGGGTTTAGCAGGTAATTTACCTAATTTGGCTGGTCACATGGAAGTTACAGGTTGGTTTAAACTTACACTTGTTATTTTATTTATATCCAATCATTCAAGATTTTAAAAGTTAGAAGAAAGTCATGCATTTTTCTTCTGGACGATAATGGTTATATTTTCACATGAATACCGAATCTCTTGTCTAAATATTTCACAACTAAATTTTGCTAGATTCCAACTTCATTATGTGAACATTGTTACCACCCAAATGATTCAAATGATTAATGAAATATATATTCTGAAGCAAGATTAAACTTTCTATGATGAAAACAAAGTGACCACAGATGTTTTGCACTTATCAACTAGGTATAGTTCCTTGTTAACAGCATCCAAATAATGTATATTTTGAGTGTTATTCATATTAGTGCAATTCAGACCTACTCCCAACATTTAGAAAAAGAATTCTAAATCAATACTCTAAACCATCAGAAAAAACATTATTGAGGCGCACCCATTGAGTTCGACCCCATAAATAGCTCTTAAAAAATGACAATACAATACATTATTACAACCATAATAGTACTTTTGCAATGAGAACTCCATGATCAATAACATCAAACCCTTTTGACTAATGGAGAGATATCATGATAACTAAGGGTTTTTTTATCAAGTGCTCAAATAATATCTGTTAGATTCAGAAGTGAGCTAGACTGATGAGATGACAAAATATTATTTTTAGTGGAGAGCAAATAAATATTCTTAGGAATAGGATAACTTATAGACCACTGTCATGCAGGAAAGTGACAGACTAAAAATTTTTTAATGATATGGGTAATATGATCAAGTAACTCAGGGGAACATATTTCTTAAAATGTTATCATAATCAGCAGTACAGTATAACCTCGACTATCCGAACACGCTTTTATCCGAATATCCGATGAGTCGAACCAACAAATTTTTGGTCATTATCCGAACCCTCTTGATTAACCGAACAGTGGCGTCAATTTGCAGGTCTCGACTCGTCAGTTTCTCGGGTGTTTGCTTTGGTCGTTTTGATCATTAGTTGGATTAGATCAGCGGATGGGACACGACACGTTAAGCGGCGTGTTACGTACATGTTCTAGACGGTTTTAGTACATACAGTGTTTAATAAAAAGACTATGTTCCTGAGTGTAACACAATTAGGTATATGCACTGCAAATATGTCAAAGAGAAAACGCATTTGTTTAAAAGTTGAGTGATAAGGTCACAATTTTAAAAAGTATTGACGCTGGTGACAATGTGTCAAATTTAGCTACTAAGTATGGTGTTGGTTGAAAACTTTTGGCCTACTTTGCTAGCTTGGATAGTGGCCCTGGAAATCGAAAGAGTCTTAAGTTAAGTGCTAATCCTGACGTAGAGAAGGCGGTTTACACCTGGTTCTTGCAGGAGAGGTCTAGAGGTAAAATATCAATGCATAAATGTTTCTCAAACTTACGATTTTTTTTAAATTAAATTACAGGTACACCAGTGTCTGGGGAAATTATTTGTGAAAAGGCAAAGTATTTTTACCAGCAACTGCATGGTAATAATACGTTTAAAGCTAGCTCAGGGTGGCTCCAAAATTTGAAGCAGAGATTTGGAATTCGACAGCTTTCTATTTCCGGGGAAAAACTTTCCAGTGAGCTCTCTACAGTAGATCCTTTCAAACTAAAACTCCATGATAAAATTAAGGAGTTAGGCTTAAATGCCCATCAACTTTATAATGCTGATGAAAGTGGGCTATTTTGGAAAATGTTGCCTCAAAAAACATTGGTTTATAACCAGGAAAATTCAGCTCCAGGCAGAAAACAAAATAAAGAACGGATAACATTTATGCCTTGTTCAAATGCTTCAGGTAGCCACAAGTTAAAATTACTGGTTCTTGGTAAATCAAAGAGGCCACGTTCATTTAAAAGCCATTACATTCCTGTAGTTTACATGGGTCAAAAAAAAGCACGGGTAAGAAGAGAAATTTTCACAGAATCGTTTCACACGTGCTTTGTCCCCGCCGTACGTCAAAAAATGCATGACTTGGGTTTACCTGAAAAAGCACTGTTACTCCTTGATAATGCACCTGGACATCCAGAAAATTTATCCAGCGAGGATAAACAAATTTGAGTAATGTTTTTACCTCCTAACTGCACTCCTTTGATCCAACCAATGGATCAACACGTAATTAAAGCAGTCAAACTGTACTATCGGAAGAAGCTTTTAAAAAAAATTGTTGAAACACCAGGAGATATATCGGCGGAATTGAAAAAAATTACCTTAAAGGATGTCGTAACCGAACTGGCTGAAGCTTGGCTGAAAAATAGGTATTTTTCATCAACAGCTGGGTGAAATCATAGATCTATCAAAAAAAATTGAAATAAGTTGAGCTGATGAGGAAATACAACAGTGGGCTGTAGGAAAAGAAGAAACCGTCGAAAAAATGACCGAAAAAGATATTATAATAAATTTGGATGAGGAAGATCAAGATTCAGAAGAAGAACATAAGCTCATAGCTACCAAGTCTATAATGCATAATGAAGCGGTATCCTCTGTTGATAAATGTATAGAGTGGGCAAATAATATTGGAGGAAATGAGAAATAGGGATAACCAAATGGCAATGAATGCTATAAAGCAAACAAAAATTACCGATTTTTTTAAATAAGTGTTTTTTTTGTGTCAAGGTTTTTACATATTTATATGTTTATAAAAAAATGTAAACTGACATGAAATATTTTACTTAAAGGTTGTATACATATTTTAATAAAGAAATTTGGAACAAAAACATGTTTTTATGTAAAACTTAATTATCCGAACATTTTGCTTATACGAACGGGCACTTGCAATTAATGATGCGGATAATCGAGGTTATACTGTATTCGACTCCATATCATCGAAAATTTTATTTAGGGTGTCCTAGTTTACTAATGAAAATTGGAAAATGTCACTAGCATACCTATTATTTTTGAACAATTTGTGGGTCATTACTTTTATATACCTTTTTATTGCAAAAATTGCTTTTCTAAACTCTTAAAAAGCTTGAGGATAATTTGGGTGCACTGCTTTGCGAAACCCTCTGTATCTAATAATTTGGGTTCTAGGCTCTCTACCAATTATTCGGCCAATTTAATCAATTACCAGCCTAAATAAACTAATTTAAAATTTATTATAATATTTATTTATTTATTTATTTATTTATTAATAAGTATATATTCAGTATATATTACGGTAATTAACCAATTTACAAAATAAATATAGTATATAAAATATTCAACAAAATAAGATTTTATATCGCAATAAAGCACTTGAAGTATTAGTACTATCATTAAATATCCAGCATAAATAACAGATAATAGGTAACATCAATAAAATAAAATAAAATATAAGGACAACAATGGTTTAAAACAGAGTAACTGCAATAGAAAAGAAGACACACTTTAAGCAAAGTCAAGATATAAAATTATATTGCACTTAAGCAGATTTTAAAACTCGTTGAAGTGAACTCAGAGAACAATGAAACAAATCTATACTGACACTATTTGAGTTAATCATCATTCTACCTATCGCACAGTTTTCACCATACAGTGTACAACGTTGTTCAAGGTAGAATAATCTAGTCTGTCTGAGCACTGTAGTAGGAGGAACATGTGGTAACAATGTAATACATGACTGTATTACATTGTTAAGAATCTTGTATGTTGTGACAATATCGCAGTTTTTACGTCGAGTCTCCAACTTTTCAATGTTCAGCAATCTATACATTTCACTGTAATTAATATCACATATACAAGGAATATTAAGCTTGTAAGCAATGTATCTTATGAATTTACGTTGAACTTTTTCTAGACACATTATATATTTAGCATAGTAAGGTGACCATATACATGAATTCGACTCAAGTTTACTGCGAACCAATGGAATCAATACTGCTGAAATCATGAGTGTGCCTCTTAATAAAACCCAACATTTTGTAAGCTTTATTACACAGATTTTCAATATTTTTTGAAAAAGTTAGTCTGCAATCAAAAAGCACCCCAAGATCACATATCTCTGATACCTTCCTTCTCAATAAGTAAACTCATTAGATGGTACTGATGAAATGGTGGACTAAAACTCCTGGTAAATTGAATATATTCGCATTTTTTAGCATTTAGGACCATTCTATTGTTTGCACCATAATTCAAATTTGTGAAGATCAGAACGAAGTTCATGATGTGCCAAGTTACTGTCTATAATTCTAAAAATCTTAACATCATCAGCAAAAAGCAACACATTACAATAATCAAAACAATGAACAACATCATTAATAAAAAGATTAAATAAAAAAGGGGCAAGATGGGCACCCTGAGGAACCCCAGAAGTCACTGGAAAAGGACTAGAATAAAAGTTATTTATCTTTACAATCTGTGTTCTTCCAGACAGATATGACCTCAACCAGGCCAAAAGACAACCACCAATGCCATAGAGTGACAACTTTGCAACCAGAAGAGAATGATTAACCCTGTCAAAGGCCTTGGAAAAGTCAGTATATATGGAATCAACCGACATACCGCTCTCCAAGGCCTCCGACAAAGCTGTTTGGTAAAGCAACAAATTAGTGGTAATGGACCCTACCCCTGACAAACCCATGCTGCTTAGTTGAGATTATGTTTTTAAATTTCTCTGATAAAAAATCTGTGACAAAACTTTCAAGAACCTTTGCAAAGTAATGTTGGTAAATATTTAAAAAAAAGTGACAGTAAATTTGTGTACTAAGGTATTCCATTTAAATGATTGAACCATTTTAATCATGCTACATTTATTCTATCATACTACATAACCTACATTTTTAATTCTTTGAAAACAAATCAAGCCCAGATTCTTTTAAAGATGTTATGACAAAAACCCTTTTAATTAACAAAAACTGTTATGATCAAGACCTTAAATGTTTTAACATTTCTTCTGACAATCAACTTGTCAACTCAGCCCCTTTAAACTAAAAATTTAATAACAATTTTCCAGAAATTTTTCCAACCTGCCGTAACCAACATAAAAACCAATCTTGGCCAGGACAGCGTCACCGAGGACCATATTAGAAACGTGTGCAAACAAATCCTGGAAGAAGCCAAATCCATGTATATTACACCCGCCAGAGACAGACATAATCCCTCATATGATTCAGACCTAAACGATTGCGACTCCGAAAGCGGAAATAATGGGGAAGTCAGATTGGTAAGCCAAAAATTACGTTTTACCTAAAATATGTCAAAACAACATTTTAGGCTCCCCTACAAGGAAGTTCATCGAAGAGGAAAGACACAGGCACGGAAATTTCTACTGTGCAACCCACACCGAAAAAATCTAAGACAAAGTCACCGTCTGGCTATTATAATGATAATATGGGGTGTAAATTCTCGTTAAAAAGAGACGGACCTAAGTGGAGGCCTGAGAGGATTAAGCCTGAAACTTTGTTTATTATGGGGTCTAGAGCTAATAAAGTCTTAGGTAAGGTTTAAATAAATATTAGCCTTTTATAAATATTATAATTATTTATAAAGTTTTGAATGGCCTTGTGATTTGTCCCGAACTACTTAATAAAATTTCATTTAATATTCCACACTGTAATCTGAGGGTAAATCGATTGTTTAGATGGGATGGGAAGTTGGGATTTTTTGCAGTGATGTGATGGCAATTTTGAGTATTTAGGTTCGAAATGGTAATTAGAATGTTTTTATCTCTGCTGATTGAATTACATTACATTGAATATACAAACGTGAAGTATATTCTTGATTGTCTATCGCCATCTTTATAATAGTTCTTGATTTTCATTTAAATTAATTCATTATCTGTCTGTGAAAATTAGAAAAGAACCGTAATCATTAATAGAACTACTCTTTATAAGTGATTTTTACTCATATATTATTGTAACGCTTTCCTCCAGGTTATGGTCAAACGAGAGGCAGACTGTACGTCCGCCATCCAAACCTCCTAAGATACTGCGGCGACCAAGAAGACAAAGAATGGTTGCAATCCCAAAACCTCCTTCCAGCCAACGGTGGCAAAATTTACATTATGCTCCTGGAGGACATCAAAGAACTGACCGAGAGTGACGAGTACAGAAACAACCCGAACCTCCAACTGCAAGAACTGAAGGGATTCGAAGCGCCGAAATTCATGAACGAGAAAATTAAAGCGTTTCTGGAGTATATTAAGCGGGAAAAGAAACTAATGGCCGTCTTGGATATCGACGACCATCATACGGACACGCCGCCACCTAACGTCACAATTACGAACGACGGCGCTATACCGAGCGTAAGTGCGGCCAGTCAAACTCAGGATACGTCGTGGAAAACGTCACAGATGAGGCAGCAGATGGATTATCCGAATATGTCGAGCGATATGAGTAGTCTGAGTAGTTCGGTTATATCGAGTATATTGGCGGGAACGTATGTTCCTATGAACGGGCATTTTAAGGTGTCGACCAATTCGGATGGAAAAAGTGGCAATTGAATTTTCTTTGATTGATATCTATAGACAATTAGCCTATTATTGTATAATGTTATTTGTTCTGTTTTAGGTCTTGTTATTTATTTTTGTAATAATTTTACAGTATGGTGCCTAGTCCATTAGGTCATAGGATTAATTACTCTTAGGATTAAATTTTTTTTTCTTTAAAACTGAATCTGCTGTATAGAGAACTGGAGACAACAAGATAAACTTGAAATTCTAAAAGGTATAAAAATGAGGTTAAAGATTTATAATAATAATTCCAAAAGCAGTGGAACGACAGAAAAATGTCTCTCAAGGCATGGAGTAGATAAAAATTACATCAAATTCCTGGGAGATGTACGAAAGTACCCTAAAAGCCTAGAAAAATCAAAAAACAAATTGTAATATCTAGAAGATCAAAGAATAAAAATTTTGGACAATAAAAATTATCCACCAGTAATCCACATACAATTTTGATTGAGCACAAATAATAAAATTTGCTGTGCGGATCCGTCACTGCACCTAGAAGACATAGAAAATGACTCCAAAAACGAGGAAAAATAGTTCCAATCCATCGAATACATTGAATACATCAAATGCCTGGAATAAATTGAAATATTACTTTAAATACCGAAACTACATGAATATTTTTTCAATTTCTAGAAGACCAGATAAAAATTTCAAAAAATAATCGTCCGGAATTCTCGAGGAAACATAATTTAATTATGAAAAAAACAAGAGTTTTAGTCATAAGTTTCGAATTTAAAATGTATTAAACAAGTGACACGTGTTTTGTTGTCTCATACGGCATCCTCAGAACTACTTAAAACAGCCTCTAACACAACCGGGACATAGATCTAAGACGTGACAATACCAAATAATTTGTTATGTGTAATAATGTCAAAGAATATATCTAATAATATAAATATACCTGCATGGAAAACACATTTTATACAAAAAAGTGAAAAACTTTACAGACCAGTATGTTTAAAATAATCACGACAATAATTTAGGAATGAATGTATTCTTTTGCACTTAGAATACGATGGATGTGTAGAAGATTACTATGGATATAAAGATCACCTCCTCGAGAATAGTAGTATTAAAAGATTGTAAAAACCAAAGAAAAAGCCTCTCAATAACATGGATTCATTAGAAGAAAGCTTTTGATAGTGTACCTCATAGCTGCTAAATTAAAACCAGGGACATATACGGAACATGTTTTCAGTAATACTCTCGTTCTATACTAAACTAATCTCCATCTGATGAATGGATAAAGCCGAATAAAAAGCATTAATATTAAAACTGGTATCTATCAAGGATTGCATTGCTATGAAGCATTGTTTCCATTAAGTTCAATTTCGATATAAATGCAAGGATAAAACCCAAAAAACAAGCCATTTATAATATATTGACGACCTGAAATTAATGCCAATTGACGCACATATGGAGTTTGGCCTTAGGAAGAAAACATCCAGGTTAGGCAAAAAAAACACCATTAAATCACTGAAATGACAAGATGTATAAAATAAGTATCTCGGTATTGGTGAAAATGACGGAATCCAACACAAGAAAATGTATTCTTCATCAGAAGAGAAAGATTTAGAGCAATTCTAAAAACCCAGCTAAGCGCAAGAAATAAAATGTCAGCTAATTACATCAATTGCTTTTAATGATTTAACATTTTTCCTTCTAAAAGTATAGTACAGTACTGCAAAGGTCTGGAAAACGCGAAAAAATATTTCCAGGCCCAGGTAAACATAAAAATTACATTAATTGCCGAAATAAATCAAATGGATAAAGTATTTATATGATAAATTGTGTCCAAATCCTGGAAGACCTGAAAATGAAATCGAGTGCCTGGTAGACGTAGTCTTCCAAAGTCTGGAAAACGCGAAGTAATATTTCCAATATCAAGGAAACAGATAAATGACAACAATTGCCTGGAATAAAATTTAAAAAATACTACAAATTACAAAAATATATCACAAATTGCTTCCAGCTCCTGGAAGACATAAAAATGATATCATATTCATGGAAGACGTAGTTGAGGAGTCTGGAAAACGCAAAAAACTATTTCCAAACTCAGGAAAACAGAAAAATAACGTCTGTAAAATAAAACGAAAAAATATTTCAGCTGGATAAAATATATCGATGGTTCTCAATGATAACGACACTACAACTTAAAGTATATTTTTCAGGAGAGCAATTTGAAAATATTACCGTTAAAGAGTTGTTTTTTTATTGGAAAGTAAAATAACTTTTTAATATTTGTTGTGGTATTGCTTTATAGAAGAACGATAAACTCTCAAATAATGTGTTTATTTTTTGTTGGCTCTTTTTTGACTAACTACAAAAGTTAGTCAAGTTGGTGTTCTACATTATAATGATTTACTTTATACGTATATTTTTATATAGAGAGTTTTATTTTTGTTTGCTTAAAGGCACTTAACTTATTAAATGCCGCATAAAATTTAGGTAAATTATGTTTTTATCCACGTACTTAAGCAGTCCTTTCGTTTTCTTCTGGTCTAACCCTATGAGCCTAACGTACAGCTGCTTCAAACGTAACTCATCTGCAGTAGCATTATTACATCTAGTACTTCGCTTTTAGGAAAAAGCTTGTTCATACATTTTTTTATCTTCAAAAACCTGGAAGTAAAATTAAAAGACATTACAATGTCAAATATATAGCAGAGTCAGCGAAATCCCGAATCAACCGTAATTTGAACATTCTAAAGAAATATGGATTTAAATATATAAATCAATGCTTTTATTAATATTTATAAACCTTACAATGTTTATTCTATTTTTAAGTTTTGTTATTTATTTTTGTTTAAGACTTTTACATATACAGTGTATATTAAACAAGTTTACATTGACCTAGTACAATTGACTTTTTAAGATAATATTTTCCAGTTATTTTAACTTTGATAGTTTCTTATGGAGATAACTTTTTAGTTTACACTGTATATTTTTTCTAGATAGAATTCCTCTTGTTACCTGTGAGATTTTTAGGTGAAATTTTTGATGAAAATCTATATGGTTTTCCCATCAAAATTATAGATAGATAAATAATATAATTGTGAATCTAGTCCTTAGATAAGAAAATGTTATTGTATAGAATTTTAAGCTTTTTAATAGAATGATCTTCGATTTTTTTTTGTTATGTTTTGTTGTTTTGATGTAAACAATTAAAGAAAATTTTATTTTTTAAAATGTTGCCTTGTAAATCGTATGAATAAAAAGATATCTATACAGGGAATATGTGGTTTTAATAATACCTAGAATATAAAATCATTTTAGTGATTTGAAATAAAGCAGATTCATGACTCCAAGAAACTACGGTGAGTAAACCTGAAACAACTTTAGATATTATAGAAAATGTTAGGGCTTCTCTAACAACTGATGAACATAATGTCATTGATCAGTTTAATGAACCTTCAGTTGCTTTTAAGAGAACTACCTTTCAACATTTCGTTACAAATGCAGAAACTACATCTGCGGTATCAAAAACCAACGGTTGCTCCTGAAAATACTGAAAAATTACCTCGTCATAAAATTACAGGATTTACGATTTCTCTTCGGTTCACAACGATTATGACATCTACTCCAAACACAATTTATCAGTAAAAAATTTTACGGAACAACAAATGACTCAGTGCCTCACAAATATAGGGTCTACCAATAAGAATGATATAAGTTTAAATTGCTAAAAAATAAAAACGAATTGGTTAATTTCTATGATTGATGTTTCATGTTGTAGTTTATTATGTAACATTATGTTTTAAACAAAATATCATTAAGATGTCCACCTCGGCTACGGCGGCAGACGTTTAGACGATGAACCCAATTTTCAATCACTTTTTCTAACAAGTTGGGCAAAATTTCGCGAATAACCCTAGTTATGTTAACTTTCAACTCATTGATGGTTTGAGGATTGTTAGAATACACCTTCGACTTCACATATCCCCAAAGAAAAAAGTCCAGGGGAGTAAGATCACAGGACCTTGGTGGCCAGTTGATATCGCCATGTCGCGAAAATATTCGATCTTCAAAACGCTCTCTTAATAAATTAATTGTGGCTCGGGTGGTGTGTGAATGTTGCTCCGTCCTGTTGAAACCAATTCTGTTCGAAGTCTCCACCATCAATTGCAGACCAAAGAAAGTTTGTTATCATGTCGCGGTAGCGCTCTCCGTTGACTGTCACAGTACGCCCTCCTGCATCCTCAAAAAAGTATGGACCGATAATTCCACCGACATGCAAACCACACCACACAGTCACTTTTAACGGGTGTAATGGCACCTGTACTAATTTCTGGGGATTGTTCTGACACCAGAAGCGGCAATTTTGCATATTGACAACGCCACTAAGACAAAAATGGGCTTCATCTGAAAAGATGATTTGTTTCCCAAAATCGGCATTTTGTTCCAACCGCAACAGGGCCCAGTCGGTAAACGTTCTTCGCAAACCATGGTCAGCAGGTTTCAATTCTTGAGTTAGAACCATCTTATATATATAAGTAGGCCTAAGTCTTTCTTCAAAATGCGCCACAGAGACATTGGTGAAATGCCTAATTGCTGAGAACGGCGTAAAACCGACACATTGTTATTCGCGTCAACACTTTCTCTTGCAGCGGCGATATTTTCAGCGGTCCTTGCACTTTTTTGTCGCGTTAGTGGCTTATTATCCAGAAGAGTGTACTCCCGTTCAAACTTATTAATTGTGCGCCTTATTGCAAGCTCAGAAGACCGTCCACGATGGCCAAAATCTTCTCTAAGAGCACGATAACAGGCTCTAACCGATTGCGCATTTTCGTAATACCTTTTTACGATAGCTATACGTTGCTCTTGACTTAAACGATTCATGATGAAATGTCAAAGTATACTTAACACAACTGACGCTACATGGCCCACTAAACTTCTATCACTTCTATTGGTAGACCCATTACAAATTGCAAAGATGCGGAAGTTTACATCTTCTTCCTGGATATTTACATATTTTGTCAAATAACCGGCTATAAAGTTTTACTCTCTTATCTTCTTTCTAGTCAAATTCTTGATTCTGTCTGAAAACGTCCTAATTATTGAATATCATCGTAAGGTATTGCATGTAGCCATTTAGTAATTTTTTACTTCCAAAGAAGCCGGTTTATAAGTCATTGGAAATATACATTGACGGTTGTATTCATTCATGTCTTCAATTAAAAGAATCCTTATGAGTCTTAAGTGCTCCAAGTAGTGCTTGGTTGTTAGATCTTGCGGGATTGCGATGTAGCAAAGGTTGAGGTTTAAGCTTTCTTTCATTGAATTTTCTTAAGTCACTGAAATCTATCCAAGGTTGAACTGTACGATTTTTTATGGTATTCAATACATATGATTATAATTTCCTTGATAAGATGCGTTGTGGCAGATTGATATAAAAAAATGTCGTTAAAGTTCTGTGTTTTGTTTAAAATGTTCAGTATGTAATGCACTATAATCTACGTATTTGCAAATTCTAATCTACTTACAGTGGAATTAGTATTTCTACTAGAAAGAATTATATTGTCTGTGCTCTATTCATTTAATTTATCTTACCTTAATAAAACAATACAGAAACACTAGAACATGCTTTCTTATTAGCAATATTTTTGGAATACTCTAGGACCTACCACGAACATTTTAAAAACGTTTTAGAACATTTTTAATTGAATAATTTCTCCTTTAACTTTGAAGAAATCTTTGTACTGAAATATTCAGTACGTTGTTAGTAAATAATTTATATAACGCTCTATATATTAAATTAATTCAGAAAAATACAATTTCGAGAATTTCTTTATTTTTTTTTTAATTTGAATTCAGGTGATTTTTGAACAACAAATTGAATATTATGAAAATATATTATTTTTAAGTAAAATTACCATTTTAAAAATAAAACCTTTAATTAAAATAGGTACAAAAACATATTAGTTTAAAGAAATAATCTCAAATATATTGTAATATACGGTCAAAGAATTACACGTGTTCCGCCTATTTTAGGCATCATTAGAGGTATTCACTAATATGCTTTGACCGTATATCACAATATATTTCAGATATATGACTTGGACTTTAATTTATTAATATTTAATTAAATTAATTTTTAGAAAATATCTTTTTATTTCTTTTGGAATTATTTGTTGATTTTTTTTAGATAAATTTAAACGAAAAAAAAATTTAGATTAAAAGAAAAACTACAAAAAAATATAAAAATGGTTCAAGACAGATAGAACCTTTTAATTAAATTTTGATTTTGAATTCGTGATCATAACTATTTTTGTATTAGTTTTTTAGGTAAATATCAATTTATTTTAGACTTCATACCCCATAAATTGAGAATATTCTTGAACTAGTTAGTGACAGCATTTCCTAAGAATATCCGAGCACTTTTTACTTGAACATGTTCCTAA
The DNA here is from genome assembly GCF_022605725.1 of Anthonomus grandis grandis. Taxonomy (NCBI): domain Eukaryota; kingdom Metazoa; phylum Arthropoda; class Insecta; order Coleoptera; family Curculionidae; genus Anthonomus; species Anthonomus grandis. The sequence goes on along the minus strand of NC_065556.1, from coordinate 23,392,421 downwards.
AATGCCCCAAGTATCCTTACGTTATAAGGCCGTAGCAAAATGATTTTCCATAAAAAATTAAACCATCTACAAAAAACAATATTGATGCATATTTCTGCTTATTGGTGTCGTCAAGGCGAAGCACAAAGCGGTGAAACAGCAAAAGCAGAAAATGCCAAAAAATGCATAAATATGACCCGATACATTCTTAATTGTTATTCAGATTGATTAGGATGCAGAATTCCCAGCTTATTATATAAATTCTCTTCCTGTAGAGTCCTGTAGAAGTTGTTTTGTTCTTTTTTTGACTGTTAAAAATAATAGAATACATTGGCCATAAGTACCATATTTTTATGTCATCGATCGATCCAATTAAGTTGAACAATTCTGCCCAGAATTATATTTACCTGTCATTTTGGCCAATGTCAGATTTAGTAAAAGTGCTGCCTTAATTTTTACAACTTGTGTCTTACTAATAGATACTGATAATACAACTGATACTAAAAGCATTTCAGAAAATATGTGATTACATAATATAAATTATAATGCTCTAAAAAACTTCTGAGTCAAGATCTAGTGCTCAGGAAATGAGTCAGATAGTGTAGTAGCTATTTTTTGCGTAATTATTTTATTGCGAACATAAGTTAATGGAGGCTATAGAAAAGCATAATTCAACGGTTTATATCTATATTTTTTTTAAATTTTGAAAAACAAAAGTTTTAATGCATTGCTTTAAATGCAAACACATCTGAATTTTCATGATGGAAACTGGTAAATCAAGCCATCACTATCCCAGCATTCAAGTGAATCTCACTTAGTGCATAGGAGAGCCAAACTATTAAAACTCGTCCGCAAGAGTTTTAAAAAATACGATGGCAAGTTACGTTTCAAGGTTTGTTTAGACCGTACATGTGAAAGTGAATCATTTCGTCTGAAATTTTCCGATCTTGTACGAATTTTATTTGAATCGAAATTCCTAAATTCAATCAAATCAGTGAAAATTTATCGTAGGTCTTTCTATTCCCTGAAGTTTCCTACCATAGCTCTAATTTATACAGGGTGTTCATTATGACATTTTGTCATTTATCCCAAAGAAGGAAGTGACAGTCATGGACCACATATAAATCGTTCCCGCTTGGCACATTTAACCCTCAATCCATACACCCTTAACAAATTCATTAATTAAAGAGCCCCATTCATTGTAAATAAATTAAAATAATTATCGTCGCGCCATCAAAACACGTATCGGATAATGAAACACAATAATCCGCAGCTGCCATTGAGGCAAGCGGGACGAACCACAGTGTCTGTGCCCAATGTACAAAATTTAATAAAAATCTTGCATTTATTTTAATTTAAAACGGATATTTTATATGCTATTGATTTTTTTTAAATAAACGACATTAATTTCAATTCTTAATTTTTTTATATAGCATATCTGGTTTTTTATTTCTATTACTATTTACATATTTCTGTAAACATAACCCCCTTCAGGTATTTCTGTAAACATAAAACCTTCAGTAGTAGCAATACGCTATAGTAAAGAGATAATAAATAAAAATTCAGAAAAACTCTGAAACTAAGCCCTCATGATGTCATGCAAGTGTATCAAAACGTTCACATTCGATTACAAAATAGAAACTTAGTCGAAGCATGGTGTGATTCTCTTTTTTTAGGTATTTGAGTAATGCTATAAATCCCTTTAATTCTAAAATGAGTGAGGCTAATCCCAACTTATTTATCCCCACATAGTAAAAAAATAAATCAAAATGCCATAAAGTCCAAAAACTTCCAGAATTTCACTAAGCAACATACGAATAATTTGATTCATGAAAAGAATATGCTGCAAAAATACAACTGAAAAATAATTAGTTATTTAATGTATACATATTATTTAAATTAAATTTCAAAAGACAATATATATTTTTTTATTACCAGTGCTAAAATGAGGTTTATTAAATTTAATGTCACTTTTATTTCAGATCCGATAAAGACAATTGTGTAGAAACGTTAGTTTTTGATTAGAAAATATCATGGTTTGCAAGATTTAAATCAGATCACTCAATTTTTTGAATTTAAATTCAATTTTTTTTGTCGAAGTTATGTTCTTAATAAGTAAATAGAGAAGACCATTCTATTTGTTTCTGTGTGTAACCGAATACGTAGGAAACTATATTTTTTTAAAATAATATATTTTATGGGTATTTCAATTCAATAAAATATTATCAAAAATATATTTCGATGCATATATCTTATATATGACACCCAATGTGCATATCGAGATCTGAATAAATTTATTATTTATATTTTAGGAAAATTATAAATTATCAAAAAAAATTCATTATATCGAAAAACTTTGCCTTTTTTATTATTTAAAAAAAAAACTATCCTTTAATTTTAAAGTACCTATCTCTGATATTTGCGCGTAAAAACACTGTGTTTTACAAACCTGATTTAATTTATTGAGATTTTGCGTTGCAGAAAATCCCTTAGGAAATTTTGGCGCCCAACACATGCAACCGTTAATAATAATAATAGTTACATTAATATAATACCTATAATAATGATATTAATTATTATATTAATAATATTAATTAGAAATGACTCGACAATGTGGCAATTTTTTTAGTATACATGCCTTTTGTAGTTCTATGTAGGTTGTAGATGTAATTGGTTAATTAGCCAATGGAGGTTTTTTGGTGTTATTCCAGATGATGACAGGGATATTGAGACGATTACAATTTTAGTTTGTACTTTACAATAAGCCGTTTAAGAATATTAAAAATTCCGAATGGTTTCGAATAAAATAACAATGTTTTGAAATCAATCATCAACTTTGTTTTTTCTTATAGGAACTATATCGGATTTTCGCAATTTTAAACTAATCTGAATTTTTGGAAAAAACAAGATTTGGCTCAGTAGACTGCATTAACTGACAACGTTATTTTTACTGATTTTAGGCTAAGAATTTAGTCAATTTTAATAATAATAATATTCTATAATTTTATAAAGCATAAATTGTATATATATAATACATATATGTATTACTACTACTACTATTATTATTTACCTAAATATTTTCTTGTTCGACTACAAAAATTTATCGTAAACGTTTATGTTAAATTTACGCGTAAAAGCGGATCTGCTTTTACACCCTTTTTGTGATTAATTTATATTATTTAAAAACGGCGTAGGAAGTCCATAATCCTTAATTTCCATTTTTTTTTAAACTTAGGTTGATAAAAACAAGTTTTTCCAAATCACATACTCTCATTTTCTACTTTTTTCATTGGTGGCGACGTACGCAAACTTGGAACTAACTGGAACTTTCTCGCTGTCAAAAATATGTTGTTGTGGTAAAACGAGTAAATGGCAGCAAGTTCTTGTCTTGTTCACATTGACAATATTTTGGTTAAAAGTGGAGTACTGTATCGAACTTCAGATAAGATGAAAAAATTCCAATCTCTACTGAAACCCCGCATAAGATTCGATCAAGTAGACTTTCGGGGCTACCTTTGGGTCACAAGATAAAGAAAAAAAAACTAGAGAGTTTGAAAAAATTACTAGAATCCTTATCTGGCGAAAACTAGAACAATGATCTAGACTTGGAATGGATCGTTCCAATTTTTGCGAATTACTGTGAAGATGGATAAGCAGTTATTAAAGAAAACGAAGAATGTGAGTGTAATGATATGGAAGAAGTTAATAAAAAAACTAAATAATTAAAATAAAGATGCTGTTAATGGAGAGCATGGTTTTGTTTGATTTCCTTATTTTCTTGTACAAAAAAAACTGTATGAGCGACAAACAAAACGCTCATTGTCCACTAGAGACATGCAAATAGACCGTCTCCAAACACCAGTTTTTTGCTTTTCATGAAAATTTACAGTTGGACAAACCGCATATTGGAAATCTTCTCATATGAACTTTGTCCTAATATTCGTATAAATCGCAACACTGTGCGAACCATAACGCTCGTCGGTCGCGATGCCGGTCAAGTGAAATAAATCGGACGTCGGCAACGCCGTGCCGTCCCGTCGTCCGGGTGGCGCATCGCGACGCCCGATCTGGGGCAGCATGTGCATCGTGCGCCCACATGGGCGCCGCGGCCGTCGTTACGTCACACCGTCGCACTGCACGGATTGCACCCAATCACGGTGGCGTTATTGGGCGCCGCGCCGTGATGGGCGCTTGCGCCGACGTTTTTTCGAAGGCGCCCGAAGGCGCGCGACGTCCCTCGCCTATGATGCCAGTACCGTGTTGATATAGCGGAGAACAGCACGCGGCTAGATCGGGCACGATAACTCAATTTTTGCCCCCCCCGGTCTTTCTTGTTTACCTTTTAGTGTAGTCGTAGTTAAAGCCGAAACCGTAAATCCAGTGCGTAATGGAAGCTCCGAATCAGGATATGGTTGCCGCCACCGGTTCGCCGGCCGAGGTGCCCAACGATCCAGGGTGAGTCGAGCCGCCGGCCAAACACGTGTTTTCGCCCCGCCCCCGCACGCACCGCTCCCCCCTCCCCCACACCTGGTCTACGACTTTATACGCTTTTTAACCATTTTTTTTTTATGTTTCAGAAAAATGTTTATCGGCGGGCTTAGCTGGCAAACAACTCCAGGTAAGAGATCATTCCGGCACGATCATTAAATAAAAATAAAAAAAAATCCTTAACGACTTATTTTTTCCCGAGTGACGAGAACAAGTGCGTGTCTCTCCAAACAACCTCCAGTAAATTCCTCGTAGCCGCCGCGTCGGGTCTTAATAATTATTAAGTTCAATTGAAACCGTTTTATTTATTTAGTTCATTAAGAACATCGTAATGGTTTTTTCGGAAAGCGTTCTTTTCTACGTTTTATTTACTACATTGACATAATAACAATAAGCCGGCACATCATGTGTCCAGGAAAATTTTCAAAATAAATGGCGCACGGGCGAATGCGCCCTCGGGGGCAGTTGTCTTCCCCAACAGGGAGACATTGCTGACACTGCCTAGATGGCGCCATGCGGTCTGACAGATGGATTTAGGCCTCTCTTGACATTTCCATAAACCGATACTGGATTATGGTTCAATGCCAGACTTATTCGCAGCCAATGGCGTGATATCTTGCGAGGGGGGAGAGGGTGGAAGTCTTATTTCTTATCTGAGAGTTTTCAACTTGCTATTATCGCGTGTTATATGGGAAATGTTAGTTTCGTTTTCAAGTGTTGGGCGCCAAAATGTTACAGGGGATTTTCTACAATACAAATATGTGAAGAAATTAAGTGAGAGTTTTGTAAAACACAATGTTGGGCGCCAAAATTCTTACCTTTAAATAGTTTTTTTTAAATAATAACCAATTTTCACTTTTCAATATAATCATATTATTATTTGTTTGATTTTTCTAAAATTTTTATTAAATAACCATAAAATTAAAGAAGTTATGTTCACACAGATTTATGAAAAAAAAAAAAGAAAATCATGACTTAGTTAGACTATTATTTTTATTACCTAATTAGCCCCTCTACATTCGCATAAGAAAATATTGTGATTAAAAAACTATATCTTACTAAACTATGTATTTACTTCCAAACTTACTATTTTTTGTTATTACATTAAACTAATTTTCCATCAAATTCCTTCATTCATTCAGGAGGTCATTTAATTGATTGTTATTCTCATCTTTAGCCTTGATGACGACTCGCATTGTATCGAAACGTTGGCATTTACTTTAGAAAAAAAAGGCATAGGACAACAAAGTTTTAATTAATTTTTTTTGGGTTTTTTAAGCTTAAGAAAAAAATGTTTAAAACCATTAAATTTTAACTGATTTTTAGAGACTTTTGGACCAAAATATCATAGAAATTATGTGCTTTTTTTAAAGACGATATTCAGAAACCTGAAATAAGTGTTTAGCATCATAAATATGGTAAGATGTTAAAAATCCAAGCCTTTGATAGAATTTCCTTTTTCAACAGTTACTTATTAAAGTGAAATTTCTGTTCTAGCAAATACATGTTCTATGAAAATCTCCCTAATGTTCTCATATTGCATCACTAAGATGTCAGGAAATGAAGCAATACAAATATCTGAAGAAATTAAATGATCGTCTTGTAAAACAAAGTGTTGGGCGCCAACATTTTTACCTTTATATAGTGAAATAATAACAAAATCTCAGTTTTTCGATATAATCAAATTTTTTTTGATTTTTTATAATTTTTATTAAAACAACTTACTTCTACAAACATTTATTTTAATTTTGTCTACATCTTTATCTGCAAATTCAGTGCATTGTACGATATATGCATCCAAACATATGCTTCTTAATATTTTATTGAGTTTTAACACCCATAAAGTATTATTTAATTTTTAGGAAAAATAATAATAAATTAAAATGTATTTAATTAATCACAGAAACCAACAAAAGTCTCATTTCCATTTAGAAACATAAATTTGGTAAAGAAAGAGAAGAAATTTGATTTAAACTGAAAAAGACCTTGATTTTATTTAAATGTTACCAACATTGATATTTACTAATCAAATGCAATATTGTGTTTCGACACAATTGCATGCCATCATCAGGTCTAAAAAAAATATGGAAAAACATTGCGTTAAATAATTCTTATTTTAGCCCTGGTAATAAATAGAAATTAAGTTAAACAATAATGTATTTTCGCAGCATTCTTTCTTACTTATATATGTATTTTTTTTTTCTTATTTTTATTATATTTTTTATGTACATATTTTTTCTTAAATAAAAGTATTCGTATAAATTTTATGTTGTGCAAGGGGTTACTTAAGGTGAAGTTTTACTTATTGCCTTAATCTTGTGACTTTATGGCATTTTTATTTATTTTTGTTGATCTGTGAGGGTAAATTAGTTGAGACTGCAAATGTTGGGCGCCAAAAACCCCACTATATTCAAAATGAAGATGATTTCCAGAAATACAAATACTTAATTAAAAAAAAATCACACCTTGCTTGGACTAGGTATTTATTTTATAATCACATGCCAATATTTCGATATCCTTGCATGTAATCATCAGGGCCAAGTTAGAGGGTTTCAAAATGATAATTAATTGTTTGAAAGTATCGCGTATTGCTATTACTGACAGTGTTGGGCGCCAAAATATCAAACATTATTTTGAAATTAAAGGGTAATTAATACCACTGCTGATATAAGGGTAGTTATTAATTGACATTTTGATTTTTAGCCCTGATGATGACACGCAGTTATGTTAAAACAATGACATTAAGACAAAGTATCTACTATAAACCATAGAGTTCTGTTTTTTTACATTGAATCTACTAGTCGAAAAAATGCTCAGAACTCTTAAATTTCTATTTTACGTGATTTTTTATGAAACTCTTGGGCAAAAGTTTACATTCGTTTTCCTAATTATTTATACCAGTAAAAATCTCTTGTCAATCATTAAAACTGTCCCATTAATTACTTCAAAATATATTAAACAACCCACATTTAAATTAAACATTATATAAACGTTTATTAATTTAGCACTAATACTATTTGCCTACCACGAAAAGTTTACTTCAAAATTAATTTATATTTAAAATGTTTGTTTTGTTAATAGTTTTTCGTTCATTGGAGGAGGGGTGAGTTGAGGAGGGTTTTAAATTGAAAATGCTTTGGTTAAGATCAAATTTAATGATTATATTAGAAAAATCGTATAAAAGATAAATAAAATATATTTTTTAAATACTTTAAAAAATTTGTTTTTGGCCTAGTTTCTCCTCTAATGTCTATATCAGATTGTATAATACCCAAAAGGCTTTATTCCAGTTGTGTGGGGCGCCAAAAAAGTGTTAAAACTTCTTAAAATACGTTTTAAATTTCAAATATATTGTAGTCAAATATGACTCCAAGGTATTTGACTTCATCGAAGACTGGTACTAAGTATGGTACTGAGATTTAAACTTCAAATACTGAAATCAACATTTCCGGTTTTCAAACAATGTAAATGATTGTCTCATTATTGTTAGTACACTACTTCCGTATCTACTTTACAGTAATAAAATCCTAATAATCTCAAATAATAAAAAAACCTTTTGTTACACCTATTCACACACCGATTAATACCGTGCCCCACACAGTCTTTTGTGTGCTTTTCTTATCTGTTTTCGAGAGAAAATGCAAGTTTTATAGTGTGTAAATAAGGTTCAGGTATAGACGTTTTAAAATAACCACATGCGTTGTATAGTTTCATAAAATATTATCGCTTAAGAGAAATATAAAAAGTTTTATATCTTTTTAAAAATTGAAAACCTTGAGTATATTATACAGGATGGTTGTTAAGTTTTATAGAAATATTTATAGTTATTTTTTTTAAATATTATATGTTTAAAAGACATTAAGAGTACGCCAGTAGGGTCTAATTATTACGAAAATTGCCTAAGATTTAAGGCTATTAGCTTTTGGAACGGGAAAATGTAAATACAATGACGCAATTGAGGTTGTATCAGCAATATTGATACGCGATGAAGTAAAAATATTGCGCATTTAGACAGGCATTAAAATAGCATCAATTGCAAGCAACCCAGTGATTAAGATATGTTGCATAGCCAAAAGCTGCTCTGCAAATGCCAACAGATATTGTCAACTAGAGCCACACATCAAGAATACTAATACGTTATACAAAGCAATATTTGTATGTGAATATTTATGTTTGATGAACCAAAAATATGCGTTAAAGCTGCATGCGGCGAAAAGCAAATAGGCAATTGAGGTTTGCAATGCCTCCAGTCCAACAAAGTGGTTATGCGATTTAAATTGTATATCGCTTTCTTTAAAGTCGTTCAATTAAAATTCGTGACAGATAAGGTGGGAATACTAAGGATTGTGTAGTGAAACCATATATGAAACATAAGCAGATTGGGTGAAAGCCTGATGATTGATTCCACGATATATGTTGCATATTGCATGCTCAATAAAACTCAAGGAATCAATCACACAACTTAACCAATACGCGATTTATGTTGCATACATGAAGTTTCAAAAGCATACATGGAAGCCGTAGAGAGATAACTAACGAGAATGTCTGCATGTTGCGTATGTTGCACATTGTCACTTAGAAGTTAATTGATAATTAATATTTCTTTAAGAAGCTTCTCCTGCTATAAATACCAGGGAAAAAAATTGACGGTTTTGAAATTTGTCTTTTATAATTATGAACTTCTTTTATTCTATAACTCGACTATTTTATCCTATGAATTGCCTTCACTAATCGTATCCACTAACAAAATAAACAAACGTCGAAAGGGTTGTCCAACACGTGTTAGGGTTTAATGACTTTCGGTTATTAAACCCCGAATATCTTTTGTGTTTAATAGCGGATTTACCCACTGACCCTCATTACTATAGGTACGTTACTTAAGCTGTAAAAGATCCTAATAAATTATAATGTTTTCATTACCCCATTCAACAGTTACGTCAGTAAAAAGGCTCCTCAGACGTAAAGTTCATTATATTCATTTTTAGAACATAAAATCGGTTTATGGAAGGACATTTCAAATTAATTTTAAGTAACTATAGTGAATTTTATTGCTTTTTGTTATAACCACGACAAATTTAACTGAAATTGAAGTGTTGAAGGTGAATAGTAATAATGGAATAGGAAAACCATAATGATTACGTCTTTTAAGGGAAACTATTACTGTAGTAATTGTTTTAGTCACGTCGGTGTTATGCAGGGACACAATCCAAAAATACGTCAACTTTTAACCTAAAGTTATAGCAAAACCTCATTGTTATGGACGAACCAGAATTATTGGAAATATTTAGGTTGACCTCAATATAAATGCCTGAAGTAAATTAAAAACTCATGACCACATTTTTACCCTTAAATATTTGTTCTCAGGAATTTGGTTATTTTGGTGTAAAAAACTATAAAAATATTTTAATTGGCGGTTAAATTATACCATAAAATGTCTGAAAAATTTTAATGTTGAAATATGACATCAAATTTAAGGGTTGTACAAAAATGCCTCCAACTCAAGTTGTTAAGGTAGAAAAATGTTCTCTAAATCTAAAATCATACGGTGAGAAACGTTCTTTTAAGAATATTTTTTTCAATTCAAAAAAATATTCTCAAAATTTGCTAAAATAGGTGACAACCTAAATTACCTAAGTTCAAAACCCAGAATCACGTTATTACTCGCAAAACCATTGTCAGGATGTAAAATTATTTTAATGATGTATTACTTGATGCCCATACCATGTATTTAAAAGAATTTTTTTTTGAACACCCCCTAATTAGAAGATTGAAGGTTTCGCTATGCTTTTAAAGTCAAAAGTTACTCTTTTTCACCCTGTAATGCTTATGCTTTACATTTTTTCGATTTTCACCCTGCATGTAAGTGATATTTAATTTTTATTTGTTTTATTACTTTAAATGGGTAAATTAACTTTATTCCTTTTGGTCCTTATTTACAATGAGTTGATGCTTTTCTTTGGTGCATGGTTTAATTTCTGGTATCTTTAACATCTTTTACTATACCTGCTTGAAATTTGGAATATGTTTTAGTGCATAGTTTTTATATAAATTTATTCAAAAAATATAAAAAATTAGTAAGAAAAATAGGGGCTATGGTACCTTTTAGTATCTCCATTTTTTGTTGTTGGACGTCTATGAATTAAACACCTATTTTTTTCAAGTAAAATAATAAAGTAACTTTAATAAGTTAATAGGAAAATTATAATAATTACGTCTTTTATAGGTAACTATTACTGTAGTAATTATTTTAGTCAGGTCGATGTTATATATTAGGGAAAAATACAAAAATACGTCAACGTTTAACCTAACATGTTTATCCGAATTTTTGATGTACTGGAAGATATGTGAGCAAAAATCATTATTATCATTCGTTAAATTTTCTGAGAGGCGAGAATTATTGGAAATATTTAGGTTATGTAAATACATTCATTTTAATGCCAGATATACGTTTTTTAAGAATATTAGAGACGTGATGCTTAAATCAAAGGTCGTTATTCACTACAAGGCCCAAACTTTATGCACTCTCGCTTGTAAATTTTGATTAAACTTATTCTCGGTTAATTTAAACTCACATGGTAAAAATGAATAATACAATTGCATATCGTTAGCATAAAAATAATGAGCATAATGCTTTATTTAAAGATTAAATCCAGATGAGTAAATAATGAGAAACAAGGATCCCAAAATACTATCCAGAGGACATGTCTTTTAACTTTCAAGAGATCACATATATATATCTATTTTAATATGCTGAAAGCAATTACTCAAATAAGACGTAATTAAATCAATTGCAGCATTAGAGTAGTCAATATAATGGAATAGAGATAGAGTAGTAAAGGCTATCTATTATAATCGAATAAAGACTGAAATTGATTGGTTAACGAAATCAAAGGCTTTAGAGCAGCCCAACAACTCCATGTGTCAAGCTGAGTTGACAGATGACAATTGACAGCTCATTAACCTCCAATGTTGCCTTTTACAGTTTTCTGGTGCAATATTGCATTTACATTTTCTCTATTATTACACAGTTTATATTTAAGTGTTGTCAGTATTAAACGATTCTTGATGATGCGTAGATAGTGGGCAAATAAGTGCTTTCTAGTGCGTGTTTTTCTCATTAACCATCAAATTTTCAACAACTTGGCAATACCGGAATAGCTGGGTAATTTAGCTGCCAGTCCCGGTTAGAAAGGTACAAAATCGAATCTTAGGCTATGTTCCTAGTAGAGACATACTATCATCACTGACTTATCAACATCCAATGTTGCCTTTTATAACGTTCTGGTGCAGAGTCGTACTCATTTTTTTTATTCAATTTGATCCTTACAATTTTTTACATTTTCTGTTTTATTATACAGTTATTATACATTAAAATGTTATCATTATTAAAAAAATTCTTGATAGTCCGTAAACTTTGGGCAAGCAAGTGCTTTTAAGTGCATCCTTCCCTCACTGTATTAGTCAAGTGAATTTAGACACTAATCTCGGTGAGACACATAAGTCAGGTACAAAATAAAATCTTAGGTTATGTTCTTAGTAAGGATGCACTTTTTTCATCGCTATTAAAAATCCTGGAGTCATGTGTCAAGATAAGTGAAAAATGAACATTGACAACTCTTGAACCTTCAGTGTTGCCGTTTGCAATTTTCCTTCTGACGCAGTGTTATTTTTTGCCTCAAGTTTTTTTTGGTTCAATTGAATCCTATTTGACTCTAAAATCTTGGATCACCATTTTCTCTATTATCACGCTGTTTAAATTTAAATGGTGATTCTCGGTGATGGTCTTTGGGCAAATAAGTGTTTTCAAGTGCATCCTTCTCTCTCATTAAAAGTCAAATCAAAGTAAATGCGTTTCTAATAAAAAAAAATTTTTATTTAATGAAGCAAAGTATTATAATAAATAATAAAATTCACGTCTATGAACTCTTGGGCTACATGTCAATCTGCTTGTCAAGTTGAATGACAATTAACAGCTCATGAACCTCCAGTGTTGCCGTTTGCAATTTTTGCTCTGATGCACTGTTTCGCATATTTTTCCTGAAGTTTTTTTCGGTTAAATTAGATTTTATTTGCTTACAGGGTAATATTTGTAATTTTGTACAAGATTTAGGGTGTTGATGTATTTATCAAGTGATAGTTGAGATTTTTCTGAAGATTCTCGCTCATCTGTCATCGATGTCAACATAATTCATTGTAAAACAACCAAAGAGATCTTACCATTATCTTGAGACTGAATTACGCCATCAAGAACATCTATCATTGCTAAAGTATAACTATAATTCATTCTAAATTAAGATTTTTTAGTCGTAAAATATCATTATTAATAAGAAAATTTCGAATTTGAAAATTTAGAATGCGTTCAAGAATTTCAGAGTAAGTTGGGAGAATAGTAAAAGATCTAGACTGACTAAAACCTGTTGACTTATGCACTTTCGGCAATAGCAATACAAAGATTACCTTCTAGCATCTGGGAAAGTAGGTTCTGTTAATACATTCATTAACTATGTATAAAAAAGAGGTATAATAAGAGGACAACAGTGATTTATTAACGTAGTATTTAAATTATCAACTCCAAATGCTTTAAACGTAATAAGATTAGTAATAACATTGTAGACACAATATTATAATGCGTGTGAAGGAATGGTTAATAAGGAATGGTAAATGGAATATAAAAAATAATTATAATAATACAAAATAATCATCAAAACTAAGTGTTGAGTCTGATGATCATGAGTTATCTCATTGAAATGTATAACTCTTAAAATTGACATTTATTTCATGGGAAGACTTGGGAGGAAATGTTTCCCTCTATGAGATTCTATGGAATTCAATGGGATAAAGGACACACTGTATGCGGTTCACTGGTATTAAATAGGACCAAAAAAAAACATTAAAATGGATTAATTTTAAACAATATTCATGCTATAAAACTATTTTAAATGTTATCGAACCAGGGCATAGTAAAATGCAACAATTACAATTCTGTGACGGGACCGCCTTCCTCGGTGAAGTAATGAAGCGCACTTCCTGCGTGATCTCCATCATACCGAGAACAATGAAAAACCTCCATTTTTTTATTGTTATTTAAAAATACGTTACGAGTCTTAGTGACGATAAAAATAGTCACAAGACGACGAACGACGGACGTCATTAGCGCGAAAACGTTACGGAAACGCAACTTTACCATTACCTGAAAACCCGAGATACGGAACACACATTTTTCTATATTTAAGTATAATTTTTAACGAAATCAATTTTATAGCGGATCTAATGTAATCAGGTGCACCGTTATTTTTTTACAAAATAATATGACTAATGGCCTAAAGGCTCACGGTAAAAGTAGAACAATCGACTTTTACATAATCCACAATAAAATATCGGTTACAAACCAATTAATACAGGCGAACAATGTCACCCTGAAATGGAAAATGTCGCAATGTATTCTCACATTAACTGGTTGAATTATGAGCGCACTAAAACCACAATTAATATTATGATTATTGAAAAATGACGAGTTTATAAGAAAAATGAACCTTTTATTACGTTCGCCAAGTTTAATGACGGTATTTATTTTTCGATGGTAATAAATTTCGTATGCACGAATAAACAGGCACCTGAGTCAACACGCTTGGGTTACTTTCTGTCCACTTTTGCCAATCTATCCTAAAAAAACGTTTAGGTAAATCATCAGGTACATTCTAGAGTAAATTTGCATTGTAGTATCGAAATTTGCAAATTTACATTAGTTTGAACTGTCATTTTTTACATTAGAAGATTTACGAAGAAAATCATTACCTGTAGAGGAAAAAATCTTGTTTAAAGGTTAATCTATATACTACTATTTCTTGTATTAAATTGAATAAACAATAGAAATTATTCCTTGAATAGTGATGAAAATGATGTTTTTTTTCATCATCTTTATGACTTAGTTTTTTGGTGAAAAATTCAAAAAGTTCCTTCGAAGCTTTATTTACTTTTGTAAGGTTAGGACAATGTAAGCAACTCTTTTAAATAAGACTTTAATTTCAAAAAATAACTAAATTAGCTCCTAGAATATTGTAGACCCATAAGCCTGCTATCAGGCTTTTTTAATTTTAATTTGAATTTCTAGGTTAATCATGTTAATCCGTAGATAAGCTTAAAATTCTATAGAGGGAACATATCTGCATAATGGAATTATTTTCATTACGTAATGTATGTATGCTGGTTGTCTCTTTTTTAGTCTCCTTAAGTTAAAAATAATTAATGTGTTTTATCTATGTTAATTTATTTATTTAATAATCCTATTTATCAATTTAAAAAATATTATATTTTAAAGAATAAACAAAGGAAGGAAAAAATTATTTCATATTAGCCTGTAATACCCATTGTAGTGTCCTGAGGATGGCCTTATAAAGATCGAAACGACTATATAAATTATAAGTTAAAAATGATAATAAAGATTTAAATAAAATAAACTTTGATTTTATCGGACTCATATCCAAGATTGGAATAAATCAAAAAAACACCCTAAAAGGGTTTGGAAAATATGAAAAAATTGCATCAATAAAGACTTGGAAGGCAAAGAAAAACTACCTCAAAAGATTGGAAAATTTTTAAAGAATTATTAAGAACTCCGGCAAGACATTAAAAAAAATTGCAAAAGGTTGGGACAGGAACTCAAAATTACTTCAAATGTCTAAAATAAAATGAAAAATTACTAAAAAAAGGCCGAAATTCAATAAAGGCTTGAAAGATTAAGAAAAATTTACTTTCAAAGCCTAAAAACATTAAAAAAAATTTTAGAAATTTCTAGGAATTCGAACTTGGAACAGAAAGCTAAAATGCCTGAAATAAAATGAAATATTACCCAAAAAACGGCTGGAAAATACGAAAAAGTGCATCAATCAACGCTTAGATTCATAGCCCTATCCAACAATCTTTTCCCCTCTTTAATCAATTCTGGGTGGAAAAATACACTCAAGAATGTCTAGATAATTCTGCTTCCTATGGTTGTACTTACTTAGCTTTTAGGAAATTTAAAATACCCTTTCTAGTAGTTTTTGTAGTTTCAAATAAAGCCAAAAACTCTTTGAAAAAAATTTGCATTAAAATTGCCAGAACTGTGGTAAACTCATTTTTTGAATTCCTCTGGATTGGAACAGTTATTCCTTAATATGGACAAAAACATTTATTAATTGATTTATATATTTCAAATATTCTAAAAAAGTAGTGTTCGTCTAGGGTTTCTCAAAAAAAGGTATAACCTTGCATAACTTAAATGATAATCATGATTCTCCAATCTTTTACGTATAATTCAAATTTATAATAATTATTTACTAAGTTACAAATACTCGAATTATTTCTATCAAATAAAACTAAATAGATTTAAAATAGACAATACTGCCTGATAAATTGAAATTTCATGGATTTAAAGGGTTACAAACTGTAAATTTCCAAAAAAGTTATTTTTTTATTTAGGCTTGCAACGATTTTTGAACTCGCATAATTTTAATGCATAGCTTTTAATAATTATTTACTGGTCACTAAATTAAGGTTGAAGAAATTAATTACTTACTAAATCACCTAAGGCTTCAATGTAAAATTAAATTTTGATGTTAATATTTCCTCTATATTAAAACATCAATTTTTCTCGAAATATTAAAAATAAACCTAATATATTCCTATTGCATATAACATCCAATACATCCAAAACATTCATATAACGGTCGATGTATAGTTGGGGCAATTTTCAAATTATTAATTTATAAAGCAGCTTAGGAACACCCTATTTCCTAACATAATCACCTGGATTCTTTATAAATTTGATATTCTATGTGCCTTGCAAAGTACTACATACAAAAACAGAAAAAAATTAAATTTTTATCAGCGAAATCGACGCCCTTGAAACTTCAAACCATTTAACTAAAAAACTAATTAATTTTAGACAAGCACTTGCGCTGCATAAATATGCAATCATTATTTTCTGTGTGTTTCGCGCTTTTTCGCAAAATGAATTTGGCTAATTGGCTTTACACACACCACCGGATCATTTCGATACATTTTTATAAATAGAGAAATGGCTACTAAAGTTAGGTCCATGCTCAGGACATTACATATACAGTTGTTTTTTTTCTGGACATGGTGGAACGTCCATTATACCCTTGTCATTTGAATTTGATAGAATTTTGTTCTGCTTCTATTCTATAAAACTATATATTGCAAAGGCGATTGTGCATGATTGTAATTCGACAAAACCTATAAATTCTTCTCAGATAACTTCTTTTTCTTGATCATAAAATGGAATACCCTTTGATAGTTGTTCCCTTTTCACTATACTTTTGTCTCCCATAAGACTGTATGTAGTTGCTTTTTTGCATCTTTAATAACATCTTCTCTGATAACTTGGACACGCAAACTAACGATCTCATTTTGCATTTATGAAAGTATGAAAGTAAGTATGAAAAATTTGTCTTCCCTTCTTCAAAATTCTTTATGAGATTCGGATTGTCAGCTTTGGTTTTGAGGCAAAGAAGATCATAAAATATTATAGAAGCAAAAAAATTAATACAGTAATTTCAAATAATACAAAATCTACTACTGCGGGTTAAAAAATATAACTTATAACACCTTGATTATGGTTTCTTCCCCTTAATGGCACATCATCGACATCGCAAAATACTATAGTTTCTATAACTGGAGACCCGAGTGCCATTTATTGACTGTATGATTTTTGAAACTACCATTCATGTTATTGTTTCTTTAAAGGAGTTTTTGATTAGTGAACTTGTGATTCTTTAAAGGTTTTCAGGCGGAAAAAGGACACAAATATAAGACACCGTTAAGTTTTTTCGAATATTGAAGCTAAAGACAATACAAGTCTAACCATTCACATAGAAATTTTTATGCCGAATCCATGTTTAACACGTTTCCTTAAAGCACTTTCCTTGACCGATGTTCAATTGGTTTTTGAGTACTCTCATCAGATTAATCGTTTCCATGCATCACGTTTCCATTTTTTAACACCTGAAAATGAATAACTGTTAATTGCTACTAAAACTACATGAAGCGCAGGATAGATTTTCATATAAGTCTTACCACCTGCAAACAGATTCATCATCATCAGTAAACATCTGTACATACCAAGATTAATTTCCAATATTGGATATTTTTTTCCATCTATTAATAGTTGAAGCAAGTGGTACTTTTCGCAGTTTGGTTTCTACGTCTGAAGACCAGTCTGTACATAACCAGGTCCACAGATATCAAAACTTTTTTACTTGCTCTATGTCTTCCCTATCGTATGAGAGTTTTGCATTCTGAAACTCAATCCAATTTTCGGGTGATTACTAGGATTTTTTTTGTAAATGTTAGTTCCCATAAATCGAACGTGCATTTCAAATATGTCCAAGAGTCTTTGCAGCTAATACATATCATCTGCTATTAAGACTGTATCATCTGCATGCCGCATATTGTTGATCCATGTTCCATTTAATTTAAAGTTTTTTGGAAGATGTTTTTAAAGTCAATGTTATACAGAAATGGGAAAAAGACACATTTTGTAACTCTGTACTTAATGCTTTTTCGTAATCTAGAAAAATTACTACATCTTTTCTTTGATCCTAATAATTCTGAACCAACATTTGGATCCTACCGCGACCTTTTAAGAAGAAAATGCCTAATAAACCATTAACAGCATCGATGGCCTTCCAATGTCTGGTACCTTCTCAATCATATAAAGAAACATTTACAACAGACTTACTTTAGTATTTTATTATATTTTTAACCCTCTGTTCAGAGGTCAATATGAAGGTGATGTTTGTTTGGAATGAAAAGCTCCAGTGTTCATGGTAATAATTAGGTGGATAAAGTTACTAAAGAAGCTATCGATAGCGATAATAACATTGACACGTAATATACATGTAATACGTTATTTCGTGATTTTTGGTGTTTCAATAACCATGAAACATTGGATGCATTGAAAATTTCCATTAAAATCTAGGGATGACCAAGTGCCCTCCCTGCCTACGCCCTTGACATGAACAAAACCAAAAATAGTCTGAACTGAGTAAACGACATATAAAAATGACTTCAATTATCTGCAAGAAGTAGAAAATGGAACACCAAACTGTTATAAGTGACTTGATATTATCAAGAGATCAAGTTGTGTAGATTTTATGCCTAAAAAATTAACGAAAACTCTTCTTTCTTGTGTAACGCCGGGAATACCACCTAATTCTTCGACATTCTGGAATGACAGAAGTGATACACCACACGACGTTTCTGAAGATGCTGGAAGGTCGGCGAATCTTCCGGAATCATGGTCAGTCGAGTATATAAGGAGCCGCCTTGCCGCTGGGAGTCAGTGCAGTGAAGTTTGGAATATTGGCGCGATATTTAAATCGGATATAAATAGCAGTAAATAAATACATTTTAAATGAATATTTCAAGTAGTAGTGAGCGATCGCGTTTAGTAGTGTGAGCGTGTAAATAAATCAGTTGACTATTTTCATCGGTTGTTTTAATTCACTCCTAACAAACAGTATAAACGTTAAACTTTTGTAACGCTTTTGTAATTCTTTTTTCTTTTCGTTTGGTTGTAGAAGAGTCCAATCCAGAGCAATCCAAATCTAAATTTTATTTAGCACTAAACCAAATGTAAGCAACTATATTAACGTGTATGTAACGCAACATCAACAAAATCCAATACCACGTCCGATTTGTCATTATAAATATTGTAACAATGGAACTGTTTCACTGTTTTATGCACCGCTGTAATTTTCATTTCCTCTTTTGCATGTGGGATCAAACTAATCATATTCAGCAGTAGTAATTTACCCGGCTCTTTTGTATAATTTTTTTTCAATCGGAAACATATCATATTTCTTATGCAACTTGAGATACAACGATGTTGTAAATCAGCCGAGTTACGGTGGGTAGATAACGAGAGCTATCACATGCTGTTTGTTATTTATTTGCTTGTTTACAGGTTTATAGTCTCGTTTATTGGAGGGTGAATGTAACCGAGGTAATTTTGATAAATTATCCCGAATTTTGAATATATTAAAGGAGTTTTGTCAGTTCGATCATTGTATTGATTTAAAGATCAGTCGAGACGAACTGGGTTTTCTTTGGCTCCATAATACGCTAATTATAAAAATTCCTTGCTAAATTTAGAATTGAATTGTTATTTTGGGTTGCATGTGAATTGCATACAGCTGAGTCAAGATTACGTGCGATTATAAGCAGGTCAGAAGACGCTTTTTTGTAAACATCAATGGTTTTAACGTAAAAGCTTTTCAAGTTGAAACCAGCTACATATTAGTGCCAATGTACTTTTTGATATAACTTTTTTCTTGCAGGTAGGTTGAACTAGCATATTTGGGTTTTGGAGAGGAATGGCATATGAACCCATTAAAAACAAATGAAAAATGTTCCTGATGGTACGTAGTTTTATTTTATGCTAATGCTTGTAGCTCTATGATCAGTATACACTCAGCAGCTGTCTTTTTTGGACTTTCAAACTGTTATATATTAATAATTATACTCGCTCTTTGTTGTTCACCAACAATGGTCAATAAAGAGCACTTAAATATTAAAATTCATTAAAATATTCAAACAATTATATTGTCACCCCCCGAAAGCTTCAAGTGCATTTTTGCCCATCATAACAAGCAATAATTTTCAAATTATCCCGTGGTAACCGCATTTCGTTCCAATTTGTCGACGAATTATTTAAACATACAAACCGGTCGTACAATTTCAATAAATTATTTATTAATTTATTGGCCGTACACACGTCCCGATCAATAACATAACTATCTCTAACAATATGGTGTTCGCTCGCATAAAAAACCGATAATGATAAATGACACTACAATTGTTTCAATTATAATTTAAAATTTTTTCTCTCCATATTGAACGTCTAGAGAACGTCTGCTTATTAACATAATTGACGTGGAGAAAAATTGCTGTTTTTCCCTTAATGTTATTTTATTAACATAAATGGGATCTCACGCATTGAGTTCAAGTTTATCTTTATGTACATGTAATGTATTTTTATATGGCTGCAGTTTTGTTCGGCTTATGTAATGCGATACAGTCTGTTATAAGCTTTAAATCATTAATTTTCATTATAGTGATCGATTTTTAAATATATATTTGAAAAAACTAATTTGATAACTTTTGAACTTTTTGATTATTGATGTTTTAATGGAGTGATCAGTTTATTATATTTATGTGGCATTTTGCTATTGTTTAGGAAACTCTTAATTATGAAAATTACTGTTTGTAATTTTAAAGGATATTACTTACTTAATTTTTTGAGCCAAAAGTTTTAAAAATTTAGATTTACATGTGGTCAACAACTTAATTAGTATTTACATTAAAAGGGCATTTTATTGGACAATTTACTCATAAGACATAGATATTTTTAATAGTGTCAAATTGTGTTGAATTGTTTTTTTAAATTATAATTCAATTATGTTTATATGTAGGTGTTTTTCACGTTATAGCTATATAAATTATAAACTTAGGGCTGGACAAAGAAAATAGATTAAACGACTAAATTAATAATGATTTACTATATTAACAAATTTAAAAGAACTTTTCACAGAACGCTTTATACTTTTACATGAATATTAGAGTTAATTTTTTACTCTGCTACCAATTTTATAGCATATAAATAAAGAAATGCTATTTTAAGTAAATTTACATTAATCTTTAGATTACTAATCATACATAGAGCATGCATTGTAGATTTAGAATTGGTTTACATTCAAAATAATGTAGTTTGTAATAATCTAAGAAGTATATTAACTCAAATTAATTTACCGGTATACGTCTTTTTTAACATGTAAATTTATAGTCTTTTAGCACATATAATAGACTCGGGTGAAAAAACCATACCTCTAAATACAATACATTCATTCTAGTGGGAAATCTACTTAGATTCGAGGAAAAACTTTTACATGTTAAATCTAAAACTAATTTTACAGTGTAAAGTAAATATTTAGCATGTTTACGTAATGATTTACAATTTTTTTACTAAAAAATCATAATTTTAAATAAACATTAGTTCTGAAGGGACTTTTACTTATAGACTGCGCATTTCAAATACTTTTTTACAGAATTCATAAACCTTTACATACTAATATTTTAAATTATTTAAATATTAAGTCTATTTACATTTTTATATTTAACAGTACAACATAAATTTGTGTCCGTAATGAATTATGTAAGAAAATTAATTTGAATCTGCGGTTTTTGATGTAATGTTATTTTACTGAAATTAGTAATAATGTACGTTTACAGGTATAACTACTTTTTTACTCTATAAATTTTAAAGTACACACAATAGGCTAAACTAAAATTACAATTTTACTCGTAAGCCATGAATTTTACTTAATTTCTAAACCATTTTACAAGACAAAGTAAATATTTAGCTAAATGGAGAAGATACAACTTACAGTGCTAATTTCACTAAAATTAATGTACATTAATTCTAAAAATTTTACTCATAGGCCATTTATTTAAAAAAACTTCTTTATAAAATTATTAGAAATTTACATGCTAATATTTTAATTTACGTAAATATTTAGTAGGTATGTATTCGATTTTAAAGCATAGTAACAAATTTTACAATTTCATTTTTAATAGAACAACGTAATACAATTTTATTTTTCATGGAAGAACTAATATTGTACATTTAACCAATATACATGTAACTCCTTTTCTACTTAGTATCACTCATATATGTAAATGTATCATACCTTTTAAAATACGTTAATTCTAATGGAAATTTTAACCGTCAGCCATACATTTATTACTAATATCGTTTAAAAACTACTTTTACATCCTAATTCTGAAACCAATTTTACAGCACAAATTAAACATTTAGCTTAAATGCCCTTTACAATTTACAGTATTAATTATGTAAAATATTCTGTAATTTTATTTAATTCCAGGCTTAAGACTTGTAATGTAAATTTACATTCACTTATTTGCATTTACAATTTTTTAGCACATAAAATATTTATGCTCAAAAAGCCCTTTTTTCCAAATTTTTCCATAAGAGATTTTTATCAGCTATTTCTTTTATTCTTATTCCGTTATTTCTCTAATACTTTTCGCTTATAAAAAAATCATTTCATTGTCTTTTCTTGCCATTTTTGTGAAATAATCCCCATGCGTATCCAATAGGATTGAACAAAATTAATAATCCTTTTTCCCTTTGTTCTTTCATCATAATTTTTTTTTGTAAACGATGTTTTCATTAATTTTTCGCGACAATAAAGCTATACGAGAGATTACAACTGATATTTATCTTTCATTGGTTAATAATACTTCATTTTACTACAAGCGGCAACATCAACAATCTATGTAAATTAAAATCTATTAATATAAATTAAGACTTTGATCTATGACAAAAGTCCAATTAGGTACGAATTATTAGAAAAATATGCCGTCAATAACTTGTTCGACTCTCAGTTTATTTACGCTATCAATACTTGTTAAGCTTAATTTTAAATAAAATTAATACATCTTTCATCGTCATTTTTCCAAATAACGATGTCTTGCCAAAAAAAAATCTCCAACAGTATAAAACCCGAAAAAAAAACAAATATAGATTTGTCAAGTGTAAAGCTGTGTTGTCCAGCCCGTCTTTGCCACTATGTACAGCGTGTCCTATTTTTAGCCTCACTAATTATTTAGTTAATGAAATAGAACACTCCTATATATAAATAACGATCAGTGAGTGCACTCGCTTGCGTCTTTAATATTACCTTTTACCCATTTAATTTGGCATCAGCACAGTGCACAGCTTTCAGTCATGCTGTTCGTTAAACATTTTCGTGTATTAAGTACATCGAGATAACCTCCGGTAAAGCAAGCAAGCTTTTAGGTTTATGTTCTAAAATATCTGATAATTTTAATGCATTTAGTGGGTATCTTGTTAATATTAAACGTAATTTAATTTAAAGCGGAGCTGTTGGCAAAATCCCTTATAAAATATTGGGTTTGGGGATTAAAATGAGAGATTTTAGGTTATAAGAAATATTCATAAATATGTTGTTTTCCTGATATTCTTGGGCTATAGCCCTTAAAATTATTATTAAATTTTAATGGAAAAATGTATTTTAGTTTTCCTAAAAAATGTTTTTAAAAAATACAATTTTGAATACCTAGATGTCCCCTATCACCATGTATGTACAGTGAGTCGTGGAATACCCTGTTCCTGTAAAATATAAAAGTTGTCTAATTATACATTTCAAAAAAAATTTAATTGCTTAAAAGTAGCGCAATGACTGTCAGAATGTAAAATTATAAGCAAAAATATATAGAAAAACTGATATTTCTCAAAATCTGTTAAAATTTTACATATTATCATTTTTAGCCATAAAACCTAATCTAGTTGATTAAAAAAAAACTCATTTTTTCAATATCTGAATTTCAGTGGTAAAAAAAAATAAACTACATGACGAAATCCCATTAGTCTATTATTACCTTTTATCTCGTAATAGTTTTTGCTCATCAAAAGGACGTAGATAAAACATTTTCAAAAATCATTTAAATCCGTACATCTACAGTTTGAAAAACGTACATACATGCCTAATCCAGCCGGTTGTCGGTGCAGCGGAAAATAAGATAAAAACGCAAAAACAATTGTTTATTGTTAATTAACGGAAGTCGTTTGGACGTATTGCATAATTTAAAAATTGCCCCGTTCAGTTGCAGACGGCAAAAAAGAGTCCCATTGTTTACCTTTTTACGTAATTACATTTAATTGCACGTAATTGAACGGTATAAATAAAAAAAACTACTGACACACATCGGAAAGTAAAGTCTGAGGAATAAAATTAAAAGTTGGTTCCGCCCGGGATCGAACCGGGGACCTTCTGCGTGTAAAGCAGACGTGATAACCGCTACACTACGGAACCTGTTACCAATGTTGGGCGCCAAAAGTACTTTCGGGTTTTTTCAATTTCACCGAGTTTTTTTCGCATGGTTCCAAACTATTATATGCAAAAATTATAATTTTATTATCATGATAGATCGGTCTAAAATTGAACTAGTTTTTCTTTTTTTCTATGATAAATATCTATTTGTCTCTCTGTCTTGATCATCTGAAAATTAAATTTCTCTCACATACTCTGCACTGCAATTATGTAAGGAAAGCATCATTTTATTACCATACTTGATCACCTTTTTCTATTTTTTTTTATTATATCATTTGAAAATTCTGTTTTTCTCTTTTAATTTAAAAAAAAAAGATTTTTCTATTAGTTAAATTTAATTTTTTTGTGTATTTTTTTAGTAATAAAAAAAAAGTTGGTTCCGCCCGGGATCGAACCGGGGACCTTCTGCGTGTAAAGCAGACGTGATAACCGCTACACTACGGAACCGGTTTAAAATTTTTGGCGCCAAAAATACTTTCGATCTCCTGCCAGACGAATTTAATTTTTCATCGCGCTGACGTAACAATTACGTACACATCTAAGACGAAACTTGCCTGGCCTTGGATCACTATAGATTTTAATTAAATAGTAAATAATTATTTAATTGTTTTGTTAGTGCTAACTGTAATACCGCACCGCGGGATAAAGGATTCTATGTAATAACCTATTAATTTTAAGAAATGCTTTTTTTTTGCAGATTATTTGGAGTTTTCATGCAAAACATTGGACTGTTTAACAATAAAAACTGGCTTTCAAAAAACTTGATTTTCTTGCTCACTCAACCTAAAACAACCCTCCTAAAACCAATAAATTGAAACTCCCTTATACCAAAAACGTCATCGAAATAAATTCTGATTTAATGACACCCTAATGGGTTTATCGAGCGTCACGTAGATAAACATGTTGACGACACCGCAATGCAAGCAGGGGGTCAATTTAATAGGGTGCGTGTGCGACTGAGTTGGGTCTATATTGTACCCTTATGCTATTATAAAAATATATCTAGGAAATCACATGTAAAACCTAAAGAGATCCATCAAAACTTTTCCTAAAGCATATACGCATCCGCCCGTTAGAAAGTATTTTATTAAATTCCTGACAGAACAAATCTGCAAAACTTTCCTACGTTGAGATTCTTCGGGACGATTTTCGTCTTTTTCGTAAGAGCAGAAAAGAATTTAAAATAAACATGCCTAATATGTTCCCCCATATTATATTTGCCCCTCGAGTACTGTTTCTGTCTTCGTTTATATGTAAGTCAACATTCCCACGACGAAACTGCGACGTTTCCTCGAAGACATTTATTTCCTGCAGTTTATTTAAATTGTGACATAATTTACCAAGCTATTGTTTGTGAATGCTGGGACATTTTTTAAGAACGACGATTTATTAGGGCCGCTTGGTTCTTTATGGGATCCGTTTAAATTGCCTACTTAATTTGATGATGATACGACGTCGAGTCGAGTGAGTTTTAGAGTTCATGTTAAAACCTATGGGTTCTGTTTTAAAAAGCTGCATGGGTATTTTGGTAGTAAATACTAAATACTATTCAAATAGTTTAAATCGTATTTTTTCTTCATAATTAGAACATCTTTAAATTCTTTTCAAGCTGTCGCATGAACGGTGTGGCCTAGCGGTCAACGCAGCAAACGGAAACAGTCTTGCTACAAGGTTCATATCTCGATAGTTCCTTTTTGCTTTTTTATTATTTTCTTATATTCAAGTTCTATGTTATTGTTTTTTATATATTTGTGACGTCAGTTTTTTTCAACTTATATTTTATCGTTCAGTGTGTGTGTGTATATTTGACCCAGTCGGTCCTGGTTTTAACCTTCTTGAGGTATACTTTTTTGTTTTACTTTAAGGTCTTTTTGTAATTTTATTTGGTTTTGTTTACATTATTTTTTAGGTCTGATGATGCTCTTAGGAGCGAAAGACGTGTCACCACTCTAACAAATTAAATAATTTTTTTGAGACCGAGACTTTGTGTTGTTCTCCTTTGATTTATTTACAGATGTGCTTTGATCTATATATGAACGAGGTTCAAAATATTGATCAGATGACACGTAAACCGCTTATGGAAAACTAGCATCTAATAACTTATTTGATCGGTCCAACTGATGTGTTAAAAATGTAAGAGTCCGATGTAATGTTCTGGTTAATGGCTTAATTTAATACCTTTCACTTGAAGTACATTTTAGTATGATTGCAATGGGTTAGCTATAAAAGCAATAAAACGTACAGAACACAAATATATAGAAATGCCTGTTGTCTAATGGTGAAACAGAAATTCCATTGACAGCTCAATTCCATCAACTGGGGTGGCGTATGGCGGGAAATTTAAACCTGATCTATTGCGCGATATTTGATTTGAAGTCATTCATAGAATTACAGAAGTCGATGCACTAACGGAAGAGTGATGAGAGATATTTAAATAGAATTTAATTTTATTCTAAAATGACCAAATGCTTATCAGTTTAAAAATACTCATATTTTATTAAAGTTTTTATTTTTGAAGTTAAAAGAAAGCGAAAGAAAAATAACTGGTAATATCGCATATCTCAGACATTCTTCAAGAATTAACACATCAACTAAAATATTATTTGATTAAAATTTAGTTCTCAAGAAATTGGTTATTTAGGATATTCAAGCGTGGACGAAGAAAATTAGACATAGATACTTTCCAATAATTATAAATTAGCACTATAGATAGGAAAGCAAATTTTAAATTAAAAAAAGCCAGATTCATTTGTCTTTTAAATATTTAATTTTAAGATGAATTTAAACAAATTTAACAAAGGGCTTTAAAATACATAAAAATAGTTACAATACATTCTAAATTAAATACTGGAAACTGTAAGCATGGTATTATTAAGGTTATTAATAGGAATTTGTTGCGGGTATAAAACATAATTTTCTTTTATACATTTTTATAATTTCAATTATTTCTGAACTTTCAGAAACAACTACCTGCTTCTTTTCGTTTGCATTTCTGTTCTTGAATTTAAATTAGAGCTTCTTTATTAGATAGATAGATACGAGGGCGGGTCAATAAGTCCGTGACTTTTTGGATAAAAGACAGGTTTTTATATAAAAAGTTATTTTATTTTTCAACATAGTCTCCTTTGCGTTCTATACACTTAGTCCAACGTTTCTCCAATTTTTTTATCCCTTCGGAAAAATATGATTTGTCGAGGTCATCAAAATAGGCATTTGTTTGAGAGATTATTTCGTCGTTGGAGTCAAATCTCTTTCCGCCGAGCCATTTCTTTAAGTTTGGGAATAGGAAAAAGTCACTGGGAGCTAAATCTGGAGAATAGGGCGGATGAGGAAGTAATTCGTAACCTAATTCATGGATTTTTGCCATGGAAACTGCACATGTGTTGGACCCTTGCATTGTCCTGGTGGAAAAGAACTTTTTTTTTGGCCAAATGTGGTCTTTTTTCTTTCAGTTCCTCATCGAATCTATCCAATAAGTTGGTATAATATTCTCCATTGATGGTTTTCCCCTTTTGAAGATAGTCAATGTGGATTATACCGCGTGCATCCCAAAAAACGGTCGCCATGACTTTATTGGCTGACAAACCCACCTTTGCCTTCTTGGGCGCCGATTCACCCCGAGAAATCCACTGTTTTGACTGCTGTTTGGTCTCCGACGTGTTGTGGTGGATCCACGTTTCGTCCACGGTGACGAAACACGACCACGACCACGACACGACCACGGTGAGAAGTTGTCACACGGTTGCGTTTGTGGTCGATTGTGAGCAAACGCGGCACCCATCTTGCGGAAAGCTTTCTGATACCCAAATGATCATTCAAAATTGAAACTACTGAACCATGTGAGATGCCTATGGCTTCCACAATCTCTCTCACTTTCAATCTCCGATCGGCTAAAACCATATCGTGAATTTTTTCGATTGTTTTGGATCTAGAGACCTCGACTGGGTGTCCAGAACGTTCGGCATCTTCCGTGCTTGTACGGCCACATCGAAATTCAGTAAACCACTTCTTTACCATAAAATTGGATGATGCAGACTCCCCATAATATTTATCAAGCTTAGCCTTGGTTTGAGTGATGGTTTTTTTCCGTAAAAAATAATGCTTAATGAGCACACGAAATTCACTTTTTCCATTTTCTTCTCAAAATGAGTGGTGGTCTGCTATTAACAGCTGTCAAACACAAACTAAATGACGCAGCTTGTTCAAATTTTGACAGGCGTCAACTGACAGTTCTCTGTTGACAGGAGCAGAGTTGCCATTTCCATTAAAGGGCGGGAAATTCAAAAAGTCACGGACTTATTGACCCGCCCTCGTAGATAGATAATTTACTTTATAACAAAAGATACAAATCTTGGGTACGAAGCGTCTTACAAACTAAACAATTGGGCATTAAACTTTGTGAATACTAAATTTTTTAGGTGAACGATTAAACAATGAAAAGAAATATGTAAAACACTCAAGAGAACATAAAACAGAGAACTACAAAAAAACTACTACTAAAAACAATCATTAAAAAACTCCTCAAGTCTATATTAGGCCTTAGGCAAAATCAGATTTTTCAGGCGCTTCTTGAACATTATCAAGCATGCGACTTTTCTAATGAAGAGAGAGCAACATGATTTTAAATGTTGTGGTTTATATAAATAAGCGAATTCTTAGTGAGAGATGATGTTGGTATGAATAAAGGAAAATCCTGGAATTGACGAGTAACGCGTCCAGTATTTTAATCAGATTTATAGATGAGTGTCGCTATGCCCAATATAAACAGTGAGAGCACCGTTAAAATTTGCTCCGAAATAAAGAGTGGTCTGCAGAAACTGCTTAAATTAACAGAACAAAGATATCTCACAGCATTTTTCTAAATCACAAAGAAAATATTCAACATTTTTTTGTACATAAACCCCAAAAGGGTAGTCCATATCTGAGATGTGACACAATCAGTGCAAAATACACTGAACGCGCAACCATCTTTGAAAGTGCCACTTTTAACTGCAAAACATCCGAAGAAGAGTCTGGAGGCAACATCTTTATTAACTGGATGAGGACATTTTCAATGTTACTCTAAATATATTTTGACACACACTGGAACTTGAGTAATTTTAGTCACTTTGCATTCCAATTTTATGTGACGATCATGGTACAGCGTCCCATTTAAGTCGCACAGAATTATCAGGGATGTTAAAATTAGAACCAGAAAACTGTTAAGAAAGATGGATTCGACGGAAATTTAAAAAATCTATGATTTCTGTGGCTGTTTGGGAAATTACTAATGAGCAAAAAGGATATTTGCATAAATATCTTAAGATAGATGGAGACAAGGAAATGAAAATTTTGGAAATTTTGATCCGTGAAATATGGAGGTTTAAGAAATAGAACTGAATTGTAAAAAGTAAGAACTGTGCCATAGATATGTCCAAAATAAGATTGAATCTACAATTAGACTTTGAAAAATTGATTAAACATCCAAGAAATGATTAACATCATAAGAAAACACTTAGTTATGTCATAATTAAGGAATTTACCTGCCCTCTGCTTTGTGTAGTTACACAATGACTGGATATATATGTACACGCTTGTAAAATAATTTATCAACCCATGATACCGGAAAATCACAAAAAGCTAGAAAATTACATAAAAACTTTAAATTAGAAGTAAATTATTAGGCTTGGCTTCTTTTCCACAATCCACTTAAAGCGAACATGAAAAAAGATAGAGAAATCGTCAAATACGACAGTTAAAATGTCATTGTTGTTATATTTGATGTACGTCAAAAATTAGCCAATCAGAATCAGTCGACCATCTTGGGTGACAGACTATTCCTCCCCCAGCCTTATTCAATCTTCATAAACAGCAGAAGAAGCTCATCTTTATTCTATCTTAGACATCTTACATTGATTCATTAAAGCAACCTTCACATTACAAGATAAGATTAGAAGTCCGCTTCACAATAATACTAAATATCATTCTCGATATCGGACAAACGTTTTGACGGACGTATTTCTTGTGAAACCGAAGTATTTGCTCTATTTGTGATCCAGAGCATTGTCAACATTAGACGACGATCTACTTCTTTGATAGTTCATGTTTCTAAAGCATATAGAAAGACCACAAAGACCAAAGTACTTCACAATGTCCAATAAACCGAGTTTTAGGGTAATTTTAGAATAAAAAAAGGGTAAAGTAAAGGTAGTTCTGTAGTAATTTTGATTTAATTTAATTAATGTTTAGGCTCCTCTATGACATCGTCCTTATGTTTTTACATTGGGTGCTCAACCATTAACTTATTGTTTGGTGAGCTGGCTCCTGGGGTGTGGAGAATATGACTGGTTGATTGTAATCGCCATTTTTTACCTTTTTTCGGAAAAACGGTAATATTTAAATAAAAACGGTTTTCAGCGGTTTATAGCCGGGTTTATAGCGGGTGTCTGAGAGAAAAATGGTATTACTAAGCATCATAGGTATGCCAGTATTAAGCGTCAAATAAAAAAGTTTAGAGCAAAAACTACTTTACGTAGAAAGTTGTATTACCTAGCAGTAAGAATAATACATTTACTTGAAGCTAATTTATTATTCACGTACCATATCTACGTCGTGTGAGAAAGCATAGAGGATGGCATTGTAATAATTTTTTCGTATGTACTTACTACCTGTTTTAGTTAACACACGCATGATTTTCTCATATAAGCCACTCTACTCTTTTGTAAATAACAAAATAATCTTATCTACGCGGATTTTACACACATATATACCCGCGTCTTGAATGGAAGGAAACGCATTTGCAGCTTTTTAAACGCCTTAAAGTCATAAATCACATGTTTTTATCATGTTACTCAGCGAAGCAAAAATTCTATCCTATCATTGTAGCTTCATTACACGCATTTACACTTATAAGCAAGATAGCGTATCCCCTTTTGAGACCAGTCGTCTATTAGCTCCTGCCAAGTGTTTTTGAAGCGATTTCTATTTTCCGTTACTTCGGTTTTTGCTTTTATCTTTTCCCGGAAAATTGGATTGAATTAAGCTTAAAATTAGAAACAAGTAGAAAGGCATTTTTTGCGATTTAGAATTAATCCGAATATCCTGAAGGGTTTTTCCCTTTTGACATATTAGAAAATTAAAAATAAATGCTTTCTATAGGGCTCTCGCTTGTTCACTAATAGTAGATTATGTTATTATCTTTAGATTTAATAAGGGTTTTCATTGAATCGTTGAGAAAAACTACCCACTTCAATCAAAAAATCAATCAAATGTTTCTATTTTCAGATAACTTTGTATAGTTTTCTATTATTATTATTATTACATAAATAAAATAATCAGTTTCTAGTATTTTTTTCATTTTAACATAGTTCAAACCCATGTAGTGAATGAAACTTCCCGTACAGTGAGCCAAATTACGTACAGTTTCACATGGAGCTATCATGGAGCCAATTATTAATTTTTTGTGTAAATAATTAGACAATCTAATTATTTTGTTGGGATTTTCTACAAAATACTCATTAACCTTCTGTTGTTAGTCCTAAGGATAATACCCTAGTGATCAAAACGACTCACATCAGATCTATGGAATATCCTAATAAATCAAAGTAAACTTCCTTGCTGTAGATACTTAATTTTTTCTTCAAAATCGGAGGAACTACTCGTAGTGCTAATTACATAAATTGGTTTTTCGCTCCTGTTCGTGATCCTTTATATATTTTTTTTCTATTTTTCCTTTGGTTCTGGTTGCCTTTCCCTGAAGAAGCCAAAAAGCAGAAACCCCCGATCGGCAAGTACCAGCTTTATTTCTTCTGATTTCCGACAAACTTCTCATGGTATAAATCAAATTTTTCGTGAAGTTTTTCAATGAAATATTAAATAAACTCTATTTAATTAAGCGTAAAACCCCCCTCAGAATAAAGTGTATCAATAACACGAGAGAGAACTTAATACTTGACATTTTAAATCACTTAAAGCAATTGCCGAAAACGATACGTTATCCCAAAAACGGTTATGTGACACAGACATGCACTATAGATTTCTCTTCGTAGAGTTAGAGAGAGAATTCGTGTCGGACAGTGCAACTTCCTACAATAATTATCATAAAACGGATGAAGCGCTCATTCGCCGACAACGAGGGAAAGAGAGAAAGAGAGACTCGCGGATTACGGGCATTACGTTGCAACAATTAAACGTTTATAATGGAAGTTGATGAGACGGTTCTGCTGGATTTAAAGACCGTGTGCTTTACTTAAGTACTGCCCATTCTCTTAATTGAACGACGGGCTACGATGTGTTTTTTCCTTTTTTGCTGCTTTAAAACTCAAAGGAAGCGCCTTGGCATGCGGTTCGACAATATTTTTTTTCCTTCTCAAATCTATTGTTGGGTGTAACGAGGTGATTAAACGGTTTGAACTTAAGGGTATTGGTGTTAACGATAATGATGATATCTTTTTTCTTAATTCAAGACACTTACTTTACTGGGTGTAAATTTAGCAAAAAAACCGGTAAAGCAATTGCAAAACAAAAAGCCATTGCCGAGCAAAGAAAGACGAAATGATGTAAATTTAACTTGTTGCATTTATCTTAAAGTAAGACTTGTGAGGGGTGGTTTGCTTCCTTCAAAATAAAAGTATCACTTTTTGGCATTCTGAGGTTAAAGTTTTGTTGTCAGATAGTCGTTCATCATCAGACATATGCGTCCTGTAATCATTGCCCAGCTTCCAATCTGTTGTAATCTCTAAATAATCTCTTTAATAATCGCCCATATCTTTGTACAGTATGTTTTGTGCTTTGAGAGTGTTTGGAAGATCTGAATAAAAGACATCATTAAGTCTTCCAAAAGCTGACCATGCCAACGATATTATTCGAGATAAATCTGCTTTTGAAGTACCTTTTGATAATCCCATTTTTTGATCTAAATAGTCTATTCGTTCTAGTGTGTAATTTTTGTTTGTCTTGTTTGTTGTGTTCAATTTTTTCGGTATTTGTTTTAAGACCTACGTCCTTTGAATTCTGATTTGGGTTTATTATCATTTTCTGTAAATCCTGCTTTGGATATTTTTTTTTAGGAAAAGTCAATCTTATTTTTAAAGGGGTAACTTTTTAATAAAGAGACTGTGACTCTTTACTAGAGAGTGAAATCACTCCTAAAATCGAAATATCAAGATGACTCGTGTCATACCTTATTTTAAAGCCCTTTTTTGTTATTATAAAAAAGGGAATATTCTCAAGTGCCCTTAACTTAAAAATAGACGAAAATAAACCTAAAATACACCTTTATGCCTGCAGTATTTTCTTATGACGTTTCTTAATAGTATTGTTACCTAGTCGTATAATATAAATAAAAACAAAATTAATAAAATGCAAACAGAAGTACCTTTAAAGAATTTTAATTATTTGATTACTAACTAATATTTCTTTACTTGAGTCTTTTACGTATAGAAGTACTGTATTAGCAATGGTTTATTCTACTGCAAATAATGTTGAGATAATAGAGTTTTTCTTTCGACAATTGTGCCAATAAGTATTTAATAACCTTTATCCAGAAAAAAGGATCAAAAGAAAATACGTTCTAGAATCAGTGGCTAAATTTAGGGAAACTGGCAGTGAATTAATTGAAGGCGGAACCCATTCTAATGAAGATTAAGTCATTTACCAATAAGATGGAGCACCTGGGTTGCAAAGAGAGTATCCTTTATGAAATGGCCAGCTAGGTCACCTGATTTGACACCACTTGTTTGGAACTAAATTTTACGCTACCCAACCAGAAACTTTGGAAGAACTTCGCCAAAGGATCATAAATCAGTGTCAAATCCTAACAAATGAAATTCTAAAATGTCAAACTTCGTTTTGAGTAAAAGCTTTATTCTTATATGGTATTAGGCGGGGCTCAATTGGGCTAAATTGACCTAAATTAATAAACTTGTTATTTAAATGACATAAGGGTAGGTATTTCTATCTACGTTTCACTGGCAGTAGGCAGTTATTTCTTGCTTTTTTTAATTTATTATGAATCAGGATCAAATAATCTTCTTAGAATTTTAATAAGTTGCCACTATTAAAAAAAGGCCTCAATCACTTTGAAGTATTAAGTCAAATTAAGAAAAAAATTATTAGAATTAGGTGATTTTTGGCGATTATAGTTTAATAAAGAATTTATTCTAAGATTAAAATTTAATAAATTCTAGGGGTTATACCATCCCTTCGTAAGGGACTGTAGTACTAAAAGCTTTTTTTATAAACAGGCTTTTATCCAGAGTCTTTATCCAGATAAATCATAGCAGCTACTTCAAACTTGGCAGTCGTATTCAGAATTAAAAGACCTTTAAAATAAGATATCACACGACCCTTCCTTCTATTGAAGATTTTAGGGGTGATTCCATCCTCTTCTAGAGGGTTACTGGCATTAGGGAACCTTGCTCAGTTAAAATTGTCCCCTTCGAAAATAAAATGAGGTTTAAAAAAAAATTCTCACCGAAAATGCTTTTTATTTGTTTTTGATGGGTCGTCCTGTATATATTTTTAATGAAAGTTCTGTATTGATGGTCTGCCCGGTATTTACTTAAAAACAAACACTTTAAAATAAACACTTAATAAATGACAAATAGTCAAGACTAATTGGCCTGTAATTACTGAATTCTGTTTTTTTTTAATCTCTTCACTGGTTATATCTGGAATCTCTTCTGAGCCCACATTAAGATTAACCTCGCGGTTGAGTCACTTTGCTCTCATATAGTGTTCGATCGAGGTTTTCTATTATTCCTATTATTTATTTAATTCTGGTGACTTCGATGTGACTGCAAAATTCTCTTCACATCATTAAATTCACAGTTTACAGTCGTTACAAGAAATCCAGTAGCTCATATCTCTTCCAGTTTTCGACCATCTGGCAAACGGTCCAAACGAAATCACCTATAATGTTACATTAGACACTTATAAATCCCTGCACTATACTAAATTTCCGTATTCAAAACGTCCATTTTGTTCTTAGGGCGTAACATAAGTCAAGTATCCGTATCGTTATTTAAGGTCGGTAAATAGGGTCTTTAAATTTACGAGCCAGTTTACGCGAATGCCACCTTTTAGTAAAGGTTGGCTTGCTCCAAGGCTCGCACGTATTAAAGTGTCAAGTTGTTCGCCTCTTTGAAATATCTTTTCTCTCTTTAGGCCCTGCTGTCTCTTGCAAAACTGAGGGGGTTGGTATATAAGAAAAAAATCCCGGTAAAAGTACGACAAAACCAGGTGTTAGCATAAATGTTTATTTATTAAGGCCGCGAGGTGGAGGCGAGAGAGAGAGACAAACAAGTAAATTTGTTTTTCTTGTATATTGGGTTTTTTTTTCATATTACAAAGAAGCTATTTACATACCAAAGTAAAATACAGCAAGAGTAACAAGTATGCCTGTATTCTGAATAAAAATGTCCAACTAACTTGTCGGATCAGTAATTAGTATTTCGCTCATCCAGATTCAAACAAATTTAAATGATTGATCCAGTACATATGGGCCTATAAACTTTTTATTTTCCTTTTTTTCTTAGATCCATCTGATATTCT
Source organism: Anthonomus grandis grandis (assembly GCF_022605725.1). Classification (NCBI taxonomy): domain Eukaryota; kingdom Metazoa; phylum Arthropoda; class Insecta; order Coleoptera; family Curculionidae; genus Anthonomus; species Anthonomus grandis. Next base: position 23,356,485 of record NC_065556.1, on the reverse strand, counting down.
TATGTATTTATTTGAGTACATACTGCCTTTTTTCGGTCTTTTCCTTTTGACGCTAGCCTTCTGAATCTATAGCGAAAATCAGAAAATTAAATTGTTTTTTGATACCCTAGGGTTTAAATCTTCCATTCATTAGATAAATTTAAAGAAAACTCTAAAACCATCAGAAGCTCCTGACTTTGGGTTCTCAGTCTATTATAAACGCTCAAGATAACTGAGTTTTGAATTTTAGAGAAGTTTCGTCTCTATGCCAAAAATTACCTCTTCTGAGACATTTCATTCTCCTGCAGAACCTAGCATAATATTTGATGTATTAATATTTGAATATCTTGAAAACCTAATGATTCTAGCTTTCTGAGTCTGCAATAAAAATTGTACATGCACTAATCAGCGTTTTGAATTTAGATAAATTTTGTAAATGATTAATTTTTGAATGTATCGAATGTTCTTTAGCATTCCGAAGCTCTAATAAATGCTCGAGATAATTGAGTCCTAATTGTTGGAGAAATTTCATTTCTGATCCAAAAATTACCGCTTCTGAGATATTCTTAAAGCACTTTAAATAGCTTCAAAGCCTATTTCTCTCATTACTTCGAATGCCTGGAAGAAAATTGAAGAGTACTTCAAAAGCTTTGAACACGTAACAAATGATTGTAGTTACAAATAATTGCTTTAAACGCCTAGGCATTTTTATTTCTATGTCTGTCAAGCATTAAAAATAGTTTTTCTTGCTTTCTTAAGTCACTTAAATTACGATTAAATTAGAAGAAAAAGGAGGAGCGAAAAAGGCAAAAGAAGAAGAAAGACGAGGAAGACAAGCAATTAGACATAAATTACTTACCTACTGCTTTAGATTTATCCTGGATTTCCTGAACTGAAGATATTCCTCTCTAATAATTCATCGATTTAAATCTTAGCTTCTGATTAGGTTTATTAATACCATCTTACTTGGTATTAATCTCTTATTTATTACGGATTCGTTATCATCAGAAAAATGGTCTCTATAAAGCTTAGACAGTGTTAGACTTTTCCTGAATTTGCGATAAATCTTTAGTTGATTGAGATATCTCAATAGAACATCCTCTCAAACTTCTCAGTTCTTGATACAACCTATGCACCTAATATCCCTATATATCAATTTTTAATAGAAATATATTCCGAATATCATTACAATTATTCTGTCTTGTAAAGTCTTGCTGATATCCATGAAAGCTGCAGTAGTACGCATTTCATGATATGTTCCATAGAGTACTAAGAAAAAATCTGATATAGAGACGTAATATAGATGATGAATGAATGGTTTAAGTCAGACTAGACATTGAGGATATTTGTGGTAACTATTGAAAATAACTGCTGGACTGGAGAGCTTTTTTCAGAATAATATCAGTGGATTTAGATAGTGCAAAACCAGGTCGATGATTAGATTAAACATTATTAACTTGAGTCTTCTCAGCAAGGTGTTCGAGGACATAATAATAATGAGGCTTCTTTTATTCAGTAGCTTTGAAAAAGTTGTCTGATTTATGACAAGGAAGGAGGTGAAGAATATTGAATGTGCGAATATTCTTCTTCTTCTTTAAGTCTCTATTCTTCCGAATATTGCAAATAGGCCAGCAATCATCAGCAAGTCTAGCAACGTCCTTTCTGATAATCAATCCCACTCCTGGGATCTAGAAAGATAGTTTCTCAAAAGAATTAATGAATGCTTTGAAAAGTTATTGATAATCTCATTATTGTTCACTTCCAGGTTTTCTTCCTTTACCTTTTGGAGGGCTAGAGCTTGACTTTTTCGACTATAAAACTTTTCCTATTTAATTGTTACTTTTTACGTTTAGTTCACATCGATAAAAACGACATAGTAAGAAGACGTGGCCGATTTTATAAGACTCGTTAAAACGTAAAACAAACGAAACTAAAGCAAAAGTAAACCGCCCCAGCATCGAAGAGCAAAGTTGTTTTCTCAAGGTACAAAGGCACATAAAAGGCGGCGAAAAACAATAAACACCTTAATAAAAGTTCGAAAAGGAACATAATTCATTTATTTATTCAAGAGAAGCGCTCAGACAACAGGTTAAATACTGCAAGTGCAATAAAACTTTATGCGCTATAATGAGAACAGATTCTAACTGTTGTTGTTCTTCATACTATCAGATGGAAACTTTCTTAGTTCTCCGTTGGTCTTTGTTCCCTCTTTTATTCGTTTATCTTGTATTTATATTAAAAGAAACGATTTCTATTTAAAAAAAAACATTAACGGGCTTATAAACGCTTTCGCCAAAGCCATTAAGGCCTTATTTAACGTCATTTACACTAAGTTTATCGATTGGCTAATTGGTTTTTAAACGGAAACACCGTTGTCAAACGCAGGTGTTAATTGGAATTGAAAATTGATATTTTTTTATTTGGTTCATCCAAGCAACGGGCGCCATTAGCGGCTACGTAAATTAATTAGCGTTGTTAAATTTGCACTACTTAAAGTGTGGCTAGACAATATCAAATTATTGACTTATTAGAGTCAGTTTAGGGTTAAAATAACTGTTTTTTTCTTATTTTAAGTGTATTAAGTGTATGTAAAAAAGTGCACAAATAGTTCAGAAATAATTTGTAGCGTTTTTTCCCATTTGTTAGGTGGGAACTAAATACGTACTCGATTGCACAAAAATAGTCAAATAATTTATTTACACACTTACACTTCTAAACATGATATTTCAATACAATTACTTATGTCTGATTAAATGATTAAAATCTCGCGCCAATATTCAAAACTTTACTTACTAAACTGAAAACTGACTCTCAGCGGCGACGCGGCTCCTTATATACTCGGCTGACTATTCCGGAAGATTCACTGATCTTCGAGACGTCGTGCAGTATGTCATTTGTGTCATTCCAGAATGACGAAGAATCAGCTGGTGTTTACAATATCGTTACAAATTGTAAAAATACCTTATTGAAATCATTGTAAGACCGGCTCTGGAAAAAAGAAGAAACATGGTGATAGGTCCAGGTCATGTAATGAACAAATTGCAAAAATGCCTCAAAATTCAATTAAGGGTAAAATAAGAAGTTTTGATGGAAAAATGGATTTTCATTAGATATAGAGTAAGAGATATCAGACACTACAGCCTTAGATATGTTTAGTTTTTAAGTCAGATCACTTACGGTCAATAGGAATACCATTTTTCACCGTATTTTTATACAATTATATATTTCTGATTTAAATCTCAATCTTTCAAAAATTCCATGCGTGTTTTGTATAGTTTCACATCCAATTATAATTCTATTTCTTAGTTTTTCTAGTGTCACAATTGCTGTATGAAGAAACAAATGTTTTTAGGTGTCCCCGCAAATAAAAATCTAGACTGTTTAGATCAGGTGATCTAGGTGGCCAAAATTGTGGTTCACGGCCTATCCAATCATTTTGGTAGGCTCTAGTTCACAAGCCAATAAGCTAAAGTAAGCTGGAGAAGCATCATACATAAACCAAAGTTCTTGCCATAACATTTTAAAAAATTTAAGGAAGATTGTTCAATAAGGCGTCCTGGTAAAAAATGGTCGCATTAAATGATCGGATACGATACCGATCTAAATGATGAGTGAATATTGTTCCTGAAAATGTGTCTCTGCATTCACATGAGGGTTTTACTGAGTCCAGTGATGATTGTTATGAAAATCGGTTACAGGACATTGGTATCGTAATAAGGAATTTCCGTTACTTTTTGAAGATACCATCTACAAAGTTGCGTACGCGGCTTATAATCTCTAGGAAGCAATGCATGAATCTTTTGTATGTCTTATGTATTGTAGCAAATGTTTAATACCATATCAATTTTTTGCCTAGTTGTAGTTATAGTATCGCCTACTAGTAGATCATTTTCCTGGATCCCTGGAAGTCAGCTAGGCGACGATGCCTTACGAATATTTTTCTATCTGGAATTTTTCTATTACATTTTCCTGGAAGGCTACTACTAATTTAAGTGTGTATTCCTGGAGCTACATATAATATGAAAAATGTTAATTAATTAATTCCACTTTAAATTGTAAATTGATGGGACATAATTAAGTTAAAAATATTCCTTGAAAAAATCTGTTAATTAACCAATAATTTATTTTACTATTAATGACATCAAACAGTCACAGTTAGAAGCTAAATTATCCTTAATTGGTTCAATAAAAACGTGAAAACACGTGATCGTTCATTAATATCCCAAACTTTGTCAATAATTATGGTGGATTTTTAGTTTCAAATTTATACATTTACTTTTAACGTCAAGGGTATTCACGTCAGAACGTTTGTTCTAAAAATTCCCAATTGGTAGGTGAATAGCAGAAATTAAAAGTAAACAAGTTTTATGTATGATTTTTTTTATTCCATGCTGAATATGTAGGCCCCACTGACCTACTCTCGATATACATGATCTTTCGGCAAAAATCGAAGAAAACTCAATGCACAGGCCTCCGTTGACAAATATTCGTAATAAAAGTTTCAGTTACGAGTTCTGAACTTCCGGAACTGGGTTAAACCCTTAAATAAAATATGGATAAAACCGATACGGAAACGGTCTTAATAATTTTGTTTCTAGGTATTGGGTGTTACAGTTTTTTATACTGTGAGTCAGAAATTCATGAATTAATTTAGAACTCTTGTCACATAAATTATAATGCGTCCCTGTAGATATATACATTAGTATACAGATCTCTTTAATAACCCTATATAACAGGACTTATATTATAAAGTTATGGATTACATATTCATGGGAATTCAAGCGTCTTAAACTCTAATATTTATATTTGTATAGAAGGATCACTTGACAGCAATAATGTTCGGCGATTTCTCTAAAACTCTCGACTGTGTAAATCATCATAAATCTTAATTAATAAGTTGCAACCATTATTTAACCATTAAAGAGGAGTTCCTTACGTTTCGAATGACTTAAGTCAGAAAATTCAATTTTTCACTTATATTTTCATTTCTTCCGGTCGTAAAAATTTTCCTATAAGTGTGAATTTTTTGTTTTTCCAGGCATGAGAATTTTTACCGAGATTTTGGATTTAGTTTTAGCGTTAAAATTTGTTGGTTTTTTTCTGGCAGGAAAATTTTCATCAAATTTCCAGGCCAAGCATTTTTGAGTTTCAATTTTCTTTTTGCCGAAACAAAATGAAATTGCCCATCAAACTTTTTAAATTTAATAATTTTTCCATGTGCCAAAATTTTCTCAAAATTATCAATTCCTTGCTATTACAGACACAATTTTTTTTAAAAAAGGTCAATTTTCAATTTTTTCCTGCAACGAACACTACTATAAAATTTTTTGAATTTCATATTTTTTCTGGGTAAGAAAATTTTCCAATAGATGAAAAAACAAAATATTTGCCTATAATTGGGCAAATTATGATTTAAAAAGAATTATCTTACGACGACTTTTGTACCTTAAGTACTTAAATACACTAAACTCATATAACAGAAATACAGAAATTTAAAATACAAATCAACAGTCTATCTTAAATTTTTTAATTATGGTGATATGTACATGTTTCATGTTACAAACGCAATTTGTGCTTTTATTCTGTTATCCGAGGATAATTCACAAATGATGTTTCCTTAATTTTTTTTTTGTCAGGCGTGAATATCGTCACAATTTCTTGATTTTTAAATTCTTCTATGCGCGAAAATTTCCCAAAAATTGTCAATTTCATATTTTTCCAGTTGTGAGAATTTGAGTTGAATTAAGAACAAGATTTTGAGTTTCAGTTTTTTTGTCGGGCGTAAAGTTTTTACCAAAAATGATTTTCTGAATTGTCTCGTTTTTTGGAGTTTTAAATAATTTTCCAGGCGTTAAAAATTTCAACGCATTTTGTATTACCTACATATTATTACAATTAGGTAATACAATTTACAATACATCCGTAATTAGTAGTAGTATTTTACTTAATAAGGCTAGATAATATTAGAGAGATAATATTTGGTTTTACTTTTTAAGACATTGTTGAATCTGTACAGATTTCTGAGACGCATATAGCCTATGTTTAATTTGTTCTTAATGTGTGTCTCAAAACAAAGGTTACAATTTAAAGTCAATCCTAATATCTTCACTTCATTTACAACTTGAATTTTTTCTCCATTAATCTCAGTATTTATAATTTCATATAAGTGTCTCAGAATTATTTTATAAGATTTATATTTAGAAGGGTAAATTTTGGAAGTTATGCTCATAAACTATGTTTAGTATACTCGATATAATTTTTTGCTCAGAGAAATTAAAATTTAATGGCACGTATATCTAAGAATCATCAGCATATTGTTGTAATTTATAATGTTCAATACAGTTATGCATATCCGCAACATAAATCGAAAATAAAAGAGGATAAATAATATGGAGCCCTGAGGAACACCAATTTCCAAGTCAAGATATTTTGAGTGCTCCAAACTTCAATTGTTGGTTTTTAATAACACCGAAAGTGATCTATTTTTAAGATAGGAATCAACAAAAGAAACTGTGGATTCGGAACAACCAAAAAATCCTAACTGTGCAAGGAGCATTGCGTATCACTAGTGAAGTGTGAAGTCGACTCTATATGAATTTAACGTAATTTAAATAGAGTCAAAGGCTTAATTACAAATAACAAAATCAATAAGCTGTTCTTTTTTTCTTTATTATTAACTGCGATTATTGCTTTATAAAGTTAATATTTCCCTCATCTTGTCTCGTTTAACATAAGCCATTTAGAAAAATAATATTATAAATGCCTCTTACTTAACAATAGACCTTTTGAAATCCGGAGGGGATCTCATTTCGACAAGCCAATTATAAAATAAGATTCTGTCTATGGGCTTTCGAAAATCGAATCGCTTTAAACAATAAAGTCGGAAAGTCTTTCGGCTCCCGGCAGCTCAAAAGCCTTCCATCGAGTCTCAAAGAACTCGGCAATAAAAGCTTCATATTAAGGGCCGTCCAAATGTTCTCGATAGCTTTGAACACTGACTTAATACTTTTATCGCGCTTTCGGAGCGCTGAACACTCTTCATAATAGCTGTGTTGCTGAATTGGGCTCGCCCCATTTCTCAGCGTCTTTTTTTATTTTAACATATTTATATTTTCGGCCTTTTTCATAATCTTTTATTAAGGCAATAAGAGGAGTTCGCTTGGCTCGTGTACATTTTTTAGTAAACCGAAACACGGTGTTAAATATACAAAAATCCGTGCGGTAGCTACTTAAGCTAGTTATGAAAGTTTCACTTTACATAAACGGATTTTTATAGATACGGCCTCGTAAAAAGGATCGTAAAATTTCATGTGCTTGATAATCTGCCCGCACACAATGATACGTTGTATATATGGCATGATTCCTATTATCGTATTGCACATTATTGTGCCGTATGAAATTTAACGGCTCTAGTTTTTGGGATTTTTCAAAATGTTCTTTCTCTCGCGTTATGAATTATTTTCATTTTGTATGCGTTCGCGGTATGCCGTTTTTTTTTTAAATAGTTTTTGGTGCCCACTTTTGGGTGCGGTTTTGATTTAAAAATTAATTGAAATATCAGCTATGCATTTTTTTTTAGAGTACTACAACAACAGATACGAATATAATTTGAAAATGATAAGTTGATTTATGTTATTTAATAAAGGCCCTAACGTATTATTCTAATTGCCTATTTTTTTCCCTGCATTAATGTCTTCTTTTTAAATTATTAATGATTCAATACCTCACTTTTTGACTATAAAAACTCTGCCAACATCTATACTTCTTCCCCAAAATATAATATTACATTTGAATATAGAATAGATATTGATATTTGAAAAATACATTCAAAGCATTCTCAGTATGTAACATGCAGAATTGACTTTATTGCAGAGAGTTGAGTTCAATCACGATTTTTATCAAATTATATACAGAGACAGTACTTTGCCATTAAGAGATACAGATTCTGAAAAATATTTGTTTTTGGGTTTGGATTTCAAGAAGTTCTCATAGCGCAGACTCAATCACCAACAGAGTTGTGTCATCTGCAAAGGTGAGAATTGTTGTCTTATATTTGACTAGCTAAGCTATTTATGAAAAATATGAAACCGTGTGTGACACCCAGATTAGGCTCTCCGTCGTTCGAATATTATGTCACATTAGTTCATTTAGTTTCAATTAATATTCGTTTTCTAGGCTCCTATTTTTCAAGCAAAATTTTGTGCTAAATGCTGTCAAAAGCCTTTGAAAAGTCGAGAAATATAATCAAATTCCACGACAACGTGATGTCCATTTAAGTTATGCATGCATAAAATTATATAATTAAATTCTTACTGTCTTTAAGAGTCTTATCAAATCGCTCTAACTTCTCAATTAATACTAGTAATTATTATATACAAGTGCCTTTGACATGTCAAAAAATATACCCAAAGATCCATTTTCTGTGCAGGGAAAGAGATCAGTCTAAGTTACAAATTTTATATTATTTATTATATTAATTTATACTATATATTATATTTAATATTATAATATTTCGTCGTTGAATTAATGGGGAATGAGATATTTACGAAAATATGCCAGGCATGACCAATTATAAGGAATGAGTGTCTAGCGCAAAAGATAATTTTTCTGCGCTAGACACTCATTCTCATAGCATATTTTTTTATTAATATTTTGTTAAATCTATAAAAGAAACCATGTTCCACCACTAAGTTCCTGAGCAGGAAGATACAATAATCTAATCGCTATCTACGATTTGTTTTTTTATCTCTAAATCATGAATTTTTCTTCTGCTTTTGATTCCTTCTGATAATTGATTTTTCCTTGATTTCGTTTTTTATTAGATTATTGCTTTTAGTTTATGCAATTCGCTAATTTTTGTTTTACTTTAGGAAAATGTTTTCTTTGCCATTGTTCTGTTCATTTTTCGTACTAATTTAAATTCTTTGTATACAACTTTTCCAATTTCTGCCTTCTTCGTTCTTCCAATTTCATCTCTGTTATTCTATGACACTTCTAGAAAAGTGATTTTATTTCCTATCCAATCATTTTGCTATTAAATCTGGACCTGGATGATTGATTACATGTGAATCATACATTCTTCTTCGGCCTGATGACTGATTCCTTTTTATGGATTCTTGATGAATTTCCTATATCTGATTTTGTTAACTGATTTCTCCGGTAAACCTGTTTTTTGACTAATATAGAACTTTTAAAATTTTCACGCGTAATAAACTCTTTAAATCAATTATTTTTATATAGATGCACTGAAAACAGACAATACTGTTATACAATGAAGGTTATTATTAATTTATAGGTGGGATCAAAAAAAGTCATACGGATTTTTCGATTAGGACCATTTATCATTGTTATATAAAAATCTCGTTTATTTTTCGATATATTTAAATGCGGTTTTCAGTCGTGTGATTTAGGGACATATCGGATGAAATAATATTTTTTTTATTTGTTTAATTAAGGAACAAAATTAAAATACTCATTTCAGATTATTTTGCTTTAACTTTGGCAACATCGTTTCGAGATGTCACTACGTCAAGTAGCAGATCCGTATTTCAGCTGATGAGTTGGATTTAGGCAAGATGCAACGTTGTCAAACTTTGACTGGAGTTTTAACTGAAAGAAAAATCGAAACCATAAATATTCAAGCGCAGAAGTATGACAAAGAAGCGAGTAAATAGAAATGCAAAGAAAAGCTCCTAGCAAATAAACCATTTCCTCGACGTAAACTTTTTCCTCCAGATATGCGTTTTCGTATTCAAAAATGTGCAAACTTAAAAGTTAAAAGAGGTAAACTTCGTTCCAAATTGCGACAAATAACAAAAGGAATCATAAATAAAACAGTACTTGTCAGTCGGGGATTTGTGTATATTATGTAAACACGCTCAGGATGCTTCCCCCGGATTCTTTTGTAGTGGATTTTTCTGCAGCAGCTACGTTTTCTTTTTTCCCCATTTTCCTTTCTCTTCTTATATTATTGTTGTAGAGGTAGCTTCGTTTTCGGAACAGTTAAAATATGAACGCAAATACTAAATAACTTTTATTTATTCTTCTTCCTTTATAGAATATAGTGTACTATTTTTTTTTCATTTAATGAACACTGTCCCATTTTGATTATAATTGCAAGGTATTACTAATTCACTGGTTACTGCGTTATTGATTTACTTGGTTTTTAATAAATGAAATATTTTATCAACATCCCTTATTTTTTGATAATCGCATGAAATTGCTTTTTTTTTGGTTTTTTGGTTAGTGGTATCTCTCATTTGAAAATAAGGCGTTCAAATAGCACACACAGGTTGAATAGAAAATTGAGTGATAAATAGTACAAAATATTAAAAGAACTTTGTACTATTAAAAAATTTGTACTGAAAAATCCTTGTGCGTACCCAAAGACCTCTTACCACCACGCAAATTCTTTAATTAACGCAATTTTTGCATCAGAAATTTCTTAGGGCATCGAGAAAATACAAAAAAGAATCAGCAATATTTCTGAATTTTTTAATCCAAATCGGATCTCTTAAGATTAGTTTATTGGTGGGTGTATTTTTATAATTTTCAGACACTGGCTTTTAAAATTATCGCCGTTTTTAACTAAATTTCACCTCTATATAACATATAAAGCGTTTAGAAGGGGTTTAAAATTTTTAAATGAAATTTTTTTTAAATCGTATTTTGAGTCACAAATTATCGGACAAAACCATAAAATCCAATATATTTGTCTTAAATTCTATAACTCCTCTTAAGTATCAATTTTTAATAAAACACTGGCTATTTCCTCTAGTTCTGTAAGATAAAATATTTTTTATATAAAACACATTTTATTAATTATAATATACATATTTTTAGTACTAAACTAAAATAACGTATATTTTCATCTGGCCCTCGAATATAAAAAACAAAAAATAACAGCTTAAATTTCATTATAATTTTTACAGAAAATATCAAAAATAATATTTTAATCCTCAAAATTGTGCAGTTTATTTAGAACGCCGTTAAATAAAATAAAGCGAAAATATTATTATCCCGATTGGTAGGGGCTTCAATTAATTAAATTTTGCGTTCATTTTCATTTACCATTTTACATTAATACACAAATTATTTATTTTCTCTTGCCTCGAATATCCATTTCGTTTATTATTGATATTTTTAAATGCAGGATTGCCGCAATTTCGGGATATAATCGCCAATAATAATAACAATCATTATGGTAATCTTTTTTAGGCTTAAGTAAGGATGGTTATTAAATTGTTACTATTTTTAGAACTAATTTATAATTTGAAAATTACGGAATTGAATGAGTTAACATCATTTCTAAATATAATGACTTCTTGTATTTTCTGAGATAGTACCAATAATGGTAGGAAACTGTTGCTTTTTTCTATATGCAATTGAGTGGTTGAAAAATAAAATGTAACTCCATCCTAGCCTCTTACGCAGAGATCTTAAAAAGGATAGTAATAGATTCATGATTTTTTTTTATAATTAGTTGGCAGTATTAGAAAATAAAATGCTGAAAATTATTTTTAGCAAAAACTTAATAATGCAAAAATCCGTGTATTTCTTTTAGTTTGATTAACCTCTACTTAGCTCCTTAAATTTACATGTTAGAACTATATCCCTGGTTAAACCCAAAATAGCAATTCTCTTTAAGAATAGGGCTTTACAAAATATAATAATTTATTTGATCATCTACCGGAACCGTGATGCTTTCAATGCACAAAACGTTTTTTAAATAACAAAAGCATTAAAAAAACGCTATTTATAAAGTAACAGGGCACACGGGTCCTTCTGTAACACAATACATCATTATCAAGTCTTTCCACTGAAACCTATAAACCGCAAAGCGGTACCCACGATGCGACTTCTTTTAAATCAGTTGCGCGTATATATTATTAAACCAATTTGAATTACTATATCTAAGTGCTTTTTAGTATACTCATCTCTTAAAATGATAATTTGGAAGGCGCCGACCTGCATTTATTTATTTTCACGTCTGTTTAACTGATGCAATCACAATTAAGCAGCCTTCAAATCGTCTAAGACAGACGAATTATGGCATAAAGATCAACGAACCATAATGAATTATCGCAGTAATGCCTTGCAGCAATGACATCATTCGTCAGATGCAAAATATGCTTTCTGCGAGCCCGAGTTCCCACCATTAATTTACTTTCAATAAGGAGCAATGCTCAGGTTTATTCGGCTCCAGTTTGTCGTTAATCATTAAAGATTAGAGATAGTTTATGTGCAGTTGTCGTAATGTATGCGCATTATGTCGAGAATAATTACCTAAAGTGTCTAAATGTTAGGGATGTGTAAATAAAAGGGGGAGAATAAATACGAGTTATAAAGGCTTAAGGGTTACAGAAAATTTTTCTAAAGTTACACCTGAAACTGTCAGTCGTTTTGTAGATATCAAAAGAGTTTGATACTTAAGTTTATCATTTTTTCTTATTCTTCAGCTTAGTCTTGTTTAATTAATGCTATTCACGTGATTTCCAAGTTGCTCTCAAAAATTCTTTTCATCTAGACCTTCAAAGGCTATTAAGAACAAATGAAAATTTTTACTTGGCATTATTTTCTCTTTAACTAAAGGTTAGCTTAGAAAACAAATTGATTAACATTTTAAAATATATTGATTAACATTTTATTCATACTCCAGTTTTATACCTTTAATTTTTACTTTCTTCTTTAATTTTAATTTTTTCATTTTTCAAACTTTGTTTAAACCAAGTAATATCTCAAGAAGCATTGAAAGATTGAAGGCATCATTTAATTATATATGAAATGGTGAGACCAAGGAAGACATTAACAAGAACGATAGTTAAGATGTAGCTGTTGCTTCTAATCCATGTTCCGAAAAGATCAAAAGTTCTTTTTGGAGAGATACTTCGAACCCTATAGAGTTTCTTAGTTACTCCATCTAGAAAATTAGTCCAACCTCAGTATTTTTTTCTATTTCATTATAAGAAAGTGAGTTATATCCCAAGAAATATTGAAAGATTGAAGAAATCACTTCATTACCTGAATGATAAGATGAGACCAAGTAAAATATCAATAAGAACGACTATTAGCATGAAGCTCTTGATCCTAATCTATGTTCTGAAAATATTAAGGATTCTCATTGGAAAGATACTTCTAACCCTATAGAGATTTTTAATCAGTTCACCCAGAAAGCAATTAGTCAAATCCCAGTATTCTTTTTTCTTTCATTTTAAGAAAGTGAGTCATCTCCAAAGAAACATTGAAACATTGAAGAAATCAATTCACCATTTTCATCATTTCATGATACTTTCAAGATATCAACAGGAGCGACTATTAAAATGAAGACCTTTATAATGAAAATATTTTCAAACTAGTAACAACTCATTCTGCTAACAACCCACCAAATTCAAACTGAAGGAAGATTCAGACCCCGTGATTAAATTACCAAAAGCCAATCTATTAATAGGGAAATTATATATGCGGAAGATATTTTGCCTTTTGCCCCAGTTACCATCAAAGCACACTTCTCAATAGATACAAAGATTGTCAGGATGAAACTAACTCTATACCTTCATCTTTCAGCTCATATTATACAATGCAAAATAGAGGTTGATCTCCAGTCACATAATAATAATGTACATATGATAACAACACACACAATCTCACAAAGGACCTTTTTTACTTTTTATTTCTCTATTTTACTAAGACCAGCAGTTAAGTTAAGATCAGATCAGTGCCAACTCTCCTATACCCAATTCTCTAATAAGGTTATAGATTCTTTAGATGGAAGATCTTTCCCGCTTCTCAAATAGCAAAATACATATTTCTCGAGATATCGATGAGAAAGGAGATCAAAATTTTGATGAAAGACACATAACAAGGCAAGGAATCAACATCTTTAAGAGAACCTTAGGAAGGCATTAATAAAACAAAATTGCAATGGTCTTTCAATGTGTCTTCTAAATATGGACAAAGTCTCATTATAAAACCCAAAGAATATTTTATTTACTAAAAGTTCTTTAACTTTATCTTCTTATAAACTCTGAACAAATTCCTGAAAAATATACAAAGAACTCAGAGTCAAAGTTAAGGCCTAGCACCAACACTACAACCTATACCTCAAGAAAAGGAGTCTTTCTATTAGTGCGTTATAAAGTAATGAAGTTCTTAAGTTGTGATACCATAGATGCTTAAGATACATATATAGATCAGGTACCCATCAACCAACAGTACACCAGTACTACCATCGTCTTGTTTTTTCATTGAGCTAAAGTTTAAGGGCTAAATCCATATGTTTGCCTATGTTTTACGTTACCAGTTTTATTTATTTTCTATTCAGTCTTTCTATATTAAACGTCATCTTCTGCTCATCAGTGTGGCTTGAAAGATTCAGAAGGTAAATAAGAACCTTTTCGCGTTTTGTTGGTTTTTGTTAATTACTTTCTTTTTAACTTCTAATATCGAATTGATAAAAAAAATATCGATCTTGAAAATAGGTTATAAACTATAGATTTGATCGTTAAACATCATATAAAACCATCACCTCTTAATATTTTAAATCTGAATAGCTTCTCTTGTTTTCCTGCTGAACTCTTGATGGCTAGAATAGATTCAGAAGAAGATATCTCTTCTCGTTTTTTTTCTTCTAATATTAAATTGATGAAAAACATATCGATTAAGAATGTTAAAGCTCGTTTTTGGATTAGAGGTTATAATCTATAGATCCCATCGTTAAACGTCAAATAAAAGCGTACCATCATCTGAGTTTTATCCCCATCCGATATTACCGTTTCCAATCTTTTATATTAAATTTTCGCTTCCTAGTGGCAATAAGCAGTTGGCCGTAGCTACTGTCGGCCGTCGTAAAAATGGGTCAGTTATTTTCCTGACACTTTTCTTGTTTATCAGATAGATACGTCTCCGAGTAATACCGTTCCAATATGTGTTTTTGATTCCCGTTACCCGACTCTCTCTCTCTCTCTCTCTCTCTCTTTCTTTCCTGCTTTCCCTGGAGTTTCCCGTTTCTCGATTTATTTTCCTCCTTGATTCATATAGACGTATTCGTTATTATGTGTTTTGCTGGTGACAAAGTATAGTCAAAGGCGCTATATTACAAAGGTGAACCCGGTTTATTTGACGGAAATGGGGCTGCATTATCTTAAGCCGCTCGTATATTGGGAAAGTTTCGGGAGGAGTGTTTACAGTTCCTTATCTGGGTATTTTTTTGGTATTTAGATGAACGAGTTACTTGTTCTTAAATTCAATGTTCTCCTCACTTAATTTAATACTACTAATTTAAAAAATAGTTTGCCTACTCCATCTTTAGAAATTAGTTTTGTTTTTGATGAGAGATTACAACTGAAAAAATTATAACAACTTAGACTGAAAAAAATGCTTTAATTAATTTAATAAAAATTTATGTCTATTTTTAGACTATATGGCGTTTTGAACCTTTTTCCATCTAAAATATAAAACACTCTTAACAAAAGCATATATTTACCCATACCGTTACGCAGCTAACTACCTTGATACACAAACTCGTGTTTACTCTCTTATTGAGTAAACTGGAGCATCAATGGCATTTTCCTTTGTACTTTATATATTGAACATATATAGGCACCTTATAAAAATTTCTCGTAAATAAACTAAGTAGATTTTGATATTAAAAATTGAGTTTAGAGCACAATAACTATATTTTCAGCTTCTACCGGCTCTTTTATTAGACTTTTAAATTGTGGACTGAC
Organism: Anthonomus grandis grandis; assembly: GCF_022605725.1. Classification (NCBI taxonomy): domain Eukaryota; kingdom Metazoa; phylum Arthropoda; class Insecta; order Coleoptera; family Curculionidae; genus Anthonomus; species Anthonomus grandis. Next base: position 23,340,781 of record NC_065556.1, on the reverse strand, counting down.
TGTCTGCAAAAATCTGAAGAATTACCATAAGAATTTAATCTCGAGCGTATAGTTTACACTTGTGAACCCGTTCAGAGTGCCTCTTTACAATAGAAGTTCATACGAGGAAACCGCAATATTGGAAATGGGACCAGACAGCATCGATATTGCCAGTATTTTTCAACCGAATAGCTTGTGTCTTTTTTTTTTTGGGAATACATATGAAGAAAAAGGGGCAGGAAATAAGTTTTTTTTTAATAAGAATATTGGGAAAACATATTTTTCAGCAGGTTCTTTTTAATAGGATGGCATGTTTATGGGAAGTAAATTCTTTTATTTATTTAGGCATTACAGTTGTCAAATATTTCATAAAGAAAAGCTATATATAAAAATATAAATAGCTTTAATTGATTGTTTGATTAAAAACTAGAAAGCATTAAATTTTAAGGATAAATGGATACATTATACAGGGTGAAATACAAAGTATAAACATTTTATTTTAATGATGTCTTATATATTGTGAAACTGGTGTAAAATATCTATAAATTTATCAAACACACAGTTACACAAGTTAAAATTATATGTCTATGCAAACATTATATAGGATGAAATATAAAATATCTTAATTATGGTTTTTTTTATATTTGAAAATAATGTAAAATATTAAAAATAGTAAAAATACTATAATACTAACAATGTAAGTATGTAGGTATCTGTAATAATTAATAATCCAACGAAAAAAATTATTTCTTATAAAGGATGTTCAAAAAAATCTAGCACACCATTGAATTTTTTAACTTTTAACCAAATACTTGATTTATTTATTTTATTTTTCGAAAATACTTAATAACAAAAATTAGATTCTCAAATTCAGAAAATCGGTTTTTAAAAAACTTTTATTTTGTACAAATTTTGCGGTAGCAAAGCTATATGAATAGAAGTAAGCAATATTACTATTTTCTGGTATTTATGAAAACGCTTATACCACTTAATAGAATGCGCTTAAGCAAAAGGGCAAATTTTTTAAATGAAATGTAAGGAAAACAATTAAAATAAAATTACAGATATTGTTCATCTAACGAGGATTCTGAAATATCATTTTCATCCAAATATTGCTCTATTTCCTTGCCCCAATAAAGTGACTTTTTATTAAATTTTGAATTATTCCTGAGGTCGGATAATTTTGGGTCAGAAGTAATTAACAACGTTCTTAATTAAATTTAGAATTATTTAATTAAAAATATTGGGATTATCAGGGCGTTCCGTTGAAAGTCGACTTTTTTTACTTTAAAAGGCTATATAGTTCTAAATCTATTTAATTTAGAAAAAAACGATTTTCACTTTGCTATTTTAACTTTGTAAGACCTTTTCATCGACCTACATTTTATTAAATTCAGGTATCAAATTTTTGACAGTTATTTTGGCAAACAAAATAATTAAATATACATCATCGTAAAGGTGTTGAAAAGATAAGATAGGAAACTGAAAACCAGTTTTTTCTATGTTGAATAGATTCAGAACTATAGCCTCTTAAATTTAAAAAATGTCGATTTTCAAGTATTTTCGTTTTAAAAACATTTAAACAAATTATAACGTATGATAAAAAAATTACAAAACAGTTTTTCACAGATTTTTTGTAATCTTTAGATAAAAAGAATAAAAAAAATTGCCGTTTTTTTTTCCATACTATCGCTAATTAAATTTTTATTTATATTTTAAAATTTTGTTTATAGTTGCACTAATAACTAAAAAAAATCACCGTAAAAGAACAAATACTTATAATTAAGAAGGAAATAGGAAAATATTTTAAAACTAAAAGCCTTAATATAAACAAAAATATTTTTCTTTTTTTCGTACTTTTTTCTTGTGGAATATATAAATAAAAAAAATAAAAAATACTTTTATCGTCCTTTATAGGTATTTCCCTAAACATTACGCTATAAAACTTTTAAAAAATCTGTACTGTAAATTTTGAATTTTGTCCATTGTGCAAAACACTGTGCGTCGGTCGGTCTTTTATACAATTTTGATTCATGTGATTGTTAGTATTTAATAGGTAATTCTGGCATTAGCAGTAGTACATAAAAAAATTAGTGATACCTACATGGGTAATATTTGTATAGACTATAATCTAGATGCATAATTATATAAGCAACTCATACACATACACGTATGGTGTATAAATGGGATACAGGACTTATAGTAGCTTACTATTTATTTTTATTTTTTGAATCCTCTTATATAAACTACTACATCGTTTTAGACATTTTATAACATTATATAATTATCTTTTCTGTTTCAAATTTCATATCTTCTTTAAGGTTTTCTGTTAGGTTCTATTATTTTCGTAGAATTTGCGCATTGATATATTGATGTGATTTTTTACTGTAAGAGGGATATTGCAATATTCGCACATTGGTTATGTTGCCTTCTTTATGATAGGTGAATGTGTTAAATGCGTATGATCTATTACTAGTCTATTCCAGATCGTATTTTGTCTTCCCGAAGGGATTGAAGGACTTCTATGTGTTTAAATTTTGGTTTTAATTCATGGAGTTTATTATTATCTTCATACATATCCCATTCTAGTTGGCCAATTCTATCGAATATTGCTGACATATGGTTGTAAAGTTCTATTTTATGTGATTGATAATTAGAGCTGGTAGTAGATCAGCTAGCTTATTGGCCATCTCCTTTCCATTAATTCCTAAGTGACTGGGAACCCATAGGAAGTGAAATATTTTTGATCTTCTAGTTGCCGTACTGGTAAAATTTGCTAATTGCGATTTATTCTTCATGCTTTCAAGAAGCACTTAATGCATTTATAAAAATATTATTTTGGCCCCATTCATGAAGCTGATTTTGATCCATCAATCGTCACTGTATAATATTAAATTTAGATTTTTTCTAAAGAACCCCTTTGTATAGTTTTTCTTCCATCCCATTTATATCCCATAAATATCCGAAAAACGTAAATTTTGTTGTCCTATATACATCAGACCAATAAGTCTCTCGTACGTTTTTATAACTATCCAAAGGACTTCTATATTATCAACTTGGGATGGTCCCATTTGTGACCCATACGGTTCTGAAAGCACCTCCCTGGGACGCTCCAAACATTTCATGAGATGTAACGGGACATCTATCAATCCCTTGGATTTATTCTATATCCCATTTTTCCGTAATACGACCGACTTTTGCTAACTGAAAGGAATGGTTTATTTTGATGGTCTTGTTGACGTCTATTTGCTAATTGTCTAGTACCAGTCAAAATTGTAGATATAGCTCGGCAAAAAATTTTACATTATCCTTCATGGGTATCTGTATATTAGAAATTTGTAGGACATTTATTTTACTGCATATATGGATCATTGAGAATTTCTGTGCTGAAAACTTAAAGCCAGTTTGTCGAGACCATTCTATAAATTATTTAAGAGTATCTCAATGATTCTTTTTAGTTCTGGATATTAAGGATAAGTGGTAAATCAATAGGTCATCTACAAAAAGTCTATATGTTGAAGATAATACATGATATTTAATAAAGTCAATTGACAGAAGGGTTAATTTAGTAGGTACTGACTCTAAGGTATACCATTTTTAACTCGTAGGTGTTTGAGTATTGGCTTTTAAAGCGCTCTTTAGCAAAACGAGGAGAAGTTTAAATTACTGTATTATTTCATATTAATTTCCCAGTTATATCGTATGCTTTTCTTATGTCCAATAAAATTGCCAGTAAGTGGTTTTTCTAAGCAAGGGACCATTGAATATCAACGTCCAATCCACCAAAGTGGTCAATAGTAAATCGATTTCTTCTAAAGTCGTATTGATTTGGTGTAATCCTATTTTTGGATTCTAAAATCTGCGTAAAGCGGATATTTGCATTCTTTCTAAGATCTTGCATAGATGACTTGTTAGTGAAATTGATCTATAGTTGTCTATTAAGTTTCTTGGTTTGCCTGATTTACAAATTGGGATTACAATTGCGAGTCTGGAAATATATTGTTTTGCCATATATGATTATAGAATCTTAACAGGGTGGGAGTGCTTTGGTTATATCTATCATGGGAAAAAAGCATGATGAATAAAAAAAATGCGAGAAAAAATAACTATACAAGTCTCTCTTATTCCCCAATTTTTTTAAAGTCCGACAACACTGTAAAACTTCAAATAATTACACTCGACTGCATTCGATGCACGGGTCTTGGTTATAAATAATATTATGTGGGAATCTCGAACATCTGGTCAAGATTATGTTAATTTTTAAACTGTGGAGCGATACGAGCTGACGATGGCGCGTGGACAGAAGCAACTTGTTTCTTATAATCCCGGTTAAACTTGTTTTATGCCTATTATCACGATCATATTAAGTCTTCTGGTCCTGAAAGTAATTAATGAATGAGAAGCTAAGCACGTGGAAGATTTAATTGATTCTTAATTGGATTTATTTAATAAACAATGAGTCAGTCATTTAAATTGTTTATTACGCTTTTGTTATGGCAGTTTAAGTGATGTTTATGTTGATTGGTGCAACATTCATAATAAAATAGAAAGGTTTGGATTATTGTGCTGCAATATTTAAAGGAATTCGGATGGGTTTAAGCATAACTTTAATGGATGTTGGTGGTAATTTAATTTCAATTATTTTTAAAATGCATATTGCCAGTTGTTTATGGCACTGGGATACTTTTTCTTTCTTTGAATTTGATATTTAGTAAATTTTGAGGAAATGTGTGAAAAATGACCAATTTTGAAATTGTGCGTAATGGTTACAAAAAAATATGAAAATGTATTAAATTCTTTATTTCGAACTCACTGACTTGGTAAAAACCTATGTCTAAATATAATCTAAATCTATTATTAGTAATACCAGATTTAAATGAAAGTGTTATAATTGCATGCAGGAAAATTTTCAAATCAAAACCAAAAACTACTCGGGTCAGTTTGTATATTATTTTCAATATTTGCATTGTGAAACCTTTATGCCGCTACTATCGTAGGATATTCAGCTGAAGCCAAAGCATTTGCAAATTTATTTTGTTGGCAATCGAAGACATGAAACGATAATTTGCAGGCAAATTTGATTCTTTTTATTTACATATAGGTACTACCATCGACTTTTTTAATTCGCATGCAACTTTTCCAACAACCTTTATTAGACGAACTACATAGAATTCATGTGTTTGACATAATGCGCTAAAAAATTGAAATTTTTCCTAAATCAGCGAAATCGAACGTTTTTTTTTGAGAAAAATGATTAAAAATTCATCATTCAGTATTCAATTTAATGCTGTTTTTTTTTTTAAATTTATTTTAAAAAATGTAAAATCACAATGGCAACCTTGCAAACAAAAAAAAAAACCATCTCAATTCTCACCTCCGATCTTTTTTACAGCTGACTCCGATTATCGAGGTTTGTTCTGGCCTTGATACTGATTTCCGATATACGCCCGATGCGACGGTCCGGGACCGATGCGATGGTTCTTTATGGCATTTTAATGACCCTTCGTCCCATGTGTTGTATATTTTTATTTGACAAATACCGCTCGACTTAAAACTGACGTATATATAGGCTCTTAATCAATACCCGATAGGAGTTTAAATACTGGCGATGATATGTAAAAAAACTTAAATATAAAATTAAAGAACACTATGATTGTTGTACGTGTTACTTTGTGAAAGAATTGTTTGTCGATTTGCGCTTTAAAGGCTGTGAAATTATGTATGTTAAGCTTCTCACTTTTTGAAGCCTCTTCTTAGTGAAATTTGTCTGCATGCAACATTCTTCATCCTTGAACTCGATGAATACTACTTATTTAAGAAAGTTTGTTTATATTAAATATAATTTGAAGTTATTCAGTAGTCGAGATAAGAAGCTTGGACACAACACTGAATTCGCGCATTATTCTTGGACAAAAAAGCTACAAATGATACATAAAGTTGCATTTGGGACAGCAAAACACAAAATAATTTGGATCAAAACAGCAAACAATAAATAATAGATAATCCTGGTATTTTATAAACTCACGCCTGATAAACAAATTATAGAACAGTCCTGGATAAAATATTAAAAAAATAGTATGCGTTGACGCATCCAGAACGAACCCATAAGAATATAAACCAACCTGAGATTATTGTATTCCAAAAACGAATGATAGGGAAGTATTGCATTTAACGATGAATGATAAAGTTGGTGAACGATGAAAATAAAAATTCTACAATTAATTTATAGATTTTGTTTTTAAGCGAGCACGTGAGGAATATATGTCGTACTGGATATAATGTACCGAACTATGTAAAGACTACAGTGCAAATAGTCTTTTGGAATATGCAAGGTATCAAAAGTATCCAAGCTCTTTTGGTGAATTGCCACAAAAATTAAACGGCCCTTTTTGGAAGATGTTAAACATATAATGCTGTTTTTTTGCTTTAGTGATAGTTTTTATATTTTTAGAAGAAAACTTAAGAATTTACTTTTGGTGGTAAATGATGTACAGGGTGTCTCAAATTCGAGGGTGACCCTTGGGATCTCGGGAACTGTAAGAGTTACGGGGTCGGTTAAATCGAGGCAAAGTTGCGCAATTTGGAGCTTAATAAAATGACGTTTAAAAAATTTTAAAATTCCGGATACTTCCGGAAAAAAAAATCGAAATTTGTCAAAATCGCTTTTACCTTCTACCGATTTTATTTAAAGAGATATCGGAAAACTAAAAACAGTTCTTCATTGCCACTTTTTATGCTTTACAACATGACGCAAAAAAAAATAATCCGACGTTTCGTTTTTTTTTCGAGTATCATCAACTTTCTTATGGGCGCCATATTGGAATATCTCATTTTTAAAAAGTATTTTTAATTGCCTTTAAAATGAGGTATCGCATTGGCATATTCGATTACTCCTTCTAGTACTTCCCATAAGAACTCCATGAATGCAAGAGAGAAAGATATATCAATGGGATTTCTAAATAAATTGATTTTATGTAAACTGAAGCTATAAAATTATCTGTATTTGATATAGTTGTTTTTAAACCAATTCAAAGAAAATGTATAACCGGCTAATGTCATTTTGTCATGGCCTTATATAAATTTAAAAAAAATCAAAATATAAGATTAGGAAAGAATACATTTTCATTGAATTGGTTAAAAAAAATCTATATCAAATACAGAGCATCTCATAGCTTCAGTTTATATAAAATCAATTTATTTGGAAATCCCATTAATATATCTTTCTCTCTTGCACTTATGGAGTGCAAGAAAGAAAGATATATAAGTGCCATACCTCATTTTAAAGGCAATTAAATATACTTTTAATCGACCCTGTAACTTTTACGGTTTCCGAGATTCCAATGGTCACCCTTGAATTTGGGACACCCTGTACATGGAAATAAAATCGTATAATGTCATTAAAATATTTGATATTTTATAAATTTCATCTCTTAGTCAAGTCTTGTTATTGTTAAGTGTATTTTGTCGCTATTTTAGAAGACTAGTCTTCGCCTTCGTAAGTAATAATGGTATTATTCTATTATTACCTGAATAAAGACATGTTGAATTGAATGTGGGATCCATATATATGCGGATTTTCTACTGCAGAATTGTTGTGAAAATTTTGCACTCCATCTCAATGTGGCCACGACTGTACACAAAATTAATTTTTTAAAAGGATAATCTTTGGGTTGTAACTCTTGTACCTGTTTACAATGATCACACTGTTTTTGTCATATTGTCTTCCACACTTTACTATGAAAAACTTCAAATTAAGCTGCTATGGTTCTAATACGCATTGTTGGGTTGCCTTCGACCATTTTTAAAATGTCTTCCTTAATTCGTAATATTACAGGTTGAGCAGGTCTTTCTCCCTCGTTGTTCTTTTAAATACCCTATATTAGGAAGTCTAATAACTTAATTTACAAACATATGTGGGATCGAATGATTTCTTAAAGAAAACCTTTCCGCATAGAACCTGCATGCTGCGGCTGCATTTTGTTGGTCCATAGATAACTGTTATGTCCACTAGTTCATTGTTTTCGTAAAAATGGGCCATTTTTCTGCATAAAATAATGTGATAAATAAAAAACGCACTTAAAACGAGTTGCACTGAAAACTAAACAACACAGATTTTAATAACCAGTAAGCGCGGTAAAAAATGATATAAATTTACACATCATTGGTCGAGAATATAAAAAAATGAATTTATAAACATTCCTATTTTCTCACATTTTTATTAGTTTACTATCTCTTTTATAATGCACTTTTTATAGAAACACCTTATATATGAAACATGATGGTTTTATTTAAACCCCGGATTTTGATTATACTGAAAAAAATATGACGACAAAAATGATCGAAAATGACCGCTCCAATAATAACCATCTTTAGACTTGCGTTATTGAAGGTTCTCTCCTAATCGGAAAAAATATGTAAATTAATGAGAATCTAATTAGATAATCAGATGAGATAGTATTAATGACGTTAACAGGTTGATGGCATCTCTTATTAATATCAAAGATGCAATTACCGCCCATAACAAGATGTAACAATTAAACCAGTTACGGAATGTCTAATTAGCCATAATTAGACATTACAGTGTATGTGTATATTGTCTCTTCATATTGTTATTGTGTATTATGCATGCGTTCCTAAGGTCAAGTACACCCTGCTAGTGGCACCTATCATCATGTATTGTGCAAATTTTATCCCCATCCACACTGGTGGGAATCATTTCTCTTGATTCCCTTGTGGCCGGTGGGGTATTTTAGGCCGGCCTTTCATTGAAAAAAGCTATTATTTACCCAGTTTATCTAAATTAAGATTTAATCTTTCACAGTGACATAAAAACGGTGGCCATTTTGGACGTCCCACTCTCGGGCTTTTATCGTCGTTCCTCCATTGTTTCGCAATTTAGTCCAAAGCCAACGGGGCGGCATCCACGCCACTAGATATACCACTACATGCACTGATAGCTCAGTATAAAAGATATATACGTTGTACGTTATTAAAACTGCCAGTTTTTTTTTCATCCCTCGATGGTAGGAATCATATATTAGCGGCCGGATTTATGACAACGTGGACAATGGGTTAACAACATATTCAGAAGAAAAATTATCGAAATTTTTATCATGAAATGAATCATTTATAAAAATGAATTGTTGGAAATGGGGCTAAACGGAACAAAAAAGCCTTTTTATTTAAATGTCGACGGTTCGACTCTTATAAAGTCATTAAATTCTGGTTTTAGTTGAAACCTTTTATTTTTTTTCTTAAATAAGCATCCTAATAATTCTTTTCAAAAAAATAGACTCATGTTGTTTTCTGATGATTTTTGCAATACTTAACGATATATATTCCATGTTGCCTTATTCTATAGTTTTATTAATTTTATGAATAATTTTTAGTCAAGTGTAGGGCATCACAAGACCAAGAAAAGAGGTTTTTCGCGTTAAAAAAGGTTCTCCTTTTCACATTTGTCCAAAAATGCTCCTGAAAGATTTAAATACCGTAATTTAAGAAGACTCGTCTAAATTTGTGGGCATTATCATTGAGGTAAGCATTTATCCTAAAATGTGCAGGTGAGCTTAGTAAATGGCAAATTAGGCCCTAGTACCTAGAAATTTTTTAGATACTTTTTCACAAGTCCTTTTATTATGCTGTACTACATTCTCTCTGGCTCCTGCACAATTCAAAGGGCATTGATCTGTCAAAAACACACCACGGTTACAAGATTCTGTATAGAGCTATGTCGAGAAATCTTTAGAAAGCAAGAAGATCCTACTATCATAAATATGTAAGTCCTCCAGTGTTTAGCTGAAATTTAAAAAAACATACCCAAGCTTTGTAGATATGTTTGGAGATATTAATCATTAAAGGACTTGAAATGCAGATAAATTTTATATTCCTTTTATTGAATATAATATACTCCTCCATATTGTTTTGATTTCTTGCGAATAAACATTAAATACTAGCGGCAAAAGTATACATCCTTGTATTATTATTACTTCTGAGAGAAATCTATTTTGATATTAGCTGTCTGATTGTAATATAAATTATATATTATTTTTATATCAATTGAAATGACAGTTGACTTTGACAAATGACGTTTAGTGATTGATATAAGATTTTACAGCCGTCATACCGATGTACGGAGAGCGAGAAGATTTAATTGAATTTATAATCGTCTGAGGGAAACTCAGACCAAAAAAAGTCTATATATGGCACGAAAATTTTTTAAAGAATTTCGATTAAATGACGTGGGGAGATGACACTTATACCGTGAGAGATCATGTTTAATAAAATTATAGCGGTGACATGTGACGGTGACTTTTGTCACCATCAACAAGCAAGAACTTAAAGGGGTTAAGATATGGAGTTTTATCAATGATCGTTGAATTTTTATCCTAAATCTATTAAATAAATGGCAGATTAGTTTTGGAAAAATTTAGCCAAATGACAGTATTAGGGTCAAATATATGTCAAAATAATGATACTTAACATTTTGATTATTATCAACGCTAGTACTTCAACGAGATTAAAATTTGCAGTTTCCTCAATGATCGTTAAGTTTTTAGACTAGATCTGGTTAATAAATAAAATATTAATTCTGAATTTAAAAAACAGTTGACGATACTACATTGACATTGATGATACTTGACAGATGTCGAGATTTAGCCGTAACAGATGACGTTGACAGCTGCCATCATCGACATTAGAACTTCAACGAGACTTCTTCTGAGAGTACTTCTAATTCACTTTTATATTAGCGGTCTGATTGTAATATAAATTGTTTATTATTCTAACATCTTTTATGAGATCAAAATATGGAGTTTTCCTTAAAGAATAATTTAATAAATGAAAACAGATGAGATTCAGTCAACTTTGACAATGTATAACATTGACATTGATAACCCTAGACAGACGACGAGATTTAGCAGTGACGTCTGTCACCATCAACGTTAGAACTTCAACGAGACTTCTTCTGAGATTACTTCGTATTCATTTTTATATTAGCCGTGTGATTGTAATATAGCATCTTTCTTGTCAATAGTTTTAAGCAACTTTATCAAATGTCTTATTGTAGTCAAGACATAAATTGATTGATTAATGTCCATGCATCTTTGAGTGATGCATCTTTGAGTGATTTGAATGTTTTGTCCTAATTTTCTAAAAAATCTCTGATGTATTATTTTAAGGAATATTTTAAGACCGTGACTCATTAGACTGATAGTGGTCGCTATATTCTTTTGCGTTAACCTTTTTAGATAATGTAATTAAAGTCGATTTTAGTAATTCGCAGGGAACGACTCCCGTGTTGTATGTTGTGTTAAATAGTCCCACCAATATGCCTATTTGATCTTTTGTGATAATTTTAATCATTTCTGTTGGAATTTCGTTGGATTCTGGAGATTTGATAGATTTTGCTAATTTTACTGCATGCAATACCACTTCTTTTGTTATTGTTGGGCCTAACTATATCAGTCAATAAACATGTATGTGTAGATGCATAAAGTCTATGTTTTTATACGATCTTCTTTAGGAAAGCTTCTCTTAAGCAAAATCCAAGATTAAACTTTGACAAACGGTAACTTTCCAAGCCGAAAATCTCATTTTCTTCGACATTTTCTTTGTAATGTCATGTATCTGTTAAGACTTTTCAATTATATACACACACCTAGTTCCAAGACTTTTAAAATAAAACATACTGCTTGTCCACACTGCACATTAGCTACAATGGGCCCTCAAGTTTTATCATCAATAAAATTCATACTAAGAAAAGTTAACATTTCGTTCAACTTCCACATACGACTTTCGAAGAAAAAAAAAACTTTATTTGTCCTAACTTTTGGCAACCTCTTAAACAAAATTCAAGATTAAACTTCGCAGTCACTACGAACTAATCAAAAGAAACTTTAAAATAAAATTAAAGGTGGCCCAGGAAACTTCCGGGCGCCCGTCTCGAGAAAATGACTTCTCCTTACTGGTACTTAGAAACCTAAAATTTATCTCCAAACATTTATTGACATAATGAAAAGTCATTATCTAAAACGTTATTGTTTTCTCTTCCAATTACCCAGAGGCATTACTTGTGTGATTGATATTTATGAGCGAGTTTGGGAGGGTGAATTTAACTTTGGAAACTGCTTTTGCTTTCGGCTTCCGATCGATTTTCGCATTATTGGAGATTAAGAAGACCGTGAGATAATACACACTAATTTCCGGTTATTTAAGGCACCATAATTTTAATTACCATTACCTATTGCTCTATGTACCAAATTAGGATGTGGAATAGCATTAACATAGAAAAATATGCTTTTTTTGTGCAATTTGGTTACATCGATTGATAGTATTGCAAAATCAACAACAATTGTAAGAGAACCCCTCGGCTTAACCAACATCAGTAGCAGCCCGGCACTGCAGCCGCTTTTCCACACAAAACGAAAATAAATTGCCGAAGTAAAAAGACCGAACGTCGCATTTTCACACTGTGTGTAGGGAAAAGTGGCTTTATGTGTTCAGTGGCATTTCTATTTCCATTCCAAACGAACAGAAAGGATGCCTCGTTATTTGGGAAATGGAAAATTTAAATAGTTTTGGAACGGCGTGCATGATACTCGCTTTCCCGCTCGCTTTACCGTGCGAAATGGTATTTTTCCTAAAGGTTAAGAATATGTGAATGTGGACTTAAAACAACTGACAATCGCCGTGGTTTTTTTTATATGAAAAAGTGAAAGCGAAAGCGGATACTGAATTCCAATTAAAGGGTGCAGGAGAAAATCTAGGATTTCTATTTTTACTCACATTTTGAGGAACTATAGCAGTTTAATCAAACTTTTATAGAAAACATTGAAGGGATTTATGTTAGATTTGGTACCATTTTTTTAAATTTTGATAGCTTAATTGGATTTTCAGTGTCTAAACCTAATTACGATAAACACTCCATTTAACAAGATATTTGTGCAAAATTCTTATGGATTTAAAAAATACATGTTGATCCTTGGAGGTTCTTTGGGCATATTAAGAAGTTTTTGACATTTTTGAAAATCTCTCTGATGATTGAATGAAAGAATAAAGCTGGTAACATTGACTTGATTTATACTGTATTTTATACTGATGCTATAAACTATTGATGATTCTGAGACAGATCTATGAACATATAAAAGATACAACTGTAGCAAAGGAAGTAAGGGATAAGTTGAATTACGCACGTAAAATTCGTTTCTTGAGAAATGTACAATCATTAAGACTTGATGTCTGTGAATCAATGATGCATTATGTCAACCTGCTAAAAATACTTCAGCCTAATTAAGAGTGAGTTGGTAGTTTAATGCTTGCTGGATTAACTGATAAGTAAGAACCAATGGTTATCACTATTGAGTATGCAAGCATTGACATAGCTGCAGCTTCCATAAAGTCAATGTTGCAAAGAACATGCACCTAGATGGCGTTAATAATTCACCAGAAAGACCAGTAGGCAAAAGTTTTGGCAGAAGAAGAGGTGGCGTTAGTGGTACCATGAAGACAGTTAATAATAAGAGTTTTCCATATTCAAATGTTGGACCATTTTATGAACAAGTGTCCAGAATATAAGAGAGAAAATGAGAATTCGTCCCATGCCTTCACTACGGTTTTCCTGATGGGAAATTTTAACAACTTATATTGGTATATTGTCTTTGATTGCACTAAGCATCTTACATCAAGGAATGATTGGCTTAAGAATTGCAACAGAGAATTACCAGTTAAGGAGATAACAGCGGTATATAACACCAAGTTTTCTGTAGAATATTTATGTGAGATCACAGTGAAATTTAATGAGATTTTCTATAGGAGGATCCCAGCCATTTTGCACAGGATTTCGCAATACATGTTCCATCCAAATGTTCAAGTTCCGTGTACCTTTTTACAGGATACACTATACTGGAAATTTATTAATTCCTCAAACACTAAAACTAAGCAATGATCTACATACCCTTGAATTCTTAAACTTTTCTAGGAACTTTATCTGTTCTTCATTTCTACACTAAGTTGATTATCAATAAATCTTTGTATCCATTTTTTTGTTTAATTTTTGTTACTTGCGCTTGTATTGTATGACCCGGTAATAAATAAATAATTAAGTTTGAGTATAAAAATTCAACGATTTTCTACGCTACTGGAAACTTATAATATACCATAATCATGAAATGCTAGCTAGTCTTGTTGTTATTTAAAGAAACCTAATTTATATGTATATTTAAAAAATAAATTATATTTAGCTGTGAAAATATAATGAATGAATCTCGACGCCACTGGAAATCAATCAAAGTACGAATCATATGCCACAGGCGAATAAAATGTAACGTTTCCAAGCAAAAAATCTTCATTTCAATGTAATCATTTAATTTCATTAAACAAATTCTCTTCCATTAAAGAAATACTTATTTTTCATTATAATTTAATTTTAATAATGTAAAGGAAAAATCTCTACCTCTACGTCACTGAGAACCAAATTAAACTGATAAAAATAGTCGTATAATTAATTATCTGCAATGTTGCCAAACAGTAAGCCTTATTCTAATAGTTTATATAGTATATGACTGCTTGGCAGCCTTGCACATGAGAGCTACAATGCTTCATTTAATTTGATTACCAGTGCCGTAGAGTTTCACTTGTCACATTTCTTATAAAATCCAAAATATATTTTTATTTGAAAAACTTTCGGTAAGTACAAATCATTCCTTCAATTCGAGTGGCCACTACCGTGGAGTAGGTATAGATTGAGTTTTTCTAATACGTAGACAAATCGATGTCGAAACACTCGAAACATGCCTGCATTGCAGCGGACCCAAAAGTTATTCTGAAGTATCTTTTCAGAAAATACCTGAAGTTTCGGATTCAAGAATTTAGTACACATAATGTCACATACGGGGAAACTTTCTTATTTATTGCTGTAGATGGAGCAGTAAACTTGGCCTTTCACAAAGTTTCGTTTTATTGGACTTTTTAACGAAATCAATTTATATTATAAGACTCGTAATATAAAGTTAATAAAAACGTTAGTTTACTTGTTTCTTCGTCGGCTACTATTTTATTCATTAGGTCGTGCTTAAAGTTTCCAGTCGTTTATGGTTAAATCGTTAAATATGTAAGTTACATCCTTTGTATAGATGTTGAGTTTTTAATAATATATTAACTTTTTAGCATGAAATTTTAATAAATGTATAAAATTGCTATAAGGGAGACATTTTAATATCGGCCTGTTGTATATTTTAGTTCTATATGAGTCTCTTTGGGCTGAATAGCCCCTCCAAAATCTTGTGCTCGATGACGAATTGACGTGATCACTAACCAAAACAGTACTTCCAATTTTTTTGATTATTCTTCTCATAGTAGATGAATTGGAACCATTGGAACCATTTTACAGCCAGTTTACTTTTACGATTTTAATAATTAATTTTGACAATTAAGTCACGTTGTTTTACCGTGCAATGCTTCATGTTTACTAACTCC
Organism: Anthonomus grandis grandis; assembly: GCF_022605725.1. Taxonomy (NCBI): domain Eukaryota; kingdom Metazoa; phylum Arthropoda; class Insecta; order Coleoptera; family Curculionidae; genus Anthonomus; species Anthonomus grandis. The sequence continues at coordinate 23,325,328 of NC_065556.1, read as the reverse complement.
CATCTGTCAACTTTTGATCTGTCACGTCATAATGTTGTGGCATTATGACTGTTACATATGGCGCGCAATTAAAATTTTGCGTTCTTTTTGAAATACCACTTTATCATGAATCCTTCAGGAAACAAAGCAGCGAAAGAAATTTTCTTTGGCTAATTCTACTAGGTCAGGTATATATAAATTATCAACCAATATCCAATATCCATTTAGAAATGTTGACTTAATTTTTCATATTTTTTAAATTATTTAAAGTCATTTCTTATATATAGCTCTATATTTTCGACTAAAGCATTTGAAGTATTTTCGAGTTCCTTACAGGAATTTTAAACCATTTCCCACCAATGAACATGATTTACGCACATGAAATCATTATCATTTGCAACATCATTCTCATTAACGTTGTAAATCAAATTGTACTTAAAGAACAATTCATTCTAGGAATTTGAAGTGCATTTTTATGTTTTTTGAGTCCTTCATTTAATTTTTAGATATTCCAGGAATTTAAAGCTTTTTGTTAAGTGACAATGTTTGCCGATAATACAAGACTAATGGTGTCAGCAGAAGGATGATTTATTAGATATGCTAAACCGTAATAAGGGAAATCTATTACTGGTCTCAATGCAATTTGATTTGTATCAACAGGTCTTATTCCCTTGTCTTGCATTTATACAAGCAATTAAAAAAGAGTCAAATTCTTAACGGGGATTTCTCTATGAATTGAACTGATTCAGTAGCAGATTGCTACTGTATAGAATCAGCTTGCACCATATCATATGGGATGAGTGCCTGCTTGAATCTGCTTCTAAATGATATTATATCAACATTTGTAAATAAATTAAGGTCGGAACTATTATTTAGTTCCAGTATTAGATATTAAATTAAGGACTGGAGAGTATCAGCTGAACCATCCCTGTCAGACCGCATGATTATTAATTAGCTTAGTTTAAGCTAAATAGCATTAAATACAATCAACTCTTGAGGAGTGTCCCAAGAAAAACAGACCGTATGGTGTTCGGTCTGTTTTTCTCCAGTCTGGAAAATAACTTAAACTATCTGAACTAAAATCGGAAATGGCAGCATCTAGACATTGAACAGGACTCACAAGCTGTCACACGTGCAATAAATGATATCTGAAAAATTACCTGCCCAATGATTCGTGAAAGACCCGTCAATAGACGCACTATTGTGGAATACACGCCAGGCAAAACTGCGTCAACTTTTCAATAGAACGAAAACAGACGGCAACTTACAGGTATACATAGTATCAGTGGTGCTTTTTACTATTTTTTATCTGAAAATAATGCCACAAACTTACAAAGAACAGTTATAACGCTATAAATCGTTCAGGAAACACATAATGAAGTTTTACTAATGTTTGAATAATCTGAGCCTTAAGAAGAAACTTGTTTCAATACAAACATTATTTCATTAAAATTTCAATTCAGAGTTAAAATGATATTATTATAAAATGTCAGTACCTCCAATATATGGCAACAGCGCTGCTTCAATCATTCACGAACAACGACAAACACTCCCGAAAACCATTCAGATGCTCGAACTCCCATTTCAACCGTTGTTGCCAAATGTTATGTGACTTCCAGAAGTGTACACCCATGAATCTCGTTTCAAATTGGAAAAAGCTGACTGTTGCCATGCAATAAATTTATTTCGCAAAAAAGACACTCGTGTTAAAGCCCAGCGGGCGAATGTTCGACACGTGTCGAAACCGAGATTTAAACTATCGCCATTTACAAGGCTGTCAACCGCTCCTAGAAAGAGGGTTATAGCGCCATATACTGGCAATAGCAGAACGAAGGGCATCAGGCATCAGGGGCAGGAGCAGGAAGAAGATGCGTCGTTTGCAGACTTGAATACGTTAAGCCGCGTGATTGATGATGAAACTCCCGTCTATTCCGCACTTCTCTAATGTTCCCGAGGGAGATGCGACCTCCGGGATGTTTTATTTATATAAATTCGCGTTTTGGTAAATGCATTGAGATTTTTCATTTTTTGTTTTATTAATTAGGCTCCTTAAATATTTGTTACAATTTAGAATTTTAAGATACTGGCAATATAGATGATAAATATATTAAAAAAAATATATAAATATATAGCGTATAATCGTGTCCCATTAATAAAGTTCTGGAAAATAAGAGAAGTCCACCGATGTACACTAATGTTGTAAGGGAGTTATATGAAGATGTGACTAGTTCAATAAAGATTTGACAAAGAGTGACAGTTATCTTCTAAGGATGACTGCTGCATTGCACCTACACTCTTAAGACTTATTTAGAGCAGGTTTTGGAAATCTGGAAAAAAATTGAATCAATGGATATTTCAATTGGAGATTATAAACTGTACAGCTTGCATTTTGTGAATAACCAAGTAATACTTGCAGAAGATTAGGTTGATATCCACTACATATTACGGAAAATAGACAAAGAATACATCAAATGGGGCTTATAAATTAACCTCAAAATACGTATGTAGAGGTGGGAGGTGAAGAAAGGTATTCAGATTTACGAGACACACAAATCGAAAATACTAATAGCTTTAAATATCTCGGTGTACAAAAGCTTTAGAAATGATGATCGGAACACAAGGGAAATAGCAATTAAAATTTCACAAGATAATTTTTATGTTTTTATTTATTTAATATATTTTAATTTAATAACAACACGTTAACTAAATAATATAATTTGGAATAACTACATCAATTGGAACACAAAAACTTGAATATACAAAAGTGTCATAGAAAGTATTGCTACCAACTATTCACTTCTGCTCTTTGTAATTTGCTAGGTAGACCAAGAAAACTAGTAAGAGAAAAAAAGAACTCTGCAATGGAAGATATAGCTCAACGACCATATGACTGGATAGATCAACAAATGACTTAAACAGGCCAAATTTCAAGATGTACACGACTTAACATCCAAAGAATTTATTTGAATTGTAACCAATAATATTTTTCCCAATACAATCAGATCTAAGTTCTGGGTCACGATGTGAACAGAGAAAATGAAAGATATTAACAATTAATTTTAGTATAATAAATATATTAAACTGAATGTTTATGCAGCCAACCACTTTAGGTTGATTCTTAAGTCTATTAAAATCTAATGCCTTGATAAACTTTGTCTCCAAAAGGTCTCCACAACATTTTTACTACATAGATTAAATCTGACAATTTCCCCAGTACATAATTTTGAGTCTCTACCATATTTAAATTATACAAACTAGCATTGACCTTTTCGTGTAATTCTTGTAGTCCAGAATTGATCTGCCTGCTGGATATATTAATGTTTCATCTGCAGGCTTTGATAATGTTTTCAGGCTCTGCAGGTAAATAAGATGATTTACACAAAGTTCCAAAGCAAAAAAATCCCTGTCAATCAACTTTTTCCTTTCTATGATCATTGTGAAGCAACCAATGCATTTCAATAGCAAAATTTGCTACTGATTAGTTGCAAAACATATATTTATATCTTTTCTGTGTAATTATGGATATTTTAAGTTATATTAATAGCACATATTATGCAAAATGGATTTAATTTATTTATTATCAGTTGAAGTGATTAGCTTTACAGTTTAAAAAAATTTCTTTGGAGTTCTAGTCGTCTTCTTATCCTATTTAATTAACTGATTTAACCCGAGTTTATCTAAGAATTCTAGGAAATTTTTAAAGAATTACCATACAAATTCTTAAAAAGAACGTTTTACCAACTTTTCTGCGTTACCAAAAGAGAACAAATTGGGGTTCAGTAGCTTCAAGCTGATGACAGACAAGAAGCTTACAACTGGATGATCTTGTAGCTAAATGATGGGTAAGATATTGAAGAGTAAGCTAACTGAAGGCGATTCTATAAAGTTTAGTCTAACAAATATCCTTCGATCTCTCCTACAACTTATCTGGCTGATTGCTTTGAGTAAATTTTTAAGTTTTCAGTTCAATTCAAAGTATGTAGACGATTACAACAAGATTTTTCATCAATTAACTTCTTCTCAATAGTAATTATACATGAGCCTATTGCACGTGATTCTGTAAAGATTAAATCTAAGAAATGTTCTGTTACAGATTCTTGAATATCTTCCAGAACTTTTACGACTGAATGCTTTGGTTCGTGAATTGACGATCTGATTCCAAGATTCTCATGTATACAAGATCTGTGAAATGATTAACCGTTAATACTAATGACGGCTGACAACTGACAATTATTAATTTTATTGTTTGACGTTCGCCTGCTTCTTGACTTTTCATATATGACAGTTCTTTATGAAGAAAGATTAAGATAGCTTTAAAGTATACTAGCGCTCATAGACGGTATGTGTCAAAACATAAATGCCATGACGAGATCTGTAAAAAGATTGACAGTTGGCATTAGTGACGTTTGGTAATTGACAATTTATATTCTTTGAGAGTCACTTTAGATTGTTTGCTGCATATTTATGGCCGTCGACTGTTGACTCCTCTTAAGATGATAAAGAATTTGTTATAGGCCTAGAATTCATGCATCGATAACAGTAAGGATGATTAAATCTGGTTAAGGACATACCAAAGGAAAAAGAAAGTTAACTGGGAACAATATAGAGCAGAAAAATATGGCAAAAGATCACCAAGATTGACAACTAAGAATGAGGCCAATGAACAGAAACACGTATCACGAATTTATTTTTAACGCTGCTTTCTATTGTTACAACATTCTGTTAAAAAAACCTATAGAAAAGAAAATAATAATTTAAGATAATTTATAATATTACGTTATTTGCTCAATTACGTCTGCAAATAAAAGATCAAGGGAACAACGAAACAACACAAAGGATAGTGAACCCCAAAGGGGGGCGAGATACCTTAAAAATATAGCGAAAATTTTAAATTACCGTTCATGTACAGAGGCCATTACTTGGCTTTCAGTTATTCAGGTTAAAAAGTGGCACTTTCTGCTTTCAGAAAGCTGAAATTTCAGCGATAAAATTCGTGACAAAATGGTTTGCCGTTTGGATTTTACACGCTTTGTGTTAAACATTTGATCGTTTGCCGATGATAAACTTGAAATTCTTCAGTAAATTGTACGGTGGGAAATTCGCCTTTTAATTTAAAAATAAAAATTCAATGGGAATTAGTTGATGGTTAATTTGTTTTGTCATTGAAACGTTGTTGCGTAACGAGAACCGTTCGTGGGAAGAGCATTGGGAAATGCGCACTTTAATGCATATTATATTATTTGTATTTTGTTATTAATTCTATTTTTTTTATTGCAGGTAAACTCAAGGTTTAGCAGTACTGTATTTGAAGTTGACATGTACGTATAACTTATCACTTTTAAACGCTAAATTATGTTACATTTCTTGACCTTTATAGTCCTAATTTAAATAATTTAACTCAGGTGTTAATATTGAACAATTGATTTTATAAAATTGCCCTAGATTTCATGACACTTATATAAATTATTAAATTGCCGTTTTATTAAGACGTCTTATTCGGAGAGTTTCATTTAAAAAGCTTAAATTAAGCTTCAATGTCTCGCTCGGTGTCAATATAAATTAATTGGGATAATTCGAGACTTAAAGCTTTATTTTATTCATGCTCCTTTGAGAAATAAACAGATTTTTAACATTAAAAGGGAAAATATTAGAAAGTCTTAAGCTTTCATTAAATTAAATAATCTTTTTTCTGCTTTAGATGTCTTATTTATGAGTCATTTCCACCATCAATAAAATGAAAATAATTTTTAATCGGTGTCTTGGAAGCTAAGAAAACTCTATAGTTGACCCATTCAAAAGCTTTATCTTAGTCTCTATTCTCACTTTGTCTTTACTTTAGTCGTCTCTAGATTTTTTCCACTCTCTATCTTAATCTCATATCCAATCGTTATCATCATTTTCTTAATAGTGTTTATATCGACGAAAAACATCAATATATATAAACAAAATATGTGACTGGTTTGTCAGGAAATATGATGCAACCGGACAGTACCTCACTTTTTTTTTCCAGATTTCTTTGCATATAATTTCGTCAAATTGTACTTCACAATTTAATAAAAAAACTGCTCAATAAATATAATTGTTTCTCAATTCCTTATTAACATTAAAATGTTCTGGGTTATATGAATGAGCTCAGCCATTCAGCTGCTACAAATAGACACACAAGTAGACAAACAGAGATGATTACACGGCGGCTAGTAGTATATAATATGCACATGTCAGAACAGAACATCAAAAAAGAAGCGGCGCATAAAAACACAAACAACATTTCGCGTAATGAGGGATAATGGAAATAAATGCGCCGAATTAACCTTGAAGTTTCTATGTAATAACTAAAGCGAGTACACGCTGACAATCTTCGCGTGTGTGGCGTGGTGCCATGCTATACAAGCATGGCGCATTTAATTTTCTGCTTAAATTATGCGAAACGACAAAAATGAGGGCGTTTTATTTAGTTCTTCAACCCATCAACGAATATTTGCTAAAAAGGTTTATCAACTTTAGGTTTTGCTAATTATAAATGAGCAATCAAAGGTCCGAAAGGCAACATTTGACTAAACTAAACTAATTTCTAAAAAGGAAAATTTGTTATTAAAGCAAAAAAAAATTATTAGAAGACACTCAAACACACTAAAATTTTCCTCGCCACCCCATAATTATCATTACTTAAATGTCAAAGCCATTAACGTCAAAAATACAACCGCGCAATTCAAGTTAACGATTTTATATTCAACAATAAATAAACTAAACCGTCATAATTAATTACTGTCGGTGTCACCATTTATTGCAAAAAACGTAACTCTTCATTGCTGTCCTGTTCAACTGTCATTCATCTTTGACAAGTTCAAATTATTATATCTCGTCCAGTCATATGCCATTACTTAAGTGTCAACATTATTATTAATATGGAAACTAGAGCTGGACAGTATAAGTTAACGAATATATGATAAAAAAAGAATATGGAAAATCGAGACAATTATTAAGGGGGTATATGATTTTTTTTTTATCAGAATTAATCGACAGAACCCAGAAGTCTTAAATGTTGCTTTAAAAAATGGGGTTTACAAAAATAGACGTTGTGGCGAGGAAAAAATGTAGAAACCTACCACCCCGCAGGATATTGCTAAAGGGTTTTTAAAGAAATAAATTATAAACTTCGACCTTCAAAAATATTTGATAATACATATATGTTTTAACTGTGAATTTGGACATGTCGTTAAGTATTATGTAAGAGAAGAGAGCGGTTATAAATCTAGTACGAACCATAATGCAAATCATTGTAATTATCTTTGTATTAATAATGGTTCTTTAATAGTTGGTTTCATTGCTCTTTAGGTAACTTGGTGCAATTAATAGAGGAAATGTTAAAAAAGAACCTGAAGCAAGGTACTGCGTACAACTGAATACTGGAAAACGGAAATGCAACTGGAAAATTTTTCGGTATTATACTAGATCATTATGAGTTACTTATTATATTGGGTATTACGTCACTTATAGCAAAAATCAATTTAGAAATTTTTATCTCACACGCTCAACAATTATTGAAAAGAAGAAGAAAAAGTAGAAAAGTAGCGTGTGAGATAAAAATTTCTAAATTGATTTTTGCTATAAGTGACGTAATACCCAATATAACAAGTAACTCATTATGAATTCGTCACAACAATACAGATTTTACTAGATCATTATACATAACCTGAGGTCAACATGTAGACTTTATTGCTGAAGAACTAAACAAATCTATGTATACATTGATAAATATGTTACATATAAGACAGAGCATTATGATGTATGGATAATGAAGGGATATAGGTAGATCATTTATTAGTCAAAAGAGAGCAATTAGAATTGTAGGGAGGCTTGTCAGGAAAAATTTAAAGAATTGAAGTTACTTACTATGTATATCCAAAAATGCTTATTGTATTTTTTTTAAATAAGGATGTTTTTAATGATCCTACAAAAACATACAAATCTACATATCGCACAGACTCACTATGTATAAAAAGGGTTCATATTATAATTGTATCACAATATTGTTAGAAAAGTGTAACATGCAATTAATAAAATGTGAATTCGAATTACCAATGCGGTGTCAGCTGCCATAATATATATGATTAACTAACTCGAAAAATCTTGTAGTAATAAACCACATTATGGCGAGCAGTAAAGTCTTAAAACGTCAGAGAGGAGTGTGTGCCTATAATTAATTTAACTGCGACCATAAACACGTCGATTTAACGAATCGTTTGTTATGGCGGCTGTTGCTGTCAATTTTTAAGTCGCAAAGCACTAGGAATCAAACGTCGTTATATGTTTAGATAATCACAAGTGTGGTATCAATATTGATTAACAATTAAAGAGATTATTGATTCGCTGAAGAGAATTAAAAAAAACGCTGCTATATATTTAAAGTGTTTATATCTTTAAGGCCTTTTGAAGTCATTCTTGTACGTCTTTCAAGTAAACAAAGCTATTTATTATTTTATATTATTCAGATTTTTGGAGTAATTTTCGATGTTATTACAGGCATTTGAAGTTTTAAAAACGGTCTTGAAACAAGAGATGTTCTCTTTAGCATTCGTTCCAGATTTGAGATGCTTAGATATCAATAAAACAGCATCCATCTGTTTTATGGATTATCAGAAGACCTTCAAAACATCGGGCTGAATCATAAAAATTATTGGTAACCTATATTGGAATCAACAAGCTTCTGTTCAGGTGAAGAACCATGTATCCGATGAGAGAGAAATTCAGATTTCCCCATTATTGTTTAATATCTACTGTGAATCTATTTTGTTTGAAGCTCTGTCTAAAAACGAAAAAGCACTATACGTAAATGGTAAATCAATACATAATATCCGCTACACTGATGGTATAATATTATTGAGCAGTCCCTTTGAGGATCTAAAGAAGAAGCAGTTTGCTGTTGTATGTCTTGGAGCATTTTTCCCCTTTGTTAGGTGTGCATTTAGACAATCGATATTAGTCAACTAATTTATTTGCACACTTCACTACGAAAACAATATCACTAGCAACTACTAGATATATTTATTTTTACTGTATTTATTTACACCTATTTAAATTTCGCGCCAATATTCCGAAGCCTATCGACGATGCGACTACTTATATACTCGGTAGCACGCTGTTCCGGAAGATTCCCGCTTAACCTTCGACATGTTTATAATATCGTTAAAGTATGTACATACAAGTTTCATCTGTTTATTTTATTTTTTATATGGCTATTAAATGTACCTTTTTATATTACATAATGTGTCATAGAGTACATTTAATTGTTCCTTATTTATTATTCATATTATAATAAAACTGTTCAAAACTGTGACATAAACAGTTCAAATTGGGTGAGTTTGGTTGTTTTTTTTACGCTTAATTGAGGTAAACAAAAAAGATAAAAAAATCTAAATAAAATTAAGACAAGCAACAGCAATACAAAAATATTGAAATAGAAGAAGAAAATACATACATCTAAAAGATAAAGTGTAAATAGAAAAATAAATAAATAAAAGCAACGATAGAAATGATAGAAAGAACTCCAAGACTTCAGCAAATAGTAGTGAAACAATGAAATCAATAAGGAGGAAATATGGAGTACACAACTACTATGTTGAAAAACATGTTAAGACACACCATGACTTACAGCAGATTCCAAAAGACTCCACCCCCTATTTCTTTACAATAAGGTAATTTAGAGCTAGTGTCTCTATGAATTTTGAGTCATAAAATAGATCAAAAAATAGTCCTTTTGAGCATTAAATAATAAACTCGTTAGAAACTCCCTGTATAAAGAAACAAAATCCCAAACTTCCTAATCTGTAAGCCAGGCCGAGGATCACAAGACGTGCGGCAAACAATAGGTCGAGGCCCTTTGAAAAAGACCTTTTGACTAGTGGATGCCCGCGGAAGGGCTCGAGAGGTGCAACTCCGCTACGTTCGCGCTTTCCCGCTCCCATCAGATCATTATTGGGAACAAAAGGTCCTAAAAATGAGATGATTATATAGATGAGACGCGGCTCACCCCTTTCCTTTACTTTTTCCATTTTCGAGAGGTTCATGCTGATGTACATGAAAGAATCCGACGTGATTCGACCGACGAGTATTTAGTCGGGGGTTTTAAGAACTTCTTGTACGTGCCGGGGGCTTATTGATGTCTGACTGCTAGATGAATAAATACCTAAAATTGCAAAGGGAATTTATTATAAGGGCAGGGGTGACACAGCCACTTCTAATGTTATTTTTTAAACAAATTTAGTAGCAAAAAGTTGTGATGCATCGAAGCGAATAACCGCCACTATTGGCATTTGGCTTCTGGATGATACACGCTGATACATCTGATCTATATAATAAGAAACAGAAATTTAAAAAATGTATAATTTAAGTGTGTAGGATGCTCATATTTTTTTATTTTAGTTTTTAAAGGTTTTGCAGAATTCATGTATGTTTTGAAGGGAATTTGCAGAGGTATTGTTGAGCATGTAAATTTTTTAAACAATCCTTAAGGTTCTAATTTTATCTCGTAAAATAATTAAGGATTAACGAAATTTAAAAAAAAATGCATAATTTAATTGTGCACGATGTTCATATTTTTTATTTTAGTTTTTTAATGGTTTGCGTAATTAATGAATAAAATAAAAGGAATTTATGGTGGTATTAGTCAACATGTGCATTTTTTTAACTATCCTTAAGACTTCAACTTTTAAGGATCTTATTAAGGATTAATGAAATTCTTAAAAAATTGCATAATTTAATTGTATACAATGCTTAGATATTTTATTTTAATTTATAAACGTTTTGTGGAATTTTTGAAAAAACTGAAGGGAATTAGCCGTAGCTTTAGTAAAAAACGTGATTTTTTTCACCTCAAGCAACCTTTAAGAAGCTAATTTTGTCTAGTAAATAATTGGTGATAAATGTTAAAGAATACCTTAAAAAATTCATCATTTAATTCTACACGATGCTCATAGTATTTATTTTAATTTTAAAATGTTTTGTGCAATTAATGAATGAATTAAAGAGAATTTATGGTGGTGTTAATAGGAATATGAATTTTTTACCTAAATCAACTCTTAAGCCTCCTCTTCTGAGAATCCCATCTATATAATAAGAAGCAGGTAAACCTCTATTTTTAATCCCTTAGGGGTTATTTTTAAATTGCTCTACTTAATTATTAATACACTTAAAATAGCAGGTTATAAGTACTAAATTATTAATAAGATTATCGGAGCTGCTGCAAGTGGTAATGCATAATTAAACATTTCAAACGTGGCCTATTGCGCTTGTTTTGTATAATTATTTAATTGCGATTCATTGCAAAGCAATTCTATTAATGGAATCAATGCCATTTTTTTCTCGCTCAATTATATAAGATGCACAGACGAATGAATTTCTTCTATTATCTCATCATTGACTTTAACAGAAGGTGAAATTGGAGGCTTGCTTATTTCTCATTATTTTCATTATTTATTCCCTATATTTTTATATTTTATTCAAGATTGTGATGAAGGTTAAGTCCAACACTTAACTACGTGCCTCTTTCAAAATTTACAAAAAATCATGACTTTTGAACAAATCAGTCTTCAATGATTCAACACCTCAACAACGGAATTTCTCAACCCAAGCATCAATAAATACCAACAGTCAATTAATATGCTTCTTTTATTTACACAAGGTAAATCAACTTACACGCACATAATCCCAACTAAACAAATCAGCATCAAGAAAATATTCAACATTTTGTTTATACTCCTCGAGAAACTAAATAAACTTATGACCAAATGATAAGGATATGTGTCAGTTAGTAATTGTATGCTCGCCAATAATCAGATAGTACAGTAACGTGCAAATAGTTAATCAAAATTAAATTATAGTTCATTCAAATCTTGGTGATCTTAAGCCAAGTATTATACCCAAGCTTGTTATTGGTCCTAGTTATGAAAGTGATGATTTAGATCTCGAATAGATTTGAATGAAGAATCTGGATCTGACGTGTTTATTAAAGAAAAAGCATAAGTGTCTGAAATTGAACGAGATCAAGAATCTGTTGTTGTTTCAAATCAAAGGTTTGAATGCTCTGTGATCCAGAGCCTTCTCAAACAACTGAGTTTGTCAAACTGGATAACATTACATATCGTCTGCTACCCAACCATCAAATTTAAGTCTATTTAATCCACTTCAAGGGAACAATCTATATTTTCATTATACTCTTTCATAAAGTGAATAAACTAGTTTATCAATTAAATTGATTCAACATGCTTAGCAACATGCAAAGCTTCAGACAACTGTGTTTCTAAAACTGGATTCCATTCCTCTGTAGTTTTGCTATTTAACCATCAATGCAGATTTAGGTTAAGTAAGATCAAATATAAAAGACCAAACGCAATTCAGATTCAAAAAACTAATGTGCGTCTTTTTTTCTCTTTGAACTTGCATTACAATTAAAATCTTACGGTCATGCTATTGGCTGATATAGATGATTATGTCATATCGCTGTATTCAGATTCATAAGAAAATATTTTGGACATTGCAAGTGTTCAGGTTTTTACAAAGTAACCCACTATTAGTCACGTAATATGTGACCATAGTTTATTCAAATCCTATTCATATTAATTCATTTTGATCTAGTTGCCGTAAAAAAGTAAGTATTGTATCCAGGTTTGCCACGGATTCTAAACAAATCAAAATTTATCAGCGCTTTGAACGTAAAGCTGTAGATCTCGAGTATAGGGTAGATTTAAGCCAAGAAACCTGGGTATCTGACGTGTTTATTAAAGAGAAACCACATGTACTGGAAAGTGAACAGGAAGAGACGGTAGATCAAGAATCTGTTGATGTTTATAATGCAGTTAAAGATATTGCTATCGAGTTTGTGTCAGAACTTCATGATCCAGGACTATCAACATTTTATGTTGAGTCAAATGTATAAGTATAAGTGTCTCCGTAATTTGTACTTATACACTCGACTCGGCATATGACTATCCGTAATCTATCAGGTGTGTGCACGTCTGTTGATTTAAACATTTTGAAAACTGTTAATCAGGTTTGATGATGCTTTCAGGGGCGATTATGACGTGTTAGCAATTAATCATTATTCGTAAATTAATTTCGAGATTAACCAAACTTGTAGTTTTTTTATGATTAATATTTGAAAAGCTTAAGACCAGTCGATAACGATAACGTTTCGATAATAGGCATTAGTGAAATTCAGAAATTGAAGATGCTACATGCCAAAAAGATCAAAAATGAATCTTAAGTCTTACACTTAACCGTTTTTACCAACGTTAACGATCCGTAATCCAAACAACTAAATTCCCAAACTGGACCATCAGGACATGAGTTTTAAACATCGGCTATCCAACCATCATTTCAGCCTAATTAATCAAATTCAAAACTTAACAGTTTTTTTATACTCCACAACAAACTGAATAAACTAATTAATTAATTACATTAGTCCAACAACTTGCTTACCAATAAAAATTAATTATCTGATCCAGAGGGATACACTGATCCAATACCGCCTCAGATAACTGTGTTTCTATATTATAATAAAAAATAAATATTGCATCCAGGTCTGGGCTCTGAAAGTGATATCTAAGCTCTGAAAGGGATTTATATTTCGAGTAAGAAGTAGATTTGACTTAAGAACTTGGCCCTGACGTGTGCACGAAATTAAACGCGAATCAATGGTAGATCAAGAGTCAGCTCTTTATTGACATATTCATCATGTAACAATATCATTTCAATTTGATTCAGCGTATTCGCACTTTTCCTCGTGTATAGTCAAATAATCCCCCAGAAAGTATCTGCCACAGAACCTGCACTCGCCCAGCATGTCGTTCCCGCTGGTGCGTGCTGAGTAGAACCTGGAGGCACTCGTTGCTGTGCTGGGCGGCGATAGTACTCTGGACCCCCTTGGTCTTGGAGAGGGAATCCGAAAGGGCGGCTTGAACACCGCCCTAGCTTTGATGGTGGTCGCGGTGGTGTTTGCCGAAGAGGGTCTACTGTTAAACGGGCTTATTTTGGAGTTTGATTGGAAACTCGGTTTGCGGGTGGTTCTGTCGCAGGAATTCAACTCGCCTGCAGGTACTAACTTGAAAAAAGTTCTCTTGATTCTGGGCTCATCGTTTGGCTTCAATTTGGTGAAAATTTCGAAGTTTTCGGGGTCTTGGAGGGCGTTGAACACCTCGTCGAAGTGATGCTGAAGAATTTCGTCGTTCATTTTGAATTTTGAAGGAGTGGACATTTTGACAGACGTTTTAAATGTTACTGTGACATTAAAAAATTGAGAATGAAGTTAAAGAGATCAGTTCGGAATTTATACCAGAGCCTCGTGGCCATGGCAGTCACCAGGTTATAAATTGTAAGTAGAGAATATAACTGAGGACATTATACTTGCAGAAGGGAAATAGTTTATTTACTTGAAAATAATCATAAAAATTATTTAAAAAGCTTAAGACCATCGATGACATTTCTGTAAGACGAATTAATTAAATTAATTAAGAAATTGGAGATGCTGGAAGTCAAAAATATCAAAGATGAAGCTTAAGTCTAACACGCGAGTATACATTAATTGAGGGTTCTGTGATCCAACACCTCTACATGCAACTAAATTTCCCAAACTGGCCACTGGTTGGATAGTAAAACTGACACTTTTACTATCCAACCACTATTTAATTACATTGAAGGGAACAATCAACATTTCTTTCATGCTCCATTAAAAACTGAATTAATTTGCTTAGCAATTACATTAATTTAATTTGATTTTCAATTAAAATCCATTGTCTGATTCAGAGTATTACTCTGAGGCAACACTGTCACAAACAAGGCTGTGTTTCCCAAACTGGATGCCATTAGATGTGTACTTTTGTTATCTAACCATCAATGAAGATTTAAGTCGTTTAATCAAACTCAAAGAAACAATTGCAATTAAACAACTTGACAAGCTGGTTCAACTTACCTTTCAATCAAAATCTAAAGGTTGCTCCAGATGATAATACCATAATGCTGTATTTAGAAAGGTAGATAAAGAATCTCAAAGTAACTCACAAGAAGTTGGTTATTGTGTCTAGTGTTTAGGAAAAACGCAAAACTCAATAAATTATTATTTACATCTGATAGGTTTGAGTAAAGAATCTGGACCTGATGGGTTTCTTCAGAAAATCAAGAATCTATTGAAGCTTAAAATAAAATATTTTAGAATGAAGTTAAAGATATTCTTTTGGAGTTTAGTCCAAGACTTAATATCACCAGGGGGGTTTGTTGTATTGTTAATTTAGTTGAAAATCGCTATGACAAATATTTGAAACGCTTAGAAGACTACTAGGTTACATTAATCTCTTGCTAAAAGGAATTATTGAAATTGATCATCAAATTGAAGCTGCTACGAGTCAAAAGCTCAGATATATAATTAAACAGATTGTCTATGTAATAATTGGACAAGAGCCAAACTGTGATAGTTAAAATAAAGGTAATAACTACCGAAAAACACTTGCAAGTGAAATGTCGCCGTAGCCAACAGAATTTGTCGGATGCTCTGATTTTCCTCTTCGAATTTGTGATTTGTTACGTATTAAGCTGAAAGGTTGGCGCGAATAAAATTTTATTCCCCCTTTCTTTCTCGGGCGGAGTGTTGCGTCAGCGTTTTTAATAATAATAAAAATTCTTAAGCGTCTGAAAGGGACTTTATATGGAAGCGGCGAAGAGATTCACTTAAGTTTAAAACGTTTTGTGAAGTGATTTGAAGTTTTACGATAAAGCGGTTTGTTTGAACTCACTTCAGAATGTAAGCAGATTTCTTTGTATTTTGTATCGGAAAAAAAAAGTTTCGCTCAAGTCTTTTTCATTCAGTGTTAATATTTAGGAGATGCAGTTAGGGTGCTACAGGTCTTTGCGGATTGCCTTAATGACAAAATATAGTCAATAAACTTGGGACAGACATTAGCAATTCTCTTTAAATTAAGATTGACATCCCGCAGGGCACTGTTATAGGGTCAATACTTTTCACTACATATATTAATCTCTCTCAGCAATATCTCCACTCCAAACGACACAGTAATCTCTCACGCTGATAACATAGTATTTATGTTTTTTTGATGAAACTTGGGTCTCAGTAAAATGCAAACCATACAATACTAGGAATAATAAAATAAAACACTGGCTGGACTCTTTTAAACTTCCACTGAAATCCAATTACATAGCTTCTTCTCTTACAGCAGAAAATTGACCCGATTTTAATAATATATACGTTGACAACCTTGGTGTACAAATGCAAACACAAACTTAGTGTTATCAACCTCAAGTTGATAACACTAAGTATACTTATATTCAAATGTTATTATTACTGTATAATATTTTAATATCTATTAATGATTTATATGTCTTTCGTAGTTTACACACTTTTTCTACCATTCTTAGCATTTTTACTTCACTAGCAGCAATTCCTTATTTACGAAAACATTGATCTACCAAACAGCTCAATAAATTACTAGGAAAATGATGATCTTCAAATTAAGTTAAGACTTAAATTATCCAATAATTTCATTATAAAATTAATACTAGATTAACCACAAAACCCATGGACATCCCCTAATTATCTCTTGTAATTTTATAACCATGTGTTCGCGACGTGTATTTAATTTCCTTATTAATTTTCTCCCCTGATTATTAGTTAATTTTATCCCGATGGAAGGCTGTGAGTGCCATTCTGTAGCCGAAACATGTTTCCTAATTATTATGTTTACCCCACGTCATTAGCAGGCAATTGATAAGGAAGGGGAATTTGCTTTTTTTTCAGGTGTATGATTAATTTTGGCAGAATTTAGGATAAAAGTTTCCTTATAAACGTTTCTTTCTGTTGCTGATACCTCAATATTTCACACACTGAATTCTACGATGTTCTTCAACCAGACACTAGAAGATTTGACTTAAATGTAAATTTGTATTAACTCCTAAGTCAAGTGGTCGGATGGTGAAGTGGGGTGAATTTTATTAAGGACGAAATCTCGTCCTCGTGCACTTCTGCGGCAATTACACCCCGGCCAGCACCGCGCGTCAAATCTTATAACCCTAACCAGTTAACGAAGCTTTAATATCTCGCCCGAAGCTCCCTTCGTCACTAATAGAATTTCTCGACGACGAGAAACCAGCCCGAAACTCCTTCCTTCGATTTTACCAAAATTAATTGTAATTTTACCCCCTTTCCCTCAATCCCCCGCTCCTTTTATAAGCCCTCTATATAGGGTCAATAAGTTATTTGAAAGAAACCTTTTTCATATTTTAGAAATAACTATCCAATCCAGTTAAGACATTATTAATCGCGATTGAACGAATCATTGTATTAATATCTGGAAATCAACAAATAATTATTGCTATGAGGTAAATAAGATCTTGTTGCTGGCGAATTGATTATTTTATCATACTATTAATTTTAAAGTTAGATCGACTAGGAATGAAAAAATATTTGTTCAGTTATGAGAAATTACAAATAGAAATAAGGCTAATATATAAATAAAAATAAATAAAAAGAACCTTTATCTGGGGAAGCGTGGACTGAGGTTTATTTAGAACAGAATGCAGACTTTGTGGCGAATAACTTTATTAAAATAATTAAGAAATAACTAGAATTTGCAACAAAAATATGATAACAAAAAATTTTGGAAAAATCCATAAAAAAATAAATTTGAATTATTAAATAAAACTATATTATTCAAAACTAGGAATCAAGATTATGCGTGTCAATATAAGGATAGCAAAAACTCTTTAAATAATGTGTGTGATCAGGCCTCTGTAACATACTATAAAAGTAAATAGGCCAAGAATCTGAAGCAAACCAATAAACTATGGAAGAAAATGATTTAAATAAGCAAAGATAATAGTAAAAGAATTTTGCGAAATTAAAATTAATGAATGGTCAAATTGTGTCAGATAAAAAAGATATGGTAAAACATTTGAATTAATATTTCAAGAATGTCGGCAATAAGATCTAAAAGAAATTTTAAATAAATCCAAATCAAAACTATGAAAAATCTTATTCCCAGATATGTTTGGTTACTATACTGGTACGTCAACACAGTTTAATTTTTTCGCACTATTAAATTGACATTTTAATGCTGCTTATAATGCCCTCCTTGTATATCTAGATTGACGTTTTTTTTTTAAATGAAAGCATTGTATACAGTGCTTCCGTAAAATAACGGATTAATTCAATAAAAATGAAATGGACTATTTCTGAAAAAATTGCCCGAAACCGTCGATTTTAATATTGGGTTTAGAGTTTTTCTACGTGGAAATTGAATATACAAGATGACTCAAAAAAAAAAGATATGACGTCACTAATCTGTTTTTTAAATGGAAACCACCATTTTTTATTGCAGAATCAGAAAAACGGATTTTTTTACACAGCATATGGTACAAATAAATAATGGTTACATAAGCAATTTTGAATGAAAAATGATGATAAAATGTAAAACTAAAGAAATACCTATCGAACTTAAATATTCGAATTGAGCACCGTTAACACCCTGACAATAACCAAGGCGATTTAAAAATTCTTTTTGAACCTTGTCAATGACGTCTGGAGTAATATTTCTAATTTACTGGCGTATTTGTTCTTCTAAACTCACTGGTTTATTGATATACACGTTACATTTTAAGTATCCCCATAAAAAGAAATCGAGGGGAGTTAAATTTGGCGATCTGGGTGGCCATTCAATGAACCATTGTCTACCTATTCAACGATTTGGAAAAACTTCATCTAGATAATTGCGAACGGGTAAATCATAGTGTGGCGAGGCTCCATCTTGCCGAAAAAAAAGATCTTCAAGCGACTTTAGGTGTTGTTCAGTCTGATATTTCAGCTTTTCTTAGGAAAATATTATTACTATTCAAATTATTATTATTATTAAGGCTTTACAAAATGGAAAATTGTAATAGATATGATAGTTGCTATGATTTAGATAAGCCCTCAACAATTATCAGTGAAAGAATTAAAGATAGAATAATCAAATAAATATTCAAAAATCATTAGCAATCACAAATTGTCCAAATAATTATTTTAGTTGTGGAGCATCAGCTGAATCATAAAGCATGCAAATATTCTACAAGTTTATTATATTTCACCCGTAATAATTTCTTTCTTTAGCTTATTTTCATAAATCTGGATAGAAGGAAGATCAAGCAGCACAACATATGATTATTCAGATGTATTGAATGGAAAATTATAGCAGGTACTAATGGCAGATCTCGACATTTTGATTACCCGTGATCTCTGAGATGAAACGTGGTAATAAACAATACCTTAATCAAGAAAGTTCTCTACAATCCATAAAGAAGAGCTGAAAAATAGGAATTCACTACAAAAATCAAAATTACAAAAAATCCTTATTGATAATATGTGCTGACATTTAAAACTCATGCTTGCAAGGATAATATCCAACGGCTTAACAGAAAAAAAACATCAAACGCCGATTTACCCCTTAAAAAAATTCCCTGCATAGGTGACCCGTCGAAATAAACGTTAAAGCCTCTTAAAAGCCAGTTTCGGAAAATTCCCGGTGCGAAGCCAAAAGTGTATTAAAAACAGAGACCCAGGCGGGCCCAGGTAAAAAGTGGGCTTATTAAATTTCCCTGAAAAGTTTTGATTTCGGGCCTTGCCTTCGCGACTTTCATTTAGACAATTAGCCGCCGCCTGGCATGGGACGCGCAGTTACTGAATTTATAATACTTCCACTTTTCTGCGGCTATATCCGTATATTCCAGAGGGAAAACTTTCTGGATAATGCTATAGTACAGCTATTGCAATACCTTGTCTTGTCCTATACCTTCAGTAGTATTAATTAAGACTTATAATATAAAAAACAATTTGTTCTGCACAGAAATATTATTAGAATTCATCCAAAAATATTAATTTTAAGGATCGTCATGCTATATTTTATAAAGATGATTTTAGTGATCATGTTGAGAAGGCAAAAGATTTTAAATATTGCGTTTCTAAATTTTAATAGTTCCATAATAATTGTTTGCATTTACAGTTTACTTAGTTGTGACAGCCAATTTTTTCTCCACAATCTCGCTAACTTACTTGATGAGATATAGAATAACAAAATTCCTTTTACTATTTCAGAAGACTTTAATTTTATCAATAGGTCAGATCTATCAAATAACGTTAACCGGATCACATTTCTGACCTTAAAAACTGTCCATCATCAATGTAACAGTCAATAAACCTCTGGTAGAATATGTACGCATACTTCACTCTCGATTTCCATTTTAAATAAATAAATGATCGTTCATGAAAAAATAATCTGGTGCGTTTGAAAAGGGTCTCCCACCTTATCCCGGACCCCCGCCAGACTGATTGAATTTTCTGGGAACGCACCCGTAAGCCAACAAATGCACCCACCGGAAAATCACGGGAGAAATCGAATTCGTCGATGATTTTCTCTAGTGCCGTAAATGGAGTGCCCCAGGACGTTTAATACTTTCGTCTTATTAGATTTAAGATTGTTTACGAGCAAAGGAAATGGACCGAACATCTCCCGATGAACGGTTTTCGATTTTTAATTAGGAAGGGGCGAGTCCCGCTCCCAGGATTTCGTGATGAAGATCGTTGGACAAGCAATTTACCGGAAATTTTGTTTATTAATAGGAAATATTAAATAACTTTTACTGCGGAAATGAAAAGGCAAATTCGGATTTGTGGGAAGTTTCACTGGAATTGCTTTTCTGCTTCATATGATAAAAACGCTTACGTAGATGGTCCTTCGAGTGGGATTTTACACCAAATATTAATACTTTTACTGGGTAAAATATAAAATTGTTTTTTTAAATTTGTTTTTAACATAGACTGATGGAAGTTTATAATCAATATAGTGTTTATTTAATGATCTCTATTAATTATTTAAATATGCAAAAAAATTCTGTGATAAATATTCAACTTCATTAATTTTTAGTGGATGCTTCTTCATAATGATTAAGATAATTATATAATTAATTTTGAGCCGATGTGCAGTAATTCAAATTATAATATTAAAAATATTTTTTTTACTGATATACCTGAATCATCAAAAATATTTTAAATTTTGCTGGTACACTAAAAGATTATTTTCACTTTTGAGGAAAATATATTTCGAGCAAGACTGCTCCTCACTATGTTCTTCCCGTTCGGCAATGGCTAGACGACGAGTTTCCAGATAAATGGATAGGGCGAAGGGGGCCTATAGAATGGCCTGCTAGATCTCCTGATATAACGCCGTTAGACTTTTTTCTATGGGGTCATTTAAAATCTATTGTGTTTACTCCCCGACCTGAAAGTTTGGATGAACTTCGTCAACGCATCATCGACAGCTGCCATGATATCCCACAACATGTTTTTGGAAAATGTCCGTCAGGAATTGAAACATCGCCTATATCATTGTTTGGCCAAAAACGGAAACACTTATTGAAATAAAAACTGATATTTTCATGTTTTTGTTTTCTATCTGAACAAATTAAGATAAACAAAGATTTTTCTAATTTTCTCGAAAACGAATCGACCGATTTAAAAAAATCAAACGTCAAAATAAAAGACTTCGAAAGACCTTTAAAACAAGCTATTACTCGATACCCCTTGCCATTTAAAATTTTTAAGGGATGACCCTGGGGGGCAGAGGGTGAAAGGGGGTGACGTAATTTTCGGTTAGAAAGTTGTCCCTTTTGACAAACCTTTTGACGTATTTCGGCGTTTTTTTTTTAAACAGTGGTTTTCGATAAATCCGTGGTGAGAAGTTTTCAAATGAACACCCTGTATATATATTTATATGGTAAAATAAAAAATAGTTAATGAACTAGTAGGTATAGATAAATGCAGTATATATTAAAAGTATATATATTAACAAGCTCGCGTGGTGAATCGGTCCCTTAGGGGCGACTTAACGTGAAAGGGCTGCCAAGGGAATTTAAACCAGTTGGCGCGTGTCGTGCGTGCCGGCGCCATTGAATCGCTCAAGCCTTTTACATAAAAATAATTGTTTTACACATATTTACCCTTTTTAAACGTTTTTAAACAAAATTATTAAAATCAGGTTACTACTAAAACCTGCTTGCACTCATACAATGACCTCTCGTCCTATTATATGGCATTCATTTCCCGTCCGTCCATATGGTTTTAATGGAATCATGAAGAAGAATACGTGCTATTATTTTAAGATGATGTAGCAAATCTTGATGTAAATGTGATCCAGATGACGCTCACTATATATATCTAATATTTGAAAAGTTTCTTTAAATTTTAAATGCGTTACTTGCCGCCCTATGATGCCTATTGCTAATTAAAAACAAATAAAATAACCAACCGTGTCTTTTCGCCGTCACAAACTTAATTTTCTTGACAAACAAATCACGAGCCGAACATAAAAACTTACACCTTAACGACAAACTTAATTAAATTTCTTCTAATTACCGTTTCGGCTTGATTAATTGCTTATTTTAATTTTCACTTAGCATGCACTCAGTTGCATGCGGCGAGGGCATAACATTATTTCTATTTTGAAAACAATTGCACTTTGAAATAACACCCTTGTCTTGAGACCGGCTTGGTTATGATTAAAAAGAACCGGTTAATGTGAGATGTAATTAGTGGGCGATAGTGTCTGAGCCCATTATAAACGAGAATATAATTTCTTATAAAATACTTATATAAATGTGAAATAGTTGCTGATGGTTACTTGTTTTCTTTTCAGGTATGTAATGGCTCATCTCTGACCTCGATGCGATTTTCCCATTTCTCCCTTTTGAATTACGTAACATCTGTAAGTATTTGAATTATTGGTACATTGTAACACTCTATTTAATGATTTAAAATTTTACTTTCCAAATAGCCCGTTTTTTATTTTGCCACTTGCTTTTAACACCACTCTTACTATATTTGGATAAGAATACTGCAGCGTTTTAATTATTCGTTTAGCTTTATGCCAAAACATTCGCCAATCTTACACGTATGCCCAGAGATGTCGCGAGGTGTGTCCACCGCTCGCTTCATCCTTGTCTAAAGAATAGGTTGTACACTTGCGTTGGTTATTAGGATTTAATTATGTTAATGTGACAAGTCTTTGCTAGCTATTTTGTTCTTCTTCTCATTAATTGAACCTATTAAAAAAATATGCTTGAAAGAAAATGACCATTGTAATGTAAATCGCACCATTTACATCTAAGCCCATGATCTCTGAGCCTAAAATACTTAGCTGAATAATAAAAATTATGTTTAAGGAAAAGACTTACTTAATTTTAAATTTGACCACCCAGACCTTTTTTCTAGTGCTACTTAAACTAGAAAACAGTTCTAAATATATGTACAACGACTATATCCACATTCTTCTTCTAGTAGCTTCTTACTTAGTGAAGAAATCAATTTTCTTAATTAAACGAAGATAAAACCCGTGACTTTCAAACCAATCACAACAAGTAATGGGTCTTGGTTTCTGGATGAACAATGGAGTTTTTAATATTACACCTATAGAAGATCACGATTTCTAAATACTTATAAGAAGAAGTGATTATTGTTGACTTTTAAGTAACCCATAGGATTTCAACACAAATTTTTACACCTTTAGAAGAAACCCTAGATTTCCAAACCACATATCGGAAGGAGTGATTGTTGCACCTGAAAAAGGACTTTTAAGCTATGCATGAAAGACAATTACCTTTGACCACATAATGGAGATTGCTCCATTACGTCCTAAACCTACGATCTCCAAGCTCAATATACTTATGCTGAAAATTAAAATTACATTTAAAGCAGAGATATTTCTAAACCGAAGAACTAAACTTTCTGAAGGAGAATTGAACTTGGATGTTTGTAGAGAAAGAGGAAATTTATGACTAAATATTAGAAATCATCTTATCTAAATTAAATGCTTAAGAAAAGTTGGCTGTACTATAGTACAAAAATTTCTGGAATGAATATCAAAAGAAGAAAAAATTAATTAAGTTGATTTTGTTTAGGTTCTAGAAGCCATAATAATAATATAAAATGAAACAGCAGATAAAAATATTAAAGCCCGAATTCCTATTCGGAAAATTATTTCTTCGATCAAAGAAATTGACTGACCTTAATTGACGACCTAAAGTAAGTGCAGTATATATGTTTTAAAGTGGAAATCCTCATTTTATTTTTAACTTTTTAAATCTTTGCCAGATATACTAGTCAAATTAATGCCATAAGAAAGAGTGTAAAAAATTAAAAAAATGCCTTAGGAACGTCTTTTCTATTTCTAAAAATAACTCATTTACTAGTACTTCTGGAAAAATTGAAAACCGAAAATCTTTACAAGCACCGCAACGGAAATTTTTAAATTCAGATTAACATAAGGTATAGTAAATCCAGATTCGAATATGGCAATTACTTCGAGTCTGGCGTATCCCGATTTGTAACGCAGTAAGCAGTTAATTTGTTGTACTCCCTACTACATATTCTAAACAAGTCTGCTATGGTATGCAATTTATGCAGCCTATATCATTTCAAGAATGTACAGGCTTCCCGTCGTGGCAGACATACCATAGGGAGCAATAACATGACACTGTGTGTTGCTGACTTGGTTGCGACGACGATTAGTGGAATCGTTTATATTATTTTAGATAATAGTATATTAATATATAGTAATAGTTTAGAGAGAAATAATTTGAAGAAAAAAAAATAATTATTTTGCGGAATTTAATTATTCTTAATATATTGAGTTTAGTCATAATAAATTTCTCAGAAAAAAATAAAATTGTAACTGATTTTTGAGTACTCAATGGGCACTTTGTGATGTTCTTAAGAGAAAAATCATCCACCAAATATATTTCTTTTTTTTTCAACCCCTGTATTAAAAAACCACTGAAAGACAAATTTTTCATTAAAATTATTTATGTCATTTTCATGTAAATTTCCAAAGATGTATCTGTTTCGGTTTTAGATCTATTAAAATTCTATTCTCAAAATCCTTTAAATAAAAAAAACCTGAAATAGGATTGCATTAAATTTATTCATTAAATGAATAGAAAAAATTCGATGGTATAACTTAATTTGTCTTTGGCTATGAACACTTTGTGATATTCTTAAGAAGATAATGCTACATATATAATTCCATTTTTTCAACATCGTGTAAATACAAAAAGTTGTTGACGAAAGTCGGTTTAGTTGATTGTGCATTTTTAAATAAATAAACTGCACAAATGCCGCATTTTTGTTAGTTTGCAAAATATTTTTTTCTAAGTTGGTTCATATTATTTATGTGATAATTTTCCGTTAAATAATTTCTTATTAATTTTTACATTTTTTAATTTAATCATTCTTTCTAAAATATAAGAATTTAATTAACATCTTATAATATTCAGGAAAAGCTTTCATGCAGACGGTCCCAAATTTTGAGTAGGCGGCCAACATTCTTATGCGCACAAGGGTCGGTTTGGTTGATTGGGTAGTTTGAAATGAACAAACTGCATGGATTTCAAGGTGTTATGTTAATTTGAAAAATATTTAATTGTATCTTTTTTTTTACATTATTTAAGTGATAATTTTCTTTTTAATAATTTATTTTTAATTTTAATTTTTTTTGTTTCAAAATTATAATATTTCAATAAACATACAGTTTTAACTAAACAATTGTACAAATGGCGCATTTTTGTTAGTTTGCAAATTATTTATTTCCAAGTTGGTTCATATCGTTTAAGGGATTATTTTTCGTTAAATAATTTTTTAATAATTTTCACAATTCTCAGTTTAATCGTTCTTCCTAAAATATACTTAAATTAATTAACATCTTATTATAATCATGAAAATCTTTCATGCAGACAGTCCCGATTCTTGAGTAGGCTAAGATTCTTATAGGCACGAGATGAGACTTTGAATTTGTTCAAATGAATAAACTGCATGAAAGATATGGATAGCAATTTTGTTAATTTACAAATTATTTATTATTTATAATTTTCTCTTAAATATTTTTTTTTAATTTTTTAATTTTTTAGTTTAATTATAATTCTATTAATTATTAAACATCAAAATCTTTCATGCAGACGGTTCCCACTCTTGGGTAGGCCAACATAATATTTATACGCATGAGGGTTGTCTTCATTGATTGGACAATTTTAAATAGACAAACTGCATGAAGGCGGAATTTTTATATTCAAAAATATATTTTATATAATTCTAATATGAGTTTAAGGAGCTATAAAAAATATTTTTTTTGACTTTGCACTAAAATTCCTCATTTTTTTTAGTACCAGCTGTATGCCATCATGTAGCATTAAATCTTTAACTCTCAGAAAAATAAAATATTGTAATAAGTATTTATTGAATTTATTTAGATAATTTTCCTTTACATATTTAAAAGACTTACCTTTGATCTTTAAGTTACGGCCACTTTATCGGGACATTTTTAAGAAAAAATCATCCGCTAACTCCACTTTTTCATCCCTCTCTATGAGATTAAATTAAATCCATTAAATTATATTTTACATAAACAACATATTATCTTTTTATAGATGTAATACTCAACTAACAATTAAAAAAAAAAATAAAACCGCATTGCCAGTATCGTAAAGTAGAGAAATTTTATTATAGGACCGACCACAGTTTTCCCAAACATTATTGGATCTCTCTGAAGTTAATTGCAAAATAAAGCGGTCAAATTTTGTTTTCCGCTTTAATAAAATAGCCGAAAATACGTGTTACCACATTGCATTTATTCTTTTTAATTTTTTGTGAATTTGATATATAATCGGCAGTGTAGATGTGGTAAAATAATAAAAAAATAACACATGGTTTTTAGCATTAATATTAATATCATTTATGTGAACCAAAGATATGTATAATACTCTCTGTCTACATAACCAGAATTCGAAAGAAATACTATAACGTATCGGTAGTAGTTTCTTTCAACTTAAAGCATAAGTTGTTTTAAGCTTTAAGTTGTAAAAATTTTATTGATTCTATAGTTGTAAATCATAATTTTAAATGCTTCGAACTAAACTTATAAACCATTAATATTGAAAAAAAAATTAAACCTCTTATAAATTTATTTACGAGTCTTAGTTGTAATCACCCGGCCGTAAAGAAAGAGCATTTCAATTTTAAAGCAACTTTAATTAAAAATTTGCAAGAGCTTTAATTATACATTTAGGAAAAACCGCGCTGCACTCTTGCATTAATAAAAAGACTCGTAAATCTTCAACCCTTAATTCTTCGCTTAACAATATTAACGGCCTCTTTAAAGAAATCTAACATCTCGATGTTAAAACTGGCTTTTCATAAAGAAACCGCCCGTCATAAATTTAACGGCGTCCTCATTGGCAACAAGTGGTGTCGTATATACGTTCTTTTATTGCATTATAAAACAAAAAAAATATATAATCGCACTCTGTTATATCAGCGTTTGGATATATCGTCTAATTTTTGCCATGTTTCTCCATTATTCTTTTTATCTCTTGAATGCCGCGCTATTTTTCGCCGATATGCTCTCGTTACATTTTCTTGATTTATAAACTTGTTACATCGTACAGCAATTCTCACATTTATTACGTCAGCGTTCCATAAGTTAAATAGTATTTATATAATTTTGTTTAACTATATTTTTTCTCTTAGTGTTGGTGGTCTTGGTGAGGCTATTCTATCGCTGCAGCCTTCAGCAACTTATCATCTCACTCTTCATCAATATTTATCAACAGAAGCTACTTCATTTTCCAATACAGAGGACCGCTTCTTTTTTCCTAGATACCTAATATTTAAGATACAAACTTCAAAGATTAAGGTACTAATAAATAAATCCTAAGGGCCAAAACCGTTCTTTTGAGAAGATATAGTTAGTACTTTGAGTTGTTGTTGCCATGGTGCGTAGAGACCAAGAAGTTAATGGAGAAAAACAAGATAAATGAAAAAAACTAGGAGGATCTAAATAAAAAACTGTTCAGTGGTACTAATCTATACAATGAAAGAAAGGCTTGAATATCAAATATAAAGATTAAGATGCAGAGGCTTTAAAGAAAACAAGCCTTATCCATATACTTCGAATCATCCCTAGGACTTTTCTCAAGGCAGGTGTATTAAAAGCAATCCCAAAATCAAACAGAGAGGGAACGAGACCGTTTTAAATTCAGCT
The DNA here is from genome assembly GCF_022605725.1 of Anthonomus grandis grandis. NCBI lineage: Eukaryota > Metazoa > Arthropoda > Insecta > Coleoptera > Curculionidae > Anthonomus > Anthonomus grandis. Next base: position 23,297,231 of record NC_065556.1, on the reverse strand, counting down.
TTGTGGCGCCACTGATTTTGCCTGTAATATTTTCATATTAAATATGAGAGGGTGTTTGCATTTGGCGTATTTGAAATCCGCCACGTGAAGTGGAAGTAGGAGAAAAGGGAAGATTATTGTGATGCTGCGGTGGTTATACTAAACCCTTCAGACGGGCTATTAGGGTGGGTTTTTTAAGTCAAAAGAGATTCTTTTTATGTATGATTTACTGATAGAAAGAAGAAAAAGGGAATGTTTTAATTTTAGAGGAATTTTGAAGTAGTTAGACTGGTCTAAGAGTACCTTGTTCCATTAAAAATTAACTCGTAGTAATTTTTCAATTTAATTGATATTGTGATGTATTAATACCCATTATCAGTACCTTAATATAAAAAAAATATTGAAGATAAGAATACAGAGAAATGAAAGAAGATAAGAATAATAAAGATTGCGCTTTCCACACTTTTGCACTTAAAGAAGAAGAAAGTATTTGTCCAAAAACTCATGGCAGATCTGCTGAGGAGACCCATTATAACCAATTTTCTTTTCCTAGGAAAAAGTAGAAAAACTGAGAGATATAGCTGAAAACTTCAGTTACTTCTCAGTTTTTTTATATGCTTTAGATTTTGAGTTATGGTCATCAAATGCATAAGGATCTTTTATGGACTTACCATGTTCGAGGTCTTAGTTTGCTCTTCCAGGAAATTTACGATTACTTTTGATACCGTACATGGTAATTTTATGAGGGAAAAAGAATTTGGATTATTTACAGTCTTTGATGGATTTACTGGCCAAACAAAAAACTCCTTGAATAATCAAAGAATTGAACACTTAATAAGACAGAAATTAGAAATATCTAGTAATTTAGTGTTCTATTTGAAGAGCTTGTATAAGTAACTTTTCAAGAGCGATCTTTAGCATTTGGGAGTTGTTGATCTGGATGCCTGTAAGAAAATAATTAATAAGTTTCCTGTATCTAATTCTTTCCTAAAGAGGACAAAAAACTGTAGATGGTATCATTTACATCCTTTGCTCAATTTAATGACCAGTCAAAGAACTACTAGACTTGTCAAAAAATTGAATGAGAGATATATTGTAAGTAGTTGTTTAGTGTTCTATTTGAAAAACTTGATTTAATTAAGAGGTTGTTGTCTTTAAGATTTAAAAGTTATTGATTGGAGATTTGGAGGGAGAGGTCCAAGATATCAGAGAAGTTCTTCACTAAAGATTTAAAAGTCGCAAAATGTACAAATATGGAAGTCATTGAGCTCCTGGAAGAAACAAATTAATATCATGATGAGATTATTTAAATCGTTTGCTCCATTTACTGATGACTCAACGAAATCTTTGACTTATCAAAGAATTGAACTCTGGATGGGAGGAATATCGTAAGTAGTCATTTGGAGTTCTATTTGGAAAACGTATATGAATTACTATTCATTTAAGAGGTTGCTGTTTCCAGTTTTTGAGAATTGTTGATTAAAGATCTGGAGGGGAAGGTACCAGATATCCAAGAAGTCTTTGACGGAAGATTCAAAAATGTCGAAGTATAGAATCCACTATATGCCTGGAAAAAAAATTAAATATCCTATCTATCTTCTTTCTTTTTACTTAATTTTCTCCTTTCTCCCTATTTCCTTACATTTTTATTCGGTTTCTTATTTATCTGCTTTCAACGAGTGCACTATGTATGTCTCTATGCTGACTATTCTTAGGCTTTATATTCTTGGTTAGAGCACTAAGTTACATTTTAATCTGCATACAACTGGTTTAACCCCTAGATCTTTTTTTTAAATTTATATCAGAAATCATCTTGTTCTTAAGACAGTTAAGGAATTACAGATCATTCTAAAAAATGAGCATTTTAATTTCTGGGTTCAATTTTATTATATCTATTTCCTTTTTTTCTTTTTCTTAATCATGTACGTTTCCCTTTCAAATGAGCTTACTAATTAAAAAAACCATGATGTCTTTAGGCTGGTGTAACTGGTCTAAATTAGAGTGTTATTTTTATCAATTATCTGCACCGAACGTAGATATTAGGACAGTGTAATATTATGAGTTAAGACATTCTGGATCACTCGATTAATGAACCTGTTCGTCAATTCTTTTTCTTTTCTTTTCATCTACTTTTATTTTTATCTGCTTTTTCTTTTCAAAGGCACGATAAAATGAAAACGCAGTACCGTGAACTGTTTTAAAGTTGAAAAATTAAGTGTCATATGCTGTAAAGAATTTATCTGAGTGATGCTGCTTTACTTTTAGCTGCCTTTCTCTCAATGCTTTCCTGGTTTTCCTCTCATCAGCATTTTAAACCTTGGAAACAACGATATTTCTAGTAAAATAGCCCAGTGATCGAAAGTCAGCAACAGACAAATCATTTAGCCAAATGCAGGGATGCACGTCCAGCTAACATGATGTGTTTTGCAGTACACTACTTTGGACAATTTAGCTGTAAAGGTTTCTCCATTTCTGCTCATTACTTGTTTTAGCAATACCACGACAAATAAAATATATTAGCACCATGTCTGACCTACCTCCTCCATCTCCAGTACTAAATTAGTGCATCAAGTTAAATAATTATCTGCTCAGAGCTGCTAACGTGGCTACTAGGACACTGTAGTCTTAATAACCTTAAGATATTTTTATTTTTCTTATTACTACTATTATTATTGTTGTTTTTTTTCACTTTTGTCTGTTGATAGAACTCCAAAATTTTTCAAAAAACCCATGTAATTACATTTTTACCAGATATTCTCTTAATTTTAAGAAAGTTAAGGAACATCATCTCTCTAGGTTTAATCTAATAACATCTACACCCCATTTTTTCTTTTTCTTCTTTTTCTTTTAGGACAGTGTGGTTTTAGAGTAAATTTCTCTAGTCTTTTTCTTCTTATTTTCTACTTCCGTCAGTTATTGCAACTCTGAGCACCTTAAAGAGACAAGATCAAAAAAGCTGTTTGGTCTATAGTTGGAGATAAGATATTTACATCTCTTGCTCGAGTTACTGTCCAGTCAAAGATCTTCTTGACCCATCAAAGAATTAAACAGCTAATAAGAAATAATTCATAAGATGTCGTTTAGAAAGACTTGTATGAGTTATTATTAAATTAAGAGGTTGCAGTCTCTGGCACTTCAGAGTTGTTTATTAGAGATTTGGAGGGAAAGGTCCAATATATCGAAGAGATCCTTGACCGAAAATTAAAATTCACGAAATGTACAAATATGGAAATCACTGAGCCCCTGGAAAAGAAAAACTAGTATTTTGTATCTAACAAGTCATAAAAAGATAGGAATGAAAACTGTACAATGTGCACTTTATTTAATTAAGAGGCTGCTTGAGGTCGGTTCCAACCAAACACTATATTATATGTATATGCAGTAGTCAGATGGTTCTGATTAAATATTGTAAGCTGCAGAAAGCCTGAAACAGGAGAATCACTAACCTTGAAGTCAAATGGGCTTACTTTCAGACATAAATAAGGTTTTATATTTCTATTTCAAAAACCATATAATACGTTCCTGGTTGTGTAGCATTGTGCAGGCTTACCGTAAAATAACCCCTAAAATTTCCACAAACTGGACATAAGTCGTTGCGTTATGTCCTTTCGTTTTCTATTTTCCCAGTTTCCAGAGGCTTGGCGGTGGCCAGGGCCGGCAGCTAAAGCAGAAATATTAATAAAACATTAGTATTAGTGAGCGGTGGACATGCAAAACCAAGTTTTGGCAAAATAAACGTTGCAAATCCAGCCATATTGCCTCGCATAATATGGTGCATATATGTAGATATATGGTCGGCCCCCACGCTACGGCTTATGCCCGCTTATATGAGAATATTTATAGTCCACTTCTATTTTATTAGATGGTTTTATTGGGGATTTACTAAATTTTAATTACGCCAGTCCCGCCAGCTCTTTTGGCATTTTGACCGGGCCTGGAACAGTCGCCCGTTATGAATCATGTATAAGCACAAAAGTTAGAAACGTGTGAATTGTTCCATTGGGCGAGTTTCATATTTATGCTTGTATAAAGCATAGAGAATTATTAAAAATGTTCTTATACAATGGCATATATACATTTTAAGAAGATGGTCAATTGTTCTCTTAATGTGCATTTAACAAGAGGCTCTAATTTATTCAGGAGATGATGAGGAGAAGTCAGCAAGAAAACATCTTGGTTTTTTGACAAGTAAGTTTTTTGAAAAGTACCAAAAAAAAAGAATTGACTTCAAATATTTGTTCCACGAATATAACATTCGGCACACGTCTTTATTCCGATTGGTTGATTGTAAAATCTTGATGTCGCTAAATAATGCCGAATGGTATAGCGAAATACTTAGGCCTTACTGAAATACTTATGTTTGAGGTTATGTTATTTTCAATCATTTTGCTTTGTTTGGTCTTATGACGAAACATTAAATTTTTCTTATTTTACGTAGTCTAAAAATTAACTAATACAATAGAGTGTCCTATCAGAAAAATATTTATTTTCGAGGCACTTTTTTGTATCACCCTGAATATAAAATTTTAAACTAAATAAAAACTATATAACACGCATGACTATTTAAAAAAAAAATATATATATATACAAAACCTGCATCAACATTCCACGGTATATTTCGACGCCGCCCTATCATTGTACCTAATGATTCAGCACCGTGTTTATAAATGATCATATTATCATTTTTCAATGTTTTTGGCCATTTTGGTCGATTGTCCCTCTGAGAAAGATCATTATAATAGAAAATTCCATTGAAGTGTCAACTTATTGCAAGATTTGCAATTACTACCAAAATAAGTGTTGTTAGAACACCGATAGACTAGAATTTGTAAACAACAATTTGTTTGAGTTCGACATTGGGGACAGAGGCAAGGGAGGTGTTTTATTTACAAACATATTCATCGATTAAGGTAATTCAAGTTGATCTTCTCACAAAAAAATATCCATGCTGTCATAACATCATGATAATGTCATCCTAAACGTAGAATAATCAAAACCTATTAAGAAATCTATAATAATTATAAAATATTTAATTTCCATAAATATGCTTTTTATTAGATAGGTACCTTTACTACTACTAAGTACATTAAAAAATATATAAAGAGGTCATAAAATAAATATTGTCAATAATTTAAAGCATAATCTATTATTAATAAATATTTATCATGTAAATATTTCTCGACGACGTCACTGGTAAAGATTTCTTGTGTCGGTGGATTCAACAAAGCAATCACGCGGCGTTGCGATGTTGTTACCTTTTTATCTAATATAAGGACGTTCATCTGCATTCATTTAACTTTGAATATTTAGTTATCTTATCATATTTTATTAAAGAGGAACAGTTGTATTGTCTTGTGCCTGTTAAAATAAGTGACTCATTTTTATGATATTATGAAGTGATTTTTTGCCATTTCTACACAAGCTTTTGGCAGCATTGCATCAGAAATGTTGCAAGCAAACAAAATGCCCATAGTTCCATGGCAATGCTAATTCTAGCATTTCAATGTTCTAAGTATGTCTTAGTATCATTGGATGTTAGTTCCTTGTTTACAGATATTCCTGCAGATCTTGAAGTTGCAATACTAACGAGAAAGTGGGACCTAATAAAAGACCTATGTATGATATTTTTGCAACAAGTTCTAGACTTCTCGAAATTTCATATTTCAAAATAATTATTTTAATTTTAATGGATAGTTTTACCAATAGGTTTTTGGATTAGGTATAGGCAATTACCCATTTTCCCATTTTTCACCTATCTGCTTCGATATCATTATTAAATCAATAATAAAATATTTATTTACGATAATTTTAAATCCATATACAGTCAAATACATAAATACACCCTGAAGCAGTAAAGCTTGTTAGAACAAGAAAAAAACAAAATCCGTGAAAAGTCCATGTAGCGAATAAAGTCACATTCGGTTTAGTGTCCATAGTTTTCACAACTTTTACATGTCACAATCGATATTTCTGGTCCATTTCGTTGTTCTACACAAGTTAGGCACAATCTACTTAAATAACTAATTAGAGCTAATAACATTTTATTTTGATGCAGAACATATACTTATTCCATAAATTACAAACACATTAATACCTATTAATTAATTATTTTAAGCATGTTTCTACTTATAAAACATGTGCAATGTTTGCTTACCTTTCTCAAAAAACCAGTCTTAATTTTCTTTTAAAGGATCTCTCATTGACTATTAAGAGTTAAAATAAAAATCTATCATAATACCGAGATACATATTTAACAACATCAGTTTTGGAGATTGTGACGTTTAAATTAATTTCTATGGTGGAAAAATTTGGCAAAGTATAAGAATAGCATGTAAATGGCAAAAATTTTGTTTTGTGCTTATTTAGTGTTAATTTATTTATGTGAAACCACTTACATATTTTTTTACAATCTAATTTAATTAATTCTTTTAAAGATTTTTATGATTATCCTTCATAAAAGATAACAGTATCGTCGGCAAAACTAGTTGTATGTCCCTGTGAATGTATTTTTGAAAGACCATTTATATACACAATAAATAAGACAGGTCTCAGCACTGTTACTAGAAATACCCTGCAGGTTACAGTCATTGAAATACATTTAAGTTCATTTTTTTCTACTTTCCTAGAAGTTTTTTACAACAAACTATATTAAATGGTTTTTTAAGATCTATAAATACAGAGATGCACAGTTTGTTTTTATCAAGGGCCTCATAAATTTTTGCGGTCACACATAAAATTGCATCTTCTGTTGATTTGCCTTTTCTAAGGTCAAAATTGGTTATCAAAGATAACATTATTTTGTCCAAAAAAGTAACAATTTAGGATGGTTTCTACGATTCTTGAAAAATTTGAATTAAGTGAAATCGACCTATTGTTGCTTAGATTCATATTATCTCCTTCCTTAAAAAGTGGATTAATTTCTCCTATTTTAAGGGCATCTGGAAATGTTCCAATTTGAAAACAAAAATTTATTAAAGTATTAAGTTTATAGGTGCTATTTCATAGAAAATTACTATGAGAATTTCGGAACGAACGCCATAATGACCTAGAGACCTTTTTGTTTTTAATTTGCTTATAGTCCTCACAACATCAAGTTCATTTATTTTATGAAACAAAATAGGCTTTTTGAACACCGTGGTTTCTGTTCCCTATAATCATTTGGAATTTCAAATTTCTCTCCAACTCTACAAAAAAATTCACTAAAATTATTTGAAATCTCTTTTTTGTCCATAACTTGACAAGGTTTGTACAAATTTAATTATCACAATGCCAAATAGCACTAGTTTGATTTTCCTTTACTTATGTCTGACTTGTGAAAATTTGCGTTGAGTGAAGAGTTTGTAGACGCATCATTCAAGAGGTTCTTAAGACAACTTAAATAGGAAGAAATTTATTGTAGAACAGAATGAAGAGGCTAGATTTGGTTATTTTAAAAATACTTCACGATATCAACCTTCAAGAATAACTATTAGTAAAATTATTCAAATTTCTATTACTACTATTAAATTCGACCAAAAAATATCCTGAAAGCCGTTCCACTGTGCGACGACAAATACATCAAGCCGGAATCGAACGGTGTTGCCAACAGGATAACAACCTAATCTTGTCGGCGGGCTTTTTCGAGCAGATAAGATGCAGCCATGCTTCAGCATGTCGCATTGCAGCCCGTCGTTCGTCCCGCCAGCGCAGCATTTTTCCTAAATTATTGCGGGTAATAGAAAAGTCACTTTCTTACGAATACAAATAACGACTTGCACAGCCAGTTCGGAACAAGCAAAAAAAAAACGCAGAATGGATTTTTGTCTGATTGGAATTTTCATTAAAACTGCGAAGACGGTCCGGAATGTTTTAATGAAAATATAGGGATGTTTTTGTAGTAAAAAATATTAATTTAAGAACACTCATGGATGTATTGTTTGACATATAGAAAAACTTGTTAAAATAAAATAGATATGTGTGTTATAGTTCTTATATCCTGAATCTATTAAATTGTTCAGATCGTAATCTGGAACATGAACTTTCCACTCCATTAAACAAATATTAATTTATTAATAAAAGAATCATTATGCAAATAGTACTGCTAAACAGGAAAATTGGTAATGCCTATAAATAAGCGTTTGAACATTAAAAAATCATTGGAAACCAGTTAAAATTTCAAAAAAGGGTTTCGTTATCAGAGTTAGAGAGAAATACTTGCTTTTTTAATATTGAAATACTTAAAGTGCATACGCCTAAGAACAGAAATACTTCATAATGGTTTCATTACCTCGAGAATTAGCGCAGAATTTATCAGATTAATCAGGTCCAGAATCCAGAACCAACAATACTTATATAAAAAAAATCACTAATTTTTATTGCTAGCATTTTTCAACCAAGGGAAAATTGACTGCTAGGGAGTGTAAATTGTTGAAAGAATCAACATCTGAACATAAGAGGCTGATAAGTATAAACTGACATCACGAGTTGATTGTGGAACCATTGTTTTCAAAATCAGTATTTAGAGCTGGTGAATCATGATTAATGGTAACGTTAAACAATTCGAATTAATGATTCTCGTTAATCATTAAAAAAGAAAAAATCTTAAAAAAGAAGAAATCGGGTTTGAAGAAGAAAAGAGTTGAGTGCAACATCTGGTGTAGAAGGGAAATAATATATTTGTACTGTATCTAGATTAGAACAACACCATTACAAAAAAAAAGGACTTTTTTAACGATCGGCAACAGTTTAAACCATAAAGTAAAAAAGTGGTCAATAAAGCACACAATGAATTGTGGAATAAAGTCTGCCATATAGAGTAAAGAAGCTTGCAAAATAATTAAAGATAATAGACCAGATGGTAAATAGCGCGGTAGGTTAAATCTGATTTCTCCGAAAAAATGGGTAGAATACTATGAAAAAAATGCTGACAGAAGATCCAACAGAATTTCAACATACTGGCAATAAAAAATGTAATATTTCTTACTGCCAAGAAACTGAATTAACACCTGACAAATTATTTCAGCTGTTGGCTTATACCTTTAATTTATTCTTGAGAAGCAAAGAGCTACAATTAGAATGAAAAACTGCATATATCAGCAATCACACAATAAGAACACACATTTGGTATTTATTGACCTTCAAAATGCTTATGATGTCTGTATTGTGAATGCCATGTATAGTGTTCTATTAGCCAAGTTGTGGTAAGGGCTAGAGAATTAGAGAATTCCACCAGAGTTATACGAGAATAGGGCTAGTTCAATAAAGATTTGACAAAAAGGGACAGAGAGGATAAAAGTGAGAATTTTAATATTGAGATCCTAAGTGAGCCTGCAAATTATAGACCAATTTCCCTACTACCTACACTTTTGAAGGTTATTGAAAAGATGGCTTTTAAGCGCATGCGGAAATATTTAACGAGATATAAGCATAAAACCAAAGCACAATTAAATCCAATATTCTAAAAATAGACACACACAATTTTTTTGAATAGGGTAGTATGAGCTTAACTGAGCTTAACAAAGGTGAGGCTATAAATACAGTATTTTGTGATCTGTCAAAGGCTTTCGACTGCGTCCATCGTTCGTGGTTTAAATCTTACTTAAATTGTCGTAGATAATCACTTTTGGCGTATGGTCCAATGCTTTCACCTTCTAGAATTAATTGCGAACTACCTCAACTCAAGGTTCGGTTAATAGTTTTTTGTTATTTTGAAACTACATTGGCCATCTTGTTCATTTAAATATACTGGATGAAAGGGAACTGTAGAATGCAAAATGCTAAAATGGTATGGCAATGTCGGAAGAATGAATGCTAAAGTTAATCCTTACCAACCGCAGAAAAACTGGTTGACCAAGAAGATTGTGGAGAGTATAATTAAACTGTGCAATGGAAGATAGAGGTCTACAACCACATGACTAGAAAGATCACAAGCATTGGAGGCTGGGATGTGAGAAACCACGACAGCCATAACAAACTTGTTATAAATACGACACCATAGAAGATCCTTGGTATTAAAGCTGCTTTTGTTATTGTTTTTACGTTCCAAGTCTCTAGTGCAGATACTATCAAAAAAAATATATTACAAAACTTCGAATTTTAAAACAAAAATTGTTTATCCAGAAAAAAGGAACCGAAGAACTTAAAAGACTATTAGCGTATTAGAGTTACATAATGCTACTGATAAGTTAGTAAATATAGAACGACTATATTGAAACTGGTTCAATTGACAGTCTTGATTGATGATTTTAAGAAAATTTTCTTTTAATTATTTGACCAAGATAATGATTCATGGGATACTAAAAAAAGCACTACAAACTACTTACTGTTGACAAAAGTTAGCTCACCTACAAACAGATCCCTCACTTAATACATTATTCGTTTAAAAATAATGGATTATAGAGAGACCGCGGATTCCCAGGTGTCATCCAAAAAATTTTTTGAGTGTATATTTGTATTTAAATTACTGACGAGTTAGATCTTGGAACTGTTCTACTCTGGATAAGTCGTTCATTAATCAACGATTACTTATAACACAATATGTGTGCTAAATTGAAAAGAAAAAACCGTAAAAAAGTCACTTTTTAATGAAAACTTCCTTGCTCAGAGGCCAGACCAGGAATAGGTGAAATAAAGCAATAAAAAAGCTGAAAGTCGGTGCTTTCTTTACGTTCGGCAATCACTGCGAACCCGTCCAATAAATAGCCAGACGCGGCCGCTTCGGCCTGATTGCACAAGGTGCAGTCGAATGACATGAACAGTGGATAAAATAAAGAAAAAAGTCATTCAAACATTTATTTTTTTTTCTTTTGGGGTGAATTCTTTGGGCAGGTGAACCAAAAACCAGCCAGCTTTAATGTGGTATTAAAAAGTCACTAATGTAATATGTACGATGCCTCATACGTTTTATGTTTAAAGGGAGAGAGATAAATTTAGGTAAAGGTCGAGAAAGAGTCACACAGCCGAGTATCCGTGAGATTTAGTGGGTGTTAAATTACTTCTTTCATGAAATGGTGACTACCTCCTCTCCTCAAGAAAATTTATTAGTATCTAGGGTATAAATGAACGATTTGATAAAATTTTATGTTATATCAATGCTTCAGAAGGATATATAAATGATAATGTCGATTCTATTTAATTTTATTTTTCAAAATGGCGCCTCGCCGCTATTTTGAAAAGTTTTGCAAAATGAGCTAGAGATCAAAAAGTAGTATTTAGGTTGTTAATGATGTTCGACAAATTTCAAATTTTTATATAAGCGTATTCAAAAGATAAGAAAAAGAGGGACAATTAAGATATTGTATTTAGTAATAAACCTAACTAGTCGAATTTTTCGAACACTTTCACCAAGTTTGATATTAAACTTATTGCTCGGTAATTTTCAAAGTTAAACCTTTTTTAAATAAGGGTTTTACGATTGCTGATTCAAATAGTCTAGGACAGAATCCAGGACAGATTGAATTAGGTAGATCAGTAGGTTTTTTAGTTATCATAGTTTTTCTCTAATATTAAATTAGCCAATTTTTCTTCAACCGTCGTGTAGTGATCGTTAAGTATATTCGCATTTTCTTTAGGTTATGTTACTATTTATCTATGCTTATTTTATATTTTTGTTGGTGTCCGATTATTAAATTTTTAAAATTCATTGCTTGCTACATCTTTTGGTTGGTATTTGCATTTTTCAAGTGTTAAGCTTTATTTATTCTATAAGTTTATTGAATAAATTTAGATGCTTTTTAAATTCATCTTATATCCTTATCTTAACCTGAAAACTAGAAGAGTATAGGAAGTTTTTCAGGTACAATAAGACACATTACGAGAGAAAAACACTATTTCCGGGTGATCTAAACACTATTTAAAAAATGAAAGGATGATATATAAAATAAGTGGAAAAACTGAATTCTCAACTATAAATCCCTATGTCAGTCTAAAAATTAGAAGAGGATGGAAATAAAATGATATTTTTTGTGTATAATTAGACACATCACGGGAGAAAAACACTATTTCCAGGCGATCCAAACACTATTTAGAAAATGAAACAAGGATATAGAAAATAGGTGGAAAAATCAAATTCTCATTTATGTTTTTTTTGTTATTAATGTTTTCTCTTCGTTTACCAGCGATTTTCTAGAAAAAGGTTATTTGTATCGAAAAAATGCAAAAAACTGAGACTTTTTCATGGCTAACAAGATGATGTTGCTAGATGTTTAAATTTATTATTGCAAACATAAGATAGTAATTGAATCTTCCCTTAAAATGAGATTTACACCCTTTTTGTTACAGAAAATGAAAAGAGCACTCAAAAAACGAGAATTTGTAAATTTTCAGGATATTTGACGCCTAATTGTAGTCTCGGTTCAAAATAATCGATTTTCTTCAAGCAATTTGCGCGGTCTGTAGCTCCAACAATATGCTTTTAAAATATTTGCACCGAATTTTGTAACACCCTTTATATTATTGATTTATATTTTGTCTATATTTGTAGTATAATTTATCCGATATCCATAATTTTTTATTATTTTGTTTTTTACCGTTTTTGTATACCTTGATTGTTAGGCTCCCTTTTTATCCATTGATTCAGCAATGATCTATATTTTGTGACTTCAGTATTATATTAGAATTATTTTCCATTATTTTTGTTTTGAATATGTCGTAGTTAATGTATATTTTGCTATGGATATTTTCTATTATATGTGAAATACATTTTATTAAAGGCTTCCATTTGAAGTATTAGACTAAATAAATATTGTTTGCATTGGAGCCATAAAACTAGGGCCATTTTAAACAAAGAACTTGTTTAAAGTTTTTGAACCTGAATCCTAAAGATACTAAAAGCATTTAGAACGGTCACCCTTTGTCTCTAAAGTAAGGAAATACATTAAATAAGTATCCAGGAATGCTTCCAAGCAACCATTGATCTAACATGAACTATTGAGAACGCCGACGTTTACATAGCACAACCTATTTGCTACCTAATTACCAATTAATAGCCGCCGATCGAGACTGGGGATATAATTAATGACGTCCAACAGGACAGCAGGAGAGGGCACAATGGCACTCTGGCATCGCACATTTCTCTCAGAACAAATCGTGTCGGCGAAGTGTGACGCCAGCATGACGTAGTCATCTGTACATGTTGCCGATGCTGTTCTGATTAGGAGAACAGGTGCGTTAATGCGATTGTTCAGGGACCAAACTACATGATGGCCCATGCATCTAACTGGTTAAGATAAAGGAGCGGGAAGCGTAAACTGTTTGGCTAGTTTAGCACTGGATTAAACGGTTTGTGGCAGCAGTGTGCTAATGACAGGAATTCATGAAAAGTCGGTTTCATATTAATGTTAATCTTACCAGCTTTTTAGCTCTATCTTTACCACATTCAGTATTGCTTGCATACGAGAATTAAAGTGTTATAGCCCTTATACTATTTACGATATTTAAAATCTGAACGATTATGAAATAGTCAAATCAGATGGATTCAGAGCTTAGCTTTTGCCACTATTTTTTCACTAATAAATATTTATGGTTTGATTATTTTGTACCATTCTTAAAGCAACACAGCAACTTCCCTTCTCTAAACTATTATGGAATGTTGAAATTATTCAGGTTTCACCTAACTTATGGGTAATACTAAACAGTCTTTATCGCACCTGATGAAATAAAGTCCGCGTGCATTTAATTGTAAGGGAAGTCCTTACCCCGCTCCAAACTACGTAGGTAATGGCCATCTAACTTATCAGACGTGACACGAGATGATCCCTGCTTTAAGTACTTAAACCCGAAAATTTAATTTAAAGAAGTTTACGACCGTTTCCCACGCTTCTAACTGTTCCAGGACTCCATCACGCAGACTACCCATATCTCTGGCTCCTTTCCGCGCGTTCTCGTTCTTAAAAATATATTACGTTCCTTATCATTTTCGAAACGCTCACTTTTAGCTTTTGGAACGTTAGGTTGAAGAGTAAACTGTTTATCATTTTGAGCTTTGAACTCATATTTTTACGGATTTTAAATGGGAGGTAATTTAGGAAGGCTTGGGTAAATTTTAGATTAACTTTGTGGTTTGACGTAAAGCTTATTGGGTTGTGTCACGATATGAACCTATGCCGACGATCCCGATAAACATTTGGGGATTATTAGAAAAAAAAGATTTGTTTTAAGTTTCATAAAAAACTTCTCTTATGACGATATAACCTTTTTTGTACTTTCCTTATAAAGATTTTTATACCATTAAGCTCCATATGAAGAAAATATAAAAAAAGTTTTATAGGAGGACGAAAAATCTGTCACCCTTATAAAATTTTGCACTTAGGTATTATAGTCATTTTACATGGGAATTCAAGTAAATATAGGATCTAACATTAACCAATCACCAAATAATCAGCTGCCTTAGAAACTAAGTTTTTTTTTACGTGGCTTATTTAATTACGTGAACAAAACACTATTTTATAGGGATTTTTTACGACCACGTTGTTTAGTATTTATTTGGCAGCCATCAATAGTGAACGTTTTCAGTGAATTTGTGAAAATGGAGAAAATTGGTCATCGTTATGTGATACAATACTTTTATTTAAAAGGCCTCAGCCCAACCAATATAAAACCTGAACTGGATTCTACTCTGGGTGAGTCTGCTCCTTGTCGTAAAGATGTTTCAATTGAGTGTTTAGCAAAATTTAATAGCAACAAAGCAGAATTTTTGCGTCGTTTCATAACCATGGATGAAACATGGGTCCATCACTTCACACCTGAGACAAAAGAACAATCAAAACAACGGACTCAAAAGGGAAAACCGGCTCCAAAGAAGGCGAAAACCGTTTCATCTGCAGGCAAGGTCATGGCGTCGGTTTTTTGGGATGCGCAAGGGATAATTTTCATTGACTATCTTGAAAAAGGTAAAACTATTAACGGCGAGTATTATGCGAACTTATTGCAACGTTTGAGCGAAGAAATCAACCAAAAACGGCCGCATTTGGTTAAGAAGAAAGTGTTGTTTCATCAAGACAATGCACCAGCTCACAAATCCGTTATTGCAATGGCCAAAATTAACGAATTAAAGTTTGAATTGCTACCTCATGCACCCTATTCGCCAGATTTAGCCCCCTCAGATTATTTTCTGTTTCCAAACTTAAAAAACTGGCTTAGTGGTCAAAGGTTTTCAACGATGAAGAAGTGATGTCTGCAGTTAATAGCTATTTCGAGGCGCAAAACAGTTCTTATTATAAAAAGGATATCGAACTAATAAAACATCGCTGGGAAAAGTGTATAGAGCTGAAAGGAGATTATGTTGAAAAATAAATACATTTTTTCCAAAATTTTCGTGTTTTCTTTCTTGGGTCGGGTACTTCTGGGACCACCCTCGTATCACAGCAGTGAGTGTAATTGTATGAGAAAACTGTCTACACGAATTACAATCTTATGAAAATTCTATTTTTCCGTAAAAAAAGTTTCTGTTATTACAATTCTTTATAATACCTTAGACAGAGATGGCAATATTTAAATGAAAACTAAATTTTTTCAATATCGCCATTATGCAGGGTGTAGGTTAGCCGTATATGGAAAACAATTTTTGAGAATCCGGTAACCAGCAAAACCTGGTTTCAGTAATGCAGCGTTGCCGCTTATATAAAAAAATTGCAACAACTTTGATTTTTTGAAGGGAACACCCTATATATTTCTAAATATTTTGATTCTCTATTTCGTTCTGAGTCTTTTTTAATTATACTTCCCTATATCTATCTCTAGCTGTTTTTAAGAAAAAAAATAGTTTTGTGTGTTTTTTGATAAAAACCAAGGAACAACTAATTATTTATTTCTCAGCTATTTAAATTCCTAAAAAGCTCAAACTTTAAGCATCACTTTAATATACCGTCTTGATTAACTTCTTATAGCCTGACTTAATCAGCATTATATAGGGTCGTTAAAAATTAAACTATAATTGTTTATTTAATAAAATGGCGAGAAGCCAATTTATTTTAATAGAACAGCCTATATTTTATTTTATTTTCTAATAGACAGTTAAAATAACCTTTAATTTAATATAACACTTTCCTATACCTAAGTAGATGCGTTTCAGAAATAAATACGTATTTTCATAAAATTTGATAATTTTTTGAATCATTTTATATGTGACATGTTTTATTAAATGTGACAATGGGTTAATAAATGACAGTGACTTTTTACCTGTAGAATTACCGTTATACTTTATAAAGTACTTTATGAAAAAAAGGAACATGTAGAAAACTTAACACATTGTATCTAGATTTACGATAGATAAACCAATAGATAAAAAATTATTATTTATACTACAAAATTATTCGTTAGTTATACGTAAAAGTAAAAAAAACGTTTAATATAGGAAATCTTTAACATGACCTTGCAATGCGTGTTTAGTTAAATTACTTCAAGAATAGGAAGTATTGGAAATTAATTTCCACTGGTTTTTGAATTAAGGACACTTAGGAAAATTAACAAAAAAATTGACCTCTCCAAAATTTTTCTTCTTAAAACTGTGTAAATTTTTTTAAAAGGGTTGCAACAGGTATCTAGTCAAATTGTTCCAGGAATATGTGTAAATATTTTCAGAATTTTGTTGCCCCTGGTTTTTGAGTTATAGCCCCTCAACTGCCTTAACATTTTCGGTTCTTTAAAAGTTGTAATAGGGTCTGGTGTTATTGGCCTATAAACGATATTTGCAATGACAAAAACAAGAGAAAATCCAGCCTGTCCTACCAGGAAAATAGAATATTTAAAACGTCCAAGAAAATTAAGTATTGAATTAAGAATGACATGGCTAATAAGATCAAAGGCTTTTTCAAATACGATTCTAGATTAATATATCTAGATTAATCTGATCTGTAACTTTATAAGCTGTGATTGTCAAAAAAACTGAATTATGCAGTAATTAGGTATAAGAATGAGCTTATAAAACAACTGTTAATATCGGTTTTATTATTAAGTCACCTTGGAATATGCGTGCTTTTTCTGTTTTTATTGCAGAAGAAGTAAAGTTGTAATTCGACTGGACCTTCAACAAATTGTGTTTATCTTATGTCGAATTGCTAACTACATCTATATCTATTATAGTATTAAAACACTATAAAAATAAACCAAATACGTCGACGTACTTGAAGATATTTATTGGCACAATTCTTAAATATACTATATTTTACTAACTACTAATCACATTCCATAAACATAATTTTTTTTAATCTAACTAATAAATTTCTCTTTTGTTTCAGGTAATTTGGCATAAATTGATTGTCAACAGAAAAGCCAGCAAATGGACACTACGGAGGTTATAAACCCATAATATGCATTTAGGATGTTCTAAAATAACTATTTCTTGTATACTTTTATTTGTTAAAATAAACTATTTTATTTATAGTGTATAAAATTTATTAAAGATATAAAGGTAATTAAATGCAAGGAAATAAATAAGCTTGTATAAAAAATCAACAAAAAGCCCGTGGAGTAGTAAGAATTCGGTAGAGTGGTTTTCTATTAATTTAGTATATTCTTTTACAGGAGTTCTAATGTTCCTTCAGGATGAGAAAATATTTCTATCTGTAAACTCTAAACCTGTGAGAGACAGGAATCTTGATTTTTCAACTTCAATTTCTCTCAAGGTTTTTGGATACCTGATTTGATATTTTATCATAAAATGGTATTCGACTTCTTTAGCTTCTTTACAAAGAAGTTTTTTATTTAAGAATTTATTTTGATGTTTTAAATATATTTTATTAATGGTGTTATTAGGATACCTGGTTGAAGTTGATGATCATGATGATGATGAATTATCTCATCGAAATGCATCACTCTTGAAACAAGCATTTTATTTTGCGGAGAAAAAACTTCCTTCTAAAAAAGCATCTTCCTTATTAATCATTCACTTTATTTCCAAAATGAAGTTTTTCAAGAAAATTCTACATGATAGGTAAGAAAGCTATATGCATGTTAAATCGAATTCAATAGTCGTACAAATTTTCTTTAAATTTTAATTACCGGCACAACTCCAATTAAACCCCATTAAAAGCAAAATGCGAGCGTCATAAGCACACATTACGGGCTGCGTAATTGGAAAATATTGAATTACGTCGTCCCCGTCCTAACGGAACGGGAAATGAACCTCCATATTGGCATACGTCCTCGATCAAATCTTCGTTGCATCTTTGTTATCTCTCCGGACACGGCTGCTTTCCTGCAGAACCGCTGCAGGACGGGAAATGTATTATTGGATGACGGACAATATTCGATTCGACACACTGGAAATGTTTCCTGCTACGAGCCAATATGTGACACGGGCACCGATTCTACCATACATATATATTCACATATATGGATGTGTGTATATGTATGTTGATCTTGCCGTTTGGGACTTTTGGATATTGCGATTATTACCTTTGATATATCTGAATCAATTCAAAAATGCTTTATCCTATAAAGTTCGGATTTACAAAGTTAAAAAAAAATTGATAAATCTTAATATGCCGATCACTATCAAAAGAAGAAGAATGCTACAGAAAAAAAGCAGTTTATATACAAGCCCAATAAATTGAGATCCAGATATACTAACATATAGAGTGTACAAATATATAAAAATTTCAAAATTGGATGATTCAAGGCTATTAGTCACTAATTAAACTTATATGGCATAAATAAAATTTACAAAAAAATATACATATATAAAATAAAGTCACAATAATCACATCAGAGTCTTTTAATAAAACATTATTGAATACTATAATAAGCTCTTACAACAAGCAATTGCTTAGTTTAACATCCCTCTTAGATCTTCTTTTATCGGAAATCTCTAATGCTCACCAGTAAATGATTTTAGAATTAAAATCCTGTATAAACTATTAAATCAAACTCAAATGGTAATGTTATTTGCAATAAAAGAGTGGTTTCCATGAATCTCTCAGTTTGGCTTTAGACAAATACTAATTGCTGTTTTCTGCAAGATAAATACCGTTTGCATCAGCTGTTTAGCACAGAAACCCCAAAAATATATTTCATAACATCAATTATCATTAGTTAAAATTATGTGAATTACACCATTTTTTCTTTAAATAATAATATTAATAATAAATTACTTTATTAGTACCAAACAAGCTAACATAGACGAAATATCTACCCATAGACTACTCTACTGAACCCAAAAATACAAAAAAATATAAATATTGTATATACCTACATAAAAAAAAAGAAACCTATACATATAAGAAAAAGAAAACATTAAAAAGCTATCTAGTTAATAAGAATATAAAATATAATCTAATATAAATAATATATATTTAAATATAATCATAAGAATATAATCCTAAAAGCAACTAAAAAAATAAATTGAAGAAGCACTACTAGTTTACATGTACATTTAATTGATTGTTGAAATAAAATTCTGTAATTTTTTTGCGAAATCCGCTTTCTGTCAGAAGCTTTATACTTGCAGAAATCTTGTAAATAATGACCGTATTGTGCGACAATATACGAAAAACTACACCTGAAATATGTTAAATAATACCGAAGAATATTTACTACCCAAAAAACTTATGTTGACTTTATGCAGTTTATCTCTACGTACATAAAGTACCAATTTGTTTAACAAATAGAGGAGTAAATACATAAAATTAATTTTGTGGACAAAAACACTGAGGTTACACTGAATTTAATAAAATTTCTATAGGAAGCCAACACAACTCGTTAATTTTATAGCATACTCTATTTCTATAATATCATTTTTTTAAGGTTAAATATAAATCTGTGACAGATATTTTAAACTTTTTGCAATCTACAAGCTGTAAACTTATCAAAGTCAGGATAATACAATTATCTCAATTAATTCTTAATGCTTTATTAAGAACTGAAAAAAAATATGAAACTTAAATTTTAAGTTTTTTTAAAAAATGTGATTCAGATTTTTTCATTTTCTCTATAAATTGTAGTTTAATTAAACCAATATATATTCTATGTATTGGCTTGTATTATATATAAGCCGGTCTCTTTCAGTCTTATCATAACAGCACTTCCATTATTTCCTTAAATTTTATTGTATTATTTATAGATTGAAGTTTTTAATGCAAAGTCGTGAAATTGATGACAAAATTATTGTTTTTCACTTTTTAATAGTTGCATAAAAGTCCAGATACATTCAAAACAAAAGTAAAAACTCCAAAAAAAGTCAGGGTCTCATTAAACATATACATTTTTTTTTAATAATGAGATTTTGACTTAGAGCCTGGCTTTGCGTTATTATGCATGCAATGCATTAATTTTTATTTGATAAGCCTGTTTTTTTCTCCTCTCTATTGAGCCTCTATTGTAATTACCACATTTTTGTTTAAGGCAGTTAATTCTTCAATTTTTACTTCCAGATTCTGCTTTAATTTCTTAGGAGAATTTCGGTGGAATATTTTTTTCTTTTTTCCTGGTTTCTTTGATTTCTTCTTCTATTTTCATATTTCGATGGTTCAATTTATATAATTGTAGAGCAAACTTGTTTTTTACCTTAGTAACTTGATCCTTAAAACCCGGCTGTACCTTATAAGTCTTTCTACGTACCTCTGATTTTTTCATTAAAGACCTTTATTTCCTCTAGTAATGTGGTTTGTCCGTCATCTCGTTCATTAGTTATCTGACAAACTGATGAATAGAAAACTTTGTACCCACCCAACTAATGAAAAATAATAGATAGCACTAAAATCCCTATTTAAAAACAAAACTTATCTATTAAAAATATAAAAGTCGTAAGATACATATACAATTATGGATTTACTCTGCCTGACTACGAAAAGTACAACGAATACAATAAAAAGTAAAATGAAATGCAAACTACGCTGAAAATAAAGTGTTATTAATATATATAGGGTGAGAGGTGTATAACTAATTTGATAACTTGGTAACATCTAGCCATGCAGCTAGGATGAAATACACTATTATTTGGTACACAAAAATAACACAGAAAAACTAAGATCTAATATCTATTGACTTAGTACAAAATATTTTTATTTATATAATTTTATAAATTCATATAAATTTATTTATTTATATATCAACAGACATTCATTTTTTGTTTAAACTTAGCCTAGGCATCACAAAACCAAATTCTAAATAATTTAAATAATTAAAAAATTAAAATGATAATTACAGACAAGAAAAACATTAAATAAAAGTTTAAGCAGGAGCTTCTATTTAACCTCAAGTAAAAAATACTTAATTAGTAAATAAATTTTATATTCTGAATCATATCTACAAGAGAGATACAATATTATTATAGAACCATCAGCATGATACGATTCTGAAAGCAATCCAATGAAAAAATTAAAAGTAATTTGAACTAAATGTCTAGGATACCCTGTATATATTTAAAAAATTCCCAGGTTAAAGAAGTTTCGAATTGCATGTGTTACAGCAAACCCATTTATTTACTTTATAGCACCTGCAAGAGAGCAAGAAGTCGAAAAAAAAAACAAAAACGAAAACCCAAAAAGTTATCGCGCTACGGCGAAAACAATTTAAACTTACGAAATAAATTCTAACGCGTGCAAAGTGCGCCCCTGATATTTTTATGTGAACGCGGGGCGAAAGGGGCGAGACTACCTTAGCGGGGTGAACTTTACGATTGCAATGTCGCGCCCTCCCGCACGGGGGCGCCACTTACTATTCACGTATTCTCGCCCGGAATTGTGTGACTTATTATGTAAGTTTCTATAGCCGAGGGGTTAAATTATAATGAGATACTGACGTATTACAGGGAAATTAAACCATTCTACACATGCAGGTGATTATTAGTTTATTACAGGCCGTGCGAGTTTACCTCAATACAATGCAATTAACAGAGTTTGAGAGTGTAGCTTGTTATTTGAGCTGGTTGAAACTTAATGGGCTTGAAATAATGGCTTTATGAGGGGATTTCTTTTGTTTTTGGCTGATTTGCCTTTAGATCTACTTAGAGCTGTTCAGCTTACACTAATTTACATAACGGAAATATTTAATAATTTACCATGCAAGGAGGTGTAGGGTTTTTTACCAGCTTATAACTTACTCTACAAGTTATATTTAAAAGTCTTTCATATTCATTGAAGCATATTATATTAAGTATAAAAAATGCATTAATATATACAATTTGTACCAAAACGTAACTAAAAAAATACATGAACACAAATTATACGTCTGTGAATTGCTTGCTCATTTGGAATTAAGTAAGCCATTAACCAAATTACATAGATTTATTTGCTTATGCGAGGACATAATATAATATATAATTTAAAAATCCTTTATTTGTAAAATACTGCATAATAAAAATTATTTTTATCCATTAGGAGGTCCCGTAGCACGATTTAAAAACCACTGAGAACTTATGAAGTCGATTCTGATTAATGGCGGTTTTTTCATATTAATACAGCTCTTAAAAGGATCAAATTTTCAGATATATCCACAGATCTAGTGGTCAATATCTTAATATCAAATCTTGACTAGTGCTTCCTTGTGCTGTTTTAATAGGTCTCAGATTTAGAGGAAGGTGAGTAAAAAATACATTAAATCTGAACCTAATTGCCGTGAGGAAATTGACAATAATGTTAATATTTTTTTTCATTCTTTTTTAATATTAAAATAAAAAATAGTCAAGCCTTAAAATTCCCAAGCCTTGGCGTTCACAGATATTTTAAAGCACGCATCCAAGGCTTCCTACGCTAGAGGCTTGAACTTAAAAAAATACAACTGCCTGCAATGTAATTTTTTATTTCTTTCAGGCATTTGACAAAAAATAAAATCTTACCTCAATTGTATGGAATGTGAGAACAAAAATGTTTATATTTGATTTATCTTAATAAAGGGTCTTAAGATCGCAGAATTTGAATTCCGCACCATGTTTGACAGTCATATTGTCACATGATTATGACGTGACAGATTGAAAGTTAACAGATGGAAGTTAGTAAACATAAAGCACTCAAAATTTAAATATATTCGACCTTTCGTTTTTATAACATGCTTACTTGCCTCCATTAGCGGCTCGCTGAAAATGGTAAATTCAGGAAATTAATCGCTAACAATGAACTACCTCGTACAGTTGCTGTTACTGTGTAGGCGGAAGATGCAGTCTTAAAGCAAATTGAGGTTACAACAAGAAAAATTGCTAGAACATTAAATATTAGTCAATCGACAGTCTCCAGAGTGCAAACACTATTACTAAGTAATTTTCCTCATAAAACTCGCAAAAAATAGGAGAAATTTCTTGATTGGTGATAAGAATGCTATTCACAGATGAACAAAATTTCTCAAAAAACGCAATTATGAATTTTTACAATAGTCACATATGCGCATTTGAAATGAATTATTTTAGCTGAGCATAAGCACTTTAGCTTAAATGTTCGAGAATATTTACATCGAGAAGAGCCTAATTGCTGGCTGCGGAAGTATATAACCGTGGCCTCCGCGATCTCCCAAATTAAACTCATTAGACTTTTTTATAAAACAGTAAGTTTATACTTTTCTTCTACTTTGAAGAGGTAAAAAATAGAATAATGGCAAGTTGGAACACAATTCAAAACACAGCAGGCATTTTTGTACGAGTGCGACCATCAATGGTTCGTAAGGTAAGTGCTTGCATTGAAGTTGGAGGGTAACACTTTCAATAAATTCTGTAATAGATCATCATGGCAGTTCATTGAGTAAGACAGAAAGGCCAGATACATCAATTTGTCATCGAGGATAAGAACTGGACATTTTACAAGGGACTCTTCAACGAATTCTCACTAAATATTTACAGCTGCATACTACATACTGCAGATGCTACATACTGCTTACTACAATATTCAGTTGGTTCAACAACTTCTGCCAGGAGACTATGAACAGCGAAGAAAATTTACCAATTGGATCCCTAACAAACTGTTGACTTTGCAAACAAAACATTTTTAGTGATGAAGCCCTGTTTCACTTCGATGGCTTCATTAATAAGGAAACTGTCGCATTTGGGGCTTAGAAAATCCACGAACGATACATGCAAAAGCAATTTATCGACAAAAAGTTCCTGTATAGTCTACATTAAGGTCTGAAGGAATAACTGGATCGTTTTCTTTTGAAAAAGAAGAAGGTTATTTAGTAGCTGTGTATAGCGAACGTTATTATGTCTCTTGATCAAATCTATTGATGAGATGTAGTTTGAGCAGGATGGTACCACATGTCATGCCACCCCTAAAACATTGACAATCCCGCACGAGTTTGCTCCTGTTCGTGCCATTTCCCGATTTGGTGACCAGAATTGGCATCCATGCTCTTAGTATTTAACGCCTTAGAGTTCTGGTTGTGGAGTTATTTGAAGTCACAGATTTATGTCAATAAGCTTACAACCATCGAAGCATTAAAAGCCGAAATTAGACGCTGTATCAAAAAATAACGACCACATGTATACAATAACTATTATATTGACAATTTGGTTAGAAGGGTATATTCCAGCATGTATCAGCAAAGCCGTGGAAGCCGTTTACAAGATATTTTGTTTCATGCATAATTTCTGAAACAATAGATATTTTAATGTTTTCCTACAGAAAATCATGTTTTATTGACCACTGAAATCTTGCGATTTTATTGAAATACCCTTAAATAAAACACAAAAAACATGTCAGGCCTTAAAACTTATGAGGCCTTGGTTTTCATAGGTACCTTAAACCATGCAACCAAGGGCTACTAAGCTAGAGACTGCCTTACCAACAAAGGTCTAGCATGCGGAAATATGCAATATATAAGTCCAGGAATTAAAGAAAAAATGATCGAGTTACTTCACTCTCCTTGTAGAAACAATCGTACGACCCAAATTGACCGAAAAAATACCGAAGAAGATTTGCCTATGTTGCATATTAAAGCACCCACGAAAGAAACTTGTCCTGCTGATATAGCCCTACGTTAGATGTAAAATACTGCTAAAATATATTTCAGTCAACTAAGTGTGAGTAAAAAAACCTCGTCCTGAAGTATTTTGAGGGACACATTTGGGCATTATTTAGCGAAAAGCCTTAAATTCTAATACATCTGTGTTTTGGAAATAAAAAATATAAATAGTCTTAACTCATTGCAATAGATCTAATAGTAAGAAACCTCATATTTGGATTAGTAACTAACTTTCATAGAAGAACTTTGAGGGCAAATTTTCCAGAAGAAAACAAATAATTGTTTTCATTTTTAGTCCGGGAACCCTATTTATGCCATAAAATATTAATTTTGTAAGACATTATCTATAAATACACCTGCAGTGTTCCACTGGCCTAAAAATATACAGAGGCTTTAATAGCGCTAATTATAAAACTTATATTTATAGCAGAATAAAAAACTTTAAATTTATGTTAACAAATGGATTCCATATGGTTAAAATCCAAACAGTTCAATCGCGGTAATCAGTGGCAATAATTATCAGGTAAAGGTATTGATCTGAAGGGCTCAACGCCAGCATGGGGCATAAACGAGCGAATGCCTATTATTTCGCAATCAAGTCACGTGCAAGCGACACACTCGCTCAAATGCAAACCCAGTTTAAAACTATTTACCTGGTGCATTTATTTTCCTCTAAAGATCGTCTCTTTTTTTTTAATGAAGGGATAAAACGTGAATATATCCCTGGGATCGCTTTAAGTATTAGGGTTGAAATTAATATTACGTTATCTTAAAAAAGTTATTGATATGCTTAATATTTAGAAGCTTTAAAATGTAAGTCGGATTAAAAAATTTGTTCTTAAAACTTTTTCATCTATTATCTGGACATTTATAAAGCTTAATTTTAAGTAACTATATTAAAATTTTAATATAAAACCGCAATATTTCCAGATGGTAACTAGAAAATGAAGTAGCTACTAGTTGCTAGGGATTTTAATTTAATTATTTATTATCTAGCCTTTCTTATCGATATTTCACAAACTCTCTAAAAATATATATATTTAGATTCAAATAATTAACAGTAATCAAAAATATTTAGAAAGCAACTAGAAATTTTCAGAAAAATAATTGGATTTTAATTAGGTATATTGCAATAACCTAAAAAAAACTTATATTTTTTAAAAAAGAATCATTACGTTAAGTGAACTCGATTTGTACTAAAATTACTGCAAAAAAGAAATCAGGTTATAACCGCGTACTAAAAACCTCAAACAGCCCTTAAAGAAGATTGCCTAGTTTGCCCATGGGAATTGTTTAGCCTTCGTTAATGGCCTATTATAGGATAACGAGATTAACTACCGTTAAATTATGCAAACTAATGACTTACTAAAATGGGCTGGGTTGTTGTTTCAGGGTAGAAAAAATCATTATAAGGCAGTTGGTGCTGGTTAAATTATGTCAGCCTGTTTGATTTAGTTTCCCTTAATTTGTGAAAAAAAGACTGTTCACTTAACAGTTTTCTTTCTCCAGAATTAAATAAGATAGAAACTTTCAGAAATGACTCGCAACCGTCGTCGTCTTTATTTAATTGTTTGCAAGTTTGACAAAAGCGAGAAGAAAAATGTCTTATTTCATTTATTGTTAATACTTCAATTGTTCTTTTTTCCTTGTTTGCTAATAAAAGTTTTAATGGGTGAGGGAGGGCAAGTGTGTTTTTCTTTTGAAGGAAATATACATTCTTTTGCTGCAAAACTTCCGTGTCAGATGTGAAAACAACATAATATATCAGGGTAAAGAAATTCCATTACTACTATGACGTGTATTAGTTTAGGACTATTAGACGCAAAGAAGACCAATCTGCTGAAAAATTTTGATCAAATTGCATTTTTTGCCGGAACTTCTTCTTGATTTTATAGAAATTATCTTCAAAAGTCCCCGTGAATCCAAGTGGAGTTTTTTTTCGGTCTTAAAAAAACTTTTTTACAAATATGGTTGAAACCGTCAATCCTACCATGAAATGAGCCTTCTTTGTTCAGTATAAAAGTAGGATAGAGATCCTTTTTTAAAATAAATTTGACTGGCGAATAAATGAAGTAAATGGGACTCTTTTACATAGTAATCAATGAGAGAGGATGCGGCATCTTCTAAGTCATCACCAACCTCAGGTGTCGAGAACAGCATTTTCACAGTGCATATTTAATTGATAATCTTGTTATCTTGTCTAATTTTTAATATAAGAAAATCAGATCACGTATCACATAAAATTAATGATTTAAACTTGTTGAATATGTCAAATCGTAGAACTAAATATTTGGGTTTAATTACTAATTCAAAATTCATATCTAAATTTCTAAAAAATAAATTTAAAACCAATTTGAGCATCCATGATATAAATACCAGAAATAAATTTAAATATATTATTCCTCGACCTAATACAAGAACATACAAGAAGTCTTTTACTTACAATGCGATTAAAACATGTAACTCCTTGCCAAACAATGATTTACTACCTCATAATTTAACCAAGTTTAAGTCAGGATTTATGTTGTATTTAGTTAGAGAACAGTTGAACTTCTATTTTTTAACTCACTAGTATCGTGTGCTCCAGAGATAGCATGATGGTTGCATACAAGTTTGTTTGTGTACAGTATTGTTTTGGTGCAGTTTGTGAGTTTTATATCTCCCCCGTGTTGGTTATAAAGAAGGCTATAAGTATTTTTTTAATGGGAACAATTATTTCCCTATAATATTTCATCTTTATATTATTTTTCTTATTATTATTATGTATGATTACCGAAATTTATTTATTATTTATTAGGGTTAAGTTTGAGTAGCCTTAGGCTAGACTTCGACTTTTTTTTCATTTGTAATATTTGTCAATCTGTTGTTTTTTTGAATAAAAGACGATTATTATTATTATTATTACTTCTTACTGCATACCGTACATAGGAATTTATGAACCCACCTTATACATTACAACATTCAATGTACGTCAAGTGACTTTTTCGTTTAACAGTTAGAGGTAAGATTCGAAAATTGTTTATGGTGAGAAGCTTAACCGCATAAAAGATAAATGTAAGCCGGGGCGGCTAACCGGGGCGCTACTTTCCAAAATTCTGGACCAAGATAAAGGCATTCCGGCGGCTTAACGCATTTCGAATGGCACAACTATTTCACGGAAGCGCACATTTCTAACTCTCTGGCAAAACTTCGGTCGCGCCCGCTGTTTTGGCCGTGGTTTCATTTTAATTATTTAGGCATAAAGGATAAATATTCAATTCTAGCTTTTCATACATTTTGCACGACTCTATGGTATAAGTTATTCCCTTTTGAAGTTCACTTGAAAAATTAATTGATATGAGTTCGAAAAGCAAATTTAAGGTCAACGCAAAGCATATTTTTAAATGGTCCATTGATC
The DNA here is from genome assembly GCF_022605725.1 of Anthonomus grandis grandis. NCBI lineage: Eukaryota > Metazoa > Arthropoda > Insecta > Coleoptera > Curculionidae > Anthonomus > Anthonomus grandis. The sequence continues at coordinate 23,268,997 of NC_065556.1, read as the reverse complement.
CAGCAATGGTTTTCACGATGAACTATTTAGAATTATACTATTTGTCCAAAATGAAACCACTCAAACACAAATTAACATTGCGCGCTCATTAACAAATTAATAAAACCCACTTAGCAGCTGGTAGAGAGAGAGAGTGGGTAATAAAGTGACCAAAGGCGAATCCCGAAAATTAGCTTCCTAAATTGCCGCGATGCCATTACCTGGAAGTAGCAAGATGTTATCCGTGTATAACGGCGGCGGCGTTTGGCACTACGCCCATATCCAGTCTTATCCGAGCGGGGCATCCAAATAATGATATATCGTTCCTGGGGTATTTTAATTAAGGTAAAGGGGAGGATGCTTACGCCGACAGTACGGATTTGGAACGAAACCAAACATGAAAGTAATACGGGGTCGTTATTTCGAGGAGTGACATTTAAAAGGGTGAAAATTTATTTGCTGGGATGTTGGAATAATTTCGGGTTATATTGATGCCTTGCAAACATTAATTTCTTAACTTTATATTATCGCGAATTTGGTAATATTGTTCTTCTTCCTCTTCTCGTGCCTTATCCGTTAGAAATATTAGCGATCATTCGAACTTTATTATCAGCCCATTTAAACAGCTCAGTGGAGGTAGCACCATACCATTTGCGGAGATTTGCTAACCAGGAAATTCTTTTACCCATATCTCTCTTTCCTTCTACTTTTCCCTATGTGGTGTTCTGTAGGGGATATGTTTTTATTGTGTTTAACCTGTTTTACGTGAGTAAGAGTTGCGGTTAGGAGTTTATTCTATTAAGTACTTCATTATTTGTTATATGGTCGGTCCAAGGTATCTTCAGGATTCTCCTGTAGGCCCACATCTTAAAGGCCTCAATTCGTTTCTCCATAGCATTAGGAACTGTCCAACTCTCCACTCTATATAGGAGATGTAGCAATTTACTATTCGTTTTTTTAACACCAAACTGAGATCTCCATTGGTGAGCATGGTTCTTAATGTAATGAAAGTACTTCATGCTTTTCCTATGCGATATTTAATCTCCACTGAATGATCCCAAGTTTTAGATAGGGTGGTTCCTAAATATTTTGTCAACCTTATCACTGACGGTCAGTTCTGTATATGGTATTTGATGGAGTTTTGCTACTGACATACCATGCAATTTGTCTTTTTGGCATTAAGTTCTAGACCATATTTACTGTTGGTAATATTAAGAGAACTTACTAGGTCTTGCAGGTTTTCCAAGCTGTCGGCTATCAAGACTGTGTCGTCGGCATATCGAATGTTGTTTATATTTTATCCATTAGCTTTTGTTGCAATATGAACTCTATCCATCGCTCTCCTAAAGATAGAGTAGAGGTTAAACAAAAGAGGTGACAATATACATCGCTGTCTTACTCCACGATGAATTTTAATGTTCTAGCGACCTTAAGATGACGCCTGTAATAAGTCTTGACATTGTTTTAAAGAAAAATCAGAAGACAGAATATATGTAGCTCATGTATTATTTTATGGAACTCTATGGTGCATATAAAAACATAGAGTTATAGTTATATAAACCAAATAAACGTGCTGCTCTGACCTGTAGAAATTGCATTTTTCTTGTTACTAATGTGAGCTTAGAAAATTACGGTGTTATCCAGATTTACCTACTTATTGCGGAGAATACCTTTGTAGTTTTAAAAATTCGTTTTTTGGTTAGTATTTATCAAAAAAAATTGTATTCAACATGGTGTTATTAAGAAATGACATCAATGACATTCGCGAAATTGAGATTATGTATATTTTAAGTGATCAATTCCAAAACAGGCCTATTGAGTGCTAAATAAAAAAACTGGATAGAAAAAATCAATAAATTCAAGATTCTACAGATCAAGAAAAGATACAGGAAAGCCACGATTACTACAAAAACAACAACTTAGACACATGTTTTCTAGGTCCTCTATGTTGACACAGGCTAAACGGAGTATTTAGGTAAATTTCCACGGAGACATTAAAAATCGTCCTGGTATTCCATCGAAAATCGAAATTACTGCATCAAGGAGTCAGCCCGTTAATAAATATAAGTCATAAATCCTTCTATTAAATTCATATAAAAATTCAACATTCGTCTACGGTTCCAGACGAATTTGTATTCAGATTTCACTGGAAAACGTTTTAATAGATTAAAACAATCTGATTTAATCTATTTAAGCTATGAGTCTCATTTTTAGTTTCTTACTTCTTCTTAATTAGCTCAACTTGTATAGGTTTAATACTAAAAAAAAAGGTTTTTCAAGCAGTTGAATTAAAAGTTCCTTTAGCCGGTAATACCCGGGTCAGTTAAGAAGTTAAATACTTCATACAAACTCTACATTTGTACACGTTTTCAGATTAATTTTTATTCAGATTTCGCTGGAAAATCTTAAAAAAGTATAGGAAAATTATTTTACAGTTTGTCCGCTAATCATATTTACATTTAACATCGAAACAGCTAAATATCAAAACTTGAAGACAGCTAAAATCAATAAGCATAAGTCCCAGAGATTTAGACCACAACTAGTACCACAAAGTTCACCTCTATCTTCATTGTTGTATAAAAATAAAGATAGAGCTACGACATAACTGTAAACATCACCGATATGAATGCGAATAAATATATATTACATTTTGCCGATGACACTACAATAATTACACATGCAAAATCTAGTTCAGAAGCTGCCACGAAAATTCAACAAATTGAGACACCAGTGGCATTAAAATTTTAATATCTCCTATTTAATCACTCATTACAAGAAACTTCTCCTTAAATAACCCTACTCAACCAATCAAACCAATGCTGATATGTGGAAATTGAAATTGATAACAAACTCAGTTTTAAGAAACACTCTAAGGGCATAAAAACTAAAGCAACCCATGAATTTAATGTCAAAACTGCCACAAAAATTTATAAATTAATTTGCACTTTTATTTTAGAATATGGCGACACTATATATCTTAATCTTAGATCACCTGCTCTAAGAAACATAAAAATTGCAGAAACTTAATGTCTTTAAGAAGTAACAAAAACTCGATACACCCAAAACTCATTTTTCAATCCAAGAAATGATGAGAGGATAGGAATTGAGCCAATCTATCAGAGACTCCAGTAGACCAATACGAAATTGATCTCAGGACAACACAACGTGCAAAAGAACAGAAAATTCCAGACCTACATTTTTTTTCCTAATTTAGTTTTTTTTAATTTTAAATTTTTTTCAGAACATCTAAAATAAATTACATTCAATTTTGTATAAGTTTTAAATTGATAACTATTAATTAATACCTTATAATAAATAAATGCATAATTTGCTTGAAGAAAAAACTCTTTACTTGAATAATGCAAATTTTAATCCTTACCTATAAAACATTTTAATGGTGGCAAAAATGATAATGGAATGGAATTTAAATTCACGTAATAGAACAATGTAGTAAATATTTTTTTGCCTAAATTATGATTTAATAGTTGGATCTTTTCTTGTATAGAATGACCCTATATTAAAACACTTACAGCTGTTAGACGTGTTATAAAAACTATCAAAATTTTACAGTCTTCGTAACAAGAAAAACCCTTAAAAATCAATAAAATTATTCGAAACATATAGACTAGCCTTTATAGGGCTATAGTGATAAAACATATCCAATGAGCACCGGTCATTCTTGAGCCTTTCTTATTAGATATATATTGATGATTCCCAAAGGTTGCAGCAAGTATCTATAAAGAAAATCTTTTACGAGACACTGCTGGTCACAAACGAGCTATTTTATGTATGGTCAGCGCATATTATGCCGAATATGCCTTTTCCGTAATAGCGTAGCTAGATATTTTTTATTACTTGTCATAATTTTTCGGCTTTTTCCCCACTATATTTTTCGAGAATATTTTATTAGGTTATCAACGTAATGAAACCGACGATCGATTTCAGTAAATGAAAAGAAAGTCCCGTTTCAAATCGAGTAAAGGTTTTTTATTTAACCACCCGTAGCTGACTTAATTTTTGATCAAAGAAATAACTTTACCGTGGAACGGCTGTCGGGCAAAAATAAACAGAAATTTCGTGCCTTTTCCCCGGTTAAAAGCTGTTTCGTAATACAATAAAATTGTCCCGTTAAGACCAATTATTAAAACATCAAACACTGAGTAAAATGCAGGAACCGAATCGCTTTGCCCAGGCAGAGTCTGCACGACGCACTCCTGTTTCGTTCGTATTTTTCGTTTCTTTGTTTTCACTGTTTAATTTTTTACATGATTATTTTGTTTTTTAATCAGTATTTATTGAATCTTCAAGAAATATTGGCCAGAGAATTATTAATTAAAAAAATATTCTAGGTCTATTATATTACTGATAACGTTCTCAACATAATAAATAATTGGGAACTTTTGAAAACAGCTGCTCCAAACATTAGTTGATATTATTATATACAGTAGGCTCATATACATTAAAGTCTTCTTTATGTTTTAGGAAAGAATTGTAAAATTTAAACGTTGTATCGCCTAAGAAAATATATACATTCTGACGAGCAAATTGGCTGACAACCTTAAGGAAATCAAATATTAAATATGGTTAAAAAAGATGCATAACTTGACTGGATATAGCAGACATTTTTGTTCTTTTATAATCTTGCCTAACTTCTTGACATAGTTATAAATTAAAAATATGTAGAATGACAATTTTAAAATAAATATACTGCATAATTTAAATGGATATGATTTACATTTTTTAAATTATTAGTCTATAGAAATCAATAATAAATTATCAATAATATTAAGACATAGAGTACATAACTCAAAAGGCTACGACAAACACTTTTTTATTTAACCTAAACCTTTATGAAATGTCTTTAGTTAGTTAGTAAAGAAAAGCGCGGAAAATTACATTTTTACGCTTTTCTCTACCTGCTGAAAATCCCGCACAAGGTTCGACAAAAAGCCAATTATAAAACTTTTGAAATTCCAAAACTTAATTTGCACGTTATCGTTTCCTTGCACGCATTTCCTCATTTTCTTTAAACAAAACTGGCAGTAATAAAGGTTTTGCTATTACATCAGATGGCTCTGTAAGGATATTTTTGGGATTTAATTATATTTGCATTTTAAGTAATAAAAATTAAACGTTTTCAAAAATCCTTTGACAGTCGTACTGTGAAGTCTCATACCGCGCGGCCATCACGATAAAATGAAAATATAGTTAAACCGCTTCACCAAATTTAAACCAACAAAACGTAACGAGAAGCAAACATGTAGTACACAAGTCTATATTTGCATGTCCAAGATTTTATCAGTCACTTTGTTATTTTCCATTCGTATGCGGTGCCTTACGGACGGTTTTGTTATTAAAATTCACGTTTTAAGCATTTTGTTAATTTATTTTCGCCGACGATGTTTAACATATTAAAACCTATGGCTTTTTCCTTTTACAGTAACTAGCGAATTCTCGGTTGACATGTTTTCATTTAAGGCTTAAAATGTTTCATGTTAACCTTTTTAGAAATTATTATAAAGTGAAAAGTTATGGAAGGCTTCCTATACTCATAAAATAAAAAAATGTTAGGCATAGCCATTTAAGTTATGCATTATGTCAGTATAAATATTTTGAGTAACTCAGGTGCTTCAAATACTTATTTAACATCTCTTTTGTTCCAAGAAATCCAAAGTAATATCGTTTATATCTTTAATTTTCTTGAGGTTTTCTTTTGCTGAAATTACGTACCGAATTCGTGGCTCACATTTTGATTGAAGGCTTAAATTATTTTATGTTAACCTTTTAAGATATTAATAAAAAGTGAAAAATCATATAAGACGTTTTATTTAAGAATTTATTTTTTTTAATGATAAAATTTTAGGGCTTTTACAAACTATTAAAATCTTTATCAACTTAGTGATTTTAAACATCAAAGACAGGTAAGCGTATATGTTTTTATATTCAATTGTCTTATTATTTCTTTTGATCTAATTTGAATTTACTTTTTTGTGTATATATTACCTATAAGAACACAGAAAAACGCTTCGTTAAGCTTTGAACCAAGAAATAGTAAAATCAAAGAAAAATTAAATTTCATAAGGAAAATAGTTCATTATAAATCAAAAAATTGCTATAAAGCTTTGTCACTAATAGGAAAATAATTTCATTTCAAAACATGAGTAGTAGTTTTGGTGTATAGATAAAGCAAAAAATTTACAAAAAGTTCATGCTTAAAGCTCTTTATTCCTAGTTGTATGTGGCGAATATAAGAATAAAAAAAATGCACAGCAATTCTTCAATTTTTTTCACATTTAAATTACTGTGATAGTATTTTTCGTTCTTGTCTTAATAATAAGAACAAGAAGCATGTGAAAAAACCTCAGAATGCATGTGCTAGAATCAGATTTAAAATACGACGCGAAAATACGATGGATGTCACACAATTTAAAAGACTTGCAGTGGCTGAATATGGCTTAAAGAAAAGAGTTGGGTTACACTGTAATTTTTTATAAAAGTAGAAAAAATAAATGTTCTTTTTACGGTATTAATATAAAACAACAAAATTCTTTGAACATCGCATTTTTTTAAAAAATACAGCTTTTCAACGTAGTTTAAGTTAATAGAATTTATTTTAGTTTGGTTACAGATATAATAATCTAACCTATTACTACACTATTGTTTTTATAACAATTAATAGAGGTTTCTCATCAGTAAAATAAATAAATAAATGTATAATATAAATAAATATATAACGGACCTCTCGCCTTTTCTTTGGATAAATGCTTTTCGATTTAATACAAGGAAAAGGCTTAAAACTGTTTTGTCGTCTGATTGCTACAGGTAAAAGGTTGTGTGTATTTAGGTTTTGCATCACGAAAAACTACTAGATTATAAAATTTATAATTATGTTAAAACTGTTTATGAATTTAAAAAAAAAACGATTTTTAGTTTTTAAATATATCATCCTATAGATCGGAATCGGAGCAATTTTGGAGGAGGTAAGGTAAGTTTTAAATCGGCCTATTTTGATCTCAGGAATAGACACCCTGTATACTCATAAAATGATAAAGTGTAAGTCCTATCCAGTTAAGTTATGCATTTTATTTGAAAGACCAATAGCCAATTTTTAAAAACGGAAATAAATAAGAAATATAAAACCAAATCGTTCTTTTTCACAAGTGTAAAAATGACAACTTATTCCATTACAAAAGTGATTTTTGGATATTTTTTCAGTTGGACTATTTACGTGATTAAATATTTTTCGTAGCAGTGATTTTAAAAATTGGCAATCCCAAACAAGTAACAAATTTCTTTGTTATGTAATATCAGCATATTTCTAGAATAAACATTAAACGCAAGTAAAAGTATTTTTTTGCTATTAGTGTCTTAAAGAGAATAAAATATTCATCTCTCATTCTAATTTCCTTAACTCTGAATAATTACAACATTAATTTTATCTGGTTTATTTATTATCATTTATATAGAATCAAAAGTGATAAACCTAAATTCACACCCATTTCTATTAAGCCTTAGGACCACATCTAAAAAAAGCATATTTTTTATTTCCGAAACGAACATCGCCTTAATTGATTAAGTGCCTGCGTGGTCCTGATTCAATTAAACTGACCTGAAGGGGTCGAAGTTCTTATTGTACGAAGAAGAGACGCATTGGGGGTGATTTATGTAACTTTAGACAAAGGAACTCTTAGGGGCGGTTACTTCTACGGGATTTTAGAAATTGATCTCCCGCAGGGAGGAAACCCTTCTTATCGATTAAAACAAAACAAAATAAAAGTTTTTATGCCCTATAAATTCCATAGGAATGCACATAGAGTCAATCTGTTCCACCGATAACGGGCAACATAAAGGGCATTTCCGTATCAACTAAAACCCGAAAAAAAAAACACATACACGCGACAAGGCTTTTATAGTGCAGCTGAACAGTTTTTTAATCAGTTCAAATCATTTGACGGTCCAGCGAGAGCGGCGGTGAACTTGTGCCGTGCATTATAAAATAAAGCAGTAAAATTTAACTGCTACATCGCCGAAACAGACGCCGTACTCACCACACGGGCACAAACAAACCATAAAACAGAATGGAAAAACGACGCGACCCTGTCTAGCGTTATCTGCTCCATCAGTGTAACACTTTCAAGCTTATTTCATTAACTTTAATACTTTGATGACTATGTGCTATCGCCGTTATATTTTGCAATGTATGGGGCTTATTTCGCCCCGTTTTGGGATCGTAGAGATAGAGCCGGGGGCTGTAGCTAACAGTTTTAGAACTCACAGGTTTTTGAATTTATGGGGAATTGGGTGGGGATTTTGGTATTATAAGCATGCATTTTAAATGTTAAAGATTAATTAATTTTTCCTTTTTGGTTTAAAAGTGTGATGCATATCCATTTAAGTTATGCTCATTAGTGAAATGGAATGAAATTATATTTCGAGTATTTGATTTACAGTTGTTTCACAATCATACGTAGCAAATTAAACATAACCTACACATAAGTTACAAATATGAAAATGATTTTTAAATGCATGACAGTGCCAACAGATTACACTACAAGTTTGACGATCCATACAAAATTAAAATCTCTTAAGACGATTCTAGTAATTATAGCGATGGCGAACTAATATATCTAAAAAACAGAAATTTAAGCATTTGACAATATTAAAGTATAAAACAAGGGTGGTGAGGATTGCCATCAATTTTAAGTAAAGAAATCGTATTACAATAACTCTTCAATTTTAACAAACTTTTTTTATGATACTGCTAAAACCTGGTTGTGCCAGGACCTCTACATATTCAGGCAACTTATTTCAAAAAAGTGGACAGTAATAATGGACAAATGACTCCTCTGCAATCTCAAGAAGTCAATTCTAACACCACCACCTTACCTAGTGTTGTCGTTATGACAATAATTGTTTGTAGTGTACCGAGCAATATTTCTGTAGACAAAGAGTAGCCAAATATTAATAACAATATAAAGAGCCGTTCTCTGCACAGCATCTGAGCAAAGCAAAAAAAAAGGACAACCTTAACCAGGCTACATAAAGGAAAAATATGTTAAGTAAGTTTGGATATCATGAATTTAACACATATTATTCAAACCGCAGCACAGGATCCATGTATACTTCATAATAAATTTGTTGCGTCCTGATTACCCTCTGGAAAAGCTCTTAGTCTAAAAGCCATCAACCAATCAACCAGTCTCTGCACTGATACCATTAATATTATGTTAAAGTGACGACAAGGTAGAGTCATCAGCAAACAGCCACGGGTCAGGTGCAAAAAAAAACGGTAAATGACATCAATGAAAGGAAAAAGAAAAGCTCTAACTTACCGCTATTACAGGGATGGTGTCAGGAAATAAATAAATTTACGTTAATTTGCCAATATAAAAATATCGAGAAATTACATCAACATAAAAGGCCAATAAAACGGGTACTCATATAAACTGCACTAATTTTCCGGTTGTTTGTAAAATTTTTGACACATTAGGGAATAGGACACTTCTCAATATTGTAGTCACATTTAAAAGAAAAAAAAAACACTATATCTCTGTACTATGCGATCTGTCGGTATTGGGTGGTTCATAACTGTGTAAATCCCTTAAAAAAATTAATGCAAATAGCATAGGAGTCATAAAAATGACATAAAATAGTACAATTTGCAATAACAAATTTATTCGTTGTTATATAGACGGCCGTTAAATTAGTAACAAAATGAAATAAATAAAAGAAAATAAACTCATGGGAGACATACATTTTGGATTACTGATTACAAGGTTATTGAGTTTATTCTTTTTGGTTGCTTTTTGTGACGATTTAAGAAGGTGTGATTCATATCTATTTAAATTATGTCTCTAATAATTGGATTACTATGTTTATTGTCGTTACATTTTGCAACGTTTGAAATTTACTTCGCTCCATGTTGGGATCGCAGAAAATAGAACCAATGACAGTTTTAGGTTTTTGAATATTTGTGGAGCTGCATCAGGATGGTATTTTAAGTATGCATCTCAAATGAAAAAGAATATTTTAAATTTTTTTTAGTTTCTTCATTCTAGAAAGTTTAATGCATATTTTGTGAAATTATAGTCATTGTAGGTTTAAAATTTTGGACTATTGACCACCACATTTTAAAGCATATTTCAATATTTAATCAGACAAAAGCAGTAGCTGTTTCTGTGGATGGAGATGAAAATATTGTTTAAACCCATATTTTACTAAAAATAGTAATTATTTAATTTATAATCATGTTTTAAATATTCATCTTTAGGTTTTTCAGTTTGTTTAAGATTTAAATTCTGCTTTTATTACTTTGATGACTATTTGCCATCGCCGTTATATTTTGAAATGTATGGGGCTTATCTCCCTCTGTTTTTGGACCATAGAAATAGAATCAATGTCTCTAGCTCTATTTTTAATATTTTGTGTACGCTACTTTGGAAAGTGTGTCTCATATTCATTTAAATTATGCGTATTTTAAAATAAAATTCGAGTAACTTATAATCAGTACAATAATTGGGAGAATATTTCTATTCATTTAATATTTTGCACTGTATTTTCCATATTAGGATCTTAGAGATAGAGCCAGTGGCTTTAGCAACAATTTTATATATCTCAGATTTTTAAGTTTATTTGAGTTGCTTAGATGGCGAAAGCGTAGCCTGTTATTTATTCTTTTTGCTTAGTTTTGACTTTATTTATTAAAATGTGACTTATTTATTATCTATTTAATTGATGCTTTCTTAGCAGAATTTGAATCACTTAGCTTATTTCTTTAATTTAAAACTTTTTTGCGATGTAGAGATGTATAAAATAATTTAAGAAAGTATGAATAATTGTAGTAAAATGTAGGGCTTTTCACCATTAGCAGAATGCTTTTAACCTACTTTTTTTGGAAGTTATGTTTATTCGTGGAACTTACCAAAATTGCATAAGGAAAATATCAATATTTATAATAGCTAAATAATGAGCATAAAAATGTTTCTATATCACTAAAACCTACAAAAATTTCTAGGTTCTAAAAAAATACATTTTTCTTAACTTTAGAAACTTTTTTGCCTTGTACAGCCATATATCGTATATATAAATTTCTAAAAGATCGCTCATCCTCCCTAAAGGAATTCAAAAGTTTCATTGTTTTCCAAAAAAAAAACAAGTTTCCTTGTTAGAAGTTCGCTGGTGTCTTGCAGGGCGGACTGCTCGAAATACAAAAGAAAGTTTTCGACGTTAAATTGGTTAAATGCATAATGTCAAGTACCCATTTAAACTTTGTGTTTAGATCCAATTTTCGGCTTAAAAGAATTAATTCTTTTAAACAAAAGTTCGTTTATTATAAAAGCTATTTATTTTATAATTAAAATAATACCAAAAAACCAATTATTAAATCACTTTTATGTAAATTTGGGTCGGACAATGGGATACATCCTCGTAAGTTGTGCATAACTTAAATGGATACGAACAGTAGTTTTTTTATAATGAATATAATTTTTTTGCTGCTATAACGTGTTCCCAGTTATTAATAATACATTGTCCTATCACTGTTGTGAATCACACTAAACTCCATTAAGGCCCATTGTTCGCAGACGAAACCGGAGCTCCACGAAGGCGTTTTTCTTTCGTCGCAACGCGGGAATTACTCCTCAATTGTGTGAGGCATTATCTATGAATCTATTTTGGAGTTTAATTATGTTTCTCCCTCACCTCCTCCTCCTCCTCCTCCTCCTCCAGTTCCTCCCGATGGCAGGCAGGCTCGCCGTTAATTTAAACTTGCTACTTCATTTCGTTTATAACAGGAAAACGCTTGATTGCGTAGCGTAGGGTATGGGCGGGATCGGCAAAAACGATTTTATGCCGGGTTTCGTTCGCACTCGAATTATCGCTTTTCAATCTCCCCACTGTAATGGATTGTGCAAAAAAAAATGTGATTGCTTTTATTAATAGGATTCTTTTTTTGGAAGGAAACATGTATAATTTAGGTTTATGTAGAAATATTTTGTTTAATGTGTTTAATTGTCAACATACTGAGGAAAGTAAAATTTAAAATTATTTTCCTAATATGATTTTAAATATATAACACACGCAATGTTTTATTGGCAATAGATTTTTGAAAAGGGTTTATTTGAGCCTAAAGTTTTTGTGCGAGAAATTATTATTTATCCTTGTTTTGTTATTTTTAAACATTTTTTTAAAATTTAGTTATGACGTGAAGAGAGATAGCAGGTTAGGATTGAATGAGCTGGGGCAGCTTGGAAATCTTTTTATTCATGATAATAAACTTAATATTATCTATTTTAATGTAAGGAGTATACAAAAAAATTTTTGTTTTGATGTTGATAAAATTTTGAGTTACTAGTATACAGTGAACGACAAATATCTGATAGAAATTCGATAAAAAATAAATGATGGCGTGTTCGAAAAAACGCTCGCACACGTCGATTAATATTTTTGGTTGTGCATTTTTTTCAACAAAAATTTTGTATTCAGGGTCTCATGTAGCGGTTAATTTTTCTATTTTTTTCTGGAAACATACAAAATATGATACATGTCAAAAAAAAATCAACGATCAACGTACGTAAAATTATAAACGAAAGAATTGAAATTTTTATTTTTATTGGATACAGAGATAAACAAAGAAGTTATGAATAAGTTTGTAATTTGCTTAATGCAAAATATCCAGAAAGACCCATTACAAGAAGCACAGTAGGTATAGGTACACTGACACAAGTCATATTTGACAAAATCGAGTTCTCATTTATATATCCCTATCTGAGTCTGAAAATTAGAAGAGAATGGGAATGAAATGATGTTTTTCGGGTATAATTAGACATATTACGGGAAAAAAACACTATTTTCATGCAATCCAAACACTATTTGGAAAATGAAACGATGATATAAGAAAAGGTGGAAAAATCGAATTCTTATTTATATATCCCTGACTCTAAAAACTAAAAGAGGATGAGAATGAAATAATATTTTTTGGGTTTAATTAGACACATTACGATAAAAAAAAAACTATTTCCATGCCATCCAAACAATATTTAGAAAATTAAACGATGATATATGAAAAGGTGGAAAAATTGAAGTCTCATTTATATATCCCTATCTCAGTTTAAAAATTAGAAGAGAATGGGAATGAAATTATGTTTTTCAAGTATAATTAGACACACTACGGGAGAAAAATACTATTTTCTAATGACCCAAACACTATTTAGAAAAAGAAACGATGATATAGAAAAAGGTGGAAAAATCGACTTCTCATTTATATATCCCTATCTCAGTTTAAAAATTAGAAGAGGATCGGAATGAAATGATGTTTTTTCGGGTATAATTAGATACACTACGGAAGAAAAACACTATTTCCATGCAATCCAAACACTATTTATAAAAAGAAACGATGTTATAGAAAAAGGTGGAAAAATCGAGTTCTCATTTATATATCTCTATCTTAGTCTAAAAATTAAAAGATGATGGAAATAAAATGATGTTTTTCGGGTATAATTAGACACACTACGGGAGAAAAACACTATTTCCATGCGATCCAAACACTATTTAGAAAATGCAACGATGATATAGAACCACTTGATATTAATGGAATCAATATTCATAACGATAGCTGCCTAAATAAAGTTACTTGTGATTGCATAAAGATGAAGAAGGTTTAACAAATAAAATATCCAGGGATTATGTAGGATCAATATTTAAAGTGGAAAAAACGCATTGTTTTTTTTAAATAAAAAAATTAGGAATATACGAGTATTTCACAAATTCTATCAGTTACGTGATGCTTTAAATCAGAAGTTACTTAAAAGATTGTACATTTCGCTTGTGGAACCTAACTAAGATGCTGCATTATCATATGGCGATTTGCTTAATAAAACTATTAAAGAAATATCAATTACTTAAAACACTATTCCAAAAATTATATTTAAAAAACCATACAAATTTTTTACGTACGATTTATATACTAGTCTCAATATATTGAATGTTAGGAACCTTTATATTCACTCAGCACTTAATTATGTTAATAAAATTACGTATCTAATTAATAAAAATTCTGGTGTCTGGGTCAACAAAACAGACAAATATGATTGTTTAAACCCACAAGTCTCATTTAAACCCAGAAACGTTATTCAGACACTTATAATCTACTATAGTCCAGTTCTTGTTAGTAAACTGCCCGCAGATTTGAAGGAATGAACTTTTTTGAACTCCTTTAGGACAAAAACGACGATCAAACATAATTTGTGGAATTATTTTAAAACTATACTAAATAAATATCTCAAATCTTGTATCTTGCTGGTCGCCTCATCTTCACCTTTATTATTATAAAAATAAATACTATGGAAAAATAAATCAATTGGAGGAGGTAGTTTGCATACAAGCTATTTTAGCTTAAGCCCATTCCTCTTCTCTATTCTTTTTTTACTGGGGATTGTTTAAAACGAACTCTCTTTTTAATAGTATACTTAAATAAATTCCTATCTAGAAACAGTTTTCTGTTACTTAATTTTAGAAGTAAATTTGAAAATAAAAAAACTTCACTTATACAATTCTTTGCAAGACGTAAAAGTTTTCTTGTCAATTCCTTTACCAAAGTTACAATACGAAATGGTATCAAAACAAGGCAAAATGAAATTAATACCCTTCATAACCCCACGCGATAATTACATATTAATTTGGTTACCCTCAAGCTTATAACGATAAAGGAAGCGCCTCTTTATTCCATTAACAATGTTTTGATACTAGATTATGACCTTGCTTAAAACATTTATGTTTACTTTTCGCTCCCCAGGGACGTCTGGTTGTATGTTAAATTTAATTAGAAATTAAAGATTTTTTTTTAGTGGGTTTTAAGTGTTCATAATGGATTGATTATGTTTAGTGAAATAACAAGTCATTAAGGATTTGAACTTTTTTAGTTAAAATGCAAAGTGATTTGGATAGCGAGTTTTTAAACATTTAACGGTTGATGTTTTAATAGGGCGAAACAAATTTTAGTTTAATTTTTACGATTTCCTATATTCCTTGCATATTTTTTAATAAACAAAACCCCACGATAAACGTAATCTGAGAGATTTTGAGGTTGGCTGGGAGTTGTGAAGTGTAGGTTTTACCGCTACTACTTTGTAACTTTTTTCACCCTTAATTAGCTGTTAAAAATATATTTGTGTTTTACTGGAATCTCTGAAATTTACATTTGACTTTTTTGTGTTTGTAATAAAAATAATAATTATCTAAGCTTACGAACCAAATTACATCCAGCAATTCTTCAACAAAAATTATTAAGAGTATTAAATTCATTAACAATCTATGCATAAAAAGTATTTTTTTTTACAGTAAACAGTTAATTGCATATAGAGAAATTAGGTCCTAAGACCAGATTCTTCATATTAAATTTCTGGTAATTTTATATATTTTACTGTTGGGTACCAAAAAAGCTCCCATAAAAACATAAATCGCACGTGTAAAATTTAATTATAAATTTAAACAATACACAGTGATGGTAAATAAGGGTAGTTTTTCAAAAACCCTTTTATAAAACACCATTTTTTTGCATTCAAATCATTGGATATACATAACAGGATTTTATTTGCATGATAAATAAATTCGCTGTGTGTTTAAATAAAAGTCTATAAAACTGTTTTTTCCATGTTTACCCAGCAAAGTAATTATTCAGTTTCAATATACTATGCAAATGCTAAATAATTACTTTGAATTTTTTGTATATAAAAAAAAAACTTGTGTACCTATAAGTATTTTGATACAATTACGAAATGGAACTTTCTAAACGGCCATATCAATTTAAACATGAAATATTTATTGTTTTCAGTGAAAACGTGGGCCATTTTCACCAAATCCGATACCCGTCTATGTAAATAGGTGCGCGTTTCTGAATACGAATCAGGCTTCTTTCGTAATTTGCAGGGTAAACTTGAGGATTTTTGTATTTCTTTAGGCTCGGGCCTCGGACCCTTATTTATTACGGCGAAACTAACGGCGTATATCGGCTTTACGAAACCCAACGTTTTTGTTTGGCATTAATTTTTTATACGACAAATGGAAAATACGTGTTACCGACTCAAAGTCTATATTTTGTTTGGTGTTATCCTAAAAGCGGACGTTTTTTTTCCGGTGAAAAATTTCAAATATAATGCAATATAACACATTATGAGTTGTGAGCTATGCATCCAATGATTAAAAAACTTTATTTATTTGATTACGAATGTTTAATTAACTTCTAGCGTTATGTAAAATTATGTCTTATCGTTATGTAACAAGGAATGTAAAGTTATATTTTTTGATGAGTTTATTATTAATTTCCTTTTAATTATGTGAAAATATTTTATTTCAGCTAAAAAATATATAACTAATTTAGTAAGGAAAAGGGATAATATAAAAACGATTTCTAGATTTAAATTTAGGCCCTAGCTGACAAAAAAAATTTACTGAGATTTAAGATTTAAAAATGAACACAGTGGATACATATTTTTTTAAATTAATTTCAGGTTTCTTACTTTTTAGCAGACAGATATGTAAGAAAATTAAAACAATTAAATACGATCTATTTTTCAATTGCTCAACAAATATATAAAAGACATAAAAAATAACAAAACAAAAGTAAAAACTTAACAGATTCGTTGTTAGTTGTAATGTGATTTATGTAAGTGTATGTTTAGGGCTCCGATAGGAGCAAAACGCGTGTACCTTCTTAAATTATATATGTGTGAACCTGACTTGGAGTTTTTACTTTTGTTTTGTTTAATTATAATTTATATTTATGTGATTGTTCCGAACAATTAGCACATTAATTTTTTTACAGCTTTTATAGAAATCAAATCATTTTATTATACACGTTTCTTGACTTTCAAAATAATAAAATCAAAATAAATATATTCTCTGCTCGATGAAGAAACTCATCTAACTTTAGCTGTCTTTTAGATGAGCTTTTGAGACTGTTAATAGGGATATTTTAAATGATAAATTAAAGAACAATTATCGCGGTCAATTGTCTATATAATGGTAATTCTTGTCTTTCAGTGCCACCCAATTTAAAACTTTGTAAAAGTCTGGTCTAATAAAACATACATTTTTAGTTTAAATGTATAATTACTATTAGTTTCTGTGCCTTAGATGCTTATAATATTTATGTGGGTATTGTAAGTATTTTATTGTAAGTAGTGCTTTAATTTTATTTTGTTGAAATTTGCAGATTAAGTAATAAAATTAGCGGCGATAATAATTATAGCGAAAAAAATAATTTAATGAGAAACTTTTGGTAAAGTAAATCTTAATAAAAATCAAAGCATAGAATCACTTTAAAATGTATTGCAAAAATTGTCTTTTTACGCCCTTTATTTTTGCTTTTATTAGTGTTTTCTTAAATATTTTTTGCTTTCTAAGTTTTCTTAATTATTTCTCTTATTGTTCTTTTATTATTAATTTTGTTTTTCTTGCCTTGATATTTTTTTTCTATTTTCTAGTCAGACTCCTTACATTAATATAAACAATTTATCCGATAAAGGATAAGTGCTATTAAAGGGCTGTCCTGTAAAGATAAGCTGAAGGTAGTTATGGAAATCTAAATTGCCTGAAGAAAATATTAAAAATATTCTGATTTCCAGTAAGAAATGAATGAATTTCACAATTGTTAGGAAATTTCAGTTTTAAATTTTTATACTATAGTTTGACAAGAAAAACTGTTACCGCTATACTAACCCTTTTTTAAATTAAACCAACCCTATCTGTCGGAACTTTCTGATTTACCCTGTACAAATTTTCCTTAAAAAACTACAATTTAATCCTACGAAATGTAAAATCCCATTAAATCACCTTAAAACAATAAAAGCATCAAGAGTAAAATTTCTTGGCATCGATCCACTTTCAGGTTGTGGTTTCGTGACGCCATTCCAACATGTAAAGAAATGAATAATTGTAGTTGCCTAATTGATTTGTTTCTTAGTGCTGCTTTTTTAACATAATTATAGCGTATGGATTATGACATGTTTTCCAAGCAGCTGCCTGCCTTCATTTACGTTCTGTGCCGTTTTTATAATTTGTCAAACTATTATGTTTGTTGTGCGGTTTACTTTTTAATCTCACATGACAGTTATATTGATATCCTATGCAAGGAACTGCAATAAAAAGATTAAAAAGTTGAACTTTCCATTACTCAAAAATCCCTTTTACCTCAACCCTTTTACGTAAATAGAAATAAAGTGTTATAATTCAGGCATTCTTATCTAAACGGCACTCCCTTTGGAATCCTGTGGCGTAATTAATTTGTCCTATTTTTCACTTGGGGTGTTTATAGACCTCTGATTTAAGGGTTGGGTCGAAAAGTAGAAATTATAGGCGCGGATTTGGCATTTAGGGTAAAATCGTCATCAATTTTTAATAAAACTACAAATAATTTATCACTATCAAGTAAACTTCGTTCTTAAAAATAATTTTCAAATTGATAACTCAGCTGGCGCTACGTAAAGGTAAACAAAGGCATAAATCTATAAGTTGCTAAACGTATATTACAAAAGCTTCCATAAGTTCAAGTCATTCAGAACAAATGGAGAAATATGGTTTAATGCACGTGATGATGGAAACCTGGAAGTAAACATTAGGTTTTGCCAATAGGGTGTTATTAATGTTTTGCATCGGAATTAAACGCTGGAATGTTTCATTGTTAAAGGGACAAAATAGGATGATTTAAGTTTATCAGAGACATTTATTTATCTTTCGTTGTTTTTTTTTTGAATATGATGTCATATTATGGCACATCAAAACGTACTTAAAAAACGATTTTTTAGTTTATATTATACAGATGTGATAGAAAATCTGGGTTTGCCAGAATATGTAGATCAAGATGCTTTAATGATGGTATACGAACTGCTGAATTTTGAATTTATTGACTAAAAATTGTTAAAGTATGTCGATAATTTGATATTCTTTTTAACAACAAAGGCAAGAAGCGGAAAAAATATAATTTTCATAACAAATTTATATTTTCATAATAATTTTCGATGGTTTTTTTTTACGGCCATTTTAATTTTTATAAAATTTAATGAATGTGGAAGAATTTATTAACAAAGTTTAATTATTTATGGTAACTTAGGCATTCTAAGAAAATAAATATTTTTTTAGCATAGTACTGGAATTTAATTTTTGTTTAGTACCACTTAACAATATTCTATGAATTAATTCCTCACTGGTCGTAAATTTTATCAGTAAATTCTATTTATTTGAATTCATTTCGTAATTTAACAGCCACAAGTTTAATAAAAAAATAAATAGCTTACATTAATTTTAACTAAAAATTTAAAACACAAGATGTTATTAGTGCCATTTGGAACCTTTTTTTAGGAAAATTAAAATATTTAAAAATGTTTGTGTGTGTAATTTTTTTTTATGTTAGTACTAATTTTCTTAATTTTTATTTTACTGAAATAATAATTAGTAGTTATAATTGAATGAAAAATTCAAAATTATCCATTGATTTGCAGTCACTGCTAGAGGTATTTTGTTTTTAGTTTCGCCATTTTTTTCTCAAATTTTAGGATATTTCAGATATTCAGATTTAATTTTTAGGATATTTCAGATTTGTTCGATTAAATAATTTGAATCCTAATATTCTGCAAATTTGAAGATAAATATGAAATAAAAATAATAATTTCCAAACTTTTTTATATATTTTTAACAAATGACAACTTTTTAGCATGTATGATTTTTTTGAAAATAAGGCCAGCCGACCTTCTGTGTGTCCATTTTGAATTTCGAAATTAAAATGATGAATTTGTTAATATATCCAAACAACTACGCCATATTTGTCCTTGGATTATTTATGCTCCAGGTATTGTCAATTATTTCCTACCTAAAAACTAATAGTTTCCTGACTATCAAAGTCACTTTTCTGATCCACTTGAAATATTAATCTAGATCTAATAAAAATTATATCCAGATTTATTCCAAGCATTGGGAATTTAAAATCAAGACCATTTTATTCTAGGTACCTTTAGGTGTTTTTTGATATCTTCCGGATGCTTTGGTACCTTTGGGTTATTCTTTAAATAACTAAGTTATGAAAAGCAGTCATATTCCACTCACTAGTAGCCTTTAGCCACTATACTGCCTTTTTTTATAATAATAAAATACACTACTATAATAAATGTTATTTTAATATATTAAAATTTTTAATATCTAATTATTACAGCTCAAATATACTCACAAACTGATTGAAATTTTAAATAATATAAACCGAAAATAGGCCTTTTTGTGTATCGAACTCAAAAACAGGTAAAAAACTTTTTTACACAAAATCCAAAATATAATAAAAAATAGGAGGCTTAAGAATCACAATACTTAAAAATCGCAACATTTACAAAAATATGCGTAATTTTTTTGTTATTTATGCAGTTGTTGTTTTATTACAATTTTCAAATTTTTCGAACTAAAGTATCTATCGGCTATCTTGAATTCCTTTTTTGCTAATACTGTCTTAAATATTTTGTACAATTTAATCAAACTACTAAAGAACTAATATATTTAATAAAAATTAATAAAACTATGTTAATTTTAAAGTATATATAACAAAATATCTTACATTATTATCACATTACTTGATATAATTAATATGCTCCTATTTATATAGATATAAATATCTATAAAGTAATTTATTATTTAAATTTTATATAAATACACAGTTTCGCCTCAAATCAATCAGATCTCTAAAGAGTGCAACACACTACTTTTTTGTAATAATAAAATATATTTCTAAGACACCCTATAGAAGAGAATTTCAACGTATTTATGAAAACATTCATTTATCATAACAAAAGGGACACCGAGAGATATCAATGGTAACAACTCGGGACGCTATGCTAGTGCCATGTGGGCTATAGGGTCCGCCCGACTAAAATAAGCCTGGAAAGAAATATATTGAGATATCCAATCCGGATAAGTAACAAATGGTCCGAGGGATTTCGCTCAAAAAGGAGGTATCTGCTCAAGGCGGAACATAAAACGCAATGAAAAGAAATAAAGAGCAATGAGAAAGTCTGGCTGTTAGATCTCCTCTCTTGCGAGATGATCGCTTTGTGAGACACGCGAAGCCCTCATCATTACAGCATCGGTTTATTTTTCTTTTTTATTTTCCGTTCTTTTTCTGACAAGCCGCTTGCTGCTGATGCTGTCGTTATTAAAGCGAATCAGATAAGTGTACCTAACTCGGCCTTATTTCCCGGATTTTCGCGAATCTGCGTGCCTAAAGGGGCTGCCCGATTAATTGAATTCATTTGCCGAATAACAACATTTATTGTGTTGGAATTAAAGGCTTGATGCGCTGTTTGAATATTAAGTCGAATTATTTTTAAGGAAATTGGTATCTGATATTTTTTATAATACAGTATGTCCAAGATAGGCATGTCTATCATGGGGAAATATACGAAGAGATACGAAGATGGTTAAATTAGAGAAAAGTTGCGAATTTTCAACCCTTATAATATTATGTTTAGAAAGTTTTAAAATTCCTAATAATTTCGGAGATATGCCTAAAAAAACCGAAATTTACAGATTTTGTTTTCATTTTTTCCCGAAGTTATTTGAAGAGATATGGAGGCGATATATTACACAATTATTACACACAGCCGATATTATGCAAAAGACACTTTCTTGTGGCCACTTGTTAAGCTCTACAACACAATGTTAAGAGATTTTTCGTACGACGTTTCGTTTTGGACAAAAAAATCATTAATTTAAATGAAGCTGCTCGTATGTATCTAATAACTATCTAAAGAAAAAACAGCCCAGTACAAAATTTTTGGGACGATGGGCTTTGAATCTTAAGCAGTATGGTGCATTCAAGAAACCAGTATTATCAAGCAATAATAAACCCTACATTGAAGAAAAAGAAAATAATGTAGTATTAGCTGTACCTGAAAATCTGGAAATATTTTTAGAGAAATTGACAATACTACTGAAATACCAAAATCTACTGCCTATTTCACTTTGAGAAAACAGAAATTCCACCCATTCAAATTTAGATTCTGTTAAGGTCTTGGACCAGGCAATAAAGAAAAGCAAAGTACCTTAGTATTTTATACCCGAAGTATTTTATAAATGGCACACTAGGAGGTGTTAGAAAGATAAAACATTTCCCTATAACTGGTAGGACAAGAGTATGGTTACAAATAATGGAATTTTTAACTGAAGAAATATTCATTACTAGTCAAGGGACAATTCCTCAATAAACCGAATGATTAGACATTAGCACCGTTTTAGTTTTAACATGTGGGTTGAGATTTTTGAAACAGATTTAATAGGCCTCTTTTTTTACAACAATTTTCTTTTCCGGAGCATTATCGCAATTTATTGGAACGCGACTTGGAAGAATCCTTGGACAATTTACCGGTTGCAATGGTTAAAAACTGTTGATTTATATATTTTGAACAGTTTTTTGGGAAAATTAATTCACCAGTTTCGTGACCCTCTTGTTCACCGGACATAACTCCGATCGATTTTTTCTCTAAGGAAATTGCAAAAACTAGGTTTACAACCGTGTTTTTGAATATGAAAATCAGCTAAGGAGAACAGTTTTTGAAGCATTCAAGAGCATCACACCTGATATCTAAGAAGTGTTTTAAATTCGATATGTAGATGAAGTTAACTGTATTTGAAGGACAATAGTAATTTGTTTAAATAATATCTATAATCTCAATTAGCTTTTTTTGAGTTTCTAGCAAGTAGTTCTGAACTAGTTTGTTGTGATGTACCTATGTACTTGAATGAAGTTTTTAAATAATCAGTAACCTGATTTTAATTTAATATTTTTTGAAACAAGAGTAATAATACCCTAGTACTCCATACTTTATTTTTTCCAGTTTAAATGTTGCAAAATCATATTGTCATACATTATCATCATATATCGTTGTATTCATAATAGGAAGTTGATGATGGTTTCTCCGAAACGAAACGTCGCATCGTACGGAAAATCTCCCAACGCCATTTTATAGAGCTTAAAAAGTGACCTTAAAAATTCTCGTCTGTTTTTCCATATCTCCTTAAGTAACGTCAGAAAAAATAAAAACGAAATCGGCAAATTTCGGAATTAATCTAAATTTTAAAACTTTTTAAATATATTGTTAAGCTTGTAAATGTCGAACTTTTTTCTAATGTAAGCATCTTCGTATCTCTTTTAATTTGCAAGATTTGCATAATAGACATCCTTATCATGGACAATCTGTATACTCTAAGTATTACATGTTTAAAACAAGCCTTATTTCTCTTCATAAGCATTTATCAATTTTAGGGACCTCTCTGTGCGTAATGATTGAGACTCCAACCTGTATATCGCCTTTTACGCTTAAAATGTGCAGTCCCTTTGTTGATAAATACATTTTAGTATTGTAGTCGAGTAAAATTATTTAGTGGTAGTTTATTTTGCCTATTATACCTAGTTCTTTGATCATAATTATAATTAACAAAAAACTTACAGATTAAATTAAAAAACAGATTAGATCGAGTATGTATATACGTTCGTTTTCGAATTACAGGGTATTGAATTTGGTGCACAGCTTTGGAAAAGTAAAAGACATTATTTGATCTAAAAGATTTTTTTATAGTATTTATCAGTGGTGTCCCTAAGACATTTTAAATTAAATATTCTTAAAGAAAAATGGTATGTTATTCCTTTTTCTAAAAACTATAATTCTTTATACAAATTTTCTTCAGTTAGGAGCTTATTGGATCCTTTGCTTTGCGCATTTTTTTGCAGGTATTCACACACGATATCAACTGGATCTTTTCTGAATTGTTGATCATCAACTTTGAAAATGTCTTAGGTTCATATGCATAGGTATTTCAGACATTAGCATATCCGTGAACTGCTCTTTTAAAACTAACAAATAACACATATCCTACCTACCTGCAGTAAGAATTGAATAAACTTCTCCTGTCTTAATTGGAAAGCTTTCGACACTATTAATAACTTACCTTTTTGATAATTTTAAATTCTGTTAAGGTAACAAATATAGGAGTCAATATGTCATTATAATTAATACATCAAATGTAAAAATTATTCCTGTTTAAGATTTTGCTTATGTATATTGGCACCCGCGATTATCATATATCTAATAATGTAACAAGTTCTGAAAAATAAAAAAAAATCTCTTTTTTTTGATTAGAAATGTTTTACTATTTATGGTCAATCATTTAAGACATACTCAAAATTTTAGGATTCCTTAACATAAAACAGCATTTTTTACATGCTCCTAAGCATAGCTATAAGACGCATTTCCTAACTCACTTTTAGCTCAAATTCCTTTAAAAAGTTTAAAAGAAAATGCTTTATTTAATTTAGTGAGACAAGCCCAAGGTCTTAGGACCTAATCCAAAATAAAAAACTAAGATGATCTATTGCTATTTCTAAATTCTTATAGCTCTGATAGTTTACAATTTGCTATAATAAATGTCTTTCACAAAATACGTATGCTTTAATGCAAAATGAATAATACCTTAAAAATTAGCTAGTAATTTTATGATAAATCAACTAAAATTAAATTAGTCTTATAAATTTACCATACTATAGAACGTGAATATTACTTACATGCATTTTGGAAATTTCCTTATATCATACGCTGTTAAATTATTTGTTTATAATATTACTTATGGTAAGACATGCACTTTATTAGACGTACATTTATATTGAATTTTAATCACTATTATAGCTCGTACATTACTTTGTAATATATTACCATAACATACAAAATGTGTGATTTATAAAAAAGGTGCATAAATGAATTCCATAGTAAATTTTTCCACAACTTATTTCATAAAATTATAGTAAATCTGTTGCGGTTCTATTATAGCACTATACATAGTATTACGGTTTATTGCAAAATTATATACACTAAAGTTATGCAAAAACGCCGTAGGCAATTTCGTATAAATTATAAAACGATGATCTGACGTAAAAAAGCCCATTACCTGAAAACAGTAGAACACAAGGCCGGAGTAAAGTTAGTCGATGGAAGTTAATTCATTTACACCCGGCAGGCTAAAGTACAGAGTTTAGTGCATAAATAATTCACCATGCGAAATGACAGCTTGACGGCATTTCTAATTTATTAAAGTTCTCGATTTCCCTGTTACTCCGTTTCGCTGTTTCTCTGGTTTCTAATAAGATTCAATTGTTTTAAATTGATTTTTCTACTAATGCATTAATATTAGTAACAGGGTAATAATATTTTTTTCTATAAGCTAAATGTAACATTTAAATGTATAGGTAGAAATAATTTTTAAAGTCATACCGCCATAAATCTTGTTCACTTCTAATACAGGAAAACCAATTCGAAAGTTCCGAAATTTTGAAGGAGTTCTACGCTTTTCAAATCTCTCTTAAGTCGCCTCCACTTTATAATGGCAGGAGTACGGCAGCTGTAGCGGCTTCGGAGGAGGCACGGTGGTAAGAACCAATCATAAACTTCTTAAAGTTGAGTTACACCGCCGAAACGACATATTAAACGCCGCTGCGGAAATCGTAATCTTTGATAAGTCGAACATTTTTACGGGGAATTTTGTTTTTTTCTTAGTTTAGAGTTTAAGAAACTTAAAAGGGTTTGGGAGGTAAAAAGTAGTTAGGCGTTTCATATATAGGGTGTCATCTAGGAGAAACAAGTTTCCAGAGGAAGAAGAACGGTTTGATTAATAGTTCAAAATATTGCAGCGTTTTTCCCGTTCAATAGGCGTAAATTAAAACAATCAAGAGTAGTGAACTGATTTATTTACATACTTCACTACGAAAACACGATCATTCACGACTACTTCAGATATTTATTTTAATTGTATTTATTAGTAACTGTTTAAATCTCGCGCCAATACTCTCTCGGCGATGCGACTCCTTATATACTCGACAGATTCCCGCTGATCTTCGAGACATTTCGAGCGGTGTATCACTTGTGTCCTTCCGGAATGACCGAGAATCAGCTGGGTTTTTGGTCTACCTGGGTTACAGGAAGTCAGGAAGTATGTGTTTATTTTGGTCTTTTGTTTGGTATTTCTTTGGATCCGATTGTGATTTAAACAAATTTTTCTAGCATTCTTGTAGAATATTAATAGTTTCACTAGTTCTAGGTTAGGGTGCACCGTTCTTATGACAAATGCTTTTTATTGATTGATAAAATCATATATGAACTAATGAGAAATCACATAAAAAGCTGTAGTAAATAAGAGTCTTCACTTAATAAATTGGTCGAGATTATTGAAAACTTTTAAGTTGGTCCATTTTTTACAAGGGTATCATGAATGCCTTAAAAAGGTATTGCCAGCAAAGCTTGAAGAAGTTCTTATTCAGTTGATTTCTAATGGAACTAATATTTATTTGGTAAAAAAAAATTGGACTGATGAGAATACAACTACCTGAAATAAATATAATTATGTTTTCTCCCTGACAGTTGCAAAAACAATTAAAAGAAATACGTTTTCCTATAAATGTTTAAGCTGATTTAGTGCACAGACAAATATATATATATTTTTTAGTAAATTGAACTGTTTCATGCCACAACTACCTTTAATACACAAATTTTTTTTATTCTCAGGAGATTGAAAAAAATTAAAAGAAATACATTTTTCTGTAAACACTTGAACTGATTTAGCTACATTTACAGTTTTAATATATTTTTTTTTTATTTAGTTGCTGGGCAGTATTTGGATATTACGTATCAGTCTTCTGACTTAAATCCGCTTGATTTTTTTTCTGTATCTACTTGATAATGTTGGCGAATTACATAACCGCATTCTTGTAAAAATTTGGTAGATCCCTGGAACTTTGAACGCCAGTTAATGCGAGATCGACAAAATGCTTGTATTGATGTTAAGGGTGGATATTTTGAGCAACTTGTAGGATTTCTTAAATAAATAATACAAAATTATTTATTGAAAAAAACAAATATATATATTATTTTATTACTTAAAAAATTTTCAATAAAATAAACAAAATTAATAGTTATTAGGATAAAAAAAATAATACTTAATTAACCTAGGTTTTTGTTTTTTTATGCGAAAATTGAGGATCTAGCAAAAAAAAATGTAGAGATCAAATATGTTGCAACTAAAACAAAGAACTTTTTTAATGTAAGAAAAGTCAGTGGCGTACTGTTTTTTTAGATAAGTATTCAACTAAAAACCCGTATGCTCTTCATTGGCAAATATAAAAATTTTACAGGCTGTAGGTACATAAAAACAACGTATCAATCTTTTAAAAAAATCTATGGGGGTATTAAGATTAAATAAATTTTAAGAAAAAAATTTTTTTTGCTTAATTTCATCCAAAGAATACGTTTTGTCACAATATTTAAAAAACCTTTATATTATAGGTAAACTAGATAAAATTTTAAAACCATGTTAATTTAATTTAATATTTGTTTATGTATATTTACAAAAACACTTGATTTGGTGTATGAAAAAATAGATAATGAAAAACTTACGAATATTCTAAAATTTTTCTAACTGCAAATACGAAGTACTTTCATACTATAAAAGCTCTATGCCTCATAAATGCAACCCTGTATTAAATATCAAAAATATTATCGGTTAATGGAAAATCGTATGTACTTTAGTTTATTTTGACTTCTTTTGTATTAAATTGTATATTAATTGAATTATACTAATGTATTATTAAATACTATGTCATATTACATTGTACATAAATATATTATAAGAATACTTTATAAAATTCATCAACAATATTTACTTAAATGTTGAAAAATTGAATAGTGACTTAAGCTTCTGAAGAGCATCTTTAAAAAATTAACCAACTCATTGCAATAATTTTTTCTCGAGGTACTCAAAAAAGTGGGTTATTAGATATTATAAAACTTGAAATTTGTAATAACAAAATACCATTTACCGAGTCAATAAAGAATTTAGGAATAATAATTAATGAAAAGTTAAAATTTAAAGAGGATAAAGCTTATTTATTCATTTATTTAATTAAATCCAAAGCCATATTATGTAATCCGTTAGTTTTATCTCATGTCAATTTTGCTGACTATTTGTGATCCTTATTTGGACAGCGTGGATAATGGAACAAAAGCTGCAAAACTTTTATCTCAGATTAATGTGACATGCAGGAAGCATTTTCATATAAACTACCAGAAATAGTTTTTTTTTTACAAACTTATTAAATTTACCGATCAGATGTGCATAATATAAAATTCAATGACTGCATATCCTGACTATACCGTCACATACAATAAAAGCATGTAAAAAATAGTTTCGTTATTAAATAGCTTTACTAATAAATAGACTTTTATTCGTCATAAGCCACATTAAAAATCATCCTATAAACAGTTGATGATAATTATAATTAATATTAAGATACTATACAATTAAATGACTTTAATAGGAAGGCATGGAATTTTTGAAAATCATAAACACATAAATTTTAAACTTGTCAGTTTCCCCAGAAATTCTGTCCAATTTCATATAATTAATGTGAATTTATATCTGTAAGGGAATTTTCCGTTTGACCTTAAAACCTGCACGAATTGGATTTAAATTCGTATTAAAATCTAATATCTCGACTCCTTTTTAGCAAAACCAACAAATCACAATTTGCATAAAAGAACATTCGTTCTACGTATACGGCGAAGTAATTTGCGAATAAATTTTCCTGCGAAATTCGTACGGCATTCATAGTACGTGCGCGCTACTAGCAGTAGTGTCCTCGCCATATATCGCGGGAAACAAATGTCTTTTTTGAGTTGGCCGTGTTTAATATAGTAAAAAACGTTAGCGTATATTTCACTTTAAACGTTCCGGGGACGTATTTCATATTTACAACGTACAAAATATTTTATTATTGCATGTTCGTACATAAATAACAGCCGGAATGCCCCTTACGTAACCGACTTTCGGATAAACCGTTTCCGCTTTTCGGGAATTTAAAACACTTTCGAGACATTTACTACTCGATGCAATAAAATCAAAATTCTGTTTTGTCCTCATAATTTAAGGTTATCGGTTTTACCAAAAAAAAAGTATATTTTTTGTTTCTTTATATTTTTGGCACTGTTAAATTACCCGTTTATACTTGAATATTTCAAAATATAAATTATAAAACGTTTATAATTAATAATATTTTAAAATGTACAAATATTATTTTACCATTAAAAAAAATTAAAATAAACTGAAAACCTTCCAAAGTCCAAATCCGTGAAGACCAGTGGGCAATACAAAAAAATGTACATTTTATATTATATAATAAGGTGTTTGCTGTATTTTATAAACTGTTATCCGCATACAAAATACAAAATGCCTAAATATGTATTTTAACTTTATATAACAGTGAACAACTTAAAGCAATAATACAAGTAAAAAAAAGCAAAAATTAAAACAAGGAACTTACTACCTATATAAAAATCTCCAAAATCAAAATATATACCTTGAAAATTAAGTTACTTGTCATCAGATTTAAGAGAACCTAATATAACAGTAGCAAATCAATATGTCTATTATTTGAATTTCATTGTATAGAATAGAGCATCACAAGGGTATAAGGTATATTTTTTATTGCAAATACCTTTAAAAAAATATTTTTGTACGACTTCTAGAGATTTAATAAGTGTATAGTAGATCCTACTGTAAATGTGATCCAACTAAGACATAAAGTACGCATCTTAGTAGCATTACATAAAGTTTATTCTGCAATTTTCTAAACACATATAAAATATAGTTAAATAATAAGTTTTTCAGTTATATTATTTAATATGGTCATCCGATTTAAGATATCTATAATCTATATTTATTTTAACTCCCAAGTCAATAATTTTGTTTCATTAGTATCATTAGTAGTATTTATGAGGATTTTCTCAAAGTGTCACGTCGCATGAGAGAAAAATGCAGAGACTCCACTAGAGGGACATAGACAGACATGCACGAGAGAGAATTGAGTTCACGTCAGAGTTACGTTGTACGAGAGAGAGGCAGAGTCACTCACGAGAGAGACAAAGATTAGGACTAGAAAAATAGAGACATGCACGAAAAAAGTATCCATACAAAAACAGTATCCGTCGCAGGAGAAATTCCAAATTTAACTTTTTCTACGTCACTCAAACTCATTATATAAAAAGAATATAAACTTAAAAAAATATATAAATGCAAATTGTAAATATAAACTTCATTTATATTTACAATTTGCGATCTATCTTTAAAGTAGGATTTAAATAATTGTAGTGCTGTTTTTCTGACGCCTATGTCTTCAAGGCGCCCAATTAGTCAATACCGTCTAAAAAGCCTTGGCCAAATCCAGAAAAAACTCATACAATCTTCGTGCTTTCACGAATATTGTAAGAAGAATCTATAAATATTATCCATTAGATAACAAACCGCATCCTCGGTTGAAATTTTCTCTTTAAGTCCAAATTTGCTTTTTAAACATAAGATTATATTTATTAATGAATTTCATTGATTTTGGCGAAAGTTAAAATTAATGTTATAGGACTGTGTTCGATTTAATCATGGAGTTCTCATTTTTAAATAATGGTTTAAGAATTCCTTTCTTTAGACACTGAGGGAATATATCTATTACTAAAATGTTTTCTATTAAGTAGTTTAGTGATTGTTTATAGGAGCTTTAGCGACTATATATGTGCACCACCCAGAGCTCAAAAATCCATATCTTTGGCTGTATGAATAGCGAAACAATAAAATTTACCATGTCAGCTCCCAATACATGGAGAATGACGGATCCGTAAACAATTTTTTTTCGGCTTTTCCAAAGGGAGCGGTTCTGCCTGAAAGTCAAAAATTTATAAAAAAAACGCGTCAAATTCCTTTCGCTTACGAGAATTCGCATTTAAAGCCTTTAACCGACTTGAAATTCTCAAGATATAAGGGCTGTTGGGGGCTTAAGAGCTGTATACTTTTTGGACCAGATTCGTATACAGGGTGAGTAATTATGAGCAAATAAAACTGAGTAAAAAAATTCAAACTGCTTCAGATGCTAAACTGTTATTTCGATAAAGAAACTGCTATGCGAAAATGCTTAGCTTTATAGGAGAAATACTTGGAGCCTTTTTTTGAAAAATTATTTTAACAAGTTTTGGCATTTTCAGTTTTTTAGGATTCTTAAAAAAAGCTTCACTACTTGTCTTTCAAACAGATTATACAGCAATAATTAATTCTTCCCTTAAAGGACCGACGCAGTATTCAAATTTTATTTAATAACTTTATAGTGGCACCATCTGAACGACTTCTATATTTAGGTATGGTATTAAATACTATAATAAATTGATTATTTATGTGTGAATATAATTTTTCTAACACTAATAGTTTTTGAGATATTTGCGTTTTATTCATTTGGGGTAAAAAATAAAACATCTAAAAGATCAGTGAACACATGCTAAAATTTCAGAGTTCCAGCTTGATTTCAAGTCTATCTCAAACAAGTCAATTTTCCCCTGTTTTTTTTTTAAACGTCACCAGAAAAGTTAAATAATCCAATATGATCGTCAACTGCAGGTTCTTCGAAACTTTCAACTAAAGGTAGAAAAACATGCATATTAATTGGGAAAATTGTGTATTGCGGACAGGAAAATTCGACAAAATTTTCACGTTCAAAATTCGACGAAATTCTCAAATTAACTAAGGTCAAACTGGGTGGCTCAAAAACAAATTGTCACTTTTTATTGATTTAAGAATAATCGAATTTATACGCAGCGGATCGTTTTGATTTATTTAATTTAAAATGTGGATATAGGTATTACCTGAGTTCTACCTTGAAAAAAAAATTAAAAAGTTTTGAGAGATAATTGAAATTTGAGTTTTATCTCACTCGACTACCATAATTTTTTTTTTATTATTCCGATTGGGCTGACCTAATTAGACCTAATTAGCCCTGATAATTTTTAGTTTTTGTAACAATTCTTATAAAGCTCATAAGTGACCTAACAGTTCCAAATAGGTCCCAAAGATAAATGGAATTGGAGTTTGTTTTGCGCTTATCCACTTCTAAAGGTTTTTTGATATCTTCTGCTAACGTTTCTCATTACAAAAAAACCCATTTAATCCAAATTCCTAATACAAGAATTATACCTCCTTCCGTCCCCAAATTCAGCAAACTGACAAACCAAAACACAGAACCGCAATTTTGCCATTCTTTTAAAACATAATACCCTAAGACACAATAGAGTTTTCCCTTAATAAAAATCGTTGTTCTACTCCACTGGTCTCGGCGGCTGCAGGCATAATCGGATCAGATATCGCAGCGCTCGCGGACCTGTACAATCCGCCCGAAGACGCCGCTCCCCAGCATAAAGATTTCAATTTGGCATCGAAATTGCCTTTCGATAGGAAAAAAGAGAGACGAAAATATAATATGAACACCAAACCGAGCGCGGCTTTATACGTAAAGGCCCAGAGTTCCCTTTTTTCTTTTAATAATGACAAAATAAAAATATATACAGATTTTTTCAATATCAAACTCGTATTTAATAATAACTACTAATATGATATATATACATGATTGATGTGTCCAGATTTTCCAAAACAATTTGGACGTATTCAATCCTAGAACGTCACAAGGCTTAATAATTGATCCAAATAGACTTTAAACTTCTAACGCACAGGAAAACCCTCAAGAAGTCTACATACGAACTTCCTTAAATATCTATGATAAAAATTTCAAATTGAGCATAAAAATATGAGAAGTAGAACTAATTTTGCAGAAAGTGTCCTTCTTGTTTCTAACTGGGATTGAATTGAAAAAAAATATTTTTTTTTCGAGTTCGAACTAACTATACCAGCGGATTGTTCTCATTAAGTAGATTACGAAAATACCGGATTATAAGGCAGTCATATTCGGAGCAAAACTAAGAAATCGAGTATTTTTTCGACCTCGTTTTTGAGGCCGAAAATGGGCATCAAAAATGCCATATCTCGGCTATCGTAAAAGCTACGACCTTGCAGATCTCTTTGGATTTAGAAGGATGAAACTAAGACAAGACCGTTGGAATTTTCCCGATAGCTCCCATAGAAGCCGAGATATGGGCCTTCAAAGTTTGGGTTTTTTCATTTTTTGGGTAAGTATACCCATGGTATAAATATGGTTTGAATTTTTTTCAGAAAATTTTTTTTTTTCGAATTCGAACTAACTATACCAGCGGATTGTTCTTATCAAGTAGATCACGAAAATACCGGGTTATAAGGAAATCCGAGCAGAACTAAGAAATCGAGTATTTTTTCGACCTCGTTTTTGAGGCCAAAGATGGGCATCAAAAATGCCATATCTCGGCTATCGTAAAAGCTATGACCTTGCGGATGGTCTCGTTGAATTTAATATGCCGAAAATAAAACAGAACCGTTGGAATTTTTCCGATAGCTCATACAGAAGCCGAGATATCAGCCTTCAAAGTTTGGGTTTTTTCGTTTTTCGGGTATACCCGCCCGTATCGATTTTTTTCCGAGAAATATTTTGAATTCGAAGTAACTATACCAGCGAATTGTTCTCATCAAGTAGATCACGAAAGCACCAGGTTATAAGGAAATCTGAGCAGAACTAAGAAATCGAGTATTTTTTCGACCTTTTAAATGGCCTTGTTGGATTCAGAAGGACGAAACTAAAATGAGGTTGTTAGAATTTTTTTGATAGTGCCCATAGAAGCCGAAATATCGGCCTTCAAAATTTGGGATTTTTTATTTTTGGGGTATACCCGAATCAAATTTTTTTACCAAAAATTGATTTTTTCAAAAACGAACTAACTTTACCAGCGTCTTGCTCTTATCACCCACATCACGAAAACATCGGGATATAATGAGATTCGAGCAGAGATAACTCAAAAAGAGCACTTTTAAAATTCGGAAAAATTCACTTCATTAAGGTGTTAATGAAGTGACTTTTATTAATACCTTTTATCAATTTATCCTTATCAATTAATCCCATTTATTTATTTATGAATTCATTCATAAATAAATTGGTTCCGTCTCTGTGTTGTGCATTTTACCAAAAGTCAGATAAGCCGTCTATAAGTAGAACATGGGAAGTACGCATCTGTTCTTTCCGACTCCGCGTTTTACATTACATTCCTCCAAAGCTGGCCGGGCTATAAGGCAAGTAAAGCTTTGTAGATAATTGAAGTTAGCTAGTCAGTCGCTCGACCAAAGAGGCCATCAGCTAGTTAATTCCATGAAAGTTCATGTTAGCTTTACTTGAGATAGAGTTATCTTTTGATTGAACCGTAAGACCTTTAGGAAAATACTTTTTTTTCATATAAAATACTGTTTTTTCTTTAAAGATGCAAATTGAAAAAAAAAACCAAAAACTTTCGTACTTTCGAAAGCAATTTCGGAGATTTAATTAGACGCTTACCTGCTGCGAGCGAATCAAAACAAAATTAACATATTAATTGTTCTCACTCCTGGTAACTTTTCGTGTTAAATTTATCCTGAGGGATTTTTATACGCCGCCGTTCCTAACCGGTTAGAATAAAATTAAACGGTTTTACATGAGTCAGCTTTTTTATATACGAGTCTGACTTTTAATGTGTTTTTTTTAGTGATAAGATGACAATCGCATGCTATTAGATTATGCATAATAAAAGTCGTATTTTTCATGATTTTATCGAAACGAAATATTTATTAATGAAATGACGATAATTAAGTAGAACTACTTCAAATTTTCATCTGCTTTCTCTAGCTGTTTATCTTAATATTAGTATTAGGAAAAATAATATTTTGGAGAATCTTGAAATTAAATCAGTTCACAGTGACTCTCTTGACTAGGAAATAAATCTTCTGGAGCCCAGGAACAAAGACAAAAATACTTAATAGAATTTGGATTAATCAGACTTAAAATTGCCAAGAAAATCATGACATACATAATCATGGTATTTGCTTTGGGAAATTTAGATATCAATCATATTATTACAAAAAAAATCGTATACTTCTTGATGGTTCTCCTATGAGTAAGGAGTTAAAAGTCTACTTGGAAGTACGAGATAGTCCCAGATAAATTCTGTGATGAGTTTTATTGGGTCAAACATTACTAAATGAGTAAAATCCTAATATACTTATAAATTATAAGAACAGCAACATTGATAATCATATTTTGTGAAAAATTTCAATTTAGTCTTCTTTAATATCTACAAGATACGAAATTTTTAATAATTATTGTACAATTGAGCCCTTTACCTTAACAAGGTTCAATACAATTTCATAATCATCACCACTAGTGAAGCAATAACTTTTTTTTGCTGGTATAGTACATTCTCCAAAGAGATCAAATATTTATCTTAGTATTAATCTTAAATGCTCAATGAATAAAGCAAATAAAATATCGAACCTAAACGCCATTAATTAATTGGTACAGGCAATTGAAACATAATTTTAAATAACATTCCTGATCTAATAAAATCTATTGCTAAACCCTCTGGAATTATAACATAATTCTGATTTAAACGTTATTAATTAATTAAACTTCTTTTACTAGTTTTGGTCAAATAATCTTGAAAATCACTACTTTTATAAACATGTTATCATGTTCAATCCAAAAGGAAAACTAACTTGTTTTTCAGTCAACGTACTGCTACTAAAATAAATCTTTCTTGGAGTAAATTAAATTTTTTGTTGATTATATAATATTAATATATTCTGTATGTACCAGGCATACAGGATATATTCACATTTATCTGTCCTTCTATTGGGGCGATTTTAACAATTAACTCTCAATTTATTAATTGAGCCAAACATCGTTATGTACAGATTTTAATTTAATTCAAATTTTAAATCAACCCATTCGTATATCAGGTAACTTCGCATCATTACTTGACCCTATACTTGTGACTGATGGTACTTTAGTCAAGGATACAGGCATTGTCTTGTTTCTGCACTGTTGTGTTTCGGATCATTGTTTGGTTTACTGTAAGCTAAATATCGAGCAAGCTCTTTAAATACTGGTCTTCAATCAATGAATTTTCTTGATATAATATATGAACAAAATATAGATAATAAGATTTCATTATTAAATTAGCTTCTTAATAAGTAAACCTTGGGCTCTATGGTTAATATCAAGCATTAAGGTTTTTATGAGGTAAAGGGATGCAGCATTAGATTAAAGACTTAATAAAAATCTTTTAATGTGTGTCCAAGAACAGGCCTTAAACGTTTCAAATAATTTAATTGACTCTAATGATATAAGCACATTTTTTAGTTAATTTTTGCAAAATACTCCTGATTGCTCTTATTAAAAGAAACTTCTATGAGCAAAATATTTTTAATAATGCAATTCAATTTTCTTTTAATTTAACTTCTGTTACTGGAATTAATAAAATAATTCATAGTATTGGTTCCAATGTTTCAGGAGTGGATGCCAAAATGTTAAAGTATTGCAGTCCAATTTTGGATGTTTTTATCACTCATATAGTTAATGCCTAAACAACAGAATTATTTTCCCAATCAGTGGAAAATCTCGATAAGTAAACCCTTACCAAAAGTAAAAAATTTACATAACTGTGATCTTTGAGTAATTAGTATTTTGCCAGCTTTATCAAAAGTTTTTGAAAGGGTATTATAGCGCCAGTTAATGGTATATTGTAATATAAATAAAATTATTCCAGAAAATCAAAGAAAAGACTTAAGTACTGGAGTTGCCCTTGCCACCGTCACTGATGACATAATGGCCTCAATAAATAAGAAATTGTCAAGGGCGCTTGATCTTTTAGACTTTTCGAAAGCATTCGATACGACCAATCATGACCTATGATCAGCAAAACTTAAATATTATGGATTTCTGAATCAGTCGATCGAGCTCATTAAATCATATTTTCAAAGAATATTTTTAAATAATTATTTTTTTGATGAGGTTAAGATCTTATCTGGAGTGCCTCAAGGTTCCATTTCGGGGGTCTTGTTTTTTATTATCTACTTTTCTTTAAAATATTGCAAATTACAAGCTTTTGCAGATGATACTCAAGTTTATATTCATTTTCAGCATCAGCACTATTTAAATGCATCTTATTTATCGAATCAGGATATAAATCGTCTTAAGCAACTATCCTTTGAACATAACCTTAAACCTAATCCTTTGAAATCTAATGTTATGATATAAAAATAAAGATTTTCCTTAAATCTATATGGATATTAACCTGAATGGTGTGTCTTTAACTAAGGTTGATAGTGTAAAGAATTTGGGTGTTGTTCTGGATACTAAATTGAGATTTTGTAAATATGTAAGACTATTAATTCAAAAGTCATTTTTATCATTAAAAATTTTATACAATAATTGTCATATTCTTAATTTTCATGTTCGCAGGATGTTTTGTGAGTCTCTGGTCATGTTCAATTTTAACTATTGTGATTTTGTTAATGGTCCGTGCTTAGACATCATTCACAAAAAGCGAGTACGAAAAATACAAAATACCTGCTCACGATTACGAAAATATGAAATTCACATTTCTCATACTTTTGAAGAACTTAACTGGTTGAGGATAGACAGACGTAGGCAGTTGCATATAGTCGTTTTCACTAGCCTCTAAATCTTAATTTATAGCACGCTTCAATATTCACGCCAGAGATATCAGATAATCTAGTAGGATAACAATGCCCCATTATCGGACTGCAATTAAGCTATACAACTCATTGCCTATTGAATTAATAATACGTAACGAAAAATCTTTTAAACTGAAGTTTAAGCAATATCTATTAACTCGAAAAATTCATTCATTATCCCAAAGATGCTGGTCATACACTTTTATAAAAGGTAAAAGCACAAAATCTACAGCATCACAAATACATTTAATAAAATTACAAAGGTTACATGTTTCCTGTACCTACTATAACACCTGGGTGTTTTGTGTATGTTGTGGTCTGATGATGCTCTAGTTGAGCGAAACATGTAACCTTTGTAATTTTATTAAATGTATTTATAATGCTGTAGATGTTGTGTTTTTACCTTTTATAAAAACAATATCTATTAAGCCTGTGATATAGATGCTTGTAAAATACGTATTTTCTTTGTTAATTTTTTGTTTTTTTTTCTTTTATTTACTATTTAGTTAGAGTCAGTCGGACAAGTGGGGTTCAGTAGAGTAGCTGCCTGTAGCTATACTGCGTCCTATTTTTTTAATAATTACCTTGATAGATGATAAAATTTTTACAAAATATTGTAAATTTACGAAATATTAGACATTTAATATAAATATTGTAATTTAAAATGAGTGGCGCCTAATAGTTGGCCAACCCAATCTAAGGCCTACCAATATAGAGCTGCCGTTCGCTGTGTAGCAATATTTAATTTAACATAATTGTGGGAAATTTAATTTAACATAAAATTGCTACTATTATGACTTATAAAGCTTATCCAATGCTATTTATATTATAACGCAGATTAATAAACAATCACCTGTTGTCACTCTACTACACTAACCCGAATAAACAAAACCCCAATATTACATTACGGCATTAAATTTCAAAGGGTAAAGCTATTCTGGCCGAGGCAATTTCGGTTCCATGCCCGAAAACATAAAGGCATTAAAAAGTATCACGAAAACGACCATATGACTAACATGATTTCAGGCAATTTTCCTTCTTCCGGTGAAGCCTCAATAAATTAAACAAAACATCAATTCAAATCGGAGCCAATAATATCGAGGAAGGCCGCAACAAAAACGAAAGCAATCGAAACCGAAATACTACAAAATCATGTCGGCTCGCCATGTCTTACTCCAATATGATATTACTTACATGCTCCTTTCAGTGGCGTGTCTTTGTAACCATTGCTCGTTATTCATTCCCGAAATAATATAAAGTCGAATCGACTATAATAGTCCGTATATATGTATATTCAAATTTCGCGTTCAAAGTTTTTTTTGCCCAAAACATAAAAACATAGTGCAGAAGATAAGACAAATAAGGAAGATTTAGCGTTAATGGATAACCGATACAACAAATCATCACGAAGGTAAGTCGACGCGAAAGTACAAAGGAAGATATTTCAGTCTATTCTCACCCACGAACAGAATGATATTGACTTGTGTAAATCATAAAATAATACTATAGATTGAGTATAAGTTTAGGGCGATGGGGAAAGATGCCTGGGTGAAAATATGCCGGAGACAGCGCATGCTTTTTACAAAAATAGAAAAATTAAATTTGATATAGTGCAACAAATCTGAAAACTTTTTGAAAAGATAACGTAGAATGCCGCTGTATAACAAATTTGTCTTTATGTCTAGTCAAATAGGAATGTTGACCAGGAACACAGAGGACTCTTAGTTAAGATGACTTACCAATGTTTAAAACTCTGTAGAAAACTCTTAAGAAAATAAATACTTTTTTTTCCTAGTTAATCCTGTCCAAGTTTCCCCCTAATGTGCCATTCACAAAAAAGCCGAGAATGAAAAATTATACTCACATTTTTACCCCTGGGACTATATTTATTATCTGTTCATATAATATAATAATTTTTTTACTGTTCACCTTGAGATTATAAGCTATTTCATAGAAATTTATATTGTTTAAGTTTTTATTAAAGTTCTGTTAAAAATGGCTTAAATTAGGCAAGGAAAATGATATCTAAAGTTGGGTATTATCAGCGTATTGTAATAATTTAAAGTATTCTATAGCTTTATACATATCGGATATATAAAGTGAAAAAGAAAAGGAAAACCTTGCTTCACTTTGCTTTCATATTTTTCTAATTAATAAACTGAGACAAGAATATATAAATGAGAATTCAACTTTTTCACGTATTTCTATATCGTCTTCTGATTTACTTAATAGTGTTTGGATTACCTGAAAAGAGTATTTTTGTTCTATAACTTATCCAATTAAATAAGAAAAATATCACTTTGCTTCCATATTCTTCTAATTAATAAACTGATACAAGGATATGTAAATAAAAATTCAACTTTTTCACGTATTCCTATATCACCATCTGGTTTACTTAATAGTGTTTGAATAATCTGAAAAGAGTGTTTTTGTTCTATAATTTATCCAATTAAATAAGAAAAATATCACTTTGCTTCCATACTCTTCTAATTAATAAACTGAGACAAGGATATGTAAATGAAAATTCAACTTTTTCAGCTTTTCTTATATCATCGTCTGGTTTCCTTAATAATAATAATAATAATAATATTAATAATACTTTTGTTATTTCATAAAAATAATGCAATATTACAATAATAATAATAACAATACACTGTATACAAAAAAAAAACAAAATAGTGTTTCGATCATATGGAAAAAGTGTTTTTATTTGATAACTTATCCAATTAAATAGGAAAAATATCACTTTACTCCTATACTCCTTTAATTAATAAATTGAGGCAAGGATTTATAAATGCGAATTCAGTTTTTTAATATATTCCTATATCCTAATTTATGAACGTATTATATAAAATAGTAACATTTTCATATATGAAATGTAAAATTGAATAATGCAAAATATAAAATTGAATAATAGTGTTTCCCAGTGTAAATATGGTAAGAAAAACATATATTAAGGAATTTATCCTTGCAATTGTCTCAGTATTTTCACAAAACAGAAAATATTTCGAAAATTTTAATATTTAGGCTGGGTAAACCTTGTTCAAACCTACTTTTATTTACGATGTAGAATCCAAAAATCAAAATTATATACACGGCGTTTTATTAAAAAAAAATAACTTTGATATGCTTCTGAACGTGTCATATGTCGTGAATAACCCTGTGTATTAAATAGTAGATCTAATCGACCTAGGCATTTGCTAATTTGCAGTGAAAGCTTACAATTTTACGGCATGGAGTCTTTAAGAGAACGTAGACATTTTTTTAATTTAATTTTTGCACATAGGATTATTATTAATTAAATTGACTCCTCTTTCTGTTTAGAAAACTTATGTATTACTGCTAGCTCCTCTAAATTCTACGTAACATAGTAAATAAATTAATTTTTTAGGCCCTATTTCTACTATTTATCAAACTGGCTATTACGTAATTAGATGTGCTAGAAATTTTAATCCATTTAAACGTTCAAGTTTTATACTTTGATAGTACTAATGTATTTAGGCTTGTTAGTTTTTAATTTCCTATCTATCCTTACTGCTTTGTATTTTGATTCTCATAAATCAAATAACAACTTCTAAATTGATTGGTATTTGAGGATGTTAAATTAATTTAAATACTATTAACTTTTATCGATTATAAAGCTTTTGTAATACATAAGTAAACAAAAAAAATAGCATCGTAGACATTGGCTGCTGGTTTTTCTTCTACACCATTAATTATAATATTCTTATTATGTTCTAGGGACCTCATAGGACGTATCTTTTTTAAGGCTTACTAGAGAGCCTAAAATCGACTTTTCAAAATTACTAAACCATTTACTTATGTTTACAACATCACTTTCTGCACTTATGTCATGGCGAGTATGTTTAGTTCCTGTTAGTTTCTTGTGGAGCCATATTAAATTTCTCCGTCATTTTATGCATTTTATGCATTCTATCCGCTAGCCTTTGATATTCAATGTTGCTTCTTCTCTAAGCACCATCGACTGATTTACTGGCACCCCTGGTCATCATCAGGACACTTTAAATTAACTTTTTAACATAAAATAGTTATTACTAGCGCAGAGGCATACTATCATCATACGATTTTATCAAGTTTCTACGCCGTAACTTGACCTTACATGAATTAAACCAGTTCAAGCCAATCCGGTCGAATAAAGCCGAACTAAGCAATATTAACACGAAACTTTCCCCCAACAACAACAACAACAACAACAGCAAAATATTTATTTTATCAGCAGTTCTGTCGACATCCTGAGGCCACAAATCAAAATTTAGGGATGCTGGTCGCTAATAGCCAGCCAGACGAGTACCTCCGCCGAATATATCGTTATCTCGTTGCACATATTCGACGACCGAGGCGAAACTCTAGTGCTACAGGAACTCTAAACTTTGTCCGAGTCAGTAAAGACCTCCAGTCCGTTCGGAATTGCGGTCTTGGTGTTGGCAATTACAAATTGTAATTTAATTTGAAACTTCTCACCTCGCCGTACAAAGGAGTTGTGTATTAAGGAAGATGTTCAGGGCATACACACGTATATGTATGCGCCCAAATAGTTCCTTAATTCAAGAAATTATATTAGTTACAGGGCGATAACTTTGTGCCATTTTATGTTGCAATATTGAAAAACTAGGCAAGTTAGTTTAGCTCAACTTAGAGAAGTAATATTTGAGAAGTTTATTTCATGATTTGTATATTTATTAAGTAATGCTTTTTTATTTATTGGTGGTAGGTACTCTGTTGAAAGTAAAATCAGTCAATCTATGTATCTTGACTCTTGTAACCAATATATTCTTAAAAGCTTTCTTTAATTTAACAGAACAGTATATTGATCTAATTTCAAAAGGAAGCTGATTAAAGATTTTCTTACCCATATAAACGAATGACGTTTTTATTTGGTCACTGTATGGTATGGTCAATCTGAAACTGGAAGTGAGCCTAATACCAATAGAATTGCCTCTGATAATTTATTTTTTTTATTTTTGATTATAAAAGTTACAATTAATAAATAAAACACACTACCTGTATCCCGCGTATAATGAATTAAAAAATTACTGCCTTTGGCCTTTAAATTTTCGGTACTTGCCGTAGTTCAAGAAGTTCGTCGTCTTTTTTCTGAATCTCTTAGAACAGTTTTCGGCAATCTCTTCAAAATATCTTCTTTACTGGTTTTGTTATACTACTTTTATCCAAATATTTGCAAATATTCATTTTACCTTCGCTACGGTTTTTCCGTAGAGCCTTTAAACTTTTATTGTTTTCTATAATTTAGAATATATGCTCGCTATTTTTTTTTGACGAAGATACCATTTTTTCCCTTACATTCACCTGAAAAACAAGTCTCCGTAATATGCAGTATGCACGTCTTAAAGTTCCTCTTTTTTCTAAATATAATTTCTAGAAGGTCTTGATTAGGTCTGATGATGCCTTTAAAGATGAAACACACGTAACCTATTTTCAATATTAAGTTTGAGACTTTTTACCAAAGTCGTAGTTTTTATTGTATTAAGTAAGTCTCTTTAAGAAAAAAAATACACGACCACTTTCAATTTCTTTTAAGAAGCCATTGGAGTATTTATGGATGCTTAACGTTTAAAATAATTAATAAAATATAAGCTGAACATAGGGTTTTTGATTTTTCTATAAAATGTCCAGGTCTGGTTGAAAAATGTTATATTATGAAATGTTATTGCATATACAGTACGTAAGATAAATTTACGAAATTCCTTATCCTGGACACATATTTAAAAAAATACAATACATGTCCCTATTTAGTGAAACAACGCGTTATTGATCCTTATCCCTTGATTTATTGGTGATATCCAGAATTTTCTTACAAGAGAAAACTGTGAAATGGAGTCTCGTTTATCAGTCTCTTTTGGTGAGTACAGGGTGTCCCATTTTGGGTACTTTTGCGGGATATCTCCGTTATTTTTTGAGATAGAGAACTGCGGTTTTCGCGACACTATGCTACTTTTTCGTAAAACTAAATATGCTGTTAACAAAATTTTCATAGCCCTTTTATTTTTTAAGACACAGGGCATTTTTGAAATTTTTGCATTTTGGGATCCTCGTCGTATCTCCGTTATCTTTAAAGTTTTTGTAAAAGTAAAAATTCATTCTTATAGATTTTCTCCCGCAAAAGTACCCAAAATGGGATACCCTGTACAATATATTTTCTAATTATATTTTTCCATATAGTTAAAGATGAAATGTAGTTATCCTGGAAGCAATCTTAATGTTTTTTATTACTATTTTTATCTGAAAACTTGTTTTTTCATTGCATTAAACCGACAAGCAAATTATTTTTATATTTTTACGTAGATAAATGACCTGAAAAAAATATGTTTTGTTTCCTTTACATAAAACATATAAATAAATTTTGGTCACTTGGACGTTTGCCATATAAATGATGTAAATATTCCAAGCAATTAAGCAGATATGATAGAGATCGAAGCGTTGACGAAATCCAAGTTACTCAACAATTAACATTCTTATGTATTTAAGCAATGAATTATAATGATTTATAAAACCCTATACAAAGATAAACCATATACTTAATTAAGAGTCTCAATGAACTTCATTAAAGCATTCATATACAAAGTAAATTTCATATGTAACATCAACCCCTATCTATTAGAATGTCCGTTGCATACGTGTGCATATTAAGCCCCCGTGGACGGTAAATGTTTGCCCAGACTTAGGATAATTGGATTTAAGAAAGTGTTCACGGTAGCCCTTGGGCAGTTAGTTCCTGTCAGTTGCGGTTACTCTTCGTGCTCCAGATAATGGATTGCTATTACAGTTGTTAATTTATAATATAATGTGCGGATAGGCAGGGCAGAGCCTAATGGCATAGGTTAGACCTCAGATTAAAATGTTTGCATTAAGTGTAAAACGCCACTCGTTAGTTTAAGTACGTACTATCGATTGATTAATGATAGTGGTTAATTATTTTACAGGGGAAAGAAATTAACTTGCCA
This sequence comes from Anthonomus grandis grandis, assembly GCF_022605725.1. NCBI lineage: Eukaryota > Metazoa > Arthropoda > Insecta > Coleoptera > Curculionidae > Anthonomus > Anthonomus grandis. The sequence goes on along the minus strand of NC_065556.1, from coordinate 23,224,511 downwards.
ATTGATACGAAGAATAACTACTAAATCAAACGAACTTACCTGTAATATAGTTCGATTGTATAGGAAGTCCTCGTTCCGTAAATAAGATAACAAAAAGTTAATTGTGCAACTGTAGACTAAAAAATAAAAAATCTTTAAAACAAAAATATTAAAATACAAAACATTAAATTAATGTTTGAGATATATACATCTATATAAGAATTATTTCATAAAGACAATATTAAACACTTAGTAATAACAAAATCACAATGATATTGTTATTGTTATATTTCTAAACATTAGAATACAAATTGATTTATTAGATTATTTTCAAAAAATGCCCTTGCATTTATATCAGCCTTACAACAGTTATTTTGCAAAAAATAGCAAAGGTGTTCGAATTTTAGCTGGCACCTAATTCAATTATATTTATTGATACACCTTTACGATCTAGGTGATGATGTACCTATGTGTTGTATGAAATTCATATTTGGTAGTATTAATATCAGTCTATTTCGGATCCAACCTAAAATTGTTGTGTTGTGACAGAGATTTTCATAAGACCAAAAATCTTTAAAATAATTATTTAAAAGATTCAAAGTCTTCAATCTTGAAAGGGAAAGAACCTAGATTCCTCTGAGCAGAGGCAAAAACCTAATACCATAGGGATTTATAAGAAATCTGCTCTAATATACTAATGCCATAACCAATGTTTGCAAATAATTCAACCTGATCACTTGATTTCTTCCAAGAATACTTAATTCTTTAATCAAATTAATAAACTAAACTTTTAGCAACTCTAAAAAGTTGTTTTCATTCTTCATTCTATGCTGCTAATAAAGGCTTACAAATCTTAGCCATAATAGACAAATAGAAATTAAGGAAATCATACGATGCTGCTCCATTCTATTCTTGGGAATAAGAAAATGTTTCTTAATCTCTTTGATCTCTTTTTGAAGAACTACCAGTCAAATTATCCAACTCTTAAAGAGGGCGCACTTGATTGGGGAAGTATAAACACCTAGGAGTGAGGCACAATAGACCTAGGGTCGCAGTGGAGAGACACAATCCAATAATCTATTTTATTCTTGGCGCAGAGGCACTCTCTCTTTTACTCAAGGCCACGCTAAATAAATCTCTTTTACCAACAACATTGTGAACCATTGTGACTGAGTGAATGTTTTAATTAATATAAAAAAGAAATATACACATTTTTATTTTCAGGTCACTGTCAAACTTCATAACAAAGGAGCCATATTTCTTTTAAACTAAATATCTCCTATTCTACTTAGAGATCCAATGGCTGTGGTGTTATTAATTCGCAAGAAAATATAAATTTAAGCAAATCAAGCTATATTTTATGTGTGATTAGCATCAGAGATGTAAAAGGGAATTTCCGTTAGATTGTTTCAAATCAACAAGTGTTTTTCTAGTGACTAGACAAATACCCAAAAAGCTGAGCATAAATAAACTAATTATGTGTTTTACAATGTTTAATCCTTAGAAGGAATCGAACAGATTTTAAAATTTAAGCTTATTTTTGTAAAGAAATTAAGAATTCCTTAAGTCCCTTTCTATATTGGCAAAAAAGTATGTAGATGAAGTATTGGAACATATTGTATGAAACCGAATATGATATGTGGGTTAAGAATGCATTAAAAACCAAACCAAACATCTTATAATATCTCCTGTCATTCTTCAAGGATGTTCCAAAACAACCATTTATCTGCAGACATATTTGCTATAGAGTATCGTTCAATTCTTTGCGAAAATCAAATTATATAAATTATATAATATTTAAATTATATAATATTTATATAAATTATATAGAGATGCCACGAAACTTGTTTTTTTTTAAACTTTATTCAAATAGAAAACGACTAAGCTCGTACAGAGTTAATTCAGAACTGACTTAACTCTGTACGAGCGTCAAGTTCGGGACGTCGAGGACTAGAGGGCTACCGTAGCTTTTTTCTTGAAAAATCAGCATTTCTTCTCTGTAGACAATTTTGCAAATTTCCTCCTTGATTAGAAAGACTCCTTTAAGATTCTTCACGGTCGTTTGAGTTTTGCATTGCACTTCGAGGTTTTCAGGTTCGATGAAAACTGCCAAAAATTGGTTTAATTCTGGAATCATTTCTTTATGATTCTCTGGGATCTGAAGTTTATGAAAACAACATGATTGTGTTGTTTGTTTAACTAGAATATTGATTTCACAAGGTACATTAGACGTGGATTGCAACGTTTTTGGACAATGGTACGGTCTACCTCCGACACATTTATCATTCACAGAGGTCTAATTTGTTTATCATTTTCGGATTTCAGAAGATATTTAATTTTTGGACTTATTATAAGGAAATCTGAATTATCCATCCTACCGGCTGCGCCAATTATATAGTGATGCCACGAATTTTTTTTTTTTTAAAAACCATATTTAAAAAGAAAACGACTAATCTAGTACATAGTTAATTCAGAACTGACTTTTTAAAACAATTAATATAAAAAGGTTAAATCGGGTAAAATGCTGAAACGTTAAATATAAAATAATGATGTAATATAATATAATTACTATTTAGATTTATAAGGAATATGATATATAACTTATATCTATATGTTTTACGAAGTATATATGATGAAAGTCCAAAAGTAGGCTGCTAACATAACCCAATAATTCTACATAACATTGTTCTTTCCCTCCCATTTTTTTCTTCTAATATCAGAGTTATTGTTAATAGATACGGAGCAGAGAGGGCAGCTCCAATCTGGGTTTGTAAAGCTATGAAATTTGAGTATCTTTAAGCCACTTGCTCATTGAGGGGTGAGGCAACCTCTGAATTTATTTCAAGACACCTATTCAACAAGATACAGAAGATGGACTTAGAACAAGAACTATACCTACTTGCTAGTTCTGTATGTATTTTTGGCGCTAAAGTGCAAATTTCTGCTCTTCTGCATGAAAGTACTATGCATTATCCTATGAATTTTAAGAAGAGATTATTGAGTAAGTAAGAAAGGCATTTTTTAAGTAATTGCAGATCTAAAATATCCAATGATATTTTTAAAAATGAACAAGTATTGTAAAATATATACACAATATTTTTGCTGCCCTTGTCTTTTCATTGCAATCTTTCTCATCATAATTTTAATTTAAATATAGTTAAGCAGACAAATTTTCAACTTAGGCCTGACCTTTTTAAATATTTAGGGTTAGCATTTGGTGGTTGTGGATCTGAAATATACCATAATATATCAGAAAACCTTATCAAGATCCTTATCTATTATTTGCACAAATGATATTTAATATTTTGAAACAATAGTTTCCTAAGCAATTAAATTACATAATGAAAATTACTCTATAATATTAGTCTATGTAAAATATGACATTTTCAATTAAACCTTTAAAAAATATTTCATTATATTTTACGACAATCAAAGGTCCTCCCGACCCCTTTTTCAACTTAACCCTTAAAAGTTAGCAAAATTAAACACACAAACTCAATTAATTTCTGGATCATTTGACAAAAGAACTACACAGGATGGGATTTCTCCAGGATATTAGAAGCACTTTAATACTTGAAACTCACAACATCTTGGAAACATAATATATGCTAAGTGCCTTGAAGAAGGCGTAATATAAGCCGAAACATTGGCAATAAAGGAAATAAAGTTTTGAAGAGCGTGGATTTTAATTGACTCACTTAAAAAATATTTCTATGTAAACATGCTGCAATATTTTAAAAACTTATTATCAGTCATTTTTTAAATCATTAACCATAAATATTGTCATAATATTTTAGAAAAAACAACAAATGTGAAATATACCATAATAATTTATAATTGTTCAATATGTTGCTTTTAACGTTCTTAAGTATATTATTTAGACTTAAGAGAACCATTTTTTACTAATAAATAAGAAAATGGAAAATATCAATTCTATGTTATATATAATATTTTACAAAAGTCATCAATATCATAATTAGGAATCAAAAAATAAATAAATTTACCTGCCATTAATGGCAACGCCGGTTGCACATCGGCAACATTGGCCGGATGCAGACCACATCATCCCTTGTTAAAACAACATTTCGTTGTTCCTGTGTCGACCTTGAAATAGACCATGTGCGAAATCAAGATAAGGAACGTAGCCCTTCACTACTCGATTGCAATTTTTTATACATTTGTTTTTTAATTAATAAGATCTTCTACTGGATATAGTCATCACTATCAGGGTCTACACTAGGATAACGTGTCTTTTAATTCCTTAATATGACTTACCCTAACCACAGATGTAAATAGCTCCGTGCGGAGCTATTTACATCTGTGCTCTAACTATAGTTACACATTAAAAGAAACTAATTGTTAAAAAAAAGGGAAAATACAAATTTGAACTTAATCGTAATGATTCGCGATGTACGGCACGAAAACAGACAATGAATTCCATGGGCATGGGGACCATCCTAGGAATGCATAGGACCGGAGCGGGTGGATTGTTTACTTTAAAATTCGTGATGTATGGTGTGAGTAGAGAGACTGCGTTAAATAAATATAATAATTTTATCACAGCATCTTGGTACTTCTTGATTTACCAAAAGCCTTCGAAATTTTTAATCATAGGCTTTTACTACCTAACTAGAGTATTGGAATAATCATATTACGGTAGTTGGCCCAAAGCTAAGACTATCGTAGGTGTTATATCCAAAAATTATGTAACGATGTTATAGACCTTTGCATTACTCGGTAAATGATTTCAGGGACATCTATATCTTTTGGTGAATCTCGTAGTTTCTTTGGAATTAGTCCCATACATTAAAGGTTAACCCGGATGACCCTCACTTTTTCAAGGTTTCATAACTCGTTTACTTCTATATATTCTTCTGTATGTTGTTTTTATGGCCAAGTTAATATTTCTTTAGTATTTCTAGGTAGACTATTGTAAACACCTTATTTTGTCGCTCTAGATAATTGCTTTCGGATAAAGTTTGACAGCTATATTTGACATTTTCGGCTCTGATTTCTTAAGGATCTTCCATGCAGGTCTTTTTGTTTTCAGGTGTTAACTTGCGGTTGAATTTGATTCACTTTCTCTACAACTACTTGAACATTAGCTGCCTTTAGGCCGCCTTGTAGAATAGAACAAGTACATCGAGAAATGAAATATCAAGTACCTGTATCAAGTATCGCTAATTTCGGATAGTGGCTTTTGCACTTTGTCATCGTTGTTCGAGTATTTCATTTAATTTATTCTAAGCCAGTCTGTCCATTTGACTATTCCAAACATGTATGTCAGCCCTGGTATACTATAAGTGTTGATGGCTTTGATTATACTCTTGCCATTTAGCCCTGATTTTAATATATTTTTAAGGTGGTTTGGATTGGATGCTGAAAACTGAGGTAATGGTATATCTCAGCTTCTTTCATGGGCATGATTAATTCTCTGCTTTCAAGATTAAATTTAGTGATGCAGTGGATGGCACTTAGCATTTCTCTAGTGCAAAATCCATGCATTTGTCTTTGGAAAACAGTTCAGTAGTTTTTACCACGGATCTTAGGTGTGCAAATTTGCTTGTATAAAGTTTTATGTCATCTATAATCATCAGATGAAATACTTACTTATACTGAACATGTCGATTTTTTTTTAAAGAGAAACCGATCTGACTGCGGTTGAGCATATTGGTTAAAGCCAAACAGAACCAAATCCAACACACGTTTTAAATTTTCCATTAAGACAACTGTTTTTACATACGTCGTAAGGAAATTAATAGTTATCATGAGTTAAAATAAGGATTTTACCGATGGGTACTGAGTAGAATACAAAAAATCAAAAACTACGAACGTACTAAAATAAGATATATGTCCCTATTTATAAAAAAATTATGGTAGCAGTGGAAATGAGGTTCCAGCTTTACATCCATGTACATGTGGCTACTGCGTTTTCTTTTTTCATTAACCTAACCCTATCCATTGATATTTAAAATCTATTGTAAGGTATATTTGCAAACATTTTATTTATAGACACTGAGCATAATTCTAAATACTTCTCCTCGTGTTTGTCACGACAAAATACATTTTCCTTACCATGCAAGACCTACTTTTCCCTTATCGGGGGTGGAATATCTAAAGCTCAGCGCGTAAGAGGCGTACGTCACCGCGGGAAGCCTTTATCGCTTGGACTTGTTCCTCCTCTATACGAAAATTTGCATTCGCTCTTCGTTATATGAATCTTACCAGTAGATAAGCGTATCTATACCCATTAGAGCCATGAATGCTTAATAAATGAAATTTATAGAACGCGTGCGTGGTGTTTATCTATAAGACACACTGATGATAGCAAATAAATGTCAAATATAAACTAAGCATAATAATAATAATAATCACAGGTCATACATTCGAACCCAACAGACTAGACATAGCAATAGTGTGAAGTAACAAAAGAGACTATGCTCGTGGATATTTACCTCCCTAACAGTCACAATATCGAGGCAAATATTAAAGAGAAAATTGAGAAGTGCGAACCTCTGAAATGCCAAATCAGGGAACACTGGAAGCTTAAGCGTACCGAAGAACCCTGAAAAAAAACTCAAGTAAACTGAAATTAACAGGAAATACTTACCAGACTATGCAAGAATCTATAATCCTGGACATCGTAAGGTCAGCTTTGGAAGCATGATGTGAAAGCCGCTACGTAACCTGAAGTAAACCGAGTAAACCCGAGTGTACTAAAAAAAAATATATTAATAATGCAGATTATATGCACTCTGGAAAAGTATATGGTCTAAATAATGAACCACCAAGAAAAAAACCTCTTGGATTGAAGTAAAAATGCCAAACAACAACCACCCTCAAATGGAAAAAATAATTTTCACAGAACAAAAAGCACCAGCAAATGACGATGCAAAAATTTTTTGGTATAAGAGACTAACAGTCATTCATCCTTATCTACTAAACCAATTTAATGTCGCCTTTAGAAGTCCAGGCAAATGTTAAAATTAAAGAAGAAGATTCACTGTCAGCACAACTCTATAAACAGGACGTACTGTGAAAACAATAAGTCATCTATTTTTCATGGATGATCTGAAACTGTACGCTTCAAATAAAAAGTATCTTAAGTCAAACCTAACACTCTTTCAGCAGTAGAGCACAGGCCTAAAAAGTCATTTGGACTGAAAAAAGGTCAATTTGTAAAAGCTAAAAAAGTAAAACTAAAAGAAGGAACATCCATCAAACTGGAGCCAGGAAAAGAAATAAACCATACAAATACTTAGGAATCCTGCAGCCCATTTGTTCTTCAGACAAATCGAGTACTAATTATAACCTACTTAACGAAATAGCTAAGTTCTATCGCATCTGTAATAAAACTCTCACACAAATAAGTATACTTGACCTTCTAACCAACAAATCCAGGATTTGTGGTCAGATATCTGGTCAACTCTAATCGCATACAATGATGAAGCTAACTGGATCCAATATGAGCTTGGTGGGTTGATACAACTCCCCAAATGGGACACTCTAATTCATCATTGAAAAAAGTTACAAAAACCATCTCCAACTCTTATAAGGAAAGATATCCGTAGAAAGAATTAATAACTTTTGGTACAAATGCTTTAAAATTTACCCACTCGATTATAACTCACCACATTAATCGATTTTTTCAAGACATTACTTTTATTCTAAGTTTAACTTGGTTTGACATACCTCCTTCCAAAAGATAATGAGAGACAACAGCTACTTTTATTTACCGACCATATAAAAATACCTACATCATATATAGCTTATAAGATCTACCAATATTTTAAAGATAATAATATAGTTGCCACAGAATAATAAACTGCGTAAGCAATTCCTAAGAATGTAAAGAATAACTGTTAATTGAATCCATTATTACTGAACAAGTAATCTCTGCATATATAGGTTACAGGAAAGCGTTTGACTCAGTATGGTTACTCCGAGTCTTTTAAATGTATTAAGTAAATTCTTTTTGATTAACTCAGAAATATTATGCCAATAAAAACAAATATTTCTGTATTTTTGTATTATTAGGGTTAATGATCCTGCCAAATTATCAAAATTTTCTTATAATTTGTCAGTGCAGTACACCTTTCGAAAACCGTTAAGAAATTATTTTGTTCCTGTTATCTTAAAACGAACAAAAAATTAGCTAAAATGGGTAAAGAGCCAAAGATGCATTCAGGCTCTCATGGTGCAGTTCGAGTTAGCGAGCTAAAATAGTATGGCAGTAGCGGGCAGCTTAAATCTCATTATTTGTTAATTTAATTCCGAGACCCCTTTTGTTTTCGGTCTCGGCAACGACCAAACGCATCTAATCCGTTAAAAGTTAAAGCCATTGTGTGTTTTCCGGCTCCTAAATAATTTCGCCAGTTCGCATTGTTAACGCTGACTGGTGACTATACAAACGATGGAACAGATGAAAAACCCAATTATTTTGATATTATTATACGCCAACGTAACTCCACAAAGCATAACTAGATTTAACTTTTTTTTTCTGTTCCTATCGTTTTCATGTCGGTCAACGAATATAACCCGTGGTTTGACCGAGGTTTTCAACGGTATTATGGAATGTTTGACACAGAAAAACGGATTTTATAAAAAAAGTGTTTTATTTGCAGGCGAATATATATGAAGAATCCTTCCGGAATATGATATACCAGAGTAAGGTATTTCCTAAATAACCTAATTATACCAGAAATATTCCAATATAATTCAGAATAACCTTTAAAATTCATGGCTGTCTTGGAATAGCTTTAGGCTTATTTATGTTACTGATACTAGGGTTCATGAAATTATTTGTTTAACAAAATTAATATAAGTAGAATTTACATATTTTATTAAACAAATAGTATTAAAATAATAAAATAAAAAATTTATTAATGATCATTAGAGTTACATTGAAAATATAAACAGGGTGTTAATTCGAACATTTTCAATAGCAACAAACCCGAAAATTTAAAATGGCACCATCCTTTTTGTCATACCTGAGATTAATGGTCTTTTAGACTAGTATTTACCTGGACAAATATTTTTCCTAAATATATATAAGAGTAAAAAAAATGTATAATTTAATAAAATAATCATTATTTATTTAAAATAATCAGTTTTTCATCATAATTAAGTTAAATAAAATAAAAATAATCATTAAACAGAAGTATAATCTATTTTTAAACTAATTTCTCAAATTTTGAAATATTTTACACATTCTGTAATAATCCTTTGCCGAAGACCATCGAGTGAGGCTTGTTAGATCTGGTATTCTCGCCGGCCACTCCATTGGACGTCTTCTCCCAATCCAGTGATCTGGAAACGCATCAAGTAAATATTGCCTTAGAGGAAGAACATAGTGGCTGGGGTGACGCTCCATCTTGTTTAAAATGTAATAAATCTTCGCTAAGGTTCATACCCCATGAAAAGCCAACTGATTTTCTATTTCGTTAGCAGTTTTAACTTTGATGGTGGTTTGCAACATTTTAGTAAGTTTTGGTATTATAAGGTTACGATTAATAAATAGAGGCCTGGCAATAGTATCACATAATATTTTCGCTCACGCATTGATTTTTTCCGGTTTAAAGTGTTTTAAAGTTTTCAAATTGATACCCTCTATAAAGTTTATAATATAATAAAGAGCCTAATCCAGCAAATTTTTTAAGACAACTTTTCTTATATTAATACTATGATACAAGATCGACATTTTTTTAGAGACCTATCTAGATATTTTATAAATTTTATAAACTTAAACTCTTTTTTAGGAGATATTATCTATAGGAGATATATTAAAAAAACTGTATGCAAAGCCTTTTATCTGGGTTCGCGTCCCAGACTTCGTCACCAGCATTGGTGGATTTAATTTTAAACTAAAAATTGAGTTTATTGTATAACATTTTGTATATATATGGGATGAATTATAAATTATATAACGACGCGCTTGTCTCGAATACCAAATAATAATTTTTTTATTGGATTCATCCAATATCCATTGTGTCCATTTTACAGATTTTCAAGGAATAGCTGGATATTTATTACTGGACAAAGCATTTTCTTTAGTGACTACAAGAAGTTCTTCTAGAACTACTTGAAATAATTTTTATTATATCCTTGTATTATTAAAAAAAAATAGTCGATATAAGTCAACTGTTCTATAAATGTTTAATCCTTGTCTGGATTTACTATCAAATTATCTTAACTACCAGGATTTTTTTTTGAAGTGTATTTAACCCTTTCTAAATTACTCTAAATTTGCACTAAGTGATGACCTTTTACTACCAGGAATAAATTAAAAATTATATTAACTCTATGTAAAATATAAAAAAGAACACAACTGTCTGAAATTATTATAGAATAATTTTAAACGTAAAAAAAAACATTTTAAAATTTTTCAGATGTTTCCAGATAGCAAAGGTTTTTTGTTACTTTCCTTAAATTATTTTTAAAATTAAAACTACATCTAAACTTGCTAACATAATAATTGTCAAAAAATAAACACTAACAAATGAATCCATGGAAAAAGTGAGTGCTAAAGAAATGATACACATAGAAACAATAATAAAAGAATAAAAAAACAAACGATTAAAACTTGCAACAATATTTGAAGAAAATGCTTTTCCCATTGAAGCGAATTCCGAAAATAATAAAGCTGACAATAGAAAAAAGTTTTTTTTTCTAACACCTGAAGAATCAAGGTAAAAAAATTAGGGGCGTCAAGGCAACATACCTGCTTTAAGTTCGAAAGTATACTTCAACCAATTAAAGTTCTGTAATCGAGATTCTCGATTTGACTAGTGAAGTGTTTTTCCTTGAATAGAATTAGGCAAACCAATTGGTTTTTAAATGTGTACGGTCAGTAGCTGAGGAAAACCAAACGAAATTTCAGATAGAGCGTTAACTGTTAACCGATTAGTAGAGCGCATAATCATTCTTTGGCGAGACTGAGACAAGGACCTCGTAAAATCAAATTAACAAAATAATGAGATTTAAATTGTTGCGAGTCCGCCGGACTGTCAACAGGCGCTGCATCGCCGTTTAATTGTATTGGCATGACTTTTAATCGGGTAAACTGTTCATTGTTGAATTAAAAATCTGTTTTTTTTTCGCACGTTTCACGGAAATAAAAATAAGCAATTCGATTTCTAGTTGATGTCAACGTCAAAGTCAAATATTGCTTAAAAATTCGATAAAAATTAGAGAAATGATTTTTTGAGAAAACGCTCAGACCCGTTGATTTTTATTTTAAGTTGCGCATTATTTCACATAAATTTTTGTATACCGCGTGGAACAAAAAAAAAGATATGACGTCATCGGTCATTTTTTTAAATGGAATGCTATATTTTTTATTGCATTTATGAAATATAGGCGAAATTCCAAGCAAGTTTTATATAACACACCTTATCTCAAAACTCAACTGTTTCAGAAATATTTACATTTAACCAGCAAGAAAGCAAGTAAGTACGTCTATTTACAAATTAAGATAAAATGGAGGATAAAATGTTATAAACTGTGAAAACTCTTATTAATGTATCAAGTGTTCAAACTGATCCCCATTTACTTCTTGGCAGAAAGCAACATGGTTTACAAACTCATGTAAAATACTATCAGTTATTTCGGAGATATACGTCTAATTTCATATCTAATTCTGTTTTTCAAATCTTCTATGTTGTTTGGCTTCTCAATATAAAGTTTACTTTTCAGATACCTCCATAGAAAATAGTCGCAGGGATTTAGGTCTGGTGACCTGGCCGGCCACTCTATTGGCCATCTTCGTCCTATCCATCTTCCTGGGAACACTGTATTCAAGTAATTAATCAAGTTGCTGAAACCACAAATTATTTGTCGGGACCGCAGGGTCTTGTTCGCCTGGGTATAGGGCAACCAAAGCAGGGATAAGATCTTCTTGAAGAAAATTCAAATAGCGTTGTCCTGTTAAGTTTTCTTCGAAAAAGTATGGCCCTATTACTTTATTTTCCACGATACCAGCCCAAACATTAATAGATTTACGGTACTGTGTATGAGCCTCAGTTGCCCAGTGTGGATTTGACACTGACCAGTACCGACAATTTTGCCGATTTACGACACCGTTTAAAGAAAAAGTTGCTTCATCCGAAAACAAAACTCGTAACACAAACTGACGGTTATTATTGCAAATGTTCATCATTTGCTCTGTTGCATTGTTTGGATTTTCTTCGACGAGGAGCAGAACGTTTAATTTTGTTTCTTCAAAAATTTTTGGACGACCTGATCTTGGCAAATCCCTAACATGACCTGAAGTTACGAATCTGTGCTCTATTCTACTAACTGTTGACTGAGAAATAGGATGGTTTGAGTATTTGGCATTAAACAGTTCACTTACTTCTTTTTGCGTGCGCACTCGATCCCCGTACCCTAGCATCATCAAAACTTCAATTCGTTGGGTTTCCGTTAAATTAGCCATAATTTATTCTGATCAAAACTATTAATTTTCGAACTGACAGTGACATTCGAAAATGGAGATTCTTTACAAGTGCAACCATGGAAATAGAAACAATTGGCAGTGTTTATAACAATATTTGTATCCTCGATTTTACCTTAATTTGTAAATAGACGTACTTATTTGTTTTCTTGTTATTTACATGAAAATATTTCGGAAACAGTTGAGTTTTAAGATAAGCTGTGTTATATGAAACTTGCTTCGAATTTCACCTATATTTCATAAATGCAATAAAAAATATAGCATTCCATTTAAAAAAATGACCGATGGCGTCATATCTTTGTTTTTGTTCCACCCTGTATAAAAACATTTATGTGAAATAATGCGCAACTTTAGGCGGTTACTGTACATTGTCAAAAATAAGCAAAATTTAATAATATAACAAACAATTAAAACAATATTACAAAACAATAATAAAAATAAATAATGTATGTGTTCCATGAAGAAAAACCAATTATGATGATATTTGTTTTCCATCTCATAGAGATGCCGTATCATCTAGCTCCTTATCTAGATGATTTCCTCAACATAGTTGAGCTCCTACGAAAACAAATACATTATCTTGTGTGCTAAATTTCCCTAATAATAAGAGCCATCAATGTCCTCTATCAGCAAATTTGACATACCTTGGCTAAGTAATTATATCAGAATTTCTCTCTGAAACAAGAGAATTCTGAAATAAGTCTGAAATAATAAAGAGTCTAATAGAAAAGAAAGCAATCATGCATAAAAAGAGCACTAAGAAAAAAAGTATAGGCTAGAAAAAGAATAATAAAAAAAACCGAGTAAAAGTATGAAGAAGATTTTCATGATATTTATATTCAGAAACCTGGAATTTGAAAGTCTCTATTTCCATAGTTAACAGCCGCATTATGTAACACAAGAGACCGAATAGTTGAAACCATTTTCCCGCTTAATTGAACTACGTCATCAATGCTTTATGCCTGTTCGGTTTCTAAATATTTATATTTACCAGTGGCTTCTTTACATTGCTCTTTTTTGTTTTATAGTGTTTTTATTTTATTTACATGAGCCTTAGCCTGATGTGTTAAAAATTTATATTCAGGTTCTTGTACCAGGTTGTAGAAGTTCGAAACTATTCTTGAAAGAACCGTGCGTAACCTATCTGTTGTTTATGGTATATCTATCTTATATAGGATATAATTCGCGTTTCAATGTCCAATTATAGTGTTTATATCTACGGAGAGTTAATTATTAAATATTCTCTCAAGTCTTTTTCTTCTTTAGTAGGTATTGTGCTCTTAGTTGTTTCATTGCACCTTTCTTTTACGAGTTTTTTTCCTTCTCTTTTTCTTTAGAATTAGTTCTTTTCGCATCTTTTTCCAATTTTTGGTTTTGGTATATTTATCAACCGTATATGGTCAAGATATATTATATATAATTCTATTTAAAAAAGGAATAACATTTCAGCATTTAAACAAATTTTAAGGCACGGGATTTACATATCAGGTTTTTAAACTTGATTACTAAACGTCAAATATTATTTGATGAAATTCTTCTGATAAATCACTGTTTTTTATCCATATTATCCAATTTAATAACGCCGTTTTTATACTAAATATTTATATATAAAATTATATCAAATTTAAATAAACGGGGTTGGTAAATTAAATACTAAATATATATATTCTGCAAAAATTTTTTTTTTCCTCCACACAACCCTTACCCCCCCACCCGCCCCAAACATTTGCCCAGTAAAAAACTCTTTTGAAAAATCACCGTTTTTCGTCCATAATATCCAATCTAATGGCACTGTTTTTGTATTTAATATTTAGTAATATACATATGTATAAATAAATCAAATTTAAATAAACAAACTGTATTATTAGATTAGATATTAATGACAAAACCAATTATTATTCCTGGGAATTATTGTGGAAAAAAAGTGATTTTTGAAAACAATTTCTTACTGAAAAGTTATGTGGGGTGGGTGGGGGGTTAAGGGTATGGTTAATGAAAAACGATTTTTTTGCAATAAATAATTGCCTCAGAAAAAAATGATTGTAAGGCGCATCGCTATTAAAATTGCAGTAGCAATGCATTGAACTATTCTTGACAGAACAGTGTGTAACCTATCTGTCGTTCATGGTATATCTACCTATATAATTCGCGTTTCAATGTTCAATTATAATGTTTATATCTACGGAGAGTTAATTATTAAATAATTTCAAGTCTTTTTCTTCTTTAGTAGGTATTGTGGTCTTAGTTGTTCCATTGCACCTTTCTTTTACGAGTTTTTTTTCCTTCTCTTTTTCTTTAGAATTAGTTTTTTTCGCATCCTTCATTATTTTGACTCAGTACCTTTTGCTTGAAAAAATAATTTTTATACTTGTCCTATATTTCTTTTGACTTTACTTCTTCTTGCTCAGAGCTTTTTTCATGAATGACTGCTTAAGCACTCATCTTTCTCTTTTTTTTTTCACACAATCTTTTTCTTTAAAATAATTTACCTTTACATCACTTTCCTGACTGGGTTCACTATCATCCTGCTCCAGAAAGAAATCCCTCTTATTCCTCTACATATGTTTTTACTTAGACTTATTCACTTGTGTTAGCCTTAAATCAACTCTATAATAAAAAGCTTTTTTTTCTTTATTTTCAGAAAGCCTCCGAGAATATTTCAGTAAATACGGAGACATTTCAGAAGTAATGGTAATGAAAGACCCCGCAACACGTCGCTCCAGGTAAGTTATAGACTTAAAGCTTTAAACTAGCAAGACAATAAAAAAAAACGAAACACGCCAAATAAACTATCTTAACACCATAAGCGATCGCTCGCTTCAGGACAAAGAAAAACCGTCTCCTTAAACTTATTAAGTGGCGGAAACAAATCTCCGAATCCCGATTTTCTTCCAAGAACATTTTGTACAAAGGCTTACGGAGCACATTACTCTAATCCTGCAAGTTAAATGGCCTTACTTACACAAAATTGAGTGTACCTAATTCAAATTAATTAGTCAAAAGAAACCCTAATACAGTGTTCCAAGTTTAGCGGTTTTGGTCCTTCGAAAAGTTTGTCAGGTTCAGTTAGTTTGTTTGACGTGTTCGCCTCCCTATTTTACTACCCTCCTTTTTAACCTCCCTCCGTCCCTCCCCCGTTAACCCAAGACCGTTTGTTGTCTTGGGAAGAGTTATGATGGTTTTTGTATTTAGGGTTGTGCCTCTCAGTTTATATTTTATAAAAAAAACAATAATATAGTTTCATTAATAATAAGTATTTTTAAATAAGTTGGGAAACCTAATAATCTGATCAAGCCAGGGATTTTCCCAATAATTGATCATGAAAATAATAATCTTATTAAAATTTCTGTAGTAGTATTTAAATTTAAGTTAATGAGCAACAAATAGTCCTTACTTCCAAATATGATGTTATGGTCTAAAAGAAGCTTGTCAGAGGAATCTAGTAAACCTTTCCAGAAAATTTGGAATACAAAATGATCTGGAAAGGTGGAGTGATTTGGAAGTCCAGTCAAGTTAACCTGAATCCATTCAAAGTTTGTTATATTTCTCAATTTGTTTGTTTTTTATCCGGTAGTTTAATGATTATGTTTAAGAAAATTTACCTAAAACTAATAATTTTTCTATACTGACATTTTTAGTTATCTGTATGCAATAACAAATGACATCTTGCTGCAAAAATTATTCCTACATCAAATAAGAAAAGTATTTGCTGTTAAAAACACAATGTATATGTTCTTTAAATTTGGGTCAATGAGCAACAAATAGTCTTTAGTCCCAAATATGATTTGTGAACCAACAAGTAAATAGCTAATTCCACTAACATGTGAATAGTTAATACTGGTCTAAAGGAACATGTGAAAGGATGGTAATTGACTTTTCCAGGAATTTTTGAGTACAAAATAATCCAAGAACCTAAGCAACACATCATATATTATTATCGTTTTATATCGTTTTATATTTTCTGCAAAATTATTTTTTTTCCTTAACACAACCCTTACCCCCCCACCCGCCCCAAACATATACCCAGTAAAAAACTCTTTTAAAATATCACCGTTTTTCGTCCATAATATCCAATCTAATGGCACTATTTTTGTATTAAATAATTATTAATATACACATATATAATTATATAAAATTTAAGTAAACAAACTGTGTTATTAGATTAGATAATACCGACAAAATCAGCTATTATTCCTGGGAATTATTGTGGAAAAAAATGATTTTTGAAAACAATTTCTTACTGAAAAGTTATGTGGGGTGGGTGGGGGGTTATGGTTAATGAAAAACGTTTTTTTTTTGCAAAAAATAATTGCCTCAGAAAAAATTGCTTGCAAGGCATATCCCTATTAAAATTGCAGTAGTTATGCCATTTTTATTACAAATAAGTAGATTTTCATTCAAATTTTTAAAAAAATTAAGTTCTTTTTGGTTCTAGATAACTTTATATTATCTAGGTTAAATTAAAACTATTGGTTTATTTATAAACCGGTTATGTTTCAGGTATATTTATTAAACTGTAGAATATACGTATATCACATACGAGTCAGTTTATACAAGGAAAAACATTTTGGCATTTAAATTAATTGACAAGGGATTTACGTAGCTAGTCTTTACCACAGCTCAAATATGTGATAAAATGATCTCGATATCTAGATTAGTAATCTAATGGACATTTCCAGAAGAATTGGAATACAAAAAATTCTGGAAAGACAAGTAAACTATTTTGAATTTTTAAAATGCATTTCCAAACTTATACAGTAGCCTTCCAAATTGCATCTTTAAAAGTGAGACCTTCATTTCGCTCGCTAATAGATGTTTCGAGATCACTTGTATTCCAAATTATCTAAAAAAGCTCCGACATACTTCTTTCAGGCCAAGACTGGTTCACGGTTTAAATTCATATTTTCTCCTTAAGTATGCTTAAGTGAAAATATGTTTTTTTTATTTAAATCGATAAAAAAAAGTGTTTTCGTTTAAATAAACCACTCGAACAATACCAGCTGCAGCTGCAGCAGCAGTTCTCTGGCTTCCGAACGAAAACGTTTGTTTTTTCCACACCCCGGCTTGAAATCCACATCATTACCGCCATCGCTAACGAGAAGATTATTTACCTGAGGTTCGGTGCTCAATTCAGGTTCAATCTATCGCAAAAATATGCGAAATAATGAGCTCCTTTTCTACGGCGCAAATGCATTATTCATTCCTCATTTTATTTTCACGTATAAGTGGTTCTTTTCTCTGTAGTCTCGCACGTATATGGAGATTTCTTAATAACATCGGTCTAGGAGCTACCGTCTACCTAGTTTATTTGCCATACAAGAGCCTGACAAAAAACTTATATATTTAAAAAGGTCTTAGACAATAAAATATGTGCCGAGATTTAAGGAAAGCGTGAGAGGGAAATCTGGAAATGCTGCAATAGGTGTGAGGACCAATAAGAGTAATTGAGAAGAAGAAAAGGAATCTAAGAAGAGAGCGTTAGGGTTATAAGTATTTTATGTTATATGTAATAGGGAATGGAGAGTCATGTATTGAAAGTTTATGCAAGCATTAATTTAAAATCATAAATATGTACATTTAGAACAGTTTGAGGGTAATATTATATACTTATCTCTCTTTTCCTAATAAAGGTGAAGATGAAGTGTGTGATACAACGTTTAGAAGATCATAAAAGGAACTCTGTTAATCTCATAAATACACTTTTGTGTCTTTACAAAAAAACGTCGATGATGTGAGAAAAGTGGTCATGAAAAAAAGTTTCAAAAATAAAACACAAAAAAATATTCTTTCAATTTTTGGAGGTTTTTGATATTCGCAGGAAAGATTTTAATTTTTTTAAACACTTACGTCTTTTTAAAATATATAATCATAAAATAAAAATAAAATGTTTGTTATACCCGGTTAAGTTATGCTTATCATGATTTTATGATGATGAATAATAATCAATCAAAGAATAATAGTCAAAAGTACAAGATAAAAAAATTAAAATAAAAAATATTAAAGTAAAACAGAACATTCCTGGAAGGTCTTCTAATAATTTAAAATTATTTAATAATTCTAATTGCTTGAAATCTGAAAGTACCAAGGAATATCTGAGCTAAAAAAATCATAGGGAATAAAATAGCAACAGCAGGAACCTGGATTTCCATTAGGCATACGAATTCTTGAAAAAATTATGCTTTTTATAATCATAAAAAACCAAGGATCAAAAATAGAGAAGCCAGGAAGTTTTTTGCAAATTAAGGCATATTACCTAAAAAAGTACGAGTGTCTAAAGTCTAAAAAAAGTGTTTTTCTGTTTTACTGGTGACTTTTTTTCTACCTTTCTAAAGCACATACTACTGTCTCTTGTCACTTTAAAATAGACTCTTAATAAAACCCATATAAGTAAAAAAACTGTTTAGTTTTTGCATAACCTTTTAGGACACGATTGTCACTTTTTTAATATTAAAAAAAAATCCTAATATCATGCGGTTGTATTGCGAGGGCTACATTTAACTAGTCGCATAAATTTTAACCCACCATATATGAAAAAAGGTAGTGCGGCCATTAAAGGCCCTTCTAAATTTGTACGTTATTCGAGATTAATTTCCTGGAAATGAAAATGTAAATTTCGAGCATTTTGTTTAGTTTTTGTTAATAAAATCATTAAAATTTATTGTCTCGTTTTAAGCCGTTAGCCAAACAAACAGGACTTAATTTAAATAGCGAGTAAATTTACTAAATTTAATTTTATGCCGGCGTATGGTTACGAATATTAACGTTTATTCGCATGTAACTGTTTATCAAACGTAACACTAGGAGCGCTGACGCGATAAATATAAATTTCGATATTTTAAATTTAATACTGATACCCAGAGCCGTATTTTTTGTAATGATTTCACACTGGCATATTTTACGTGCTTTTACGTTGTTAGTTTACAATAAAAAAATTCTTTTTATTAAAAATTAATTAGTAGGTCTTTTTTAATATTTAAAAATATTTGATTTTAAGGATATTAATATTAGTGAAAATCGAACTAAATCATAGGCATTACATCATAATAGTATCTTGTATGTATTTATATTAATTAGTAAGAATTTTCGATGAGTTAACCAACTCAGATATGATTAAAAAAAAATATATATAATCAAAAAAAATTAAAGATCAAATACATTTTCTTTATAATTTAAATTAGTATGGCAAATAGCATTTCTAGGCCACGCATTTTACTCCCTTTAAAAATTATATAGTTGAATGTGTGACACATTCACATATAATTTAAATATTATTATGTAAGAACAACCTTATATACATTATTTCCTTATCCATTTAAATTAATTATTTTTCTTATTATTATATATTAATATAAACTTAATATATATTCACAATAAGTTAAAAATTTCTAGTTAATATGAATTATTGGTAGTTATTAGAAGAACTTACTAACATCGTACTAACATACTATAGTCTATAAAAATAAATAATTGAAATTCAAGGAGGAATATTTATTTTGTTAAGGTCTTAACTAATTATTAATTCAAAAACAATCGGTGACACTTAAATACACAATTTTTCAAATATGGTTTTACAAACTTATGCATAACTTAAATTAACACCTCTATTAAAGGCTTGAAATATATAGTATTTGGTGACTTAAATTATTTATTATGGACTCATTTTTCTAGTAAAAGGGTAACAGAACATTTTTTTTTGTGTTTAAATAATTATGTTATGTTTATATTGTATATGTAAAGAACAACTATGTTTCTATATTAGGCACCGTATATTTTCTCTTATTCTGAAATTTAAAATCTGCAACATGTATGTAATTTATATAAATTTATTAATTTTTCATAATTTGCGTTAATTTTTTATGGTACGGAGGTTGCAAAATCTTTAAAACGGTCCTTTAGTTATCATTATTGAAGTTTAAAAAAAATTTAATTTTGAGTTTTCATACTTCAAGATATTTATCACAATAGTGCTTAAAACATTGATTTAAAGAAAAGAACATAAAGGATAACTAGGCATAACTTAAATGGATATGGTATAAGAGTAGGTTTAAAAATGTCACCTATAAAGCACTGTATGCTCTCTTTCTGTTAAAACAAACCTTTGAAATTTCTCTTAATTTAATAATATTTATATCAGGCTAACTATAACTGCAACAATTTTTCATTATCAT
Source organism: Anthonomus grandis grandis (assembly GCF_022605725.1). NCBI lineage: Eukaryota > Metazoa > Arthropoda > Insecta > Coleoptera > Curculionidae > Anthonomus > Anthonomus grandis. Next base: position 23,203,913 of record NC_065556.1, on the reverse strand, counting down.
TTTTCTTAATACAAGTTATTTATGAAAATTTTTCTTAAAATATTTATTTAAAAGAAAAACTAATATTTATATTGGGACAATTCGAAAATAAATTAATAAATAGGTAAGGAACAAATAAATATTTACAATTAGGCATAACTTAAGTGGACATGGTATACCAACATCTGTAATTTTAGCAGCATTTTTATATCAAAGAAAATACTAAATATATGGTATGTAAAGAGCATAACCATTATGTATTAAACATAACCATTATATTATTAAACATAAACATTATATTATATCCGGCTAAAAATTTGTGCCTGAAGAAAAAAAACAAAAAATAGTAAAAAACTCTGATTGATTAATCAGCTGAAATCAGTAACATGATTATTAGAAAACTATTTATGACCAAAATTAAAATCCTAAAAATTAAATTTTTTAAAGATCTCTGAATGTTATTTTCATTTTTCTTTCCAATTCTAACGTTTGTATTTTTGTAAATGAAAATCAGTACAATAAATATGGTTTTTAGTTTACCAGGTCATGCATTTTACTCTTGAAGATTGTGTAATTATATATACACATATAACTTCATTGCAAATATTTAAAAACTTATCTATTGATTATAATAAGGTTTCTTTTAACTCAATAATAATAATTATTAAAAGAACATACTGTAGACTATATTTATTAAACATCATTGTAAAATAATTTTATTCTTAAAGATTTATTTAACTGTTAATATAAATGTTAATAAATAAACGCCTTATTTTAAATGTGTCATAATGCAATCGTATGCATAAATTAAATGGATATATGTAAAGAACAACTATGTATTATATTTGTATATAAAGCATCATATGTTTGCTCCTTAATTTAAAAAATCTTTATGAGATTTTTTATGCTTTCTTAAACCTAAAACACTAAATTTAATTAATACTAAATTAAAGTTAAAAACATATGGCTGGAAAAAAAATTAAGAAGGGTTTATATTTAAAACGACTATTCAAATTAAAATTAAATATCGGGTATATTAACAGGAATATTCTCGTAAAGCAAGAATGATAATAAAAGAAACAATATTCTAAATATATATATTTTTTAATAAAGGAAATTAATCAAAATAGTGCCCTAAACATTTCTAAAAAAAAATACCAAAAATTATACAAAAAAATAAAAATTAAAAACTCTCGAGGATGTAGCTTTATAAACAAAAAAAAACTTAAAATTATATGAACATAACTTGAAATCTATTCTTTTCTGTAAATTTTATTTGCTATTTATTGACGTGATTTTTATTAAGTTATTTCTTGTCTCTAATGAATAAAGCATTGTTAAGCTGCTTTGGCCTCAAGACTATTGTACAACTATAAATAGTTAAATGCAAAAAACCATTAAACCAAATTCATTTTTAATAGGCACAGAACTAGGGCATCATTTTATATTTCATGTGAAAATTCCATAAACTGCTAGTCTCTAGAATTCTATTCTTATGTTATGTATAGAAAACTAATTACTGTGAAGTAATTATTTTTTAGAAAAGCGAGTGTAATAGCCATTTAAGTTATGCTCAAAAACATGAATAAAAAGATTTGCATGTCTCTCTTCTATTTATCTTTTAATATTAATAGTGCTTGAAATTATTTTTTTGTGTTTTACAGCGTATAATACAAAGCAAGAAAAATAAAAGTCATTAAGCTAAAACCGGGATTTTGCAAAAAAATTCCGTAATATTAAGGAATTTTAAAGTAAAAGGTTCATAAGAAAATGGCGCCGGTAGAGATGACAAACGTTACTAAATCATCATTAATCTCGCATATTTTTGCCCGAAAATAAGGTTAGTCTCTTGAACGGGGGATTTGGAGCCTTTTTTCGGAAACTGTGCCCTACTCTTTCATATTAATTTACCTATAATTAAAAAAAAGTCGATTCTTTGGTCTATTGTTCAAGTAAAGTCCACTATTATTCTTCCTAAATTACTATAAAATATAGCGGTCCTTTCTCGTCACTTATTAGAAAAACAAGGGAGAATCCCCCAAAGAAAAATTCCGCAGAAAGGCCCTAATGAGTTTTCACACTATTATAACAAAGTTCCTTAAAAGTTAAACAAGTTAAGGCATCTCCATTAATTAGGACCGTGCGTCTTTGGCCCCTTTCTTTGGTTTCTGCAGAAACTTCCACGTCCAAGAAAAATTAGGATCTTTGGCTTGCTTGTTGGAAATTAAGTTAATTTCGGGGCGGCAACTTAATGGCGCACTAAATTCCCTCTGTGATTTGTAAAATATGCCTTTTTTTTTAATTACGTTTTGCATTTAAGTGGGCACTTAGATATTTTTATGGTTTAAATTATTTCGAGAAAAAAAAGGAAAGGGTTTTGCTTTTGTATCCTTAAATTGTCGACGTTAATGTACGGTTAGAAATGTGTGTGTATATAATTTATCTAAGAAAACTGTTTTTACTGGGTAATAAAGAATAAATTTCTTTCATTTGTCCATATTTTTTTCTTTAGTATTAACTAAAAAAAACCTTCTTTTTAATAAGATATTGAAGTGATTAATAGTTATAACAGCAAAATATTTTTTTACTAAAAATGTGCCAAAGGTTTTTTTCAAATTTTGATTTTATTCGCTTTAACAGGAAAATTTAAAAATTGAATTGCTTCATGTTTTCTTCAAAAAAAAAAAATAATATTTATATTTTTCTTTAATTTAACAGAAAAATAAAAACCAAATGCTTAAGTAATTTATTTTATGATTTTTTTTCCATGACATTTTATATTGATCCTATTATATATTTTTCAGAAAAAACTCATACATAAAATTGAAACAAAAAAATTACATTTCTTATAGGAAAATTTTAAATCTTAACTAAGATTGATTTCTTTTAATTGTACATTTTACAGATTAATAAACATATATTTAACAATAATAATATATGAGGTAGTAACCATTCATTGTTTTTTAAAATGAAAAAAAAAATTTTCCACCATCACTATACTATTAAGTACTTATAAAATTTAATGGTGCTTCCTTCTAATTTCCCACCAGTAGCAGCGCATTCAACGCCAACATTTGTGATTGCCAAACAGTAATTTCGCACGTGCACCAAACAAAACAAAACAACGAAAAAAAAACAACTAAAAAAAAAAGAAGCCAAACATGGTTTAAAAGCGCTGCAAACGACAACGATTGCAGTTCATTTAATTGCCGGACCTAATTCGTTCGAATTTGTGCGTTTATCAAGCCTTTTAAAAGTATTATCCCATACCGGTCCCGTTTTTAATTATCTGTGTGCCGCTGACACTATATATTTTAAAGGGGAATTTATACCTACCGAAATATATCTCGATTTATATGGAGCCAGGCATTTATATCGGCTTAATAAAAACGTTTTAATCTCATCAATCCGATGTTTTAATTTGGAATTACGAATGAATGCAAAATATCCTTGCTTTGCAGCAAACAATCAGTTGAGAAGAAAAATGTGTATTAAAAATCATTTGGGAAATATGTTTTTAGTAGAAAAATTTTTTACTTCCTAAATTTAGGGCATAACTTAAATGGCTATGGCACTCGTTCTTTATGAAAATAATTAACGGATTTTCTTTAATTTATTTGTTTACTTTATTATGAGTAGCTTTAAAAGGTCAGCTTTTTGTACTATTTTCTGCTTTTTTTTAAATAATTTTTAGGTCCTATTTTTATCAATATCTTGTAATAAACAACATTTTATTTCTAGATATTTTCTCGTAACTCATTTTTTTACATGGCATTTTATGCTTAATTATTCATTGGTTTTGTGGGTTTTAAACGTTCGTTCTTAAATTTGAGATACCTTTAAGGATTAAAAGCTATTTGTATACTGTTTAAATTAGATAATAAATGGTAAAACATTTTTGTTGTTTCTCTGAAAAAAAATTTTTTTTAGTTATATTATTATCTTAAGTCTTTTTTTTTTTAATGAAAGTTTCTGCATGTTTAAATATTTATAATAATAAAGTTTAATGAGCAGAAAAAGTACTACATATCTAAATATAGATGTATATGGATATTTTAAATATAAACAATTTAATTTATTAAAGAACTTTTTTTTAAAAAGCTGTACACTTGCAGTGTCATTACAATACCAAAAAATTAGTTAGCAGCTAATGTAAGTGTAAGTAGTCTAAATATATATGGAAGCAGAAATTGATTGAGTTAATAATTTGGATTTACGTCATTGGATTACAAATATCACTTTTAATAATTAAAATTTAAAAAATCGCAGAATTTTCTTTTTACTAGCAAATATAAAAATACAAAACGGATTAAACTTTTTTCCAGAATTGTTGTAACACAAAACATTGTGTACAAATTTATACATATTAATCACTTGAAAATATATTTTGAGCAGAGGAAGTTCTGATCTAACACAATCCAATTTATTTTAATTATTAAATCTAAGGCATAACTTACATGGCTATGGCAATAATATTTTTAAAATTAAAATTATAACTATTTCAATTAGTATCTTGTAAAGTATTTGGAATCAATAAGGAGAATATTTATAAAAATAAAGGATAAACATTTATTATCAATAGATAAATGCTCAATTTTTTAGCTATTAGTTAAAAATTACCTTCTTTGTTTTAAGGCAACTATAAAGTAGGTAAGGGTAAAAAAAATAATATTTAGACGTACAAAACTAACGTAAACAAATAATACCATAATTATAACCTATAGGTTCAAAACACCTAGAGTATGAATAAAAAATTCCTTGCAAGTGCCATACCCACTTAAATTATACTTAAAACTACAAAAAAACTGAATATCAAAATCATTGAACCTTAATACATTATGTTTTTTATTATTTATCAAAATGGCCTAACTCAATAGTAAATTTTATGCTTTAGTTCCCAATAAACATCAAAGAAAATTAATTAATTTTTACCTAAATTATTCGTATGAAAATATGAATCATATCCATTAAAATTATGCTTAAAAATGTGCTCTAATTATCCTAAGTCATTAGTACACGTCCAGTTTAAAAAATCCTTACATTATAATAAAGTTTAATTAGAACTTACTCCACATAAAGAGTATAATTATAAAAATTTGGTTAATCCTAGATTAAACGTATAATTTATGCGTGGCAATAGTAGAAGCATAATCCTCGATGTAATCTCAGTTATAGGTTTAGAATTGCTTAACGGTTGATCCTATCTCGATACAATAATGCCATGGCAAATGAAAGGGCAATATCCGTGTGTGAGTATATACATGATTTAGAGATCTATTTGGCACCTATATATTATGCAATACGATTCTCAGTTATTACCAACATATTTATTTTATAGGCACGTATAGCCCTTTAATTATACATAAGCCGTCCTATATTGATTTATAAAGTGCAAATCTATGTTTATACTCTAACTGAATTAAAGTAGGTTTAAAATGTAGCATAGTTCGATTTTTTTTGGAAAAAAACAAACCTGTCACAAGTATTATAAGCCTTCGAATCCGGTCGACGTTGTGATAAATGCGCTTTCAAACTAAAAATCACAATCGATTTTGTATAATTTTTTTTGCTGACCGGGAAGGGCCATACGTCTCTTTCATCCGCTTTAAAACAAACACGAACCGAAATATTTTTTGGGCGTGTTTATTAATTTTCGAATTAGACAGGAGCCTGAAACGGGAACGCCAAATGAAATCGTTTAGCAAATTAAAACGGAAAACATCGCAAATCATCTAGTTGCTGCGACGCGAACACTCTTCCGTTTTACACCCAGTTTTAATCAGTCTCATTTACCAGTCAGATGTAGAATTTATTGATTAAAACAGTTGTTTTGGGCATGTTATTATGTTTATTTTTTGAATTATGGACTGTTCAGTAAAGTTGCTCTCTAAACAATATTGTTGTTCACCATTGTTATTATTTTAAAAAGACCAATTAGATGGTTTTTGTAGAAAAAAAACAAAAAAAAAATTAAGGGTTAAAGATCTAACTGGTCAAACTTTATGGCAGTTTTAGGCATAACTTAAATGGCTATGGTACTTGTCTCTATAGGAACATTTTTTTAATTTCGTTTAAACTTTTCATATTTCCTTGAAGGTTAATTGGAAGTTGGCACTTTAAATTTAAATTTTAATAATTGCGTAATTTTCTTTTTAGTACCAAATATACACATTGATGTGCAACAGCCTCAAATTTTATACAAAATATTTTTGCTTTGCATCAATCGAAAATATATTCTTAGCAGAGCAAGATTTTATGTAACTCAATCCAACTCTGACATTTTATTTGTTAAATTTAAGGCATAACTTAAATAGCCATGCAACTCATTTTCTTAAATTGTTAGTACTTTAAAGATCTAACTGGTCAAACTTTATGATAGTTTTAGGCATAACTTAATTGGATATGGCACTTGTCTCATTAAGAACATTATTTTAATTTCGTTTAAATTATTCATACTTTCTTGGAGGTTAATTGGACGTTGGAGTATACTAGTGATTTAAATCTTGTACAGGTTTTCATAGAGAAAAATCTAATAGAGTAAGAATTAATCGAGGCATGCAAACATTTTTTGTATCTTTGAGCATAATTATATTAAATAGTAGTTAGAGCCTAAAGTGTACAATTAAAAAAGTTCTATAAGATGATTCTAACTTTTAAGAAACAAATAAAAAACCTGTTTACTTTTACAATAAAATATATAAAAATTGTCATCATTATTGTCCCTTAACTTAGTAGTTGATTTTAGGATTTTTCCATATATTTATCGTTAATTTTTGACAAATAAAGTAATTTGAATAGTTGTGAAATCTCAACTATCATTTCAAGGACTAAATAAAAATAATTTTTAATTAATGCATGGTTTTCACCATTTTTGGCTAAACTAATGATAGTCTCAGGAAATTTTATTGGATAAACACGATTTACTGTATTAAAATGATTTCTTACATAATAAAATAAATCGTGTAATTGTTTTGTCAAACAATTGAAATAATACAAACTGAAGTTGCTTTATAAATATTATATTATGAGTCTCGAAACTTATTTGCGCAAAATTGTTTGAGCGCTTCTTACCCCCTTCTTACCCAACCAAACCCAACCATTCAGAAAATACTTTGGACAATAACAATTTCATTTACAATCACAGTTCGGTTCATAATTCGAAATTTCAATGTAAGAGCATAAGTAACGAACGTTTATTGAGTAATGTTTTTCTGAAATAATAATTTAACATGTTAGTACTAGCACTCTAATTAACCCCTTGTCTGCTAAATATTCTCATGTAAAACCAAGTGTATGAAGGTTCTGACCAGAGATTCTAGCATGCAGATTTTTTAAATTTTTAAGCATAACTTAAATGGATATGATACTTGTTTTTATAAGAAAACTGACCACGAAACATTTACTATATTTGTATGTAAATTTAGTTTTTTTTTTAAAGAAATTACGACAAATGCCTGGAATATATTTTGTTTTAATTTTCTGGAAATCATGGATTTATTTACGTTATTTTAGTTTACTTAATTTTTTTGTAGTTTTATTTTTAATAATTTTGGATTTTTTTGGAACTCAAAATTTATTTTATTATTTTTTAAAGGCATATCTATGCCATGCCATGCAAATATTCAGTTTTTTTAATCTCTGGAAAATATAAAAGATTACTTACAATTCCTTAAAGAAAAAAAAAGGTTTGAATAAAACAATCTAATACATCGATTTTTTGGAAAACAGTTAATTTTTAAGTTTTCGGTTTTTGTTAATTCCTTTCATATTTCTTTTGGTAGTTCTGGTTTTTTGGAAACAGAAAAAAGTTAAAAATTTATCTTCTAGGAATTTGATTATCTAAGGAAAAATTATTGTAAGCTCGAGAAAATTTGTATTTAATAAATTATGGGCACCAATTACAGGCATGCATTTTAAAGCTGTATGTAATGTAATTTTGTATTTTAAAGCATAATTGAAATGGATATGATACTTGATTATCTAAGAAAATTGTAATAACATAATTCAGCTTAAAGTTTCTATATTTTCTTATATGTTAATTTTGAGGGCCTAAAGTATGTTACTCATTTAGGCTATTTAGAGCGAGAAAAATTAGGTAGATAGGGGTTCAATGATCTTTCTGGCAAAAGTTCCTGGATGATTTTTTTTAAATTTTAAAGCATAACTTAAAAAAACATGCCACTTGCTTTCTTAGATGTTAATTAGGAATTACTAATTATTATATAGAAAAACTTAATAAATTAAGGAGCAATGGTCTTTTGGGTATGCAGATTTTATTTCATAAATTGAAAATAGTTTAAATAACTATTCCATTCATTAAAAAAAAATAATTGGGTTTATAGTCCAAAAAAAATTATATACCAAACGCGTTAATTGGAAAAAAAAATTCCATTCGGCATATTAATTGGCAAAAGTCAAAAACCGATTCGCGTGGAATAACGCAAATATGAAATTTTTAATTCATTCTAATCCGCCCTCTTATGCAAACGCTTTCGGCATTTTAACAATATTTATTTAAAAACCGATGATTATTTTGTAAATATATTTTCGCTGTATTCTTTTATTTTATCTTTAAACTCGTTTTATATGCAAAATATTGATGATTTTTTTGGGCCCTTAGGCAGTTCAAACCCATTAATCTTTTACTATTTTTGTATTTTTTTCTAAATTTACAGTCTGTTCAATTGTTACGACTTCATGCTAAGTACTCAACTTTTATTGGCTACATTTAAAAAACTTGACATCAATAAATATCCCAGTGAAGACAAAACCCGCTAATTTAAAGATGCTGCTTAGGAGGGAAAAGGAGGAAAATCTCAATTTTTTTAATTAAAAAATTCACCGCCGCACCCGCTCCACTAATGACAAAATATTAATTTAACTCGTTCATTAACTCTCCTAGAAGCCAAAATTAACTCAATTCGAGATCTCAATTTTTCTCGACCGAAAATTGAGAGCCGCCGAATGGACGAGGGAAGACTTACATTCGTAATTAATTAAAGCCGCCCTATCTTGACAAAACTTTCGCGGGAACTTTCTTAAAATAGCGTAAGAAGCCATTAGGGCCGCCGGCTCGGTTATGTTCGTAAAAACTCCTTTTTAAGTGCTTTAAAATGGAGTAATTTCAGCTAGGAGACCATTATTATGATAGTACATAGTTTTAATTTATTACTTGGAAGTTTAAAAGTTATTCATCCGTCACGGTTTAAAACGTTTTGCGGCATAAGTGTTTATTATCACCCTTAATTAGCATATACAGTGTCATCTAAATACGGACGATTATTACTGCCTCCCTTTGCGTAACATGTTTAATTCGAAGGGTTGGCGAAAATTATCGATATCCAACAAATCCAGTGCGCCCTCCAGGGCATTCACTGAGAGGGGCATTTATGGAATTTATATGTGTGGTGTTAGGGTAAGGGCCATCAGTTATGCACGGCCAATATTATTTTTGGTAATTAAAAGGGTAGGAATTGCTGCTGTCGAGTCGAAATTAGATATCACAAGTTTACATTTGTGATTCGGCCTATATAAGAGTCTTTAGCTGGCAATTAATGCGTTTTTCTATATTATTTTGTTTGCATTAATTTTTAGTAGTGAATCTGCTTTATACTGAACTCAGGTTAAGCTCTTAATTGAATTTCAAAAATCATGAATAATTTATGGTTTTAGTGCCTTAAGGATGAGCAAGCCAATTATCAAAACCTTTAGTTTAAAATAAATATAATAGCTTAAAAGTTGGCGAAACTATTTTTCTGAACCTTAATCCGGTGGCATTTAAATTAATTTTAAGGGTTACAAATTGGCGCCCAACTAAAACTGATAATTTTAACAAAAACTGACCAAAGTATAAAAAGATGATCATTTTCTTTATAGCAAGTTAACCCTCATACTCACAATATTTATTTTCAGTTTTACCGGTATATAAAAATGGACGCCTTTAAAGTATTAATAAAATAAACGGTACACAATCGATAATATTTAAAGCAATTTTCCAAATTTTCTCAATTAAGTCCCTTTTTTTCTGCAGAACATTTATATTATAACCTGTACATTGACATTACTTATTATTTTAGGATCATCGATAATTGATGTTAAAATAACAGTAATAATAAGTCCGAAGACATATCTTCACCTGTGATCAGTTAGTTAGATCTAATTTTATTAGCTCAATAGCTGACATAATAATCCAATAAAATAAAGAATTGCTATAAGAACATATTGTTTTAACATATCAAAAGCTTGACTATAATTTAGCAAGATAAGAGCACTAATCTTTCCATCATCAGTTGAATTAATAATATTATCCGTGATATCTGCCATAGCGGAGGAACACTCAAAACCCGGACGAAAACCAGATTGTTCGGGAGGAATAACATTAAATTAACAAGTAAATGATCTAATTTGTTTCTCAATTATTTTCTCAAAAATCTTTGATAGCGCAGGAAGAATGTTTATGGAATGAAGGTGAATCAGACTGGTAGGCTTAGAACCTTTGCGCAAAGGAACTACGTAAACATGTTTCCAGCAATGTGGAAAGTAAGTAGTTATTCAGCAATGCATACATTAACAATATGAGTAATGTAAGGAGTGATATGAGGGCAACATAGTTGAATGAAAACAGAATTAATTAAATTACTACCAACTGCCTTACTCTTAATGTCAAACACTATTTTAGTTACATCAGTCTCGGCCACTGGTTCAAAGGTGAGATTACTCGTAATTCCTTAATATGGATATATATTCCTTAACATGATAACAAGGAAATTTTTGAATTAGATATTCAAACATGAGTTTTACTGTAAAAGAGTGTAATACGTAAAAATTCCTAGAAGAGCCTTTCGATTAACAATTAATTTTACATTTTTTCAATGAATATTATTCAGTACAATAAATATAATGAATCATAATTAATATTTAAAATATTTAGTTTTTAATATTCGTCCATTGCTCACCCTTTTCATTTCAATTGAAAAGTTTAAAATAAGCTCCGTTACACATCTATTATGGAGAACATATTTTTAATGCTTAAGTTTTTAAATAGAACATTAATTTAACAATTTAATTACAACAGTTTAATGAATTAATAATTCTAATTATATTAAAAAACTTCTTGAAATTATTTATTTATTACAGAAAATATTAAGAAAAAAAAATCTACTAATGAACGTACGTATACTAAAGTACCTATGTACCTAACGAATAAAATATTATTGGTGAATAATACATACATTTTATTTGAAAAACACATTAAGGAAATTTAATGAATTTATAATAATAATGTTAATATATATTTTTATATTTAATAAAAATTAAAATTTGCGCAAAAAAAACTCGATAAAAAAACAATGAGTTAACAATAAAATATTTAAAAAACAACATAATAAAAAAATTTAAAAAATTGCGTGATAATGTGCTAAAAGGGCAGTAAGCACGCGAGTTTAAATAATAAATCTATAGGAATTTGTTTTCTATTTCAGTTATTCATGTTATAATAAGTTTGTCTAAAACAAACTGTAATAAGTTATATATTTGATGAATTAGTTAATAACTTTTTTAGGAAAATCGATGCACAGGGTTTATGGAACGAATAAATAAATAATATGAAAAATATTAAAACATTGTAAACTCCCTAAATAAAAGATGCATCGGAAGATCAGCAAATGCTAATTTAAGACATAAATTCATTAAACTTATTTTAAAAACGTTATTTAAGAGGACTAAAAATATCACGAAGTTTCGTTAATGAGTAATGATGTAATGTTTTTTTTTAATGCTTGCTTCTATTTTATTTTATAAGCATTAGTTTTTTGAATTTATCCTTTACCAGTGGTTAATCGGCTTTTACATAGAATATAGGACAAGCCCTTAACTGCACCTCAAAAATCATGAATATCTTAGAGCTAGTGTCCTGAGGATGAGCAAGCAAATCGCCGAAACGTCTAGTTTAGGACAAATTCAATAGCCTAAAAGTAGGTGAAACTATTATTCTGAACCTTAAGCCAGAGGAATTTAAACGGTAACAAATTGGCGCCCAACGAAAACGAAAATAGGAAGAGATGATAATTTTATTTATCGGAAGTTATTCCTCATATTTATCCGCAAATTTACGTTTAATCTCTAAATGAAATTTGAAACACCTTTAAAGTGTGAATGTAATAAATTAAATAAATTTCATAATAATAGCATCAATTTTTTAAATTTACTCAATGCCTTTTTTTTCTCTAAAATATTTATATCACACGATGTTTTTCTTTATTAATGAATATCGAATTTTTTATTTCTACATTTAACATTATGAAATAATGATCTGATATCCTACTTTTTAATATGAGTGTATTTGTGTTGTTAATGCGAGGTGATCAATACAGGTTTTTGAATCTCCAAAGACTCTAGCGAAGTCCCTTACTAAGATTTTTGTATTCAAAAATACCTAGCGTGCTGATATATTCACTAATTTAGAATTTTTATCCATGATATCAAGATTTATGTCTCCAATAAGAGTTTCACAGGAGCATTGTTTAAAATCAGTCAGCCAAAAGAATATCTTGAGAGAGATCGCACTCTATAATTAGCAATAGCTCTTATAGTAACTCTAGTAATTTTTGTTTAGTATTAGTTTTAAAAAGTTTGTGTTATTTATTTAAATTTAGAAAATGTCATAACCATATAATATTTCTTACTTAAAGTTATTAAAAGCTACCAAATCAAAAGCCACTTTAAGTCATTGCAAAAAAACAATCAAAGTATTAAAATTAGTGGGAATGTCACAAATATTTATATGAATTACATTAAAATCCTGAAAACCATTAAAAAAAAATCTATTTCCGTACGAGGAACCCATATTACACAGCTCTAGGAGGAATAAGGTACATTCACTCAATGCTTTAGCCAAGACATTCGAACCACATAAGATAAGATACCGTTACATTAGGAACTGAGAGACTAGTTTAAAAGATATACTTCCACATTATTCACACCTCTTATTTTAAACAATTTTTTTTACTTATTTTGCTAAGCAAGCGCACGATCCAACCACCTACACAAATTTAAAATTACCCTCGCGAAATACGAGCATTATGCAATAGTTCACGTTGTTCCTTTATTTAGTCAATATTTGAGTAAATATTTCCAGATTCCGACAATTCATACTGGTCACTGCTGATTTTTTCAATTTCCCTCATCTTTGGAGTTAAACATTGTTTTTGCTGAAATCCTAGAAATATTATCAGCAATGAGTTTTTCTTGTTAGCCCTTAGTATGTAGAGAGTACAGTTGATTCATTTAATACTGCAATCAATGAAATCAATTTAACTAAGAACTGCTTTGTGCTTCACGTTTTATCTCTTTTGATTAATGTTTTTCGAGACACCTATAATACACCCACTAAGAATACACAATTGGTGGACTGCTCATAATATTATGTAGAGACTTCAGCTGTAAAAGTTCTTATTGAGGTTATTAATTTGGTTGTTGCAGATTATTTTATTTCTTTGGTAGAGATTTATTAATACCGCTTAGCCTAAAAAGTAATGCTGTTTTTTATTATTGTTTTGCTCTTCACCTTGCTGATTATTTGTTTTTTACGAGCTTAAAGCAACATGCTGTTCGGATACACTACTTAAAAACTTGATAAATCAATTTCTGCACATGCGAAATCAACCCAATTCTTGCAGCAATAACAAAAAATTGACTCCTGAACTTTAGTAGTTTACTTGAAAAAAGGTGGTTATAAAGGTCTTTATAAACAATAAAATGATTCATTAAGATTATTATTATAAACAGCCTTTCGGCTTTCTCTAATAGTGGCAAGGGGGTCTGTACATTCCCTTAAGCCTATTACATTTACCACAGAGTCACTTAACGTATTACATTAAGCACCCTCTAAAAGTAGATCAATTTCCTCTTAAAATTTGGGGCCCTACCAACAATAAACCTTCTTCGATAGGGCACCTTTTCGAAAAGTAATCAGCATATTATACGATGATTACGCATTTTTAAAAGATCCGGAACGAAATTAGAAAGTAAATCGCAAACAAGCAGGGCCTTTTCCATATGTAACGCTCATGTATATTCAGGGACGGCGTCAAAAGATCCCGAGTAAACAATCGAAGGCTGCGATGAGTGTCTGAGAAACGCTATCTGCCTGTCCCACTCGACGAACCCGCTTCGCAAAATTAGCATAATAGAATATGCTAGTCGGTGGGGGGGAGGGGGCAATAGGGAAGAGAGGATCATTAGATGCTTGCAATTTTGCTGACAATGGTCACTTAAAGAGTCATCCCGTGGGATTAAGACACTCGAAGGGATAAACTTAAATTGAATTTCGGGAAGATTTGCTGCGCGTCGCCTTTGCTTGAAATTTGTCAGATCTGGTTGTTATCGAGGAAATTGTGTGGTGTCAGCACTTGTTAAGTAAATTAGCATGTCGTTTCTTCGTTAAGACTTATTTTGCTTTTGTTTGTTTGAATATGAAGTTTGAATACAAAGCTTATAGTCTTTAGCAGCGAACTTTTCGGAATTACTCGTCTAAACTCGTTTAATGAACAGAGTTTATCTTATAATATTTTATTAGATGGGAAGTATAAGGGGTCTCATTGAAGCTGCTTTTGCGTGGGGTGTCCGTTGTTTTTAACGTTAATGGGATTTAATTTTTTGTTAAACTAAAGATACCGTTAATAAAATTTTCATAGCCCTCATTGTCCTTCAACTTATCGAAAGGTTGAAATAATATTCTTATAATTTTTTTTTCGCAAAATACAGTGGTGTAAATAATTTTTGTCAAATATTTACTTTTACCACCTACGTGTTTTTAAACGGAGCACCCTGTATATCTAAAGACTATAAAATCTGTCTCTTTTTCACCGTTTTAATATAATATAATAGTATACACTTTTTTTCATAAACACGCAAATAAATAACACTTTTTTAAAATTAAATGCATAATTTGATAGTAGACCATGGATATTGTTTGTAATGAGAAACAAAAATAAATGTTTAATATCCGTTCCTTGATCGACTTCTAAACTATTTTCCAGAACCAGTTTATTTTCGTTCTGTCAGTATTTTTATTTAATTCATATTTATTAAGTTCCTCGAATAATGACAGGATGTGAAATTTACGAAAAATACAATACGCTAGTATATTTTATACAGAGTAATACAAATTTTGAAGAGGCTTGGGAATTACACTTATAAAGCTAAGTGAACTATTATGGCTATGAAAATCTCTAATATCATTATACGTTTCTGCTTGTTGGATAACCAGAAAAATGGGAATAGTTTTTAGAGATATTTGGTCGTTTAAAAGTAAATTTAGCAAGATTTCATTGTTTACTTGCTTCCTAAAATATACAACAAAGAGAACAGGAAAAAAAAAACGGATCTTTTGAAATACATAGAAGCAACACCTTCATCATCAAGTGGAAAAATTGAAAAGAAAATTGATGTCAAAAATTGACGCTCAGTGGATCTTAATTAAATATTAGTATCATGCATAAAGCTTTATATAGTGCAACTATATGAATCTGTTTTGTCAGTAATATTTGCAGCAATTTGATTTTATGGCTGTGGGCATTTTAAATTGTTACAATACTTGAAACCTGGCATAAAGAAAATCTGCATTTAATGTCTGAGAACACACAAAAAGGACGCTTTGAAGTTGGAGTGTCATGTGTTAGTATTGGCAAAGTTTTAGAGATTATTTTGAACATTACCTTTAGAAATTTGTTCTTTCTTTTTTTTTTAAATAAAGCAATTTTTTATGTTTGTTATATTCTTTGTACTATAAAAGGGTTGTTAGAAACTTATTGTTATAAAAACATCTTAAATATTTCAAAAATGCCTTAATAAAAGATACTTATTTGCTAGGTATCTAATTCTTTGCTAATAGTACGTAACTATCTATTGTTTATTATCGTTATTCATGTCCTATTAAGTTATGCACTTATTTTTAAAACTATCGTCATTTATTTGATTATTTATAAGAAAAAGTGCATATTGGTATATATTTTTTAAACCTAAAAAAAGGCACTTTTTCCAGTCTAGAAATGTACAAGGCGTTCCATTTAAAAAAAACATAAATTTGGTTTATAACTCAAAAGTAGTAATAATTTATTAAAAAATATCTACATTAATGTAAAATCTTTAAGGCAACATTTTTAAAATTTATAAAAATGTTGTAAAAGGCACTTTTAGTTTCACGAAAAAGTGGCATACTATCCCGAAAGCTGCATCTCGTTAATGTTAAAAATAATGAAGATACCGCGCAAAAGTACCCAAGATGGGATACCCTGTACATAGAGGCGTTAATCCTGAACATTTTACTATTTCTGCATTATTTCATTAAGGGCTATTATTGCTTATAACTAAAATTTAAGATAATGTTTATCGCCGGACAGACGTCGCCTAATTGAACTCTATGCTTTAGTTAGATCGACCAAGCTGATGAATGCCGATGTGTTATATTGTATGGCATTTTCTTTTTTTTTGTAATATGGCATCAGTTGTAGATCTACTCTTTCGGAATCCTTGTTGTTCTTCCCTGTTTATCAGGCGTTTCTCTAGTCTATCTTTTAGCAGTCTTGCAAGCAGCTTTATTGTTGTGACCAATAAGGTTGCTCCTATGTGGTTTTTAGAAGATGTTTCTGGTCCTTTCTTGAAAATGGGAACTTTTGTGCTCATGTGCCAGTCTTTTGGCATTTCTGTTATCAGTACTTTATAATAATACAAAATACTAATATATAGGAAAAGTAATTGAACATGGTGATTTCTGCCCAGAATACGAAGTCTCTGACATTATCCACAATAAAAGCGTAGAACAGATCATGTCTCTGTGTTAATATCACAAGAAATAGAAATCTGAAAGAAACAGTTTGAACCCAAACAATGGCGGCAGCTAGGGTATCAGGATACCTTCGAGATGTAATAGGAGGAATAAATTTATTAGAGAGTATCGGAAGCAAAGCGAGCCCACTGTTCAGAACAACGGAAATGAAGATGCTAAGGTCAATTGGGGGAAAGACTCTTAGGGATAGAGTGAGAAGCAGCAACATCAGATCCCAATATGACATACAAGATGTTATAAAATGGTCCAGAACAAGAAGAAGAGCATAGAGAGATCATGTCGACAGAATGCTTGACATTCGACTAGCTAAAATGGCAAAAGAAGAGAAACCAACCAACCACAGATCACCAGAAAGATATTCAAAACGTTGGTACAAAACCTGCAAATTGGAGTCACAACTTACTATTATTTGCTGATGATACTACTGCATCATCAGCAAATAATATACTTGTAGCTTTAATAACAATTTTTGTGAGACAATTAATGAAAATAATGTAAAAATTAATGAATAAATAGTACCAATATTACCAAGTTTTAACAGAAAATGTATCAAATAATTAGAAAATCACTGGCATTATTTGACAAAAGGATCACAAAAAATGATCTTCTACAATTTTAAGCAGGCCTAATCAATAAATGCAAAAACATTATTGATTTCAAAACATCGTGCATATTGTCATCGAAAGATAATTATTAAATAAATTCTGTGTAAACACAAATTCGATTAAATTTAATGAATAAATAATATATTGCCTGAAGATTAAAACGTAAGTCGTAAAAAATTTCAAAGTTCATTGGGGTAATTTAACAGAAAATTCTTCAATATTTAAATCATTTAATAAGAATGCATAATTTTAATGAATAAATTTAATGTGGCATAAAATATAAGGAAGTTTAATGATACGTAACGCCTAAAGATTAAAAGACTGATAGAATAAACTGATACACGTTTTACAAATAGTTAGTCACTAATTAATTTTTTTTGAATTTTAATTAATTGTAGGTTTAACGAATCAACGTTTCTATAAAATCTTCATTAATATTATTAACGAATAAAATTAAGAAATGCTAAAACAACTTAACTTATAATATTTCAAATACTTAACGAATAACATTATTGAAAAACCGCCCTTATTCTTTAAATCTACAATGATTTTTTATGTAGTAGAAAGAAACAAGTGCATCTACCTCATCTTCCCTCCCTGCGGATCATGACATAGATACGACTTTACCCGAGTGTCCACGAGGGCCTACTGTGAGTGTCCGATAAACTCAAAATGACGAGACGTGATTTAAATACACAAAATAATTCCAATTAATCCCAGCATTGAATAAGCTGATTGAATTCAGTCGTCATCATGTCGATCATTAACCAAATTGAAACGCCCTCAGTGAGAGAACGGTTGCAAACGCAACAAAACGGCGTACATATTCAGTTTAATTATTTAACAAAGACAACTTAATGGAGTGATTCGAAAAGCTCGTTAGAAAATGTCATTGATGCATTTTGTTGGGGTGATTAATCCACGAAGGGTCGTATTTTTTGGCTTCTGTTGATACAATTACATCAATATTGCATCAAGCGTTTTTAATATATTATTTAATATTGATGATTTCTTTACATGTCATATTATAAAATGAACCCTTTTTATATATGTTTCTTAGTAGCTCGTATCATCAACCTGTACAGAACAAGAAAACGTTGCCTTTTATGAAAGTTTCCCATATATGCACTCCTTCCTTCGTATAAACCTACTTTGCAGGACCGTTTCACAATAAAAACTGCAAAACTTTTCAATGGCAAAGTCGCTCAACTATTAGTTTTCATTTCCATCGGGTGACATTCCATTTCCGGTTTTCTACGTCCGTTCGGAGAAATTCTCTGTCGCTGTCCGGCCATTGTCCGGCCGAAGTGCATTCCATTTGCAAACTGATGTATTACCTTGTTTGTTAAAGTAAATGTTGTATATTGTAGATGAAAAAGCTAATTAATGTTCGTTAAACCAACATTTTAATATTGACTTGACCTTGTTTTCTAGTAAATTAAGTAAGTTCTTGACTAAACTTCCTTATTCTATTTAAGATTGAAATTACATTTAGTGAAATTTTTTTCTCTTAATTTTCACATAAATTCTTAAATACCGATTACATGAAAGATAAAAGCGAGGATTGAACTTGATCATTTCTTAGAAAGGCAAGTATATAATTATTTATAAGGTTAAGTTAGGTAATAACAATTTTTTTTTAACTGTAAAAATTGACGTGGTAGTAAAACTTTTTTTAAATTCTTTCTGGTATTAGAACTTATTAGCGCACCAATAATATGAATTTCTTTGAATTTCTTTAGTCTTAGTCCCGTGTTTATTTACGCAATTTTATTGTATATATTATAATATCTTGAAACATAATTAAACATTTAATTTATTTTTATTTTTTAATTTTAAGCTTTCAATTATAAAATTTGAGGGTATTTGAATGAAGTTATAAAACAAAAATAATTTGTATTAAAATATTATTATCAACAAAAAAATAATATGAAAAATTGATTTTGTATTCGTTAGATGCATAATTTAATTGAATATTATTCAACGAAATTATTCCAATTTTTAGTAATACTTATATAATCTATTTGTATTTAAAAATACTTTTTTTTGGAAAAAATAAAAGTGAAAAAAGACTTGATTAAAACTCACTGAGTAAAAAAAAATGTGAAAGCATATTTTCTTATTCTTTTTAAGGTTCTTCGTTAATTAAAAGTAGTTTATCAATACTTTCAGGCAGTTGTAGTCAATTTGCAGTTTTTCAAGCAGTTGAACATATAATTATTTCTAAGCAGTTGATAACTCTTATTTGTTTTTATTAAATTAAGTCACTTCCTAGTTTTTATGATGAGTTGAGGTCATTTATTTAAAATTTAAGACTGTTAAAGTGACTTCAATTGCCTGGAAGAAATAAATCATTATTCAAACTGATTGACTAAGACCCCATAAGTGTAAAAGCATATTTCATCATTCTTTACAAAGTTACAATTTGATCCAGGCCATTTTTATAACCTTAAATTGTTTTTATGTTAAATGAAGTAATTTCCTAGTTCTTCCAAGGAAATGAGATTACTCTTTAGAACTGTCAACCTGTTAAGGTGACTTCAATTATCTGGAAGAAATAAATTATAATTTAAAATTACTATGATTAAATAGTAATTTATCACTAATTCCAGGCAGTTAAAGAAAATTTTCTAATTCTTCCAAGCCCTTAGTTATAATTTTTTCTAAGCACTTGATAAATCAAATTAGTTTTAATACTAAATGAAGCCATTTCTTAGTTCTTTTAAGGAGTTAAGGTCATTCTTTTATTAGTGAAGAAATACTCCATATTTGCAGTGGAGTCGAAGATTAAGATAAAATGAAAATCCTGCAGTCCTCCACTTAATTATTATTCAGTTTTTTTAAATTTCCGACATGTTTCGGACACAGTGGTATCTATCATCAGGGGATAAAAGGTTTAAAATTGGTATCAGATATACACCCCAGGGTTTGACTGCATGTCAAAAAACCCTGTTTTTATTATTACTATTTTTTTTTGTTTTCTTTATTAAATAACACCACTGTGTTCGAAACATCTCAAAAATTAAAAAAAAAATGAATGTTTGAACTACGGGAGTTTAATCATTTTACCTCATTCTTTTAAATTTTTAGATAATTAGAAGGACTTCAATTGCCTGGAAGAAATACATTATGATACCAAACTGATTGACTAAAGGCAAACTCCCATAAGTATTAGGTATATTTTCTTATTCTTATAAAGGTTCGTCATTAATTAAAAGTAATTAAAAATAATTTATCATCAATTCTAGGCAGTGGTGGTCATTTCTTAGTTCTTTCAGAGAGTTAAAGCCCTATAGGTATTATAGACTCTGCAAGAGGGAAAATGTGGAACCAATAGTTTCACATTTTGTCCCCCCTGTACACTCTTTTGAAATTAAAGTCTTTATTATAATGCAGATAAGGCAACTTTTCATAAGTCCAAGTGGTTAAAAGTATAACTTTCTTAAACAAAAATAACTTCTAGTATTTCCAGGTTGTTGAGACAATATTAAACACTTTATATTATAGTTTGAATACATAAAATATGCTTTATAATGCTTACATTACAACTCGAGTTGTGATGTGTAGCGTTCAATAATTATATATATGTTAAATATATTTTTTCTTTCAGACAAATAAAGTAATTAAATAATTCTTCCAGGCAGTTGAGGGCATATTTCGCTAATTTCTGACTATCTATAATATCAACTGCCTGGAATAAATAAACCACTATCCATTGTCCCTCTTACCTAAGATACATAGGTGATAAAATTAAATTACAACCTGCATATTTATATTTTCCTATCAAAACGCTCCCAACTCTGCCATTTTTCCGTATAAAAAAAATCGCATCCGTAAAAAAAATAAATAATTCCTTTTGCCGATCGGGCCCTATTATTTGGCAGATCAAAAACCAATTCGTGCAGAAAAACGCAAATATGGAGTTTTTAATTCGCACTAATCCGGCCTCTTATGCAATCGCTCCAGGCAATTTATTCATTATTTGTTTTAATTTCGACGTGAGCACTTACAAAAAAAAACACCAAAATTAAAACGCTTAGTGCAAAACTGGCAGCAGTATGAATTTTTAAAAGCATTTTATTTATTTCATGTAAATATTAGTAGGGCTAATAAAAGTGAAGTTAGTGAACAAAATGGCGAGTCTGAATATAAAATAGAGCTTAGTAAAAATGAAATATGTAAGACTAACTGAATTAAAAATATTAGAAAATTGTTAACTAAAAATATAAGCTTATGGAGTTCACTTAATTTATAACACCTAATTGACTTGCACTAAGATGAAGTTTTTACCATCATATTTTATTTTCTTTCACCCTAGATTTTCCATATGAACCACCAACTATGACTTAAAAAAAATCGTTTTTTACTTTTCTTATATCAGCATTTAATTTCTATACTACTGGCTGAATTGCATTTTTCATACGTAGTTTTAATTATTTACTTACGTATAATAATTTTCCTCTAATTAACATTCCCTTATAAGGCATCATACGTTCTATTTCTTTTCTCTATCTTTGATTAAAAACAATGTTAAATAATCAATTAACACGAAATATACGAAGCAAAAAAAAATTAATTAACTATATTGTTATCTGGCTAATTAAACTCCTAATAATTTTCATTTAATTTCGGCCGTATCCAAGGTCTCGTTCGCTCAATTTCCCGAGACTGATCCCACATCGTGGCCCAATAAAATAAATAGAAAAAGAGCGGATCTTTAGTCTCAAGCAAAAGAATTAATTGTCCAAAAGGAGCAGATAAAATGAAACGCTTTTTATCGTAAAAAGGAACGGCCCTGATTATCCCCCGAGTAGATGCATTAATCAACGAGTTTCCAGGGCAGGACTTTTGGGACGAATTTCAAACCTTTTAGGGCCACATTATAGATTCACCCAATTTAATTAAATAAATGATTTTCCGTGGGGTTTGGAAGCTTAGGTTATTTATTTAGAAGAGTAAATTTCCTTCGTAAATCTGCTATAGTAAAGTTTTACGCTTGAAATTGTATACGGTTCTAATAAACCTGGACCAACAATACGTCATTTTATATAGAAACTTTATTACTGTGCAAGGTTACATCACCGGCTTGATACGTTCCCATTTATATGCTACTCCCGTCCTGCATTAAACATTGATGAGAAAAATATCCAGGCTGTTCCAGAAAATGGACATTTCGTCTGTCTTGTCCTTCTATTGTTGCCGTCCCTCTATAAAATCCGCACAATGGACGCAAGATTAAAATGTCTCTACACAGAGAGGAGCACGTTTCAAACTACGGTGGTTTTGATTTAAATATTAAACTATTAGCCGTAATGGGGAAATTGATTTTTTCTTTTAGAATGTTAAATTAATTTTAATTATAAATGACTCTATTGGTATAAGGAAATCGTAGAGTATAACCTCCAATACCTTAATTACTTTATTTGCTTAAAAAAATTAATTAGGACTTCGAACAAATTGACCTAGTCTTAAAAATTGATAACATTAAAGAAATTATTTATAAGCGACTTCAGTAGTTGAAAAAGTATAAAATATGGACGATTTTCAGAAAATTTAGTCAAATATGACTTCGGCACTCGGAAAAGGGTGCAGTATGACCTTATTTTTTTTGTAGGAATCATAATGACTATTATAACGGAAAACAGGTAAACTATATCCTCAACTACTTGGAAAAATTAAGCAATAATTTTATTTCTTGTATATTTAACTGCCTGGAAAATGTAATGAGTTCAATTGCATGGAAAATATGAAAAATTAATTTTACTATCTAGAAATATGAACAAATGATCGAATTGTCGTATTGACAGTAGTCGAAAACCCTACAAAACTTCACTGCTCAACAATTAAGAATTAATATAATTTGCTTTTAATATCACTTAAGATCGAAACTTCTTCTAAAACATTACCAATAACATCTTCATTTATTTCCTTTAATAACTCTAAAGGAAAAATTCCTATTGTGTAAGATCTGGGAATTTTGCTGGCCATTATATAGCTCAAACACTAACTATATATTATACCGAATTATGTTTGTGTCTCAGTTAATTTGTGGAGATCCTGATGGGTCTTTACAATAAATCAGCTCTTGATTTCTTATTTTGGCTCTATATTTATTTTGATTGTATATTGACCTAAGAGGAAATGTCCAGTAGTTTAAAATCCGGGCATCCTGCTGGCCATTAGACATGATCGGTAAATTTCTTTCTTGAGTACCGAAATGCCTGGTGCATCAGAAATTCATACACAAAACCTTAAGTAAAAGAGAGAACGTCATCGATTCCCTTCTTGCGCTTGTAGCTGAAAGGAAAAATGTGTATTTTAGAAAAAAATTTGGAGACCACTATAGAAGTCTTTAATGTGGAAAAAGTCCAGGAGTGCAAGGTCATAGGTTTTTGCTGGCCATTTCATGGCTCCAATACCTGCTTGGACAAGATCATGAGTTCACCAACATGGAAAATAAGAAAAATTACTTGAACTGTCTGGAAATATGGACAGCCTGGACGAATTACGAAATTACTTTAATTGCCTGACATAATTTATCAACTCTTGAATTTTTTTCGAAGAAGTTAAATTAATGGTATAAGAGAATGAGGTTATACACGACTTTAATAGTCAAAAATGAGTTAAATAGACCTTGATTGTCTAGAAGTATCAAGAAATGATTTTACTTATCTAAAAAATTAACTAATATATATAACATTTTGTTGGTTCGAGTTATTTAATTTATTCCAGGAAGTTTTAAGAACATCAATTCTTAAATGTCTTTAGTGGTTGGCAAAAAGTAAGATATGAACAATAAAAAAATTATTCGCCACGTAAAAATAATAAAATTTAGATTGTATCCTAAGCTAATTGACTTAAGGCGAGTGAAAATTATTCAAAAATTTGTCCTAGAGCCGTAAAAAAGGTAAAAACAACTTTCTATAATAAAAAATGGTTCATTTATATACGAACGGCCTATATTTTCCCTTTATCTAATTATTGTTTTAGTTTATAACTAAATTTTCTTAAACTTACTTTACTTCAATTAACTAAATACATTGATTTATTCGAAAATAATTCAGTAACTCATTTTTTCAAAAATAGAGGCCATTATTTACCTCTTTTCAACTTGTCAATTGTTCACGATATTACTATTCTTCTCACTCAATCTTAATTACATAAAAAAAATTACTTATCATTTTAACTGATGTGTAAAAGCAATAGTAAAATATAAAAAAATTCCCATAATGAATTAGAAATAATAAAAAAACCCTTTGAATTGAACATACACGTTACACCAGCGAATATTTCATGATTCGCTCATAGACGGATGCACTTACGGAACAAAAGAAAGACATTCATCACGTATCGAATCAAAGCGCTGAATTTATCATCGTTCATTTTTCATTTTCACATGACTAAGGCAAAAAGTCCGGGGTCTATCTCAGGCGATGGCGAAATTGATAGAGCGGGATCCTAGTCACTCTGTCAGATGGTAAATTAGCAAAGATTAAACTGGCCGTTAGCCACTGCCTGTCCATCGAAATGATAGATTGGCCGACTTCGGACTAATGTGCAGGCAAAAAAATCGCTGTTTTATACCGGTTAGTTATGTTATAAAACCTCGTTGGGCGCCAACGGTTCTCCTATAATTACGGAAATTTTATTTCCTTATTATTTATAAGTAGAAACTTCGGTTATTTTAAACGAGTCATTTTAACCTTACATCTATTGTGCAAATTTTACTAAGGAAATGTCTATTTTCAATGGATATAAGAGACCGAATTATTATTTTTTTGGTATTATTAGTAACATTTAAGATATTTAGCAATTTTGTATTGGGCAAGTTCAAAGTCTCTCAAAAGTCTCAATTTTTATGAATCTTATCTAAAGTGATAATTAGACAATCTATACAGGAGGAATGTTTCAAGTATTTTCATTTTCAACGAAATATCAATTTTTTATTATTGGAATAAAAAATTCATTACCATTTAGCGTCATTTCAATATGCATATACGTTTATGATAGTTGAAATCATGATTTACCTACTCCAGACAATTTTTAAACTTTAAATATTAATGAAATGAAATTAAAAGTAAAGCGTTTAAAGTTAAATGAAGTGTTTACTTTTTTACCCTGCTTAACAGAAGTGCCTTAATCACACGTGGTAAAAATACCATCTAAAACTTCATACCACCTTTTAATAAATCGTAATCGCTTCGTAAATCCATGTACGAAGCATGTTTAAAAAATACAGGAAATTTTTATGGTTTTTAAAAAGAATATTTCAAAATGTTCTTCATAAGATAAAATGCACTTGTAGCAGGGCTCCTTCCATTTTTTGAAACAATTCTTAAATTCGATCTTTGGGATAACCTTTAGCTTTTTTAAATATCCTCTTTTAATGTCATCTATTCTTGTAAAACGACATCCCTTTAATGTTCTCTTTATCTTTGCAAATAGAAAAATCATACGGAGCTATGTCTGCCGAATATGGAGGCTGATGTATCGTTGCAGTATCTTTTTTTAGCCAAAAAATGACGAACAAGCAATGAGTTGTAAATAGTTATTATCGTGGTAAATTAAGAACTGAGATAGGGATATGTGCGAAAAATTCGAGATTTTGGCTGTCCTAAGACACATATCCTGGACTCAGTTTAAAAATAAGAAACAAATTATTATAAAATGAGTGTATTCGTCGGTAATTGGAAAAACTGAACTAGAAAAACACAATATTAGAATGATACCGAGGATGTTAAAGAACTGTGACAGATATATGTCGTGCATTTTTTTGGACTGGTTCACGTATTCACTTATTGACCGTTTGACCTCGTGGAAAAAATTCATGATGTACTATGCCATTAAAATCAAAGAACTAAAGAACAATAACCTAATCGATATTCTAACATCATCAGCAAATTCTCTTGTTATGGTTCAGTGATTATTTATAACCATTTCTTTTATTTTTACACTTTTTATCGGTTGTTCGACGTCTTCACGGCGATCTTGGGAATGCTTATACCATTCGTAATTTATTGTTTTACTTATTGCAGACATTTAATAAGTCTTTATCTTACAGACTTTCTTAAACTATATTTAATTTTTTACATAAAAATTAATAGAAATCCTTTGATATATGTTTTTCAACAAAAATCCTCGAGCTTACACTTAAGATTAGGCATATTTAAAAAGATGAGTATTATGAATAAATGATGAATTATTAAAATGCTTTTAGTATATAACAAGAGCCTCATTCCACTGGCAAAAAAACATATTGATGTTTTTTTTTAATTTCCCTGAAAACCAAGAACTTGAGTCTCACTTTTCTGTGACTTTGGTATTAATTTTCCAAGAAATTCTAGTTTAATCCATGCCGTGAATGAAACTCATATTGATTTGAAAAAGGATATCTCAAGATTTATTTACAACTATCCTCGTCATCTTTAGGGGTTATTTATACAATTAGGCAAGATGAAAATTTGGCGCCCAACGCGTGGCAAGGTTTTTTTATTAAGTTGTTTTTTTTACAGCGGAACAGCTGATATGAGTAAAACGATTACATGAGAGAACAATATTCATTAATATTTGCGAGCGGCTTACTTTTCCAGGTTAATATGTATTCTAAAAACTCTGAAAAAGTTTTTTAGAATCCTCTTATTTCTTTAAAATTTTCCATAGCATTCTGCTTTAATTGCTGGATCTCATTTAGATATAAATGAAGAGCTTGGATCTCTTATTATGATTGTGATCTCTATATATAAACTTTAGCTTAACAATAAGACCAATAAGCCAAGTAAATCAAATTTATCTTAAATACATTAGCTAGTTGACCGCTCGCCGAGGCAACTATTATCATGTTTTCAAAACATTTTTTTTTGTTGTTAAGCCAAATGGTGAGAAATTGGCAGTTTTCTGAATGTATGGAAATTATATTTGTATCCATCAGAACTTACCGTAATGTACTTACCAAAGACGCAGTACCGCATTTCTCTTAAGCAAACTTTAATATTCATCACTTAAGAAATATGCAGTATCTGACAAGAATAAAACCAATCATTTTCTTGCTGGAATTTTGCAAAAATCAACTGTTGTAAATAAATTTAGTTAATTACTGAAATATACGAAATTATTGTTTTTCTCCCTACTTCTTTTTTTGTAGCTGCGGCGTTACCGTTAAACACGACAATTTTCCAGCCCGCATCCTTATCCAACGCTTAAGTATAAACCCTTTTGGCAGCCCCCTAATGCACCTTTTGCGACCTTTCTTACAGAACCTTACGTCACCCAACTAACCTCCACATTAACCTTTAAACATATATATGACAAAGTTTAATGTCGGCCTAATCCAACACGGCCCCCCCGTGTGTAAATAGCGGCTGCGACGTTCCTGTACAATGTATGTTTGTACAGGAAGAGATATTCGCCCGCCTTGAGCCACCGTCTCAAATTAAACACCACGTCGACGGGCAATTGCCTTCCACCAGAATCCAAAATCTCATTTAGTTCGAAGTCACTACTTACCCTACAAGTTTGAAAATACAGTGGAGTTGCGCTTTTTGTTGCGTCAACCGGTTTGGAGAGAAAAGAAAATACCGATCGGTTTAAATGAGAATAATGCTTAATAACGTAATAGATTTCATAAATGTTTAATAAAACATTTCAGGAATATTTATAATGAAGTGTACTTTTCCGATCCTGCATATTTAACGACTTTAGTGCATGAACTGGTGTTTAACGTAATCACAGGTCCTTAAATGGTATATAATACGAATACAAGAATTCTGCAAAAGTTCTTTTTTTTCAAATGTAACTTTCGGGGCCATATATAAAATTACAATATACAGTTTGAGAGAAAACGAGAGTTTTACATAAAAATATCTTTACTTTTCGATATACAGGATGACCCATCGAAAATAGTCCAGCAAGGTTTGAGGTCCTTTTTTTACAAAAAATTAAATAAATGCTCGGCCCGTCGATTTTAGAGGAACAATTTTTTAAAATACTTTCAACTCCTTAACATCAACCCATTGGCGGGGATTGCAATCATCCTTAAAAACTGAAATAAGCGTGGGGGTCAAATGAAAATGGGTGCTATCGAATGGCTCGCGAGATCACCCGATATATCTCCTCTTGATTTCTTTTCATAAAAATATCGAAAAATTATGCCACCCAACCTGAATCGTTCATGAATGCATCATTCATGAATATCAATAAATAACACCCGATGTTCTTTACAACCGAATACGAAGAAGGATAACTGAAGATTTTATCAGTGGAAGAAGGAGCATGGATTGCGTTGGATTTTTTACAAATTGCGAGATAGAATAGGAATTAAAAGGATAGAAAGTTCTAGTAGAATTATTACAGTTATTCATTTTGGACACGTTTCCATGATTTAACTCAGGACCACCATTAAATCAATCCTCATGCCTACTAAAAGAAAAATTACTGTTGTTTTAAAAAAACCTTAATAATAATAATTTTTTATTACAAAATTTTGTCAAAACAATTAAATAATTTTGATTAAGTTGGCATGCTTTAGTCAGTTAAGAATTTTTTTTTAAGTCAGTTAGTTTAAATCATGGTTTATTTTTTTCAGGCAAGTCAAATCACTTCAGCAGTCTAATTTAAAAAATGACCTCAGTTTCTCGAAGGAACTAGAAATTGACGTCATTTACTAGAAAAAAAAATAAAATATTGAACTGCTTAGAAAAACAATTTTTAATAACTTGGAAGTTTTGCAAAATTACCTTAACTGCTTGGTATATTGACAAATTACTTTAACAAAAAAACTAAAAATTGAAACATTTTTATATGTGAGAATTTTTTTCTTTAACTTTGCCATAGTTTTCCTATAAACAGTCAAAGAGAAGATTTATTTCTTCCAGGGAGTAAATATCACTAAAGCAGCGAAACATCCAAGAATGGCCTAAAATGCGTATAAGAACTAAAAAATAATTTTGATTAATTGTAAAAATATATCAAGACATTGAATTACCTTAAATGAAGGGCTTGAAAGTACTAAGAAATTACTTTATTTACTAAATGAAGCTTTTCAACTGCGTAGAAAGTAAAATAAAATATAAATGACCATTAAGTGACTAAATTATTAATAACATATATTTTTTCTTAAAAAAAGTCTGAAAAAATTACTGGAAAAATCTGTCAAAAAATCATCCAGTTACACCTGAAATTGCTATCAGTATAGAAAGGAAAAACTTTTATATGCTAGAATTTTCTGTTCACTCTTATGGTAGTTTTTCTTCAGACACACGGAATTATTTCTTTTGGGTATCAAATTTAAGGCAACATTCTGATAAAATAAAAAAAAATGACTTAGCTGATTGGAAGATTTACAGAATATTTCAATTGTTTAAAAACATATAAACCAATTATTGTTATTTCAAAACGATTTTTGACACGATGACATTTGGATGAATTATGAAAATATTAAATTTTTTTCTTTTTTTTTTGATAAAACCCATAATTAATAGTGATTATTTGGTGAACAAATGCTGAAAAATAATAAGTGGGTTCTGTACTGAAATTTCCATAAATTTTAAAACTGCGAAATGCAGTAGCTGCTATTTCATCACGAAACGCCATGAGGAAAGAACCAGTTTAACCTAATAAAAAATATAGTTATATAGTGACAGTTTTGACCATTAGCTATGGTTTAATTCTAATTAGACACTAAATAAAAAATAACTAACTTTAAGGTGATGTAGGGCTGTTTCTATTTACACTTGTTATAAGCAAAGTAATACTACCTCTTAAGATGTTTTTGTAAAAAAGAATTTTAAACACTTTTAAAAGACTTTATTTTATAAAATATAGTACTGGTTTAAGTGCTGACAATTAATCACCGCGAGAACAAAACATTTCTTACCAAATAACCTTTAAAAATGTTTAAGGGGCTTTAAACGAAAAACCCTATTAAGAAAAGTACTTAAAATCTCTCGTTTGCCGGTCCGCAATTACGTCCGCCCAAATTTGATGTGCCGTTGCCTTCGACAGTTTTCCCTGATACACTGTCGTAAGACGAAATATGAAAAATCCCGATAACGGCGCCCCGCTTAAATTATGTTTGTTGTCGATGTCGAAGTCGCATCCGGTCGCTTTATTTCTATTGACAGCCTATATATAGGGAGAATAATGTAGCCTGTCATTCTTCCGCAAATATTTGATAAAATTTGCGTCTTATAGGCATTGTTTGCTTATGGAATAACTTCACAAATAACATACGGCCTTAGAATAGCTTAGTTTTGATCATTTTTTTAAAGCTTCCATAACATATTTGGTAAATATATTTTATTGAGTTCATTTAATCAGTAAAACAAGTTATCGTAATACATTTATCAAAATTTTTTGCCTCGCTTTGTTTTAAATAAATATGTGGATAATTTGTTTTCCTTTAGATGGGCGCCATCAGAAACACATAATTTTATGATATTATATTAAATGAAATTATTATTTCGTTAATATATCATACTAATAAATCAAGTGTTATATTTGATGCATAATTTAAATGGCGACTGTGCACATATTGTATTTACTACCGAATTATAATTATGGAAGAATATGGAATAAGTTCCGAATAAATATTATTCTTGATACAAAGGTGTTGCTGGACTTAATACATATTATAATGGTTTGGTTTTTATAATTTGGTAACAAGTGATATTTTAAAATATTTGTTAAAGTGCACTAAAAACCTTTATATGAAAATTGTTATATGAAATTTGTTGACTTTGTTTTAATTTATAACCTGAAAGCATTGTGGAAGCAGTTGAAAACTTTAATTTCTAACTGTTATCATTCTCTTATCGTTTATTATATTATATTTAATTTGTTTGAAAATTAATCGTTTTTTGTAAGTTTTTTTCGCAAAGCATCCTAGCTTTAAGATAATTAAATATATTTCATATATAGGTACTAATCACATCAAAATGGTCTAGGGAACACATACAAATATGTTAATATTTTTGAGAAGATTGGAAAAAGTATTTTAAATTTTTTTACATTATTCGAATAAAATAACAATATAATTATTAACTTTTTTTTGTAGATTATAATTTACTCATAATTTATTTAATCATAATTTACTCATAATAACTCAAATAAAAATAAAGATCAAAATCCCATTTATTACCGTTTATTAAAAAAAATTATAAAAATAAAAATTTATCAAATATAAATTAAACTAGTAGCCAGATGGTCCACCTCTATTATTAATAACACTTTGGCATCGCCTAGGCATACTTAAAATCAAAATATTAATTAATTCTTGGGGCAACTCCTCCCAAACATGTGTCACAGCAAGACGAAGCTCCAGAGCGCTTTGAAAAAAGTCAAATCGTTGAAGAAGTTGCCTTTTTAACCAATCCCAAACATGCTCAATTGGATTAAGCTCCGGTGAGGTAGAGGGCCAGGGTAAAAGATTGATTTGATTTTTCTCAATAGCGATTTGTACAAGCCGTGCTCGATGTGGTGGGGCATTATCTTGTTGCAACAACGAATTTCGGCCCACGTAAATATGGAACAATTACAGGCAGTAGTATATTATCCCCATAACTTATTTCAGTCATTGTATTTTCCACAAAAATGAGGTTCGTTTTTCCGTCAAGTCTAATGCCACCCCAAAACATTAGTGATCCACCAAGTTGCCTTACTACTTTCCGGGCATGACGCAAACGACTTTCATTTCCTTCCTCTCTCCAGACACGAATTCTACCAGAATCAGGATAAAATGAAAATCGAGACTCATCCGTAAAAAGAACTGTGACCCATCTTTCTTGATTCCAATTAACATGTTCTTGGCACCACGTTAATCTTGCACCTCGATTTCGTAAAGTTAACCGAGGAACCCTTAGGGGTCTTCTGGCATAAAGTCCTCTCTCATGCAAACGGTTTCTAATAGTTTGACCTGAAACCTCGACGCTATGCACTCGTGAGAGCTGCTGAACCAAAACAGTGGCTGTTACCGTGGGATTTCTTGGAGCTTGCAAAGTTATAAGACGATCTTGGGCAGGTGTGGTAACTCGCGACGGGCCTTGATGCCGTTCTCTAACATCATTTGTCTCTCTATATCTTGTCCACAAACGGTTAATTACACTGGGATGTATCCAAAGCTCTTGCAACGTCTCTTTGACTTGTTCCTGCCTCAAGCATTCTGACTGCTCTTAGCATTTTCTCTCGAATTAAATGTAGTCTTTCCATTTTTATTGAATAAAAACTAAATCACAATTGTTCGGTTGAAACCACAGAAAATGCGATATTGCGTTAGAATTTAAAAATTATAATCTGCGTTATTTCGACAAAATGTGCAAGTAGCCAAAAACGCTGTTCTGGCATGATTTTTTGTACCCAAATATTTATTTTACTTTATTGGTATCTTAATATTAAAGGTAGTATCTATTCCGTATGAAAATATAAATATATAAAAATTTATAAGGTGAAAAAGACTATTTTTCTAAGTGTTCCTTAGACCATTTTGATGTGTATATATCAAGCTTTGTTAAGTATTTCTAATTTTAATAAAAGTAGGATAAATATGCATAATTTAAATAGCAATGGTGGACACATTGTAATTACTACCGAATTATTATTATTTAGGAATATGTGCCACATAATTAATATTCTTAGTAGAAAAGTATTGTTGGACTTAAAATATAAATAAAAGGTCTGGGACTTCTAATTTTGCAATAATCAATATATTTCAATATTTTGTAGAATGAACTAAAACCCTTTATTGTTATTAATGCCATTTAAGAATTATTGATTTTAAATTAATTTTTGACCTAAAAACGTTGGGATAATAAAACGCAATTTTTATTATATATTTTAAAATTGAACTTTTTAAAGAAATTATGATAAAAAATAAATACAAATATGGCTTTAAAATATAACTGTACAAATAACACTACAATATTAAATAATAAATTGAAATTCCTATATTTAATGATATACAAGTTTAATAACGCATAATTGAATAAAATTATTATTCTGTATGCATAATTTAAATGACTATGGTACACAGATTATTTCAAAGTATATTAAGTGTATATAATATAATAATTTATTTTTTATTACCGCGTTTAATGAAATAAAAAAAAGTTTTTGGCTATTTTGAAAAATACACTTAAAATTCAAAACTGTAGGTTTTACTAATTTAGACTAAGTCAAAATCATTATCACCAAGTTTTACAGATAAAATGAATGGAATAAATGATATAAATAGGTACCAAATTAATAAGATTTTTTAAACAAGAAATTATTATTTTGATAAAAAATTATTTTAATTAAATTCAGTAACAAAACCCATAAAAGAATTTTTTGTACTTACACACTTTAATCCTGAAATTTTGTAGCTGAAAATAAAAATTAAAATTTTGACCACCAAATGTTAATTACGACTTTTTTCAAATATTTTTTTAATTACAGTCAGTATAATTTAATATTAATTTATCCTAAAAAAAAAGTTTCTACTTTAGTATTCTCATTACAGTTGCTGGTAATTAAATTTTTTTTAATTCCTTAGTTAGTTTCCCATTGCCTAAATATGTTAAAACTAATTTATAATAATAATCCAAAAAAAGTCTCTCGGCTTAAATTTCATAAACAGTTCTTTAAATTTTCATCAAATATCTAAAAATAATCAATCATAATTTTTAATATGAATTATATATTTTTTCTTTCTTACTTGCCTTTTATTTTTCATTTGTTTTTAAAACAAAAAATCAGCGTTTGCAAGGTTTTTTTTTTAAAATACACTAGAAAACTTAAAACACATACATCATACTATATATCTTACATATATATACTAATAAATCAAATTTTATAAGGTCTCATTTATTAAAACTATTATATTATATGCATATTTGAAATGACTATGGTACACACTTTAATACATAGTATGTTTAATGCGTACTTATTAATATTATTACTGCGGTTTTCAGATTGTGATTTGAGTTAAGTTAAAATCATCATTAATAGAGTTTGAACATCACAAGCAAGGAATACATGACGTAAAGGCAAACTAATTATTTATATTTACAAGACAAGCAAATATTGCTGCAATAAAAAAAATTAAATCAACAATTTGCAACAAAAATCCATTTTTTTTTACCCCAAACTTCAAACACTTTCATCCAAAAATCAAAATTATGTTACTATTTTTCGAATACGTATTATTGTTTAAAAGGTTTTATCATTCTTAGTAAGTTAAAATTATATTCATTACTAGAACGGGAGTTTTCTAATTACAGTTTCTAGTGTTCTAATTGATAAATCTTAAAACTTTTCTAAACCACTTTAATTCCTCCACCTTAAATATAACTAAACCAATTTATAATAATATCTCGATAGGATTTCCGCGGCTTAAATTAGCAAGTTTTCAGTAGAATTCTATATAATTATTCATAATTTTTATGAATAATTATCACTAAATAAGTTATTATTAAAACATATGCATAATTTAAATGACCATGGTGCCGACATGGCTAAAGAAATTATTTACCATCAAGTTCTTATTATCGCGAATCTTAAATACTAACGACTTATTTGTAGGATTTCTGAAATATAAATTATTAATTTGAAAAGCAATAACAAATTAATAAACATAACATATGAAAAGATAAACAAAACATAAGGAGCCCTTTTACCAAATACATATCTCAATTTAACTGCCACCGGGATATCCCTTAGGTTTACATATATAATCTTCCTTCTCAAATATGTATACTTAGGATATTATAGGTAGTGTGTCCCTTGATGATAGGGCAATAGGTGAACGTATTGTATAAGCTTTCCTTATTATATGATTAAACAACGGGTTAATTACAGTACATAGTTTAGATATTAATGTAATTTTTAATTACTGAATTGTTAAGAACAAAATATATTTGCGTAAGCCAGAATAAGGAATACACTGGGACATTCTCTAGGGATATAAAGGACGTAAAGCAAGTAAGACAAAATAAACTGACAGATTAAAAAAGACGTTTTCTATTAAAAATGTAAAATACTGTCGGCCCGGGAAATACATGCATAATAGTCTCTTTTTGTGTTGGCTCCAGTCTTCTGAATAAGGAGGCTCCTTTTAAATTTGTGTCGCAATAACTTCCACTGGAACTTTAAAGAGAATTTAAATCAGGAATTTATGAAATTTAAGCCGCGGGAATTCTTTCGGGTTATTATTATAAATTGGTGTTGGTTTTATTATATTTAAGGGGTGGACAATAAAGTGAGCCTTTAGACAAACGCCGTGATTTATTATAACTACTGGCTAATGAAAAAACTTTAGTAAAAAACCTAGTGGAGGGATCACATACTTCACTTTAGGGTCCAGAAAGTTGCTAGAGATTAAAGGGTGTACTAGATATGATTTTTAAGTGCTAAAAGCTAGTGATGAGTTGAATTTTTGTAATACCAGTTAGAAAGAATGTTTAAATCGAACAAGTTTATTACAAAAAATCTTGAGTATTTAATGAAATAGCGTGCAACTCGTTAGATATGACGTAGAAATAGAAATTTTATAGTTGAAAAATCAATCAAAAGATCAGGTTTTACGTAACTTGAATGCTGTATTTTTTTTTTGATCAATAATTGTTGAAGTTACAGCTATTTATTTAATT
Organism: Anthonomus grandis grandis; assembly: GCF_022605725.1. Classification (NCBI taxonomy): domain Eukaryota; kingdom Metazoa; phylum Arthropoda; class Insecta; order Coleoptera; family Curculionidae; genus Anthonomus; species Anthonomus grandis. The sequence continues at coordinate 23,167,866 of NC_065556.1, read as the reverse complement.
ATGTTTTTGTTTGCGTATTTTACAACAAATTCAAAATCATTAATTTTTAGGGAGCTTTGATTTATATACCGTTTTCTATTGAATTATAATATTTAGAGTGATATTTGGAGAAATCATTTTTTAAGCTCAAAACCACATCAACTGCCTAGAAGAAATGAGGAATTATTTTTGAAGCTTGAAACTACTCTTCTTAGTTTATAGTATTATAGATGTTTTTTTAATTTCCAATTTTAGTTATGGTATATATTCTGTTTGATTTTATAATGCTTACCCTGTTCTTTGTCGAACCTATGTAATGAGAAATTTGATAAATAAATAAATCAAAAATTTAAAAAAAATGCCTGGAGAAACTTATTTTAACACCAAGTATCCAGAAGACATGAGAAAATATACTAAGAAATTGATACCTTTGATTGATTGGTTCAACTATGTGGAAAAATTCCAAATTTGACTTTAAGTGCCTTGAAGAAATGAAAAATTATTTTAGGAACTTTAAGTTCATTTTAACTGCTTGAAAAATGACCAAGAATTTTTCCAACAACTTAAAATCTAAAAAAATCATTTAAACTATTTATAATAACTGAGAAAATAATTATAAGTGCCTAGAAGAAATGAGAAATTATTTTAAGAACTTAACACATTTGAAGCATTACTTCATCTGCATAGAAAAATTTAAAGTATGAACTCAAGTACCTGGAAAAACTGAGAAATTATTTCAGCAATTATAAACCTATGAAAAATCATTTAAACTGTCTGTAACAACTGAGAAAATCATTTCAAGTGCCTGAAAGAAATGAGAAATAATTTCAAGATCTTAACACATTTGAACTATAACATCATCTGCATAAAATTTAAAGTATGAACTCAAGTACCTGGAAAAACTAAGAAATTATTTCAGCAATTAAAAACCTATGAAAAATCATTTTAACTATCTGTAACAACTGAGAAAATCATTTCAAGTGCCTGGAAGAAATGAGAAATTACTCTAAGAACTTAATATATTTGAATGATTCTTTCAACTGCCTTAAAATATTTTAAGTATGAATCCAAGTGCCTAGAATTACTAAGAAATTATTTCAGGAACTTAAAACTGATAAAAAAATACTTAAAACTAACTTAAAAAAACTTAAAAAATAATCGCCTGAAAAAAATAAAAAATTAATCCAAAAGTTTAAATCTATATAATTAAAAGAAATAATTAAATGATCAGGTTTCACATGAATTGATTGTTAAAAACTAATTTATTCTTCTAGCAATAATTGTTTAGCTTCCAGATGAATATATAATTGAGTTTTTAGTGTATTTTTCAAAATACGTTAAAAATATTAATTTCTGTATCGTTTTTCATTAGACCACAATTTTTTTAGTCATATTTGGACAAATATTTTTTAGAGCTTATAAAAACATCAATTACTCTGAAAAACTTTAAAAATTATAATTGATATATGAGTCCAAGTGCCTGGAAAGTATAAGAAAAAATTTCAGGAATTTACCTATAAAAAATCATTTAAACTGCATGGCAAAATTTAAAGAATGATCCCAATCAAAAATTAACTTAAGAACCTAAAACCCATACAATTTAAGAAATTAATCAATAGATCAGGTTTTTCATGAGTCGATCATTAAAATTTGATTTTTTTCTATCTAATTGTTTAGCTGATTACATAATTGGACTTTTAGTGAATTTTTTAAAATATTCAAAAATATTGATTGTTAGAAAATTTTAATTTTTATATCGTTTTTCATAAGTCCACAATATTTGGAGTATATAGTTAAAAAATCCATCAATAGATTGGGTTTTCTATGAGGTGATTGTTAAGAACTGATTTTTTTTTGGACCAATAATTGTTTAGCTTGCAGCTAATTATATATTTAAGTTTTCATTATATTTTTCAGATTATTTATCATTTTAGATTAGATTATTGGAAAATTTTAATTAATACCGTTTTTAATAGACTACAATATTTAATGCATAGAATAAATTCAAAATTGTTGTACTTTTATTATGACAAAGTAAAAGTGTTTCTATTAATATCTGGTTCTAAATGATAAAATATTTATATCGACAGTGATTTTTAGACCAAAAAATTAATAATTATTTTGCATATTATTCATACGCCAGAATAATCATAAATGGGAAATATACTCTTAAAAAATGTGCGCACCATAGGCAATTAAATTATGCATATAAAATATCACTTTTAATACATTTTACGTTATGAAACCTTATTCCTTAGTAAATAAAAGCATTTTAATTTTTGATTATACGATTAGATATACAGAGTCGTCCAACAGGAAGCATGCTTAACAGTTATAAATTACTTCCTTGGATTAGATTTAATTAACTATAAATAACCAGGCAAATATTTAATCTTTTGCAGACATTTTTAAAATGAATAATCTTTAAAGGAACCATGTACAAAAAAGAAAGGAGATAAATGTTTAATCTCCACAATGCTTGGAAAAAATCAGGCCCATGAAACTTTATATTCACTGCAGAGATAAATAGTCCTCTATATTTGGTTAGAGATAGATAGTCCCTTTTGAATGACCCTATCTTTGATCACTAATTATTAAATTGTACCAATATCGCTGCTTGTACTTATTGTGAAATAAGATATTGTTTTGTAAAATATGCGTCACATAAAAAAATGATAACTGGCGCAGTCAGTAGGATCAAGGCAGTTTGTATTATCCTGTAATACGTAATCGGGACAACATGGGTAGAAAAATGATAAACACCCTTCAACAACCAAAATAAATAGAAAAAACGTAACTAAATCAATAAAACTATATTCTGTTTTAACTTATTCAAAGACTTATAAACTCCAAGCCAGTAAAAAACGCTTTTTTTGTTATTGGCGTTCACATTTCAAAGTGCTTATCTTAGGAGTGAGGTTAAAGGTTCGTAATATAGAGAATCAATAAACGAATCACTTTGGTTTGTTCTCCATAAGCTTGGAAATAAAAAAAAAACTTTCTCCAACCAAATTAATTATTTATTGTTTATTAATAACGTAATTAGTGAATTTTACAGGATAGAGGACCTATCAATTCCTTTGCTGATTTATAAATTATAAAATAACCTTAAACCATCCTAAGCTCTTCATCATTTGAAGAAATCCGATTTATATCAAACCCGTGTTAAGAAAATGGAAAAATAAAATAACAAAAGAGATACATCCCGGTAAGTGCTCTGTTTCTGAATGAAAACTATTGGGAAAACTTTTCCTTCTAAATATTTCAATCGCGCAAGTATGAAGGCGCCCTTCTCTATATAAATCCACCAAATATTTTCGAAATGGTTAGGCAACAAATTTACGTCAAGCGATCAGAACATGTGATGCGACGTACGTGACTCTATATTCAAAATTGTTTCTGTATTTTGTGTAAGGATCATTTCGTGACAAAATTTATCTTGTTTTACGTGAAAGGAGGCCTTAAAAGGAGCTGAAGGGTTACTGTGAAAAATATTTCGTAGGCTTCAGTTAGTAAGAAAAAAGTTACTTCAGATTTTGATGATATTTTAGAAAGTCCTTTCAATTTCGTTTTTTTTTTATTTGCCCAGGGGTTAAAAGTACTACCAAAATAATTATTTGTCATCTTTTGATTTTGAAGTTGGTCCAAAAATTTCGGCTAATATAAATGGATCAAAAAGAAAGTTGCTTGAGAACCCACAGGAGAAAGTTGGCACCAATTTTGCACTGACCGTTCGTCAGTATTTTGATGAAACGTTGCAAAAAGGTTTCGAATATTGAGTGGTCCTCGCGTTTTCCGGATCTAACTTTTTTCAATTTTTTTATTTACCCACTCGATAGTAAGTAATCTAGTAAGCAATTAAAAAAAAGTTCCTGGCAGCAAGACAGTCTTAAGGCATAAGAACTTTCTTTAAAAGTAGTGGAGACAATATAAGCAAAATATATTTAAAAATTAATTTGGATTTAATTGTGCCTCTACAGAATAGGCTGGTTAAATTAGTTATACTAGTCTATTATAAAGAATTGGATTTTTTAGCATTTATAACAGTAATATGTGTAAGTTTTGGTAAAAGAGTTTTTGAAACCTCTTGAATTCGAAACACAGAAAGCATCTAAATTTATTGAACAAATCTTAAAACTGTACCCTGAAAGGCGTTACAATTTACGGTATACCTCTAAAATGAGTCGAATCTTCCTATTGCTTCATTAATATGTTTTCAACAACAGTTTTTCCTAAATGACTTGGGAATCTTGTCTATCGTTTTGTGGCTACCCTGTATATTACAATCAATGAATATTTAACCCTAAAAATCTAAACTGTGATAAATATTTTCTATTAGGTCTATTGTTCTTAAAAATCACCGCACAAGTAAAAAATTTCATTAAAGATAAATAACACATTATTATTATAAATACATTTTACGGTTATTTAATTTAGATTGCTGACAGCTGCTGACAGCTATCCAAGATCAGTGATTTTTTCCTTTAATAAATTATTATCACATCGGTAATTTTTTAAGGCTCATTCAAAAATTGCAAAGTTTTATAGACGTGATTTTCTCCAATCATTGTTGAGATAACACATATATTTCATTTTCTTTTTTCACTGGTTTCTTTAAAGATGAAATTTTTAATATCTAATTAATTTTAGAACCGCCTGGAAAATATCAAATATTTATCCAGGTAATTTTTTTTTTAATTTGTTGGTAATAAATTAGTAATACTATTCCCCAATTGGCTGGTAAATTATAATTACTTAAATTTATCGTTAATACAATAAATTGACTAATTTTTTCAGTAGCTATATATTTAAAATAATAAAATAATTATTTATTACGATTAATTAAAAACCTATTGACTCTTCTGATTCGAATCTTGGTAATGATTTTAAGGGTTTAACGACATGAAAGTAGTAAAACGTTTTAGTTTTTTTTGCTGGTAAAATTAATAAAAGTAATTATTCTTGGCCCTGTTAGGAATATATCAATATTTTCTTTTAATTAAGTGAAGAGAGATAAGCACATTATTTCTATAAATAGTTTTTGCGTTTATTTAATAAGTTCTTGGCAGTCGTCTTAAAATCAGTAATTTTTTCCCCTAGCTATAAGTTGAAAATGACAACTTATATCACATCAACTTTTAATAAAGTGAAAATAAATGACCACTTTAATAATAAAAGAGAATAGTTCCGGTTACTAAATTTATCATATATTAATTGATTCTTCCCATATCCATAAGTTAAAGATGATTAAACATGATTTTTAAAGAATCATTCAAAACCTATTGAGTTGAGATAATAAAATATTAATCTCGATATGGATTTTAAGGAATTATTGACCATAAATCAATAAAAAAAAATTATATTGATAAAAATACGTTTAAAATCTGATCGACTTCAGTGTGATAAGGAGCAAAAAATATTTAAAGTATTGATCCATTTTATTTTTAGTTAATTAATGAATTTTTGTTTAAGAAACTATTTAATCTCTTCCAGAAATACGAGACTTTTTTCATGTGCCTATTATTCTCTGAAGAACTAGTATTATTTGCATTAATCTCTTTTGCCTTTTCTAATACCTCTATTTCTTGATTCTCTTCTTCTAGCACAATTGAGTCACAATTTATAGACTCGACTACATTGTGGTCGTAATTTTTGAATACTATAAAGATGATTTTTCTAGCTTGAATCCTTTGATTTAATCATCTTTTTGTTATTCTCTGGCTTTTTTAAAATGATCTCTTAATATCTTTTTATCACTTTCTATTGGAAATTGTCGTTTTTTTAATAGTTTTCTAACTCAAACTCGATTTAGTTTTAATTTTCACTTTGTATTAACTTAAACAGTTCAGTAACAGTTGTCGGCTTCTCCATTAGTGCAATTAAGTAATGTTTTGTGTAGGTACTGTCAAACAATGTTACATATACTTTTTCCAGGAAAAAAATTGTTATTTAAGTTTTATTAGAGCTTTAAAAAAAATCAGACTACTATAAATTATGTCGAAACCAGAAAGTTTAGTAAAATAAATAACTAACTACTTATCACCCAGCTAAATACTTTTACAATTTATTAAAAGCTCTTCAAGCAATTAAGCCAATAAAATATGATGCAGAAAACCCTCTACAATAAATCCCTATAAAATTGCCAATTTTCACCAAAAAAAGGCGGCGTTAGAAATCCCGCAAACAATGATCCCGCAATCGTTGTATGGCGTTCAATGCGTCTATACCCTTAAAAAATACCGGGACAAAACGTCCTGTACAATGGACGAGCGAGCGTAGCGTTCCACAAAAAGTGCGGTCATTAAATTCTTCGGCGAAAAAAATGTGAAATAATAGAGCGATATCTCATTTATCATTCGAAGTTGCAAGAGGTCTTCCATTGACAGAAAAGCAATTAAAAGGGGGAGCGGAACTGTTGTGCTTTGATAGGTATCGAAATAAAACTAATGATGGCGCCACTTTTCCCGTTTATCTTCATTATTGTTTCCTAACAATACTTCGGGAACTAGGTTTGATAGTGAAACTTTTCAGTCAATATTTGACTATTTGATCATTTGTTTCAGATTAGCTTTTTAACTTTTATATATATATATAATATATATATAATATATATATATAATATATATTATATATATATATATTATTTTTATATATATTATATATATTTATTTGTTAATCAATTAAGCTTTTTATCATTATTATAGATGCCATTTTTATTAATTGTTAGTCGTTTTAACCTTTTGACCTTGTCGGAAGCACTATATCTATAAGATGTATTATTGAAACCCCTTAATTTGTGCAAGTAATTTTAATACCTTTTGTAATTTAACAATTTGAATCTATATCTTATAAGTTTCCTTGTTTTTTTTAAAGTATCCTTGATAACGGACATGTTATATGTCCGAAACATGTCGGATTATTAATTTTTAAATAAATTTAGTGAAGGATGACCGAAGTATTGATATATACATATATATATAAAGTTACTAAGACGAAAAATGATGGAGGCACTTTTAAATGTAAGGGTCTCTGGAAAAGTGGATGCGTATGTACAGATCAGATTAGTGTGTAAGAGGGTTCAAAGATTTTTTGAGCGGCTTGTTAGAGACTTTTTCAGACTAATCCCGAAAAAGGTGCCTGCATAAAAAGGTCTAACCTCGATTTTCGAGTGTGTAAATAACGGAGACCCCGAGAGTTTCTGGAACGAGTTAGGATCATTTTTTATGAGAATGTATCCCTTTTTACGTCACTAAATAAAGGAGAGATAATAAATTAACAAAAAAAAATGAAATATAAAGGAAAAATACAAAAGTTAACATTGGAATTAAAATTGGTTATACCTTGTATTGTGTATATACACAACAATAATTACATAACTTAAATTTAACTATATAGGAATAGGAATTAACTAATATTTTAGACGACATGATTGAGTGATCAATATATTGACATAAGACTTTAAAGCCAGTGAAGTTGTTAATTATTAATTGATCATTAAATTCCTACGTACTGTAGATGGATATATCTTTATACAATTAGGAGTAGTAATTATAGTCTTATCTTTAACATTTATACACATATTAGTATAAGAATATATAATAATAATATTTAAGGAAATGAAAAAAAGGATGGTTTGAGATGATAAGCCTAACTCTTCCATCTTCCGGTTTTACTAGATTAAAACTATTTTAAAATACTTTTAAAATTTGTGCTAAAACCCATTTCTTAAGGTGTGTTAAAATAGCTGGACTGATTAATTAATTAATTACATTTTATTTTCTTGTCGTTTTCTTTTTCTTCCTTCTTTTTTAAATGCTTTGGACAAAATTAAATAAGGTTTGCTTGTAAATTAAAATATTAACTAATATTAGTTTAATATGTTAAGCTTAAAATCTGTTTTAACAACAGTTCCACCGATTACTTTGAATGTTTTTGCTGCAAATTATAAAAGTCTCAGGTTTTTAATATTCCCGGTATCATCCTAAAATTGTACTTTATCCAAATACGTATGAAAACGTTTATTTTTTAATAATTCTTTGTTTATTTTTAAACTGCATCCAGGATATATATAAAAGGTAAAATCTCGACTTTTTGGCCAGTATTTTGGACATATCCTTGTCTCCGTTCCTTAATATCATTGGTATTATTCTAAAATTGTGCTTTTCTATTGCAATTCATTCAATTACGTAGGAAAATTCTCATTTTATAATAACTCCGCGCTTATTTTTAAACTGCATCCAGGATATATGCCCCAGAAAAGGCAAAATCTCGATCTTTTGGCCAGTTTTTCCAACATATCCCCATCTCAGTTCTTAAATATCATTGGTATCGCTCTAAAATTATGTTTTTCTATTGCATTTTATCCAACTACGTACAAAAATACTCATATTATAATAAATTCTTTGCTTATTCTTAATCTGCGTCCAGTATATATGCCTCAGAAGGGACAAAATCTCGACTTTTTGGCCAGTTTTTCGAACATATCACTGTCTCAGTTCTCTAATATCCTCGATATCATTCTAAAATTGTATTTTTTTATTGTGGCTTATCCAATTACATAGGAAAACACTTATTGCATAATAATTCTTTGCTTATTTTTAAGTACGTCCAGGATGTAGGCCTCAGAAGAGGCAAAATCTCGACCCTTTGGCCAGTTTTTCGAACATATCCCTGTCTCAGTTCCTTAATATCGTTGGTATCATTCTAAAATTATGCTTTTCTATTGCAGTTTATCCAATTACGTAGGAAACCTTTAATTTTTATAATAATTATTTGCTTATTTTTAAAGTGCGTCCAGGATATAGGTCTCAGAAGAGGCAAAATCTCAACTTTTGACCGGTTTTTCAGATATATTTCTGTCTCAGTTCTCACTACTCATCTAATTCTTGATCTGGCCCAGACTCCTTTGCACCTTTAATATATTTGTCCTTTCTGTAATACCGAATTTTAGGTTTGTTCTCACAGCAGTAAGAAACAAGTTTTCGACAAATAAACATGCGCAATAGAGTAAAACGCGTTCGCACAGAAACTTCTGATCGGTTTCAAATCAAAAATTTTATGTTCTTACACAAATTTCTGATTGTCATCTGATAAGTCAGCAAAGTATCAGAATTCGTGTAGCCAGTCAACGCCGATCTTCGGAATATGAAGATAACCTCTAAATTGTTGTTTGTATTTTGTCGTTTTGTATAGTCTCTGATATTTTTGTTTTTAGTTTTGAAAAATTGTATTTTAAATAGTTGGATTAGTCTAAAAATATACATTAAGAAAATTGGCGATTTAGAATCTTTGGAAGAATCTAATCAAAAATTTGTTGATCCGAGTTATGTTGATTCCCAGACTTTTAAAGAAGATTTACTTGAAGAACGGATAAGGCCCAAAAATCAACACTTTTTAATGAAACTGTGTCCCAATTTAATAGAATAGAATTTCTCGACCATTTTAGAGTAAGCCCTGAAGTAGCAAATAATTACACAATCTGAAACTCTAATAATAATATACAGCTATTTTAGGCTTGTATTATAATTTTTTTTTGTTTATTGGTTATTATTTATTGGTTCACTGGCATAAAAAGTGAGGTTATTTTTCTTCTCCACTCAACCCGTATTGCTTTATTTACTACATGAGAAGAGGAATTAACCACTAGTTTATAAGACATGATCGACATACTGACCAAAATCAAGGATGCCCGGCGAGTCATTCAGCTGACAACTATGACTGATTAAGGCCTTATTCACAATATTATACGTTGGAATCATTGGTAGTAAAAAAAATAAACATGTTCACACATACAACTATTGGGGTATATATTATATCTGACCGCACAATTTTATCATAGACTTAGGAGGAGTTTTAACCTTGAAACCAATATCCTCAAACCAACTAATCTATTTATACCATTCAAGGATTTCCAAAGTAAGTTAAACAAATAGATTAGGATACACCCCAGTGGATAAATATGTATATAGGTCCTTTTTTGACTGGCACATAACAGGGCTTATCCATTTGTTTAATAGCAACGCGACAGACGATCTGATGTAGGATCACGTCTCCCGTCATTACCGAAACAAGGCGTTTTTCAATAAATTAAACATAGAATCTATTTTGAAGCCGTCGTATATCTCGAATGCAAAACGAAAACACATTTGGTCTATTGTTATGTTAAGCCACAATGTTGAATTGATAAACGCGTTTCTATTCTCCGTGTTCCGGGATACGTTCTCTCAAGGCTTGTAATTATTCAGATGTCAAACGGTTTGACTGGAGAAAATGTCTGATAGAATGATTACGAAATTGAGGAATTATGTCAGTTTAAATTTTGATTTTCGTTAGTCGTAAAGTAATTGGAATTGATTCTATTATTCCTAAAGTGTCATATTCATTTGTCAAGTTTTTGGTATATAAGACCAAGAATTTATAGTAGATTGCTGGATGGATCTGAACTTTTTGATAATGTCAACTCGAATTAGGCATTTAAGTACTAGTTAAAAAGATGGCTTATAATTATTATTATTCCATTAGTATTTGCTTATTTCATAATTTGCTAAATTAAAACTTTAAATAACTGAAATGCATTAAGTACGGGAATCACATCCATTTAAGTTATGCATTTTTAAAATTATATATTTTATAGTAGAAAATGGTCAATATTCACAAATTTTTATAGAGAAATTTTCGGTAGGTCTATGCATCTCTATTGTCACCGAACAGATATTCATCCCTGTCTTTTTTGTATTTCTTAACTCTATATAAGTTAAAGATAATAAATGTGTGCGAATTTATTTACTTTATAAGGAACATATTGAATAATTGTTTAAAATTTGCTTTAATAACAAAATGGTTGCATTATGTGCCATTAAGTTATGCATGTAATTTTGATTTTTGTCAGTCCTAAGGTAACTGGGAATAATACAATTGTTCCTAAAATCTTATAGTAATCCATCAAGTTAAATAAGGTTTATTTTATGTACGATAGAAAATTTAAGTTTGTCATATCTATTTAAATTAGGTGTTTATAAAATTATATGATTTCATAGTAGCAGATGGTTAATATTGAAATATTTTTCTACACAAATTTTCGATATCTCTTAAGTGTGTCAAAAATAATTAAATACTTGCTAAGTTATCTATTATATGAAGAGTACCTTGAATAATTGCTTATAATTAATTTTAATCGCTTGAATTTAACTTAATTAAAAAATGGCTGAATTATTTCCTATTGAGTTATGCATATAATGTTAATTTTAGTTTGTCATAAAATAATTGGGAATTAATTAAAGTAATTGGTATTAGTTAAGTAAGGATCATTTTTTATATTTTAATATTAAATTAAAATAATTTAAATAACCAACGATTTCTCTTAATTTTCTATACGTCAGGTTTTTGCATCTCTGTTGTCACTAAACAAATGCTCATTTCTTTCTTTTTTTCGAATTTTAACCACAAATCTGTTAAAAATAATAAAATGTTTGCAGAGTTATTGAAATTGAATAATCGCTTATAAGGAATTTTTCACCAGTTGATTTTGACTTAGTTACAAAAAGGTTGCATTATGTCCTTTTAAGTTATGCATGTACATTTGATGTTTATCAACAATGCCAAGTGGAGCAATGCCAGGTCTTATATCAATTTATCAAGTTTGATAAAGTTCATTTAAAATACCAAATAATTAATTTAAAATAATAAGTAACCGAAAGAAAAGACATATAAGAGAAGTGAATAATAAATAAGTGAGCCATATCTATTTAAGTTATGCATTAAAATTATATAGTTTTATAGTAGCAGATACTGAAATTTTACACTGTTATTTTTTCTGCGTTAGGTCTTTTTTCATACCACGCAAATGCTTATCGCTTCTTTTTTTTCTGGCAATATATCAAAAATAACTAAAGGTGTGCAAATTTTCTTAATAGTCCATTCTGAGTTAATAATATTAAGGTAGGTGCATCGGATTCTATTAACCTATGCAAGGACTTAATCTTTTATGACCAGTTTCTGCAATTCAACCCATTTATTTGCCAATTAACAAAAATGGTTGTCGGAATTCCTTATTCACCCTAATAATACCAAATCCATTATTCTAACCTATATAAGTGCAGGTATACTTTGAAATTGCGTGTGCTGATATATGCGTAACCCTACGCAATCACGCACACGCAATTATAAAGGTGCGCGAATTTCCATTAAGGGCATTACATTGTAAATATTTACACACGTGTTTTAAGCGACAAGAGTGCGTGGTTTTATGTTGTTTAACTCGCTTAATGTGGTCATATCGTTTATTTTAAAGATAAGGTCAATGGAAATTGGAATTTTAAGGGAAATCTGATTTACAAGTTTCAAAAAACAAAGTTTAAGAATGGATTGTGTATGTGTTAAAATTTTATGAATTAAATGCAATACTAAGGACGACAAAGACTCACTAGACGTGCTTAAAAAGTTAAATGTCAAATTATAAATTTATGTTCACAGGTTTAAATGTTGTCCATTGATGGAACAAAAAATCATTTTTATCACAAATAGTAATGTTCTCCAGGACTTTTTACTAAGAATTCAATAAACTGTAAAATACAACGTACTGGCCAACTTTTTTAACATTCAATGGTTTATACAATATTTCTCGTGAAACTAAATGTTCTAAAGGTCTCATCTGACAACGTCGTATCCATTTTGGCGCAACATATAGACTCGACGATATTAATCTCGTATGGCCCCCACAATCGGTGATCAACTTGAGCTCTGTTGGCCATCAATACGCTGACAATACGTTAAATTTAAGCTGGTCCTGCATGCAGGTAGGGAGTGCGATTTATTCCCGCCATTTTCCATAGCGCAATAATCTAAAATGTGTCCTACACCTGGATATGGGTTGGGCAAAAGCCAATTACACCCCTTTGGCACAAATAATGTTTGAACTGGTGCCAAAAACTATACTCGTTCGAATCGTATCTTTCACCGTTTTGCTTCTATTGTAACTAAATATGGTTTAGTTATGAAGGTTGTATAATATGGTTTCGTAATGAATATCTTGAAATAAGTCGTGACAACAATATGATTTATTTAAAATATTGCTACAGAATTTATTTCTCCTTAAGAAACTTCGTATTACTCATTATTACAAATATGCAACGTATTTTCATTACTGCGTTCATCTCCTTTATTGAACAAGAATTCGAGCATCTGCTAGCTGCAGATATATAATACTTCAGTCCAATAGTTAATTTAGGGATACAAGATTAATATCGGATGCCATATTGAAATAACAACTATTTCAATACAACTCCAAATCGAAACTGGACTACCAGGTGGCAGTTTCACATTCTATGACCGTAATAAGATTAAACAAGTCAATTGAATTGTTATTGCTATGGCTGCAATTGCTGCTTTCGAAAGTACCTTCTTTTCCCATCTTATATGTAAAATTTTTACAAAACAAGCAAACTTAATGATCCCAAAGAGCGAGAAACCAAAGATTTTGTAATTATAGTAGTTAAACTGGAAAATAAGGATTTACCTCGACGATCAAGCTTGCCAAGTGTAGTTGTTAGGTTTCCTAAAGGAATAAGGTAACAACGCTCGAATAGAATATTTTGCCAGAAAATTATAATGTAAGAAATTGTTCTGCACGAATTCCTATTGTCTCGCCGTTTATATACCGCCTTAAATTGACTCCAAAACGTACCGAAAATTGCTTTCTGTTTCGCGAGCGGAGAATCTAAACGACTTACTTAGGAGTTGGCTTGAAAAACTTTAATCGAATTAATAACACGCTTTGCTGTGCTATTTAAAAGCTTTAAGGTCCCGCTAAACCGATAAAGTTTTTAAGTGTTTGATTAAATTTATTCTTCCAACGGAACTATTCGGGTTTACCTTTCCGTGAAATTCTTTTGTTATTTTCGTAAAACAGCTGAAAATTTGCGGTTCTTTCCAACTTGGTTGTTGGAGGATTAGCGGAGATTTTTAATTAAACGAGGCAATGCAGAAATATGTGAAAATGGCGTACAAAAATAATATTTACAAGAAAAAAACAAATTTTGGAAGTTGGTATTGACGGATGATTGGTTAGAATAAATTATTGATATGTCATCAAATTAGTTAATTTGCATTTATTTGGCGATTGGATTAAAAAGAATGATCTTTATTTAATTAATTTACTCAATAATTGGCACGGACATTATAATCAGATATATACAGGGTATAAATAAATAGATGCGTAAAAGTTCAGGGGTTGACTCTTGGGTAAATTTTAAGAAACTGAGGCCACAATTTTTTTTATTTAATTTTTTTAAATAAATTTAATGTTTTTTAATTTTTTCTTTTAATTTTTTTATTTGTACCAGTTATGTTCGTGTAAGGTTTAAACTAAATATTTTTGATGAAAAATATGGTACGCCACTTTTCTGAGCAAACTTGATCTCTTGACTTTCTTTTGTCCGAGGTTGCGTATTCGATTAAAAAAATTAAATTCATCTACCTAAATGTATTACGTGTTTATTGTTAATATTTAGATGTGATTCTAATTTTTGTTTTAAACTAAATGAAAGCAAAATTTATTAAATAATTATAAAAAATATGGAAAAAGACCACCCTCTGCCATTATCCAAGTCTAAACGTCGCCGCATTTGTCGACGAATCTGATAAAAAACTCCGGGCGAATCTTGAATTACGGCACATGAATTAATTATTCGAGTTCTCAAGTCATCAATATCCAGTACTGGACACTGATACCTAAAATAAAAAAAAATTAGTGAGCCTTAAAAAATGATTTTGATGCATAGAAAATGCATACCAAAAATTACTAAAATATTTACAGGGGTTTCAAAGGTATTGTAAAAAAACACATTTTTCTGAATTTTTTCGCATCTATTTATTTACACCCTGTTTGCTATGCAGGGTGTCAATAATCAATGTGTTTATTGCAATTAAAAATACAAAATATTTAATATCTGCTATAAATCCTAATTTCTACAAAAAATAAGTTTTTTAATAAGAAAAATGTAAAATAAAAAAATGCATGTATGTACAACGTATTGTAGAAGCAGGACACATTTGTGCTTCCTCAACATACTGTAAAATGGGATGTAGTAGTGCGTAAAGATCATTTTTAATTAATTAGATTATGATGCAGAAACTTAAACGTTTTTTTTAACACTAAATTAGAGAAATCTATGCAATTTTAAGTACTAAAAGCTAATATCTTATGCGATCCAAACATTAGTAAGAAAATAAAATGGTGATATATAAAAATCGAATTCTCAGTTTTATATTCCTACCTCAGTTTAAAAATTAGAAGAGGATGAGAATAAAGTGATGATTTTTGAATATAATTAGCTACTTTACGAGAGAAAAACACTATTCCCAAGCAATCCAAACACTATTGTGAAAATTAAATTAGTATATATAAAATTGTGGAAAACTCGAATTCTCATTTACATGTACCTATCTCAGTCTAAAAATTAGAAGAGGATGAAAATAAAATAATGTTTTTCGAGTATAATTCGCTACTTTACAAGAGAAAAATACTATTTCCAGGCAATCCAAACACTATTAAGAAAATTAAACGATGATATAGAAAATTGTGAAAAACCTGAATTCTTATTTGTATATGTCTATCTCAGATTAAAAATTATAAGAAGATAGGAATAAAGTAAAATTTCCTTGCCTTTTGAGAAAGCAATAAACTTTTCTGCTTCTACCAGCAAATACAAGACTGCAACTAAACCAATATTTTATTGCATTGAATTGTATTTGAATAATTTTCCACGTTGTAACAAATCAGAATACCCAATAACTCCCATCGCCTACGAAAGCACTTAAACCGGCCGAAAATTTAATTCTATAATGGAACGGGAAGAAAAAATCTTCGCATCGACTACCACCGCTTAACGCATATTGTCGGAAAGCGAAACCGCTATTACAGTATACCGGCAGCGAGTTCGGGCGTGGATAAATAGGAAATCGGATTTGGCCTGTCAAGACATCGACGCCTGATTGATTGATTACGCCGCGGATAAATCGATCCGGCCGGATTAACCTTAATGGTCTGAGGAGTGTCCGTTAGAGCCGCAATGCTCTATTTCGGAGCCTCTTTACACACGCCCTGTGCCCTTAGATTAACGCACCTGTATTGATAAGGTTTTGATGGGTAAGGGTCGATGTTATTGGGTATAAGAACAAAAAGGTATTATTTGACTGATTTTTTGATTATGATATAGGTTTTTGAATAAGTTGATTCAATGCAAGATTGGGGGCCACATGGCAGCATCTTATGCTGGGTGAGTTGAGCAGGCAATATATTTACGTGGGTCTTGAGGAGGATTATAAGAGATTTAGATTCATCTACAGAAAGGGCATTTAGGAAGACCAAGTCAATTCAGATGATACCCTAATAAAAAAACTCCGATAATCCATCCGAGATAATATGAACCATCATAAATGCTTACAGAAAGACATCTAGAAAAGAGAGCTAATCCAGTACCGTAATGGCAGATGTGTTTAACAATTTTTCTTTTTCAAACATTGCATTGCATTTCGTTGATGTTTTTGATCTCAATAAAATTGTAAAGGAATCTTAAACCATTGACTTAATAAATTTCCATATAAAAGAAAACACCATTTTGATAATAGAATCACTTACTACTCAAGGTGTTATAGATATGGTGCCATGTATTTTTGATTCTTTTAACAGCTAAAAATCTTTATTGTTTTGTGACCCTAGCAAGGCCTTTGACCGTGTCTCACATAATATCCTTATATGCAAACTCAAAAAATACTTTTACAGTTCTGCAAGTTTTCATTGGTGAGATCAAGTGTGGTCACTGTAGAGATGTCACAAGTTCAGTATTTAGGCTTATACTTTTTCTAACTTTCTGTATGATGATGCTATGAAGGTTTTATTGTGGCTACAGAGAGTTCTGGCTTGCAGTCAACGTTTGAATGTTAAAAACATAAGCAAGGGATAATAACAGGGTCACTGAACGCTTTTTATCAGATGCTAAGTTCCTGAAAGTTAATTTTGATTCTAGACTGCTTCGGGTGCACATTGACTCAGTGGTATGTGGACTGAAGAGCAGTTCATATCTGTTGTAGAAAATTGTGTGTCTCTAGGTACAATAAGAGCAGCATACTTGACTGTAAGAGACATTCTACACAATCAGAAAGAATTTTCAGGCTTCAGAGAAAGAGAATGGGCTACAAGGAAGACTGTATTAAAGCATTTGTGAATTTGCAGATGTGCAAATATGGAGGTTTTAAAGAACCTGATACATGTACAAAATAATTATGTGTTTCACGAGGATTTTGATCATTATGATACTTGATAAAGAAGAAGCCTGTTACCAAATTACTGTCTCAAAATATCGCATTAAGTTTTAAGGGGCCATAATGTCTTAATGCGCATCCTATTTCTGTGACGGAGCTACCAAATCATTTAAAAAATATGTTGTAAATGTACAAATCAAATAATCGTCACCTAAATTTTTATACTTAATTTTGAAAAAATTTTATTGTAAATAATTGTATTATCTGAGTTGATATTTTCCTTGTATTTCTATTTTATATTTGACCTATGTAAACCATTATTGTGTATCACCATTAATAAAATTATTGATTATTGACAAATAATTAACACTGTTTATATTTGCTCTCTAAATAAACTAATAATTACTATAGTTCTACATATACGAGATGTTCCATTTAAGGTGAATATAAGCCAATATCTTGGTAGTTTATTGAACGGAATTTTTCTTTAATCGTCATAAATGTGTCCTGACTAAATGGTCTATAACTATCAAACTTATTTACTCAAAGTGGCTTTTATACCATCAAATTCATCCTCAAGAACGCCACTATTTTATCGTAAAAAAATATGAAAATATTTCCGGTAGTTCTCAAGTTATGACCAAAAAAGTTCGCTTAAAAAGTAAAAAAATCATTATTTGGTTTTAAGCTCTTCAAATGTCATGGCTCTTGTACCTTGGATGTCAAAATTGCCTTTAACTAAAAATGTGTTTATATAATACAAATTTTTTAAAAAATAATTGGACTTGCTTATGTGTAATTCTTCTGACAATATTCTAATTATTTTATAGAAATATTTGCAATAAAAGTCAAAAATTGATTAGAAAAATCAACAAAAAAAGAGGTCAAACCAGTAATATCCTAACAATCCAAATTCAGAGAAACGTTTCTATCCTCAAATATATCCTCAAGAAACCTGCTATTTTTTATTGAACAAAGTATGAAAATATTTCTAGTGGTTCTCAACTTACGACCAAAAATGTTTATTCAAATTTGGTGGCTCTTGGATCTTGGATGAGAAAATTGTCGCTAACTTAACACGTTTTTGAGATATAAAAAATGTTTATATATAGAATTGTTTCAAAAAAATTAAAATTAAGCTTTTTATATGTAATTCTTTTAAAAATAGTCTAATTATTTCATAGAAATATTTACATTTAAATTGAGAAATTGGTAGAAAAATTAGCAAACACAAGTGATCCAACCAAAAATGCCCTTTTGATTTAAATGTAAAGAACGTATTGATATTTTTACACTCATTCATTCTCAAGAATTTCACTATTTTGTCTTGAAATAATTATTAAAATATTCCTAGTGGTTCTTAAGTTACAATAAAAAATATGCGTTAAAAAATGAAAATCATATAATTACAATTAAAAGTGTTAAAATCTAGGCTTATATCTTCATTAAACTACCTTATCTTGATATTGCGACAAAAGGAATAGTTTGTGACTCCCTGGTTCTTTCCTTTTTTAATTATGCTGTTGCATATTTACCATATATTCGGTTTAAGAAAATATGACTGTAAATCTAGTTACATGTCTCAATTATATTGATTAAATATGCAACAACTTTGTAAGTAACAATTTTTTTCTAAATTTCCTACATAGAGTTATTAAATATTTTAAAAAAGAATTTTTTTTAAGTTGATTTTCTTTAACGCACCAACTGCATTTCTGGCAATACAGTTCAACTAATTAGCTTCAATTCCTTACTTAAGAGACTCACTGAGATACATTTTTCAAAAACGCAATCAGTTATTTTATTTACGTTCTAGAGTTAACGCTGGATAAAGGATGAAATCCAAAGTGACGATTATAATCATGTCAATTTTATTGGCCATTTCCATATACTAACATTCAAGTTAATGCTAAGTAGCAAACCATACTTTAGAGCTCAATGATCTGGTTTAATGGTTATGTCAATAGATTCAGCAGTAATATCGGATGCTCTTTAATATTTCCTAGTTAACGATTATTTAATCCTCTTGGACATTTCCCTAATGGGTGATTGTATGAGATGAAAATTTTCATTTTATATTTCAGAGCATGACAATACTCTTTTTTTCACTTAAATATAATACTGAGCTGGCCAACATTCTCCGTTCAGGATAAACAATATAATCTCCTTCAACGCTTTGAAGTTACCGATCTTTTAATTAAAATAGAATCAAACATTCATGCTGTTTTAATGCCTTGCTACCACAGAACTAAAACAATTACTTTACTGCCAGTCAATATACTACTAAATCTCCTTTTACGTCATAAAACTTAATCCCGACTAGCTTTTCTGGTCAGCAAAATCGAACAGTATGGCAAGCAAAGCTAGCAATGCCGAACTGAATCACATCAAAGTCACAACCAGTGAAATATGTAATGGAAACATCTGCTACTGACCAGGGCGGACGTTAATTTGGCGGATTGCTTCCAAAGTAATTGGCAATATACGAATTCGGCTAGTCCCTATTGACCCGAAACCTCAGGCGGCCTGTAAAATTTCGTTTTTAAAATCCGCAATCTCTAACTCCACTCCCGAACTGATATAACTCGATTATTTTCGAAGCCCATGCTTTCAGACATGATTAAGTTTCTCGCTAGATCCATGGTTAATTGTTATGAGTAATTTTTTGCAATTTATAGACAAATACAAGGAATTTTTCGAACAAAGTCTTAGATTCTTTTTTTTAGTAAAACCATCAAAATCCAATTAAATCAAACTTAATAAAGATAATTAGAAATCGGGGATTTTAAAAATAGATTCAACAGCTGCGAAACCGATTCCTTCTTACTTCTTTAAAAGATCTTTAGCAAGGAATATGCAAAAAAGGCGATCGAGAAATTCGATAGCCAACGAGATTTTAATCGAGTTAAAAAAAAATACCATACCCTATTGAGTTATGCACGGCATAATTTTATGATTAGTCTTAGGGCAATTTAAATATATTTTAGAAGTGGGTTCTTAAACATGGGAAAGAAGAGTACATAATTATGTTGTGTTTATTTATTTATATTTAGTTTTAACGACAAATATTACAAATAATTATGAGGAAGATGATCACTTGTCACCAGATAAAAAGTTCTGATCTTTCTATTGGCTATCTTCTACTTTTTCTTCTTCTTCTTCTTGCTGTTTTATTAATAAATATACGAAGAAAGCCAGCGAATATTACTTCTACATATATTTTTCTGCAGGGAAAATTTCTTTCACTATTGGGGCTTGACTATGGAGTTAAAGGGATCTGTTTATCTATTTAAATATGTTTATCTATACTTAGTAAGTTACTAACTTTTCCTTAGTTTTTATAGTTATCATTATATACTCTATTATTTCATTATTTGAGTTTGTAGTTGTCTTCTTTTTCTATTTATTTACGAGAATTATTAGTTTTTCATGTAATTTGTTTAAGACTGGGCATGATAAATAAATAGGAAAAACTTTTTTTTATTAACAGAATTAGGAATCAACTGGTTCTTGATGATAGAGTTTAATAGGTCCGAATTACCTTTAATAAAATTAAGGGAAAAAACCTTTTTTTATTAACAGCTTGTTTGAATTAACTTTAATAAAACTAAGTTCTGGCCTTTTTTATTTTCTTGACAACTTCGTCTTTTTCATTTTCTCTTTTTATTAATGCCATGTCAAAAGATTTTTTTTTCATTTAATTTTCTCCAAGATTAGTGATGAGGAATAAATGGAAAAAACGTTTTTCACTGAAAGCTTGATAAAAAATCTATTGGTTCCTAATTTTAGAGTTAAACTCTAAGGAAACTAAGTAAAATGCTAACGTATTAATATTTTATTGACAATTTGTTTTTCTTCTTCTACTCCTTCTATTAATGCCTTAACACGAATTGTTTTTTCTTGTTTTAATGAGGTGCCTATTCTTCTTCTTCTTTTTCCATTCATGCATTAACAAGAAACATTATTTTTGCATAAAATTTTCAAAAACTTTTTGAATTAGATGTTTGATGAGAATCTATTGGTTCTTGACCATAGTAGTACATGGTCTCGATCAATGGAGTAGTGACAATTTCTTCTACTTCTTATATACGATCACCGACTCTTTAAGTCTTTAATATGAACTCTTTTAAATGTCATTGTGATTCTTAGAGGTGAAGTGTCCTTTGTCGGTCCTATCTATCATTAATTCTATGTAATTTTCTTGTCTTTTCCCCCACTCTCAGTTTCCCTATTTCCAGTATACCAAGGACAGGCACGTGATGAATAAATTTGCATAAAAAATGTGAACTTGATGAATAAATTGTCGATAAAAGAAAATAAGACACTAATGCCTATTCACAGTGTCATAATTATATGATCTCAGGGCCCTTGTCAATGGTGTCTGCTCTGGTAAACTAAAAATACTATAGTCGCCTAATTTTAATTATAATAATGTTGAATGTATCAAATTAAGTTAAAAAATGTGTACGAAGTTTGATACATTTTTTGTCAAGGCAATTTTTAGTCATGGTCATAATCTTTGGTATATACTGATATAAAGTAAGCCCTTTAGCTCATGGAGACAAAAATGTTGACTAAAATAACTTTATATAAATAATTATAATATGTAAAGAATAAATTTAAAAGAATGCTGACTAATGAATTATAAATAGTTCGTCTCTTCTAAATCATATCGTAATAAAAAAATACTGAAAATTCATTAATGCATACTAAAACAAGTGGTGAATAATAAATGCTAGTTATTCAAATTTAAGCAGCATGTTCTTCAAAAATATATTTTTCGTTAACAAATAAAGTTTTGGTTATCTTAAGTTAACTCTCTGATTAAATCAATTAAAAAATATGATTTTTCATAAAAAAAATAAAAAAAAGTGTCATCAAATTCCAATGAGTCAGTCTACCTAAGAACGTAAATTTAATAAATACAATTGTTTAAATTCATGGTATCATGATCATAATTAATAGTGACCAAAGCGTTCAATTTGAAGTGAATTTCTAACATCTCATAATTAATATTTGTTTTTCTAAATAAATCATTTCAAACCACACAGAACCATAATAATTCCTTGAACTTGTGGAATTTTTTTACTATAACTAAATAGTAACTACAGTGGTACAAATTTTCTTGGGAACAAAGTTCTCGAAAAGCAAAAGTAAATTTCCTTAAGAAGGAACAAATAAAACAAAAGGAAAGATAGAGAAAGAAAAATTATAGCTATTTATCATTTGTCTAATACAAAGATCTGCTAATTTCCCCTTTTATTTAGAAAATGCGGAATGCTGATACGGGGGCGGTCGGATTGTATTCATGCTTTAGCAGAATATATAGGGTTCTTAATATATTGCTTTTTTATAGAGTGTATAATAAATAAACTAAGCCTTTACATTTTTTTGGCTTTCTATGGATAATTCGCCTAAATATTTAGCAGGAAGTTATTTTATCCTGCTTAATTTAAACAGCAATTATGCGAGATTTGTAGCTAACCATTTGGCAAAACTACACTAAAACTAAGAAACATATTATCTGAGACGTTATTAACAGAAGGCTGCGAGATAGGAGCCGGGTCTAAGATCCGTCGGAACAATGAATTCGTCCACGAGAAGGGTTTTAACTGCTCCAGACTAAACTTGAACATTATGTTTCGGCGCTAAATAGAACAAAGTTTAAAATCTGCTTTTAAGTGTCGTAGTAATTGTTGGGTATTATGTTGGAAACACTCGCTTTAAACTTCATAAATATACTTAATTGAGTTTCTTGTAGAAAACCTCCTTATTTATCCCTGATACTATTACGATTTTTTAAGAAGAAATGACTCGTAGAGTAACATTTAGTAAGATAGTCCCGTTTTATTATATAGAATTAAATTTAGATCTCGTATGCTTAAATATTAAAAGACTTACCAAGGTGGAATAGTTTTTATGGAGGCTCTTTATTTATTATATTAAAAAAATAAGGGTGTATTTGTTTGAAGTTCTCTATATCGAAAATTTGTAGTTTTCAATATATTTATGCGACAAATAAGAAATTCTGTTTTAAGAAAAATGATAATTTTAATATTTAAGTTTTTCTGGATCTTTTTGCACTATGTCACCGATATTTCACCTATATGTATATTACTGAAAAAATATTTGATCATTTGGTTTTTCTGTTTTTTTTTTCATTTGCAATAATGGTTTCATGGTAATAATTATTGATTTTCCAAAACTCATTTATTTAGGCTCTTGTCTGAATTACACAATTTTTTTTTTGGAAATACTATTTTTTAAATTCTTATTTTTTTTCTTAGGTTTTTCCAAATTCCTTTTTTTTTGTTATTATTATGAAATTTTTTTTGTTATAATTCTTGAAACAATAATTAAAAAAAAAACATTTTGAGAAAATAAATTGCAAGGGATCTAAATTATTGATTTTTTAAAATGTATTTATTAACTCCGAGTTTGTTTTAAAAAATATATATATAATGTAATGTATATTATGTTATCCATATCGTGTGGAAAAAATTAGTCGAGAAGTATCAAATATAGCTAAAAAAATAATATAATTCTAATTTAGTTTATGTACTGGCTGGCATCTATAATAACTGAGAAATAATATTTTAAAAAATTATGCATAACTCTTATGAATCTGACTCGCATTTTATTTTAATGAAATTCAAAACGGTGGGTGTACTTATTTTTTATTTTGAGTTTTTATTATATTTAGCTCCAGAATAAATGTAAAAACTAAAAGATTCAAGTATCGACTTTTCGATTCAGTACTCATTAAATCATCCTCAAAATTTTTCATATAACAAAAAAGATTTAATAAAATTATTAGAAAAAAGCAAAGAAAGCTAACAAGGAAATTAATATTATCTCAGTCCATGCACCTGCATTTATATTATTTTTAATTAAAAGTTATTTATTCATCACAAACATTTACATTATTTCATATTATAAGGTACATTTTGCTTAAGAATTATAAATTTAACAAAAGTTTTTAAATTTAAGTTTGATATGATACACAATTTAATATAGAAATTTAGTTGCCAACCAAGTTTGTAATGGTTTCTCTTTGGGCTGTTCTGTTCAAGTATCGACGCTTTGATAAATTACTTAATCATCCTCAGATTTAATTTTAAGACTTACATACAGATTGTTGAAAAAAAGAACGAAATATAAAAAAGTGTAAATACTTGAAAATTTTAAAATATAGGTTTATTACTTTTGATATTAAGTTTTATTTATGACCCTTTAACTTCTAACAGAAAAAATTGCTAACTAACCCGAGAATTCAAGAAATTAAATAATTTGTGCATGCCATTCATAAGAATTATGCATAGTTTTGTATGAGCTGTATTTATTATAAATAATTTGTTTGATTCTTTTTTAACAATTATATTTTCTATGATTTAAATTCTATAAAATAATTAAACTAAAGTTAAATTTTATAACTAAAATAAAACGTTGAAATTCACGCTAAGGCTAATAAATAAGACAAAACTTGCAATAAGATCAAATAATTAAACAATATAAATATGTAAATTCAAAATAAAAATTGCAAAAAGGTTAATTTTTCACACTAATTAGATTTTCCTCTTTGTTTGTTAAATTTATTGTTAATAATTTATTTTTTACTTACTAAAACTTCAGTTCTAAATTATGTGACTTATTTTTTTTAGATAAATTATGAATTTTTATTCTTTAGTATATTCCTTTAAGAAAAATAATGAAGTAATTTCTGTTTTTTTAAACCATGTTTGTTTTTGGGTTTTCATACCGATAATCAAGAAATTGCGTAACATAATAAACATGAAAAATAGGAATTAAACTATAACTGCATTACTATTTATTATAGTATATGTAATGTCTTTGATATAAAACCTATAATAAAATACAATACCAAAAGATGTTCCCGCAGAGATAAATCGTAACAATGGAATAATAATTAGTAAAGAGAAACAGAAGGGAACCGACCGACCAAACTAATATCGTCCCCAGCTGAAAATCTGCACATGACAAGTATTGCCAGGATTAAGCAGTTCATTGAAAACAACTGCAGTGGACGCAAACAATAAACGTTTAACTGCTAGCATTCAATGGCCCATCGAAATGGCTTTTTTTATTTTAAAATTTAATTTTTTTGTATATATTTTAATATATTTAAGTAAAAAGCCTCCTAATTAACTCATTTACTTTTCATAATTTATTTAAAATAAATTGGTGCATAAGTTATACGTGCGTGATGCTCGTTTTTGTATGAGCAACGTAATTGAATTAGTAACACGCTCGTGCTTTTTTTAGACGACAAACCAAAAAAGTGCTTTTTAATTAAAAAACGCTTTGTTATGGGTGTAAAAATGTTGAATATCAATTTGGCCGGTAAAAAATAAAATTTAAAGGTTTCAAAGGGCGTAAACATGTATTTTTTTAACCGTTTACAAACAAATTATATAGGAAAAAGAATTTGTAGACCTTTATTTTAAAATAATATTTGATTTGTTTTTTTCATTTGGTTTTTATTGTTGATAATATGGATGAAAATTAAACAGTGATATAGAAAAACTCAATAGTTGCATTTTTTTAAGTGATAATTTAAAATTTCAAATATTTAATTCATTGAGTCATCATATACCTTTGAAACAGTGTTCGCTAAGTATAAAAATAAAGGAAATAAAGTTTTAATTTTTTTATCTGTTTTATTGATTATGTTTTTTTTGGTAGTGATTCAATCATTTAAGTAAAGCAAACCACTGGGATTACATATACATCTACTAATTCGATTGATATCAAATCACTGCTTGGTAATGACTGAATTGGAATTTTTTTAAGCTAAACCATTTATCTCATATCGGTATAGAGATTTTTTGGGCTTTTCGAGAATTTACAAGACATTTACTATTAACTCGCATTTTATGGAATTTATGTCTGATGTTGATGAGATGGTTTCATTTTTTAGTAACAACACTGATCTATTTAACCGATATATACCGTGGAAACATCAATGCTTACTAAAGCTCTCGTACCCGTTTAACCGATAAAAGCATAATAAAAAGAGCATAAATTAAGAACGAATCCATGAGACTTTTGGCGCACTCAATTTACATAAAGTCATCATTGCAATATTTTAAATGACTTTTTTATTTAAAATGTTCTCCTACTTAAAATGATATTAAAGAATCATGTTTTAAGTGTATTGTATTTTTTTATTTATTTAATCTGTTGCAATCAACTTACAAGAATTAAAATATAATAATTTTCAGGATTGATGAGATATTTTTTAATAAATAAAGAATTAATAAAACTGTAAATAGAAGAAGAGAAAGAAAGATCGTTTTCTTTTGTACACCAAAGAATATTTTTTTTTAAAATTTTGCAACTGATATACAAGACTAATCAGAACATTAAAATTTAAACATCTAAAGAAAAAGATAAAAAAACCTAACGGTAGTATGTGACGGTGACATTTTATTGTTTAAATATAAAAATAAATTTAAAATAATTTTCTGTTTGTTGGATTTTTAGAAAATTTTTAATAAAGATTATATAACAGCGAATAGAATGATCTTTTGACTATTTTATATCAATCGAAGTATCACAGCCATTTAAATTATGCTTCTGACCAGGAGAGTAAAACTACTTGAGTAAATTTAGAGAAGAGAATAAAAAACGATGTGATTTGTAAGTTCTACAACATTTTTTCTAGTTTTTTGCGAAGTATTAAAATTTAAACAATTAATTAAATATTTTAGGATCATATAAAAAATCAATTAGTCCAATAAAAAAAAGAGAAAACAAAACCTGATTTAATTTTACAAGCCGGATCGTGGCATCTTGACAGTGAAATTTTATTATTTTAGTAAAAGGTAATTTGAAATAATTTTCTGTTGTCGGATTTTGTGTATAAATAATTTTAATAGGAAGTTTGTAATTATGTACAAAATGATTTTGACCAATTTGTATCAATTAAAGTGTCATAGCCATTTAAATTATGCCTTTGACTAGAAAAGTAAAACTATGAATATAGCCTCAGTAAATTTAAAGAAGAGAAAAAAAACGATCTGATCTGTAAATTCAACAACAATTTTTCTAGATTTTTGCAATGAATATACAAAAAATTTAAACAATTAATCAGATATTTTAAAAATAAATAAAAAATTAATAAGGCTAAGAAAAAATAGAGAAAAAAATCAATCTAATTTGTGAACCGAATCGCGACATCTTGACGGGTAATTA
This sequence comes from Anthonomus grandis grandis, assembly GCF_022605725.1. NCBI lineage: Eukaryota > Metazoa > Arthropoda > Insecta > Coleoptera > Curculionidae > Anthonomus > Anthonomus grandis. Next base: position 23,140,413 of record NC_065556.1, on the reverse strand, counting down.
TGAATATAATTAACTTTTGACTATTTTATTATATTAAGTGAAGTATCATAGCCATTTAAATTATGCCTTTGACTAGAAAAGTAAAACTATGGATATAGCTTCAGTAAGTTTTGAGAAGAGAAAAAAAACGATCTGATTTGTAAATTCAACAATTTTTCTAGATGTTTGCAATGAATATACAAAAAATTTAAAGAATTAATCAGATATTTTAAAAATAAATAAAAAATTAATAAGACTAAGAAAAAAAGAGGAACTAAATCGATCTAATTTGTAAACCGAATCATGACATCTTGACGGTGAAACTTTATTATTTTAGTATCAAGTAATTTCAAATAATTTTCTGTTTAACGGATTTTCTATGAACATTTTTAATCAGCAGTTTGTAATTATGAATATAATTAACTTTTGACCATTTTATATTAATTAAAGTATCATAGCCATTTAAATTATGCCTTTGACTAGAAAAGTAAAACTATGAGTATAGCTTCTATAAATTTACTTAAGAGAATAAAAAGCGATCTGGTTTGTAAATTCAAATTTTTCTCTAGATTTTTGCAATGAATACACAAGAACATTAAAATTTAAACTTTTTAAGATTTTGTATAAACATTTTTAATCAGCAGTTTTAGATTATGAATGTAATTAACTTTTGACTTTTTTATATCAATTGAAGTATGTTAGCCATTTAAATTATGCATTTGATTAGAAAAGTAAAACTATGAATATTGCTTCATAGTCTAATCAAATGGTAATCAAAAAGGTCTAATAGGGGAAAGTTTTGGTGTAGTTTTGATATTTGGTTTCACTACGTTTTACAGGCAGATATGCATGAATTTCATGTTTGCCAACACGATTTTTCACCGGAAACTTGTTTTTTGTGCAAAAAAGAAGATTTTAATTTTTTTAAAAGAATTCAAAAAATGATTATAAAATATAAACTTTATGTTATAAGTTTTGCTGTTCGATCGACGGTTCAGACCGGCTGGTATGAAACTCACAATCGCAATCTGGCAACACTGCCCTGCCAACTCCTTTTTTAGGGTCCATAGGTTACATAATGGACGGCAGTGGCCTGAACGATTTATTCAATACCATTTACGCATTAAATTCCATAGAAAAAATTATGACTGGTCATGCTTACTACAGAGCTGTAAGAACTCACTTTTTAGTCCAGGTTGAATGAACATTGTAAAGCAGATAATAACATTTTCTTCAGAAATCGAAACAAAACTAAATGATATTTTACACAACTTTGACAAATCAGTGATTCTTGCATCTGATCCTGATGAATGTCGCGAATTCAAGGAAAAGGTATACCATCAACTGCAACAACTGAAATAACGTGGCCCGACTGCTCAGCTCTGGGTACAGTATATACAGCTAGTTACTCTTGTGAAATTATTCATCTCGTCTGAATGAATGACCAACTGGGATCAACACCTTGAAATTGTTTGGAATATGCTACCATATTTTCATGCGTCAGGGCACTTTGCGTATGCTAAATGCGCTCATCTGTATTTACAAGATATTCTAAATCTAAAACAAACAATGTCTGCCGCAGAATATAAAAAATTTACTACTGCCGGTTTTTTCACAGTTCGACGATTTGACAAATTCTGGTGTGGAACCTGGACGGACATGACCATCGAGCAGTTTCTCATGAAGAATATGAAACTTCATGGAGGTCTCACACACGGTCGTGGGGTAGGAGAAGGTGTATTGGCAAGGTGAGCATTGGGGATGACCTCCGTGCAACACGTTTGTGAACAGATCGAAAATTACAGTGGGGTTACCTTTTAATCATCAGAACAGCACGTAGCACTGAAAGACTCAAGAGTTACAAGGGACAAGAAGGATCAGGCCGAGATTTATGAATGGCTCCTGCAACATTTTCCTTTCCCTAAAAACCTCGATTTATATTCAATCAGCACTGGTGTTATGGCTGACGATCGGATAACTTGCCATAAAGCTTGGAATGTGGGCAGTAAAGGTATTGATAAAATTGTTTGTGGTGACTTCGGAACTATCAAATATAAAAGAAGCGATCGAGTGCAACCTCTGGCAATAATGACTAGTGCGATACGGATACAAAACGAAGTAATACCTATCAATCCAACAACTCTGTTCCAAAGAATGACCATTGCCAAACATTCAGAGAAGCAGCTCGAGGAATTTTTGAGTTATGACCTAGGTCCCTTTTCTTTAACACTGTTTGACAATGGTTTACGAAAAGGAACCAAATCCATTCTTTATAGAGCACTCAAACCCCTAAAAAACAACTAGTTAAGTATCAAAGTTCAATACGTCATAGATGGCGGGTTTCTCTTACATACGGTACCATGGACCACGAATAAAACATTTTTTTCTATTTGTGAAAAGTATGTAGAATATATCAAATCAAAATATCAATCAAAAGCAGTAATTGTTTTTGATGGGTACCCCGAAGGCCTCGGCGGTGGGTACAAAAAGTGGAGATCGTATGAACAGATCAAGCAAACTGGCTTCAGCTGACATGCTGTTTGATGATACAATGGTACCAACGATGGCAAAAGAGAGATTTCTTGCTAACATAAGAAACAAAAGTCGGTTCATATCAATGCTCATTGCGAGATTTACTTCGGTAGGAATTTTTTGCAAACAGGCGAAAGAAGATGCTGATACCCTAATAGTAAATACAGCATTGCAACTTTCTCCAACCAATGAGAAGGTGATTATAGTGGGTGAGGATATAGACCTCTTGGAAATTTTAATTGGTCTCTACGAACAATTAAATGTTTTCTTTCTGAAACCTGGGAAGAACACAAAGTGTCTACGGCTATATTCTCTCCCACTGATGCTATAAGTGACACATTAATCGCAGATAATATTCTGTTCTTGCACGCAATGAGTGGTTGTGATACAACATCGGCATTGTACAATCAAGGAAAACTGAAATTCCTTCATACCCTGAGAAAAAACCCGTAACTTGCTGACCGTATCAAAGTATTTAAAGACTCCAATGCTACTTAGGATATGGTTGCTGATGCTGGTGAATGCTTTTTGGTTTCACTAAACGGATACAGTATACTTGATACAATACAACTTGATAATCGTGTAAAGCAGCCCAAAAATCATATATAAAGAAAATTTCAAAACTACATCAAAACTTTCCCCTATTTTATACCATTTGATTAGACTATCAGTAAATTAAGAGGCAAAAAAAAAAACAATCTGATTTTTAAATTCAACAACAATTTATCTAGATTTTTGCAATGATTTTGTTACACAAGAACATTAAAATTTAAACAATTAAGTAGATATTTTAAAAATAAGTAAAAAATTAATAAGACTAAAAAAAAGAAGAAAAAAACCGATCTAATTTGTAAACCGAATCGTGGCATCTTGACGGTGAAATTTTATTATTTTAATATAAAGCAATTTGAAATGAGCTCGGCTCTTCTTCCCCGGGCCCCGTTTTATAAATAATTCAACACCCCCGTAACAAATAACGCAGTGTTCGCTCCGTAGACAGATTTCAAAATGATAAATTAAGTTTAAATCGTTGGAAATAAACGGAACATAAAAGTAGCTAAAGCGTTGAATCAACGTATAATTATATTAATAAATACAGCGAGGAGATCCTTATTTCAGTTTTCCAGAGCTAAAATTAAAAAAAAACGTATTCGAATTAAGAAGATCTAAGAACTCGTTTTTTTTTTATTTTATTTAATTTTAAAGCACTCTAGAGCATGGTACGTAAGTGAAATTAATGGAGACTCCTTGCAAATAAATTTCCTCGTCCCGAAATACATAATTCATGAAAATAAAGATAACTAGAAATTTGTATAACATTGGATAGTAACCTTAATATATGGACAATAAATTTTGGCCGCGTCACCTTCTATTCACCTTTCCTACTTCGCATATCCTTATAAGATTCATGCTTAGGTGAACACGTATTCTTGCGAAGCCACTGTGAAGAATTGTCTTTTCCGTCTCTCTTTATTTTCCGTTTCTTTTTTATTTGTCGTGGGGAAGCATTACCGCCGAATAGAAAAACCAAAAACGCATTTATTCTCTGTTAAATTTATATACACAATAAGCGTTTTAAATATAAATATGATGATGGCCTTTGTTCATTTTTTATTTAAATGAAACGCTACGTATTTTATTATTTAAATGGTTTTATATTTAAATAGAGTCAGTAACAGACGATATAGCCGGTTATTTTAGTTAAGTATTTTATAGAAAAAAAATTTCAATACAATTTTATTTATTAGTGCTGATTTTTTTATTGTTACTTAAATTCTGATATGAGCTGAAGCTGTTAATTATTAATCTTACATATCATCAGACTTATTTTTATTTACACAAGATTTGGCTTAGGCATTTAATACTGTACCTTTGGAAGTTCGATTGAAAATAAATATTTTTCTATGAATTAAGAAACATTCCATAGTCCTAAGTGAGGATTTGTATTGAAAAATAACTAGGGGTACATTGAAGTATATAAGACCTAATCTTTTAAAGAGTTTTAGTTAGTAAAACACTATTTTACCATGAGCGTCACACGAAAGGTTCCAGCCATACAACTAAATTACAAATACTTCAAGAAACAACAACCAGAAACATTGCATGAGTAAAATTTAATCAACAAAGCAAATAATTAATAATTAGGCTGATAATACAGCTTTACTTACTGATAATGATGATGCCTCTTAGGAGTAATGGAATAATTAACACAATAGAATAAACAGAAAAAATAGTATATTACTTTCGGGTAAAAACTTCCAGAACAGCAAAACTTTTATTATTTTTCTCAAGTTTCTTGAAAAATTAATCCACATATTAAGTTCGCCTCTACATAAAGCCTCCACGGTTCCAGTTCCTTTTTCAACCACTTGAGGAAACATCTTTTGAAATTCTCAGGCCGCAACATCATCCTTTCGATTCAAAAGCCTCCCGTAGGATGAAAACGCCGCTCCTCCGACGACTCTGACGCGATCAAAGGAACGAAACTGTGGCCGCTTATTCGTTCGTATCGAAGCTCATAGACGTTAAAGGCAAAGCTCTACTTTTCAAAGGCGCACTAAACTTGTCTTTAAGACATCGGCGGTGTAATATTTTACAGCCCATACTTAGGGAAATGCGTTATTCCCTCTTTGGCTTCTTCTTTGATTCTCTATTCAGTGTGTGCTGAATATTTCCTGGTGAATAAGTAAAGCTGTACTACCAAGGGATTTAAAATCTATTTCGTTTTCTGTTTGTTGGATATTATATGAATATTTTTAATAAGCAGTTTATAGTACCGAGTTAAATGATCTTTTGGGTAGTTTATATCAATTGAAGTATCATAGCCATTTAAGTTATGCCTTTGACTAGGAAAGTAATACTAGGAATATAGTAAGTTCAGTATATATTTATAGGGTTATTTTTTGTAAATTAATAGGTTTTTGAGAGTGAGTTTTATTCAGAGTAGGTTGGAAAAAGATACCCTTGAGCGGTAAACTGGAATTAAAAATTGAATAACTTGAAAAAATTAAGTTTTAATTAGGAAGAATTTATTAAAGTCAGAGCTATATTTGGCTGACAACTTGACTTGGAGCTGGATAACTTAAAAACTATTGGCTCAATCAAACCAGAGTAATTTATTAAATATTAATTCAGTATTTTTCATGATATAATACTTTGAATCAGTAAACATGTTGTCTAGAAGAACTTCCCTTGGGCTGGCAATTGGACTTGAAGCTATGTAGCCGACAAACTTTTATCTCCATTGCTTTGCACCTTCAATAACATTTATAGAGCACATTTTTCTTAATCCAACTACTTTTATCAGTTTTTAAGGTTTGGGTATCTCAATCAGAGTGCTAGCAAAGAACTTTCTTTGAATTGTCAACGGAACTCTTAAATAATGTTTTGGTTAAACTTAATGATATGCTGAAACTACCAACCAAACAACGTAATAGCCCCATTTACACCCAATTTATTCGGTAAAATAAGGGCGGATGCGTAAAACAACGAAAGGATAACTTAAATTCGGCCTTCCATCTTCACCACTTTAACCGGAAACAACTATATGTTACCAGCCCGGTTAAAGAATTGCCCAGACCGCTGAAAGTGCTACCGATTTATTTTGGTTACATACATTCAGTATGTAAATGTCCGAGCGGGCTATTAGACTGTACATCATGAAGAAGGGCGGCGGCGGTTTATGGGGCATCCGCAGTCATATCGTACTTCATACTTTAAAATATGACCCATGATAAGAAATTCACTGGCGAATATTTTATGTTGGTGTTGGGAGAGCTACAAATGGCTTTATTTGTTGCAATTGAAAATTGAGTTGTGTAACTGGTCTTTTATTGATTTACAAAAAAAGTGAATTTCTTTAGTTTGAAGAGATAACCATTCAAAGCAGTCAGAAATTTTAAAATGTTGCTTTGCTTCTTTAACTCTTAACATATATAGAGGCCAATCTGGAAAGCTGCATTCAAGTGCCTTAATTACTATTGTCGACTGCCGCATCGCTTTGCAAATCCTTTGTATGTTCGTTTTTTGAGATAAATTTATTGTTGCACTATATCGCCCCAAAGGAAGAAAAGAAGAACAGTAAGTAAGTAAGAAGACATTTTTCTTCCTAGTTATGATTCAAAAAGCACTGCTGAGATGTTTCCTTTATTGCTTTTACACCAAACATACCTAAGAAGTTACTATGAAAATAATACCGTTCAGTTCTCCGTCCGACCTGTACAATTTAATTACCAAAAAAAAGCGATCTTAAAGCAATCAAATGATGACATGTTCTTGAAGCTATAGCTAATGATAGAGCATCAATAGTGGATGAAAAAAAAATATTTCGTTTTATACTCTGCTTGTACAGGTTCAGCTATTCCAGAAAAATAGTATTTTTATTGGTTCGTTTAACCACTAGTTTATCCTTTAAAGAAATCTGCAGTCGCAGAAGAAGCTTTGATAGTACCAAATTTGTTAAATACTCGGTCTGGATTACCAGATCCTGACCATGCTTTTGCTGTCTCTTTAGAACCACCCTCACAATTGATAATTTTAGTTGATGACTGTATTTTATCATATCCTACTTAATTTATTGATTTTTCTTGACTTATCCCTATAGTTTTCCATAGCTATCACTTGTATATTTGCATATGCTATACCTGTGAGTGATTATCAATGTTATGTAACATTTTCTGAAAGATTATGAATTTTTTTATGTTGGCATGAAAGGTGACTCTTGAGTTGGAAAGAGCCTTGACTAAAGATAATAAATTTCACTGCTATCAATATTGCTCTTTGATTCTTTGATTTGTATGATTCTGTGAGAGATGCTGAACCTTAGGAGGCTACAGAGATAATGTTAAATAACGATAGCATCAGAAAAGAGATTGGTTAGCTTATACTTGATCACTGTCAAATTTAGATCATCAGTAATCGCACAAAAAGACATTTTTAAAATAAAACTTCTTTATGCACGCTTGAGTTGAGAATCTGTGTCTCATCTTCATATGGTCCTTAATAATTACAAAAAAAAAAACATTTTCTTGATGATAATGTAAGAAAATTAACCCTTGAATTCTACGGGGTGTCCTTTAAAAAAAAAAAATTAAAATTCCGTATATATGTTTCCAGAGATATTCAAAAAAAAAATCGTTTTTATAAAAAAACTATATCAAATACAGAGTATGTTATAGCTCCAGTTTATATAAAATGAATTTATGTGGAAATCCCATTGATATATCTTTCTCTCTTGCCCTCATGGAGTTCTTATGGAAAGTACTAGAAGGAGTAATCGGACATGCAAGTGCGATGCCTCATTTTAAAGGCAATTAAAAATACTTTTTAAAAATGAGAAAATCGAAACGTCGGATTAATTTTTTTTTGCGTCCTGTTGTAGGACATAAAAAGTGGCAATAAAAAACTTTTTTTAGTTTTCCGATATCTCTTTAAATAAAGTCAGTAGAAGGTAAAAACGATTTTGATAAATTATTTCATTTTTTTTTGGATATCTCCGAAAGTATCCGGAATTTTAAATATATTTAATCGTCATTTTATTAAGCTCCAAATTGCGCAACTTTGCCTTCATTTAACCGATCCCGTAACTCTTACGGTTTCCGAGATCCCAATGGTCACCCTCGAATTTGAGACACCCTGTACTTCGTCTTGACGCCTTGAAAAACTTATTTAGCTTATCCAAAAAATTGAGTCTATGATTGAATTCCTATAAATACCCCATATTCACATAAAAATGCTTTTTTCCCTTTAAAGCATACTCGTCAAATAAATCTTATAAAAAAACGTCTATTGCAATCTGTGGCAAAACCTTATATTATATTACATTGTTCTAATTTCGTGCAGACTCTCCCTTGGTGGTGTTCGTCAAAACTCATTCCGTTACTCGTGTAGGGTATTAAAATTGACACATTTAAATTTTGTGTCTATCCCAGCTGCTGATGTTCCTAAAATTTAATGTACCCGGCCACATTTTCTAGCAAAACGTCATCGTGCCGTATTCTTAATGGCGTATTTCATGAAAATGGTAACCGTCTTCTAGTTAGGGATTTTATTACCTATGAGTTTTATGGATGATCTTTAGTACAGTCGTGCGGTTTACATATTAAATTTTCTTTGTGTTTCCAAAAGAAGTCGAGAAAAATCTCATTTAATATTTTACGGCAAATTAAGTGGGGAAATAATTGATAATTCACCCGAAACTCAAGCCCCTATTTGCGCCAGAAAAACTTCCTTTAAAGAAATTTAATTTAACTAGAAGTTAATCAGTTCTTTCCTCGAGAGTGCAATAATTTAAATCGCGTACGCCGCATCATAGCCCACTTTGCCTGCAGTAAAATCGATTGTAGAAAACTTATAATTGCGTTTTAAGTCTTTCAAGGGTTTGAATTTTGTTAGAAATTCGCTTTCGTCTGCTGCCTGTGCCTGGGCCGGTTTTCTATCGTCGGGTTTTATCCCCGCATGAAAATACTCCCCGGAAAACTGGAGAGTAGAAAACTCTTTCGTTATTAGATACTCGTATTTTGTCGAGAGAGAACTTTTTCGAGCGTGTTATTCGCTGATTTGGAAGAGGAGGTTGTTGCGTGCAACAACGTATTTTATATGTCTTGTGTTTATTTATCGGAAAAGAGAAATCTAAATTGGTAAAATTAAGTTTTATATTCACTTGATATATTTAAGCCACTAAGAGAAGGAGAATCTTCATTAGTTCATTTCGGTTTAGAAACCATCAGATATTTATCTAAGCAGTAATTACAGCTTTATTCTGACCAGTGGAAATTTGTTTTTTCATCACGAGCTTTTCTCTTTTAGTTTAAGTCAAATTGATAGGATAAAAGACAAAGATGTATTAGCATATTCGTCTCAAAAATGATCTTGGTATTTTTAAATACGATGGAATAAATGGAAATTTATTTATATTTTCCTTAAAATTTCAACCTTAATTTTAATTTAAAAAAAACATTGATCTTAACAATAATTTTCTAAATGACTTATCCACTACTGGTTTTTGTAAACCAGTAATAATATAAATTTTCATTTTAATGTAATAAAGCTGGAAATAGATAACATATTATTTTAACAGTGGTTTTTTACATTTATGGATATGCAATTAATACCAAAGTAATTTATTTTATCATCTAATTTAAAACTTAACTAGGTTAGAAGACTTATACTTGTAATTATATTAAATTCCTTAAACTTCAATAAAATAATTACAAAAAATCACTGCAAGATAAAATATAAATCTCTGCAGTGAGTTTTTTGTCTCATCACCAGAAAACTAAATTTTCTAAACATCCCTTTTCGACTTTTGAATTTTTTTCTTTTTCGGCGATCTCAACAGTGATTTTTTAATACTTATAGATTCCTGGTATATATGATAACGTCTTTATTTTGATGATTTAAAAGTATCACAATATAAGTAAAAAACTGACGTTTCCTTAATACTTTTTTAGACTCAAATAAAATAAAATGCAGTGATTCTGGTTAGAATACTGATCAATGCGATACTTGTGTTTATCTTAAGCTTAAATAAATTAGTTACAAAAAGTTTCATAATCAGGGATTTTTTTTTCCAAACTTTCCTCGTTTTACTGTGTTTTTTTCTTTCTGGGCGATATAAGGCAATAATAAATATTTTATCCTAGCAGTGATTTATGATAAATAGGGATAAAAAATTCAAAAAATATAATATCCAAAAATTGTAATTTTGAGTAATAGACGGCGTTACTTATTCTAAGGAAGGCTCTTTAAAATGCAACGTTTAAATTATCTCAATAAGTATATTATCCCTTGTAAAATTGCAGTCAAAATAAAATTAACAAATAGGCATTAACCCTGAACTACTACCGACACATTTTTATTACATATATGATACTGATAGGTCCTTAGAACCCATAATAATAAAATTGCCATAAAATCAATAAAAAAAACTTTTATTCAAAAATTTAAAATTACTTGGGTATATTACAGTACATAAACCGAAAAAAAAACTAAAATTATTTTTCAAAACACTTCTTGCAGCATTGATTGCAAATGAGCAACTTACATATGTCACACTGAATAGCAGTTTTTCTATCCTTGTTGGTGGGGCATATGGCACACATTTTTCTTTTACTTTTTTCAGGAGGTACTTGAGGCTGCTCAGAAACTGGATTCGCTACCCCCAAAAATGAGGATTCGTACATTTGAGTGCACCTTCTTGTTGGCCATTTTGAGTCGCAAATGTTCATCTATTAATTGTTCCCAAGAGTTTTGATAAACGAGTATCGTTTTATTTCTTTACCTTTTGATGCAAATTGGTACAATACTCGAGAATTTACACCTGCAATGTTAAATATAGCAAAAAATTGCCAGTTGGTTAGTTCTTCTGGATACTGAATACAACGCACATTTCGCATCTAATGCGTCAACTCCAGATTTTGTTTCATTATAAAAATGAATTATCTTCGGCTTTTTGGTTGCTTCGTTGACAGAATTGTCATGATGCATGCTAGAAAGTAATATAACGCTTTTACTTTTTTTTGGCACATAGCTCACTATAGTGGTTGAAGAAGTAAATCCAAACGTTGATGAATGAATTGCACGTTTTCGGTTCGGTAAAACTTCAGGTGGAACAGATTTTTTATTTTTTCGTAAAGTTTCCACGTACGTCAAGTTGTTTTTCTTGAGTTCGTCGACGAGTTTCACTGAACTGTACCAGTTGTCCCCGGTGATGTTCCTATTGGTGCCTTTAACACACTCCACAAGCCTAAGAACCACTCTTGTTGGATTTGATAATGTAGGCTTTTTTGCACCATCAACTTTTATTTCGGAACCGGCATAAACCTCTGCATCTACGAGATAATGCGTTTTAGCGTCAGCCAAAACCTGCACTTTAATTCCATATTTGGCAGTTTGTTTGGAATATACATCCGAAATCCACACCTTCCTCGAAACGGTACAAGCATTTTGTCTACAGGTATGTAAATTCCCGGTAAATAACATGATCTGGCTACAAACTCATCAAATAATTCCGACACAGCGGCCAACTTGTCCGTTTTTACTCTTTCTTTTCGGGTTTCTACATTGTCAAATCTGAGACAGCTCAATAAATACGAAAATCTGGTCAGACTCATAGTAGCACGAAAAATAGGTCTTCCTGTCCAATCTGTTGCCCACATAGAACGGACGTCTTCACGATTAGGTTTAAAGATGGACTGAAGATACAACAACCCAAAAAACGCCTTGATTTCACATATGTTGGTATTTTCAGTAAACGAAGGCCAAAATTTAGTTTGTGACTGAGCAATCCTTTTAGACTTTTTATAGTTTTCTCTGGTGAAGGTTATCTTCAAATTGGAAAAATCAGCTAACTTTTGTATCATCTCATTAGAAATTAGTTAACTCCAAGCATCTACAGGCTCACGTGGAGGATTATTACGAGCAGGGCCAATAAGGCCAGGCAAGATAGTAACCAAATTATGAGCAGGGGACCTACCTCTAATATCTGCTGTTTTTGACCATTTGGTATTGTCTTTCCCATACCAACTGCTCCTGATGGGCGACTCTTCTTCTTCCGAATCGGAGTTTTCTTGCTCTGTTTCGGAATTGTGGTCGCTCAGTATTTCATTGTCCTCTTCATTCTCGTCACTCTCTTTTGCCAATCTTTCTAGTTCCTCTAACACAGCTTGGAAGGACTTCTTGACCTCTAACAGGCTCTGTTTGGAACACCAACGGATATACTTTTCTTGCTCGAGCCCATTTGGTTTGAGTCTTCCATACTTTCCCAAAAGTCTTCAGACTCTAAAATATTTCTTAACGCATCTTCTGACAATGCCCTAGAACTGGACGTTATTGCGTTGCTTTTACTGAAAGAAAGTAAAAAAACACATTTTATATCTATTAACTTATACCTTATGGCCACTAGTACCTATTCTTGTGAAATAGATAAATACCTTGCAAAAAATAACAACGTAATAGATACTTTGAAACCAATAAGCAGTTATTAACTTGTCGCGTATTTACTACTGATGGGTCCAGATTTACAGAATATTATACAGTATTCTGTAAATCTGTGACTGAACTATGAATCTATGCCGGCGAAATCACGCATATGGTATTGCGGAGGAGTACCGAGACAGCGAGTATCCAATGTTGCCAAACTAAAAAAATATACCCTATTTAAAAATAGGATGGGTCCTCAGGACCCATCAGTAGTAACTACGGGTTAAATTAAAAAAAAAAAAAAATTAAATAAAATTTTATTTACGTTTGGTTCTAAGAGATTTTTGTCCTCTTTCAATTTCTGCTTGATGTGATATGAGCACATCGTTCCTAGAATCCTTTTTTTATTTTTTCAAATTCAAAGACTACTAACTCTGCTTGTAAAAGTTTTTGGGGAAAACCCTGGGATAGGTGTCCAATAAATTTATTAAAAGAAGCTATGCTCCAATTTTCACATATATGAGTCCCTTAGAATCCAATTAATTTAAAATATATTTTTTTCTACTTACAAGACTAAAATCTCCACTTTTCAAAGTTTTTGAGAAAAACCCGGAAATAGATATCTAACGAATTTATTAAAAGAAGCTATGCTCTAATTTTCACATCTCTAACACTCTTGGTTTGAAAGATATAAGCACTTCGTCCCTTGGAATCCAAATTTCATTAAAGTTTTATTTTCTACTTCCAAGACTAAAATCTCTACCTTTCAATGTTTTTGAGGAAAACCCTGAAACAGGTGTTTAATGAATTTATTAAGAGAAGCTGTGTTTTAATTTTCACATCTTTAACACTCTTAGTTTTAAAGATAAAAGCACTTCGTCCCTTGGAATCCAAATTTTTGTAAAGATTTTTTTACTTCCAGGCAAAAATTCCACTTTTCAAAATTTTTGAGAAAAACTCTGAAATAGGTATCCAATGAATTTAGTAGAAGAAGCTGTGTTTTAATTTTTACAATTCTAATACTTATAGTTTCAAGGAAATGAGTATTCGTCCCTTAGAATCCTTTTTCGAATTTTTTTTTTTAATTTCAAGACTATAATCTCTACTTTTCAATGTTTTTGAGCAAAATCCTGAAATAAGTAACTAATGAATTTATTAGAAGAACCTGTGCTCCAATTTTTACATCTTTAGCTTTCTTAGTTTCAAAGATTTAGGCATTTTGTCCTTAGAATCCCAATTTTTTAAAAACATGAAACGTATAATTTTTCAGTATGATGCTAATGGCTCAGTAAATAAAACAAAACCCAATTATAGAGATGATCATTTATTATAAAAGTTTAAATAAATTACAGAAAAAGGAAAAAGATTAAAGCAAATAAAGTTAAAGGAACCGATTTAAAACATAAAATAAAAGAGGAAAAAGAAAAAAATCTAAAATCCTATTGCAGCATTATAGTAATAATAAAATGACAAGATTTTTACCCTTGAGTTAGTTTCAAAAAAATTATACCTACAGATTTATAAGATCACATATTCTTTGAACAAGGACTAAACTAATTGTCTATAATCCCATGAACTTCATTATCTTTCATAACAAGAATACCTAGATGTCATTATCAAAATATCTGACTATACTGCTGTTACTTACAGCTATGACAGCAGGACTATACTGCTTAAAGTTCTGTAGAAAATAAGGGATGAATTTTAGGTGGTCAATATCACTTTGATAAAGTCCAGTGCAACGATATACTAGAATGGTCACATGTCAAAACACCAGCATTTTACTTCTCAAACAATGTAAATAGAAGGTGGATGACATTGTTTGGCAGGTGGAATACTGGTGTTTTGACGGGTGACCATTCTAATATAACGTTGCACTGGACTTTACCACCATCTGTTCTTCAGTGTCATTACTCTTCATCTGTTCCGAATTGAATTTACTAGTTTTGGTAATTGGGGCATTTATTACTACTCTTAATGGAGTTGTTTACTTCGAATGTAAAGTGCTAAAAACTTAAATGCTGGCACATCAATCCTTTGTCGCTTGGTTAAAAATCTGGAAAGACATGGATCTTTATTGCAGACAAATTACGCTTCTCACATCTAATGAGGATACTCATTACTCCATCTTAAAATCCAATAGACTTGGAAATATATGTCAGTAAGAGGGAGCCAAGTCTGGCAAACAAGCAGGATAGATCAATGACTAATGCTTCAAATGTTTTCTCTAGCATCACTCCTCTTCGGTTCTGAACTATTTTTTCTAACAGTTATTTACTGTCAATGTAAAGCTCATATGTAAAAAAAGGTGTTTCATTAAATAATTATTTGAAACTTATTTAAAACCTTTAGTTCGTCCATCACAGAGTCCTGTATTCAATGTTGGTCAATTTCTCTTCAACAAAGATTTATTTCTTTACTCTTCAGGGATATTCTACTATCTTTCAATTAATTGAAAAAAAAACTAAATTCATGGCATTACTTGGAAATGCTGGTACATCTATCCTTTATCAAGAAATTTTGTTTTAAAAATCTAGAAAAAACTAAGATTTTCTTGAGAAATAATTTCGGCTCTTGCAATATTTCAGTTCTATGTCCTTAGGCTCAGTAGGTTTAAAATTAGATATTGGTCAAAGGGAGTCAAATCTGACAAACAAGAAAGATAGTCAGCATCACTCCTTCTGTTCTATATTGCTTCTACTGGTGAAAACATCTTGTCGAACTTGCATTGTCTTATTTATTTAATGTAACACGACGTTTCGGTTGGTAAGTATCTCCAACCGTTATCAAGTGTAAACTGACTGACAACAGTTTACACTTGATAACGGTTGGAGATACTTACCAACCGAAACGTCGTGTTACATTAAATAAATAAGACAATGCAAGTTCGACAAGATGTTTTCACTGTACCATTGTCTACCACCTTCAAAAACAGCTTCTACTGGTCTTGGTGATTGGGATGTTTATCACTTATCATAATAGAGTCAAGCAGTTGCTTACTTCCAATGTGCTTAGGTGTGAAGAAAAAGTGTTAAACTATTTGAAGATTACTGAAAACCTTGAATTCTTTCAATATGAGTTCAGTTTTTAACTCAATTTTTCTTCAACAATGGTGGACGTCTACTTCTTTACTCTTAAGATATATTCTGCTACCTTTAAACTTACTAGTCAAATTTGCCTTTGGTCAAAAATCTTTAATACCTTGGATCTTATTTGAATGCAAATTACGCTCTTCACAGCTAATGCGGATACTCATTACCTAAATTTAGCAGACTTGGAAATAGATGTTAGACAAACAAAGACAAATCTGGAGAACAAGCAATATAGTTCAACCATTTACATTATCAGAACTATTGTTACCAGATGCAATATCTTTATTAAAAAACATGATTTCTCATAAATTGGTGATCAGAGTTTCATACTGTCCCATTAGATTTAAAATTATTTTATCACATCATCGCTAATAAAATGCGACAACTCTAACCACCTACTTTCCATGCATAAAATAGGCTCTTTTAAAATTTATAGCCGTTGACAGCCTTCTTATAAACTCTATCATGAGTTTCTCGGTAAATAGCAGCCATAACTTTCTTGCAACTTGACAGAATTAAGTAGGTAAAAAGGAAAATATTACACCGTTTGAAGAGCTTATAGCAATTTATCAATTTACGCTTGCAAACTTTATCTCGAGGATGCTTTTTAACTTTTTTTTTTTTAAATAAAACCACGATGTAACTTAACATTTTTAGCCTATTATTACTAACGTGCCTACGAAGCATATAATTTGCCAAAATCCCTCATCTCCACATTTTCGAATGGATGACATAAATGGTTAAAACTTTGGTCTCTCCAGTATAGTTCGGCGCTGAGTCAGCAATGTTTCTCTTCTCTAGTTTCGGCTATTATGGTCGATTCAAGTTTCTCGAAAATCTCCTAATCCGGATTTATGTTCCGCTACCGCGATTGTCAAATCGAGAACAAGGGATTTCGCCTTCTTCATTTGAGTAGAGATTTATTATTTAACGTTATCTGTTTTAAGAATAATATTATATTAACTTTATGAACGGTATATTATTTATTTAACGTTGTCAACTTTAATTTACATAGAAAGAGAGATAATCCAGAATTAAAAGTAAAAGTTCACAAGCCAGGTTCTAGCAAAAAGACCTTCAACCGAAAAGAAACTATCCAGTTTATAGTTAGATCATTTTTTTCAATGAAGTCCAATTTATCTGGAAGTTATCTTTGTTCTATGTTATATTGCTCTTATGACTATCTATCTCTAGACGATTACCTCATTGCAATGTATCATTGACCAAATTGATTGAAAACTATTTTTGATCTCACTCTCTTGTATGCTCATGTTTTCACACTGCAAGAGTTTCCAATGTAGAAGAGAGAGTAAAAAATGCCTAATAAGCGCCTTTTTTAATTTTTTAAAATACTGACCTACCTTTTATGTATCATATTTATAAAGAAGCTTTTATTACCTTTACATTACGTACGACTCAATTATTATAATTAATGTTTTGTGCAAAAAGTAATTTTCGTAAGTATATTAACTTAATCAGTCAGCCATGTAAACAATGCGTGCTTTATATCAAAGCGAGCACCATAGCCATTTAAATTATGCCACTAAATAAGAATAAATGTTTAATTAAATTATTATTTTTCTTATAAAAATAATTTTATAATACAAAAACCATCTGAATGCTCAACTTACACATCCCTTCCCAATCTAAACCCCTTATACCATCCTGATATTGCTGTACAGATTAGATAGATAAAATGCTTCTTAGTTTCCTAAGGGTATATATGGCAAACAAACTTCAAAATAAAAATGTTTAATATTTTAATAGACGTTTTGCAATATGTACTAAAACTAGTTTAGAACCGTTTAGTATATCCCATAGTAGTTCCGCACATGTGATCCATATATTAATGTCAAGAGGGGGTTGTGAAGTCAGATGAATTTCTTTCAGCGGTGGTGTCTGTCTCGCTGCGGGAGTGCAGGACAACGGGCCCATCGTGTACACCCCCAGGTACGTTTTCAAAACTATCGGTCTCTATATCGATATTTAATAGAAAATACCTGATTTTCTTTTTTTTTTTGTTTAGTTTTTTTGAGAATAAATATTATAGGGCGATTGCTTTTGAAATTATTACCGATGGACTATTTTACGATATGTCCAAGGGAGGTGATCAAAATGAGTGAGTTAAAATAGTCATCTGGTATTATAATACTCAATGCTAGAGTTTTATAAAGTGATACCTAGCTTTTTAGTATCTAATTTTGCATAAAATTATAAATTTACCTAAAACTTGATTATTCATGATTGAGTTTTCAGTAAAGTGACTTATCTTTCAATGTTCACGACAAAGTAAATATTTTTTTATTATATAGTAGTGTTATGCAAGGAATGTCGAACTTATAAGAAATTAGAGCAAAACGTGTTAATTTTGATACTCAATATATCAAAAAAGATTAGTAACAGTGAAAAACACATCAATGCTTAATATACATTAGATCACAATATAATCCTAAAGTGGGTCTATTTTAAGTGGTACCTATAACAATTTTTTTACATGTGTGCATTGAAGTTTAATTACAGAGTAGAAATTTATAAGCTGAAAAGTGGTTGTCAATCAAACATTATCAAAAAACCACTTTTTTGTTTTTGTAAAAAAAAAATCTGGTTAATATAGAACAGTAAAATATCAAGTAATTAAAATTATTTACTACTAAAGAAAATAACATAAAAAAGGAAATGATACATTTAAAGTTTTAGTATAACGAATGTGTTATAGTTTCCTATATAAATAATTCTTTACGAAGTAATTTTTAAATAATTGAAAAATAGGATAAACCTTTAAGTAAAAAAACATTTTCTTAATAATACATTACTATTTTCCCTTGCAAATATATTTATGGGTGTACATTTCTAGAAGAAAACATTAAAATTAAATAAGACTTATATACTATAAGAACATATTGTGGAGCTAAGTAAACTGTTATGCACGTTTATTTTATGTAAACAAAATTATCAAAGTTTTCTCTCTGGGTCATAAAATTCATTAATTCGAAAAATAAATAATATTTGGGTAATTATTCCAATAAAATGTTAATTATTATGTTGATTTACACAGATTTGCCAATGTATAATATATCCAGGAAAATATATTTATTTGTATGGTTTTTAATTTTATAAACATAAATTCCTGTTACATATCGATAAAATGTGTTTATTTATTTAAATTTTAAGATGTTATACAACCCCCTTATTCCATAGTAGCAATGCCGTTTTAGATGTCCCACCTTTCCTTGAATAATTGTATAGTTTTAGTTTCACCCTTAGATTTAGATTGATTAGGATTTTTTTTATTTTAGGTGCTACAACTGTTGGGTTAATTATTAAAAAATTTATTATTATTATTTAAAAAACATCATTGATTTATCATAAAATGTTAAGTAAATAAGGAAAATTATTAATTTTTTATTTAAGGACCTTTAAAAATTTATTTTTATTTATATTATTGCATTAACATTTATAAATAAATGTATATATTTTCGTTTCTTTTAATCAAGGAAAAAACATAAAATAAAATTTTCTTTAAATATTTCGGCATATTTAAAAATTTAAACTTTACTTAATTAAAATTTATCGAGTTTAAAAAATCTGTGCGTTTATAAATTATATTTAAAACAGGAAAGATTATAAAAATTAAAATAAAAAAAATATTACACTATATAAATTTTCACACTTGTTTTTTAGTATTTAATAATACAAATATAGAATTTAATGAGATTCTTATTAATGTAAAGTAAAGTAAGTAAATAATTTATTTTTGATTAAAACGGAAATTTTAATTTTTTTTGATAAAAATGTTTAATGAAAGTTTATATAAATCATTTATATAAATAAACTTATTTTTAAGCAAAATCTATTTTTCTTTATTTTATATCCGACTTGTTTTATACAAAACACCTTTAAAAATTTATTTTTATTTATATTACTATACCAGCATTTTCAAAGTTTTTTTTTAAATAATTAAGGAGCACAAATTAAAGAAAATAAAATTTTCTTCAAATATTTTTGTAAAGGTATTATAATTCTCCTTTAAAAAAAATGTAATATTTGCGCTTTTTGAACTTTATTTAATTTAAATTTCTTGAATTGTCTTTTTATTTATAAATCTTATTTAAAAGAAGACAGATTTTAGAAGTAAAATTAATCATGTTAATTAATATTAAAAAATTCTTTTATAGAGAGAAAATATATTTTTTTAAATATATTTGATTAAACAGAAAGTTATTTTTAGAAACCGAAACATTTTTAAATAAAAAAAAGTAAACAATTATTGGAAACAGAAAACAAAATATTTTAATTGCAAAAAATGTAATTAAAAAATAAAAAGGTATAACATTAAAAATTTTTAAATTTAATTCATTTAAAGAAAATAACAATAAAGTTACACAAGATTAGTAAAACGATAATTTTATTTACTATTATTTATTATATTTCAATAGGAAAAAATTTATATTAAACAAAAAAATCCATACCAAAACTTAAAGATTCCTTTTAATTTTTTGAAATGACCGAAAAAAAATTTCAAAGAGAATTGATTAGGATTTAAAAATAAAATATATTTAAAAAATAAGCTTTTTTCCCTTACTTTCTCTTACTAATACTTTGTCCTATACCAATGAGTTATGATAGACTTAAACAGTACTAAAACTAAAAATATTTTAAACAATAAATTAGATATTACTTGCATTTTCTGTACTATACATATACCAAACTTAACCCAACAGTAGCATAAAAAACCCTCCTTTCCCAAAAAAAGCCATCCAAATTACACATATCAATTTGAAAAAAAAACGCCATTCTAAAGTCTTAGGTTCTTCTGTCTGATTTTAGGGGATTCGGATTTATCACGTTCACGGACCCTTCCAGTGTAGATAAAGTCTTAGCCCAAGGAACACACGAGCTGGATGGAAAAAAGGTAAGTCCCCTTTTTAAACAAATTTATATTCCTTTGGAGCGTTTTCCGGTCGGTTTATTACTAAAAAAAAATATTTTTCCATCAAAAAATAAGCCCTTTTCTTATCCCTATCGTGGGTAGTGCCTTTTAATATTCCATGTGGATCAAGTTGTACCGATGAGTTTTTTACTATAATACCTCTAAATAATTCAATTTACTCCGAGACATTATATAAGCTAAACCAACTAAAATACCAATTTCGATTTGTGCCACAACGAGATGAAACGTCAGTACAACTTTGGCAAATTTAATTAAATTTTATCGGCGATCAGCTGCTCTTAGCCAGACCGAATTGGAAATGGTATACATATTTTAAATCAATTTGTGAATGTTTCAAATATTGCCGGTTTAGAGAAGACGAAGTAAAAATACGAGTATTTTAATTTCCGTTTGTTATTTTTGGAGTTTTTACTGCTTTAAATTTAGATTGTTATATCTAAAACACCATAGTAATAAAAGCAAAAGAATAATACTTGTATTAGTACCTTAAAGCATATGATTGTTGATGAAAAATCTCTGTTTAATCTAGCAAAGGTCCTTTAAAATGATTACGACTTAAATATTTTTATCAACGTTTTATAGAAAAAAGCGTTTTGTTTTTTTAAAGCATCATTGCGTTTTTTTCGAGTACATACCTCATTTTCTATAGCAATTTTGAAAAGTCATATTTAAATTAGGTTTTAATATTTTAATTTCGCTTCTATTCTATATTGGCGTCGGAATTTGGGTTTAACCTGCTAAATTAGATAAAATTTTGATTTTTAAAATAAGGGTTCAGTTACTCGAAAGATATTTCATAAAAAAAATTAATATTGATTCAAAAATCAAGCCTCTACTTTACTATTCATTTTTTGTATGAAACGTGCGTATAAATAATTTCGATATCTAACAAATTTCAAATAAGCAAGTAGTTTATGTTGTACATAAGAAAAAAAGTAAAGAAACTATCTTGCTATCATTGATCATTTTCAAATCATATGCATTTTGCCACTTTTCCCTGCATATTTACCCGATATATGAAATCGAGCACCATAGCCATTTAAATTATGCTTTTAGATAAGAAGAAAAGTAAAGCTAAATATTTGATTGAATTGTTATTTTTCTTTTATTAATGACTTCGTTCATATTAACGCTTTTTTATATCTATATAACTTCAAAATAAGTTTTTCTTCCTCATTGTCTCTTATCAATATATTTCTCTCATACGCCTTCCCTTTTCTAATACTCCGACAACTTTATTTGTTAATACCAATTAGTTACAATAGGTCTAAGAAGCACAACTAAAACTAATAATATTTGGGAACATATAATAAAATCAAGAAATAAATAAAATACTACATGCCTTTACTATGCTATATAGTAAACTATGTTTATGTTAGCAAAGATCTGTCGATACTAAATTCAATAAAAATAATTATAAAGGAAACTTAGGGAAAATAATATTTAATTTTATTTATGATGACTACAGATCAGCTCTCTTAAAAAGGACAATTTGTCCTAAAATTGATGAATCTAGGTTGCTGATATTTTTCAATATTATTAGGTTTAATACCAATTTAAAAGGTGGCGAATATAGATGAATGGATCTTTTGCTATAAAAAACATATTGTAGTTCTGATATTAAGCCAAGAAAGTTGCTTTGCTTTGAGACATTTTAAGAGCTTTTAAGGTTTTGCAGATTGTATATAAATACTATGATGATGATTGTTGATGTTGTTTTTTTTTTTGACCACTTTTAAAAATGAGAAACGTGCAGATGGAGATATAGAAATCTCTATTAAACAACATAAATAAAGATATTATAATGGAGAAATATACTTTCTTAATAGAAAATTAGCAATACCATCTGAGATAAAAGTCTTGGACAATTCGCCTATACTATCAAAAATATCAATCATGGATATCTTACGAAACGAATGAGATATTCATCTCAACCGTAGAGTTTAAGGGGTTTCTTATTACAATAGTTTATTGTTTCACTTATTAATACCTTCCAAAATGTCCGTCTTTTGTCACATATGGCTCTTTTTAAGAAGTGCTTTATTTATATTGATTAATAAAAAAAACAAACAGAGATTGGTGGGACACAAAGTCAAAGGTCTCAGATTATTTTTTTTTTAATTTTTTTTTTGACCATTGACTTTGTGTCCCTCTAATCCCTGAATTTTTATTATTAAGAGAGATTAGAGATAAGATTTTTGAATTGTTCATTAAATATTTATCGTGGCAGTAATTTTAAATAGTTTTAATAAAAGACTTATTTGTCAATGGTGATTTTAGAAGATCCTAAAAAGTTTCCTTAATTAAAAACTTTGGATTTTTATCACAATGGTGATTTTAAAAGTGTATTATTCTTATCAAATCACTTAAATTTTGTTTTGTTGATGCTCCCCAAGGAAACATTCTTACTTAATAAATCATACGAAACGCGTAAAGGGTGCGAATATTGGGAATCCTGCGGGAGGCAGCCTATAGAAGGCCTTAAAACAAACGCTCCCGGTTTTTAAACGAGAACCGGTTTTTTTGCCATTAAAACTTTTTTCATTATACGATTCCGAAGTTGGGCGGTTTTTAAATGCACGTTCGACAGCACGTCGAAATGGCTAAATTGAAGAAAAGTTTGCTTTTGCGTTCTCTCTAATGTTTGCGTCTCTCTTGTTCATGCCACGCCGCGTATACTAAAAACAAAAGATTCCCAAAAAAAAAAAAAACTTTTTTGATTTGTTGAGTTAATAGCGAATTTAATTAAATACTCGTATAATAATAAGGAGCTTTTAAATCGAAGCTTTTTAAATAACTGTCTATATGCACGCAGAAAAATAGTCCAATCGAAGTTTTCTGTTATGACAATTAAATTTTTCGATTACACCAATCTACTCAACTATATTAAGAATATATACTTACTTCGTCAAAGTTTGTTTCTCGAAATATAAGTTTGTTGTCTATGCAGATATACTTAATACTATGTAATAAGTATAAAATTATTATTACTAATACAGATAAGTAGTACGCATTTGATGTTAATGAAAAAGTTACTTTTATTGTAGATTTTCGTGATCATGACTTAATTTTTTGTAATTAGGATGTTATGGTAAAAAAAATAAGCCTATATAGAAATTCTAAATCTTTGGATCATGATCAATTTTATGCAGATTTAAGATCGATACCTTAAAATAATTTATATAACATAAACGGTATTGATAGTCGCATTACTAAAAGATATACTTCATCGTTTACCGATATTCTTAGAGTATTCCAAAAAACTGAGCAATCGTGGAAACTATTAATACGCATTTTTTAAATTCAGTACCCACTGTTGCGGAAAACGTTGAACAATTACAATTTTATGACCAAAATAATTATCTACCAAGTTTTATGTCCAGTAATAATACTAAGTTCTTAAGATTATATCACAGATTAAAACTATAGCCGCTGAAGTAGATGGTATAAATATAATTACATATAAATATAATACAAAGGCCTTAAAAAGATCAGGGAAAATCTTGTCAAGGATATTTTAACTACAGTTTTTAAACCTTATTAAAAAAAACTCTCATATTAATTAACAAATTGTGACCGCAGACATGAAGTTCATATAAAATTAATTACGAAAAACGAAAAATAAAGAGCCCTAAATAATAAATCATTCGAGGCCAGATAAACAAGCCGTTAATTTTTGATTACTGTTATATTTCGCCCAGAAACGTTTAGAATCTTCTAAATGCTTTATAAATTACGTTATTTATGACTTTTCCGTCCGAGATTTGAGCCCCGACGTTAAATTGCTAACGGCATAAAAATGTAGACAGATTTCATTTTGCCCTCTTATGCAGCTTTTTCACTCGAGAAACGAGTTAAAATTTTATTGCGGTTCGGGCTTTTTTTTTCTTTATTAACATGCTTAAAACATATTTTTAGTTTGTGTTTTCGAATGTAGAAACTTTTATCCAAAATGCTTATGACTTATCAGAATTACTAGTAAAGCGAATAAACAATTTTTTATTTTTTATTCTTTTTCGAAATCTTAATAGTTAATCTTAGTTATTATTTATAAAAATATAGATTATGCTCGTCGGACTGCATAAATAATATAATGTCCAATAATTATAGCCCCTTGCTTACAAAATCTGCTAATCAAAATAATTTTTCCACTGATTGTAGAACTCATCAAATCACTGTAAAGTATCAAATATTATTGCATCCAAGGTTAATTCAGGCTTGAAAGCGATAACATGTTTATTTTGGCAGTGATTTTAAAGATTTTTTCCTGCAATTCATCGCTGTAATATTTTAATCAAAATCGCTGTTGATAATCATTGCACAGATAAATCAATTGTCACAATTAAGTTAATAATACGAGAATTTTTATGTGTTCTGTATTAACAAATAATTCCTTACCTTTTTGTCGACGAATCTCTAAAATCACTGTTGCGATTAATATCTTATCATTTTTGGAACGTAGAAAATTAATGATTTCTTTGAGCTGAAAAAAAGGTTGAAAATCGTTAGAGAAAATATCAGAGTAAAAAAAAATTAAAAAATCTCTTTTTATCACAAGAGCTAGATAAGATATAGAAGAAGTTAAAATATCGACAATACGAATTTAAAAAAAATATAGCGAATACACCTTCAAAATCACTGAAGAGAAAAATATTTTATGGCTCCCAAGGAACTTAGCAAAAAAATATATGTTATAATATTTTTATAGATATTTTTACGATAGAAATATTTTTTCAGTTTTATCAAAAAGACATGGAAAAAGAGATGCTAAAAATATATAATTATTAAACCTTTATAATCATTGCAGAAATAAGTAAATTATCTCACTTAGGCTGGGCAAAACAAAAAATATAATTTATGCATTTGTAAAATCACTGCTGCAATAAATATTTTCTTATTTTTTGTGACATAATCGTCAACAAACACCTAAAATCATTTTATAAAAAGCGATTTTTTGTCGACGGATCTAGGAAATCAATGTTGCGATAAATATTTTATCATTTTGTAGAAAATCAATCATTTTATATTTTTTCAAATGAACAAGGTTAAATGGGTCATTCTCAAAAAATTCAAAACATTTAGGTCTCTTCAAGATTCTTATGATAATATTTCTATTAATCACATTTATTAAAAGTAATTTAAAACTCTTATATTTAGACTTCTTTTCATCACATAATAAAATCCACATAAAAAAAGATTATACACTAAAAATCTTTTAAAAGCATCCAAAAACCCTCCTCCGTTGATTGTCTTACTATATGCTTTATAATAAACTTGTCATTTATCCATGTCCTAAATATTTTAGTATTCTTTACCCAATTTGTGAAACATATCATAAAACACTAAGATTTAATTTACACTTTAAGTTTCAAACATCACTAAAAAATTAAGTCGTTTAGATAACAACGTATTTGGTCTCTTTTTTATATCCTCTCCTCGGTTAGAACATTTTAAAAATCTGTTAACCGGTAGATGGAGTATGCTGCAAATTGTCAATCTGCTTTAGTATAACGCCATTGTGTGTTTGTAAGTAAACAAAGTCGTTCAGTTGAGGATTTTTATCGCAAAAAAGTAAGTAAAAGTGTTTTTGTCATGCATGGAACGCCCCTCCGTTACCCTATGTAGTCAATCATTAGATATAATTTTGTAATAATTAGTGAGAATTCCAATCATAAACAACCGTTGTAATGTTATTCTAGAATATACATAACCTCATCCATTTTTGTAGAAATGCCGGGACATTTAAAATTTGTCTCCTCCGTTACTTTTATTAGTATTGGAGGGGAATAACTGTAACGGAGAGAGAAATTGATTATTATGTTGTCATTTTACTATTTTAACATTTCTTATACCTTTGCTGTTGCAGAATGGTAAAAACAAAAAATAAAAGCGATTCGGACATTAAAAAAAAAGAGAGAGAAGAGCAAAGAATTAATGCGTCGACTTCGCGAATAGATAATATAATACTCCAGGACGTAGCCCATTATTAGATGAAAATATTACTCCGAGGGACAATAATTTAGAAGATGTAGATGCAGGTCCTTCTCGATCAGGCAGCTGACAAAGTTTGACTGGACAAATAATAAGACGCAAGAATAGACAAGGACTAAATATGAAAATTGAACTACTAACTAAAAAACTAGAAGAGTCTGAAAAGCGTGCTAGGAAATATAGAAAGCGTTTTTTTGTTCAAGCGAAATTATCCTGCAAATAAAATTTCATATGCAACGTTTTGAAAATGTCGACCCTTTTGGGTACTGCAACCCAACGTTAAAGATCGTAACACTTGCACATGTGTGGTTCATGTTAATACAAGTTTAATTATTTCAAAATTAAAGCATTTGAAAATAATTAATGAGGGCACTCCAAAAAACCTTGTAAATAATTTATGTTGCACAAGTGAAAAAAGGGAGTTATGCTTGGGAGTTAAAATGGCTAATGAAAAGAGAAACCTTAATAATAAAGGGACAAGAAAAAATCTGTACCAAGACTGTCAAAGAGAGAGTATAATGCACCAAAAAAAAACTATGCTCTATTCTTCAGGACATTATACCAAAATTTTTGCTACATGTCAGAAACATAAAGCATCAGTATCAAACAAATGATACCATTAAAAAAAATCTATCCACAGATGAGATACTAATACACGTTAATTTTTCTGAAAATTACGTGTGTAAGTATGGCGAAGAAGTTCAGTCTGCGCACTTCGGGGCTTCGAAACCTCAAATATCATTACATACTGTAATCGTATATTACCGACCTCTTTTTAATGAAGCTATTATTCCCTTATCATTCTGTACCATGTCGGATGATCTACGACATGATCCAGTTGCTCATTTAGATCTAATCATAACAGAAATGAAGAAAATAGTATCGCAAATAACAATATTGCGTTTTTTAAGCAACGGTCCTACAACGCAATATCGGAACAAAAAAATGTTTTACTTAATGGCTCGTTATCTTACAAAACAAATGAACGTAGATATCTTGAGATGGCATTACAGCGAAAGTGGACAGGGAAAAGGGGCGCCCGATGGATTTCGGGGTTATATAAAAAGACACGCTGATCGACTAGTTACCCAAGGGCAAGATATTTCAAATTTCGCGGCAATGGTAGAGGTTTTTAATAGATCTTCAAAAGTAAAAGTGTTGGGACTGGACGAGAATGCTATATTGAAAATCGAAACTCTTCTGCCTATAACTCTTCCTACATTTAAAGGAACAATGAAATGTCACGAAATATGTTGGTGTCAATCATCTCCAAACGTCATCTCTGTGAGATTCCTGTCCTGTTTGATATGTAGCCCAGACGAAACCTGCTCACACTACAATCTTGGTCAAATTCTGCTTTCATCTAGCGATGGTAAGGACATGGTAATTACATACTACTGCAACAGGCAGCGATCGGCTAAGATATGAAGACATCTACTCATCTTCTGTTGAGGAAGTTCCTGCAGCAAAAAAAAAAACTACGATGGTTCAAGCGATGAAGATATTCCTCTGCAACAGTATTACAAAAGTAAAATGCTTGTAGAACTCATTAGGCAAGACTCTTTTGTTGTGGTGAAAAAAAAATAATTTCAGTGGATCAAGATATCGAATACACAGTCTCATTTATGAAAAAAGTCGGTAATAATCTTTTTGAATTTCCTGATAAACCTGACATTTCTACAATCGATAAAAATGACATTATGAAAATTTTAACTAAGTGGAATATTAATGAATTTAAAGATACTTACTCTTTCGAAAATGATATTATAAAAGGTTTTGATAATTTATGTTAAGTTATAGAGGGCTTAATTTCCAATAATTTTTTAAAATTTTTGTTCTTAACATTTTCTTTAGGAACTGAATCTTGAAATCTGTTCATGAAAAGAAAGTTTGTTTTGTTTTAATACATTTATAACATACATAAAAAATTGTGTATTTTCTTTCACAGTTTCCTCCATTACCATCCTTCTCACCTCCGTTACCTTAATTCTTTACTCCGTTACATCGAACCTCCACTCCGTTAAGTCCAAAAGTTAAAATTTTCTGTTTTTGTATGAAATTGTTATTTGGAAGCTGGTAAACATATCAAAATTATTAAACGACATATTACTCTATCTAATACTATAAAAATATATGTAAAAAAGATACATGTATTTATTATGAAAAAAAAAGTAAAATGTTTTGGTTTTGCCAAGAATGACCCAAATAAAAGTTTAAAAATCATAAAAAAAAGCTTGAAAAATAAAAGAAACCATAATAATATATAATCATTTTTAAAAAAAAGTAAAGCGAATACACCTTTAAAAGCACTGAATAAATGAATATTTTTTTAATCTTATGAATAATCCTAAGAACCTGGTAAGATCATAACAAATATGGATATACAGTCATTTAAGCATTATAATCATTGCAGAGATAATTAAATTATCACACTTAAACTTAGAAGACAAGAAGTTTTATTTGTTATATAGCAGCAAAAATTTAAATTTTTTGTTTTAAATAGATTAAATAAAAAGTAATTTTTCATCTACAAATTTGTATAATTACTTTTGTTAGACATATTTCATGATATTTATGAACAAATCGTAAAAAATCAACTATTTAATTTTTTTTTTAATTAAAATAAAAAAAAATATTGGAAATAATAATGATAATATATTTTTTTATGAAAAAGTTAAAGAAAAAAAAATAAAATAATTTATTTTTTCAACAACAGGTAGATAAAACAGAAGAAACAAAAATATAGGCAAGAATAAAAAAGATTAACGTGAATATATCTTGAAAATCACGGAATAGATAAATTATCCTATAGAACGTAAGCAGACGGAATAGAAAAAAAAGGATTTAATCATTTAAACATTATAATCATTGCAGAGATAAATAAATTATTACACTCTATTAATTGAAAAGACAACAAATTTTATTTGTTCTATAGCGACAAACACCTTAAATTATTATTTTAAACACACTTATAAAGATAGAAATCACTGCTGTGATAAATATTTCAGTTTTTTAAGAAGGTCGTAAAAAATAATTGATTATATTTTTTTTTCAAAAGAACCATGTAAAATAAAACTTTACAAATTATGAAAAAGAACAATTTTATGAAAAGGGAAAAATAAATTTGACAATGCCTATACAAAGGTAGAAAAGTAAAAGAAACAAATATGGGCATTATTAGGATATAATCACTAAAGCTTAATAGTTTTTACATAGATAAATAAATTATCACAGTTAAGATATAAGACTTAAAATCATTATTTTAAATATATTTTATAAAAAACGATTTTTTTTCGAGGAATTTCTAAAATCATCGTTGCAATAATAATTTATCATTTTAGTGAAAAGATCGTGAAAAATTAAGAATTTAAAATTTTTTTATATGATAAAAAATAAATTGATAAAAAGAAGTCGGAGAAAAATTATCCTTTTTTTTTAAATAAGATAAAATAGAAAAAGCTCGAATTTCTAAAATTACTGTCGCGATAGTGATTTATCATTTTGGCGAAAAGATCGTGTAAAATCAAGGATCTCGTCTTTTTTTTAAAGAAAAAGTTGAGAAAGAAGTTCTAGAATAGTAAAAAGATATTTTTTTAATAAAAATCTAAGAGCAAAATAAGAAATTAATCCAATTTTTATAGCAAGAGTTATGTAACAAACAAGAAGCAAAAAAGGCCCTATAAACCTATGTCCGCAAATGCTTAATTTTTAAGATACAGGGTGTTAAAGTTTTATTTTTATTTTTATTATGGTAAATTCAATGTTACGATGGTTCTTACTTAAAGAGGGCGCTACATACACGATTTTTTATACTTTAAAAGAGTGATAATTTTCTCATGGTTACTTAGGTTATTTTTTTTAAATAAAACATTAGATTTATTTATTATTTCTACGGAAAAAAGGTATCTTGGTCGAAGTCGCTAGAAACCACCGTTTTCGAGATATTTAAACTTAACATAATGAATGCATTACATTTTAAAAGTCACATTAATTGTTTTTTTAACTTTTAAAATCACTATTCAGATAAATATTTGATCACTGTTTTGTGAGTAAATTTAAGTTTCTCGACATTATTTTTCTATCATAGAAAATCAATGATTAAATCATTGATTAGTCTAATACCAAATATTTAACCCCTCAGTAATAAATAGCATGGCAGGGACTAAGGCCATCATTCGCAGACACTCGGGCGAAGATTCATTGTTAGGGTAAGCCTTATTGTTATATTGTGTCGGGCACAAGGGGGGCGATGTACAAAGCGATACTTGCGGTTACAACAATTCTATTTTGGCGGTTTGTGTAATTAGTAAGGGCCAGTTATAATTCAATGGCCACTAAATTTCACCCCCTTTGTATCAGATGGTGTTGCTCTGTTGCACGTTTATATACATATAAAAAAGTATTTTAATAAAATATTAGTTCATGCTTCTTAGTAAAAAATACACGTCTCTAGTGAATTGTCAAGAATAATTAGTGAGTTCAGGACGATACAAAGGGAGTCTCTTGTTATACTCGCGTACAGCGAGACAAGAGACAATGGTAAATGAAACGAGAATAATTCTCATCTAAGAGATAAGAGAATCGAGTCCCAATTGTCTTAATCAAAAGTGTCGCCTTTGCCTGGGTAAAAGGGCCCTCTGATTTTTCTCTGTCGTAGCAGAAATAAAGAGGTCTCATGATTAGTGTGGTGTCAGCAGGACCGACTCTCTCGGGCTAATTATTTTGTAGCCTGATAAAGGAGGCACCGTATACAATTTATTCCGACTAAATGAGAAAAGTGAAGTGGGGCGGGGCGCTCGACGGAAAATCGAATGTAAAACTGTCACAAGTAATATTGTTTTTTAGGGAAAAATGAGACAGAAAATACAAATTCAGAATAGAAGGTCATTTTGAAATGTGCTAAATGAAAGTTAATTTTTTTTACAACCGCAATGATTTTTTTCAATTGCCTTTACCGATGGTATGACGATAGAAGCATGAAAATTATTAAAAAATTTTGAATCGACTTTTAGGCGTCTCTGGTTGCGTTTTATTAGATATATACATGCAGTACTGGATTAACAGGATTATAGGATAGGATTTTTCTTCATCAATTTTTATAGTTTCTTTCACATTTTCAAACTTTGTATCAAGAATGTTAAAGTCCTTATCCCCTTATTTATTGACTATACGACCAATGAAACTGTCATAATTGTCATCATTCAGGATTAAGGGTATGAGCATGAACAATTTTATGAACGAATTTTAGGTGTCTTTGGGTAGATACGATAAAAGATATACATGCTTTGTTTAATTATTATTTGTAGAAAAGTCCCCGACTTAATTTTTCCGTCCGCAACTCAACTGTTTAGATAGATATATGGAAATTCTTGTATGAACGATTTCCAGGTTTCTGCAAGAAGTTACCATAAGAGAAGACTTTTCACTTAGAATATTGAAAGGCTACAAATAGCATTTTTATGGATTTATGAGCAGTTTGTTTGCTTGCAACATCTCCGATGCAATGATCCCAAATTCTTATGTAAAAATCGCAAAAAAATACTTTATAATACCATAAATATTTGTTACTTATTTTACAGGTGCAAAACAATATTATTCCTTTTCAAATTTGAAGCATTTTTTTTTCTATACAAAAATATGATAAAATACTATATGAAGCCGTCAACATTCAAAGTTAAATGAATGTGTATAATGTATATCAGAGAAAAAGGCAACAACATCGCAACGCCGCTCGAATTCTATGTTGTTTCCACGGACACCAGTAATCTTGACCAGTGACGTCGTTAAAAAATATTTACATGATAAATATTTATTATTAATAAATTATGCTGTAAATTATGAAAAATATGACCGTCTATAAACTCTTTATGCCTTTTTTTAACGTTCTTCATTAAAGGTACTTATTTAATAAAAATAATTTTTATGGAAACTAAATATTTTATTATAAATTTCTTAATAAGGTTTTATTATTCTAAGTTTATGACGACGGTTGTCCCTTGATATGATGTTATGACAATATCACTATTTACTTGCGAAAAGATTGTCTTAAATCGCCTTTTATATTTGGCAATTAGCAGGTAGAACGTTAAATGTTCTAAGACTTTCTAGATGATTTTGACAATTGACATCAAACTCATTAAATCTTAAATCAATTTTTAAATAATTATGATAAAAATCCATCATTATAATTTGACAGTCTTTAGCGCAGTAATTGTTACTTCCTTTTTTAACTCATCCCTCTTCTTCACTTAACTTACTAATGGTATATGAAATAAAACATGAAATTAATTGAAATTTTTGAACCAAAACCACCTCAAACCTGGACTATTCCATTCATTTAAATAAAGAGTAAACAATAAAAATTAAATAGTAAAAGAGAAACAAATAAGTCTATATGCTCCAAAGATATTAAAGAAATATAACTAATGCATTCCTGGACGTGAATACTATAGAGTAAATATCGTTTCCAAAATGATTCATAAAATGTTTAAATAAGTTTGTTTTCAATAATTTTTGACACTTTTACACATATAATATAACGAATATCTAGTTTATATATTGGGGATATTATTACTGATTAAGTAAATTGATGCAATTGATTTGAATTTGATCATTTAAACTCGAATCTCTCAAGAAGTAACTTTTGTGAAGTATCTCTTTCTGGATTTATGTTATCCTATTTAAAGCCTAAATATTTTACAAATCTTCTTTGAATAGACCTTAGAGCTTTATAAATTGGATGCCAAATAACTATTGCATGTTCTGATGTTGATCTAACAAATAATGTTATTAAGTTTTTTGGTTTTCACATCACCTGCAGCTTTTTATGATAAAATTCAATGCTAATAAGATTGTATTATGCAGTAACATCTTTTATTATATTTACATGTTGTTAAAACATAAAAATTTATTATATAATTATAATTAATAGTTAATTTTTTTCTTGTATGGAATTTATTGTTAATTTTGTGGAATTAAAATTCTATTTTTGCTATACCTGTCTGGAAATGCTATGGTAAACTTTCTTCTTTTTTATACCAGTATATAAAATTGATCATTAACTCAACTGTTTTCTATTAAGGATTTCTAAAGTTAATCTTGAACACTACCCTCAGCTGCTACTGACTCTCAGTAATCGTTACCTATTAAGATCTTTATTTTCAGCTTTTCAGAAGTCTGGATAACAGATTAAGAGATTGTAGATAGAAATCTTCTTATACGCTATATATTTGACAATTAGCAGGTAGAATGGTAAATAAGTAACGATATGTTGAGCGAAGAAAATCTATTCCAATTGGAAGGAATTGGCTCATTAAATGATACAGCATTGACTATTCCTGATCTAAGTCTTCCCAGCTGGTCCAATGACACCTTTATGAATGAGATCAATAAGATACTAGCATATATTTACCTCCTAAAGAGTCTGGTGAAAAAAACGAGAAAAACATAAAAGTAATATTGCCTTTAAGGCGTACAGAAAATAAATCCAACCAAGAACCAAACAGTGCTATATCCACACCAGTCTTATCACAGGACATATTTGATAAACATTTAAGATTTCCAGAACCAGTTAAAAGAAGCAAAAATAACGTGCCTTTAAGAATTAAATTTAGTGAAAGTATCAAGCCCACTTCCGCGTCATCCCTCACCCAGTCAACACGTGGTCGTTCTTTCTTTTCCTATCCTTTGGAACCCTTTCCTGCCCTTTGCCAGTGGTAGCTGAACCTATACAGTCATAGATAATCCTGCACTATTTTAACCCTCAAAATCAATCCTTGTAAACAGGGCCGTACTAAACAAAAATAGTCTTGATCATTTGATCCATGGACATAATAGGTCCGCCCGTTGTAAACGTAGCTACTGAGACAACGGGAGAGCCTCTATGGTACGAAGCACTTGTCTAGTCTCTGGATATTACCTATGTCGCGTTAAGTGGGACGAGGATAATATTATGACAATAAAGGGTCTAGATTATCCATGAAGTATAAAATGCCTTTTTTATTTGTCTACTTCCATAAAGGTTAAGCTGGTTTGTCCGCATGTAAACTAAGATCCTTGGCTCGTTATTATAATTCGATTCGAATTACCCTCTAAATTTTCCCTGGTATCGTAACCTTGACTTTGTTCCGGAACTTTATTCGACCTTGATTCGTCAAACGTGTACAGGGATTGATTCGATTTTTTTCTAGACGATTTTGACCTCAAACTAATTAAATCTTTAATTTTAAAGCAATTTTTAAATAATTAGGATATAACAAAAAATCCACAATTATAATTTTCTATTATTATTTTTGTCGCATTTAAATCGACTTCTTCGCGGCGATTTTGTTTCCATACCTGTATGTAAAATTGACAGTCTCCAGCTCAGTAATTGTTACTTCCTTTCCTAACTTATCCCTTTTCTTCACTAGCCTTACTAATGGTATACAAAAAGAAGCATGAAAATACTTTGAACCAAAACCATCTCGAACCTGGACTATTCCATTAATTTAAATAAAATAAACTTAAATAAACTCGATACACTTAAAATGGATCAATGAGAAAACTTGATTAGGACCTTAAGTTGCTCTTTAACATATTAATGCCCAGAACTATGAACTTTTTTTAAAAATGAAAATTATTGTTTTGAATTAAAAAACGACAAAATATGACATACATGAAAAAATATATTTTTTTTTTAAAACGTGGTTTTTGATTTTGATGATGGGTCGTTAACGACCCATTGGGCGCTTATTGAATAAAAATAATTGAAAGAAAACCTAACTAGGTATTTTTTATTTCCGGATATTTCAAATGGAAAAATTATAAAGTAGTTACATTTTATGGAATTCATTAAAACATTTGTCGTGAAATGGAATTTGACAAGTTTCACACGATTTTGTGATTTTGTTTTTACCTAGAGAACATCTTCTTAGCTGTTGACAAACTATCAAGTGTCATCTTTTTGAAGTGGTACAATGTACTGAAGATATCTCTTTAGAAGATACTGAGAAATTTCTCTTGGATAATAAAGATTATCTTATTCATACCCATATGCATGGGCTAATTGACTAGCATTAGCACAAAATAAATCATCCAATAGAGTATGGGGGTTTACCACTTTTTGCCCCTCATGGAAATTCGATAGTTAGATATATTATTATTCATTTGATCAACACCCCCCATGAATGTGTTTTTAACATTTTTATTGCATGTTTTATTTATACATTTTTATTGCATGGAGTTGCGGAATTTCAACTTTATTTTTTTCTTGAACTGAAAATCTTTTACATTTTTGTAATGGCGAACTGTACTCATTTGACACCGTACTCATTTGATAGAACAATAACAACACTATTGTCCTTCCATTTTATACCTACGATACCTTTCTCTTTATTCACCGCACTGTCCAGAATTCCCCTTTTTATTTTCTTCATTACCTTGAAGTCATTCACATTTCATTGTTCTATTTTCTCTCACTGTCCCTGTTGCTCCAAAATCTATTTAAGTCAGCTTGTATATTAGTTTTGCAGAGGTAAAAAAATTATCAAAGTATAGTGAAAAGCGCAAACCAGAATATTCTCTTTGCAGAACCTCAGCAAAGTTTAGTACAACAGATTCTTCAAGACCTTGATTTTCACTGGCGATTTCTTTATTTTTTCATCCTTGATAAATCTCAAACTGTAAGCAATAACCTGGTTTAATACTCATAATCCAAGCTTTGTATCCGAATCCGAATCGGCTTACTGCATATAAATTGCTTGCAGCCATGTTTTCCATAGTAAGGAACCATCGACTCGTCTATTGAAATGTTTAGCTCCAAGGGTGCATATTGTATACATTTCGTGTTATGTGATATTTACAAGAACCTCTAGCAAATAAGAGTATCTACAAACAAGAGTATACAAACAGGCCACGTATTGCGGAGGAATGAAAATAAACTCCTTATTAAACAGGACAAAGTCCTATCGCCATATCTAAATTAAAAACAAATTAGATTAATTTTTACTTAGTGGGTCATTAACAACCCCTTGGGCATTAATGGGTTAATACTATTGAGGATGCTAACAAAAAAAGACTGAATAAAATAATTATCACAATTGCTATTAAAATTCATTCCATAGCGAACAAGATAAATAGAGGGAAATTCAAAATCAAATATTTACCTCTCGCCGGTATAAACCAGTAAACGATCCGGGGTTGGTGCTCACTTTAAAACCGGGACAAAACTTTCTATTATTTTAACACAATTATTCGACAATATAAAAGGAAATCCGTTATTTAGGGACGCGGCGAAATTCCTGCACGAAAACCGGGCAGAGAAGCACGAACCGATGGGTAAAATAAAATCGCGCAATTATTATTTTATCCAATTATGCCGGCATGAAATGAAATCCTCTCCGAATCGAATTATTCAACTTCCAAGAATACCGGAGCTCTGGATGTGGTTGGTGGCTCGGAAAGGGGCGCGGAGGGAGGGGAATAAAAAAGTTTATTTAGCTAATGGCCCGGAGACCCGCTTTCTGGCATGATATTTATTATAAAATTTATTCTCATTTATTTTCGGCGATATTTCCGGATTCGGGAAATATTATTGCGGTATCATATTAAACGGATTTTGATTTTCCCTTTTTCGTAAAAGAAACACAAACAAGGCTTATTAAGGATATATATTTTATTTAGTATTAGATTTTTTATTAAGCTTTGTTAAGCTGTTAAGTCAATATAATAAATACCCATTGTATTTCAATTGATTGCTTAGATAAGCGGGTTTCCCTATAAAAATAGACCATTTGGCATCAACATATGGAGAAACAAACCATTTCTAGAAGATCCAAATAGTAGTAGAAAAATGAAAAATATATAAAAGAGATGATAACGAGTAGTTATAAAATCGTGTTTTTTCTATACAGGGTGTCGTATTTGCGATGTGTGACGACTCCTTTTTCCGAAAATGTAAGAGATACGAGGGCGGTTAATCTCTAACTAATATTTTTAAACCGATTTACGGAATCAAGTATCAAGTATTCTCATGGACCTGATAGCTTACCATCATTTTATCCCTTTTTTGATTTAGGCTGTTTTCCAGAGTTCTGGAAAACAAATTTCTTGACTTTGATATATTAAAGTGGGAATATAAATGGCATCACAAACTACAGGGGTGTATGCATTTAATTGAAAATTCCAAAAATTATTGACAGCATTTTCATGGTATAGTCGTAATATAATTATACATCAGAAACACTTGCTTACATATCAGTAGACGCGTTTAAGAACTATAGTCAGGTGAACAGTATTTACACTAATTTTTCGAAAATGTTTGAGAAGATGATCTCTTGAAGTGGATTGATGGTCAAATCGTATTTAATTGGTGCATATAAATTATGTTATTTCTAAAGAAATTCTGATCTTTTCCTGTGATGTATCTTGTATATATAAAAGAGAGACATAATTAGAGTATTCTAGGCTATAATTTATGACTTTAAAGCCGGAAAATTCACTCGAGTTGTAAAACACAAAGTGACAAACTAATTAAAGTCCAGAAAAAAAAACGCCAAAGATAAAAATGCCGCCGCTAAAACGTTACATTTAAATAATTGAATAGAGTCGGAATTGAATCCGAAAACCCGCCAGAATTTTAACTACTTTTCCATTCAAAAAAATATCGCGTAGACAAAAGCTAGAAAAAGTTGGCCGAATAAATGTAATTTTGGCTTATCTGCGTTTTCCACGCGGCTGCTTCGCAAAATTAAAATTGTAATAAAATTTCGGACGGCGCGGCGTGGGTGGGGGAGAGTCTATCGTGCTAAAACTTGGAGGAAGTGATTTCCTTGACAGTTCCTAGACTATGACGGTCATTATTTTCATGGAATTATTGTTTTAATCTTGAATTGTGACTTCTTAGAATATAAATTTTGATGGAGGGCCTTTTGGGTTTAACTGCTATGATGTAAGATGTATTTTTACGAGAATAGTTATATTACTGATTGACCTTAATATTTAATATCCAGTAAATATTGCAATTTATTAAGCAAATAGAACTATAAAAAACTTTAAAGAGCGGTTTGGTGTGATGCTAAAGTATATATGGGGAGAGAGTAAATAAAATTAAAAAAAAAGTTTTTGTCTAAATCTTTATCTAATAAAATTCCTTGAGTTGGACTTGGAACTCACCAAGTTTTAGCAATTTCATATCTAGAAGACTAACACTAATGTCACGCTGTAAAATAAATCTGAGCTGTTAATATTAAAATGGCAAATGTCTTGTGTAAAAATTGTAAAAAAAACACTTCATAATATCATAAAAAATTTGTTACTTTACTTGACAATACTGCAATTCCTCCTCAATAAAATATCAAACATTTTTTTAAAATAAACTATAATAAGATACTCATAAATGAAGTCGATATTTAATGAAAAAGGTAATGACATGGCAACGCCGCTCGATCTTATTGTTGATGCCACGGAGATAAGGAATCACAAACAATATTTTATATACAGGGTGTTCAAAAAATAGACGGAGATATTTCAATTTGATTCCTTGTAAAAAAATATGAAAGAAAGTTTCCATAAACACATATCCGGAAATGCACAGTTTTTAAGATACAGGGTGATAATTTTTTTAAAAATATATATTTGTTGATTCTTTTGAAATTTAGCAGTATTATTTGTTGTATTAAGAGGCTAATTTAGCCCTAATTAGATTAAAATTGTAAGGTCCAGTTGCATCTCGAGGGACATCTTAGCAAATATTATTGGCAAAAAAATGTACGCCACTGCCTTTTTTTCAACTTAATACTACAACTAATATTTGTTGTTTGATTAAGCATTTAAAAATACAACTTTTCCGCGTAGACCGTAAATTGCGGGAAAGAGGTAAATTTCCTTATTTATTTCTCGAGATGTTTTTGACAATAAAGCTACTTAGAAAGTTTTGCTATTCCCACCAATGATAGAGGCCGGACGAGGTCCGTAAGAGCGCCTGAGTTTGAGGAGGCAGTTTTACGTGCCGTGGAAGAAATTCCTGGTGATAGGTACCAGGACTATAGCAGCTCGATTAGGGGATAATCATTCCAACAGCACTGTGTGGCAGGTTCTCTCCGAACAACTTTTGTATCCGTGTCATGTTCAACGTATTACTACAGTAGTGGCATAGTACACAGGCATTACTACCAAGAGATTTTCTGACTCGTTTGCAGTTTTGCCAATGGTATTACGAAAAAGTTAATAAGAACAGAAATTTTAAGAAAACCATACTTTTTATGGACGAAAAGTGACGATAATCCTCATGCTTACGTACAATGTCGCCACCAAGAGCAATTTTCTTTAAATGTGTGAATGAGCGTTGTTGGTGACAATTTAATTGGGCCTTTCTTTTTACTCTTAAAATTAAACGGCGAATCTTACTTAAAATTTCTTCAACAAGAATTATCCGTAGTGCTGGAAGAAGTTCCTCTAAATGTACGTAATCAAGTAACTTTTATGCACGATGGAGCTCCTCCTCATTTTAGTATAGCAGTTAAAAAACTCATCTCAATAACACATTTGGGGAAAATTGGGTTGGAAGAGGTAGACCAATTCAATGGCCACCTCGCTCTTCTGACTTAAATCCACTAGATTTTTATTTATGGGGATACCTTAAAAGTCTGGTTTATGCTAGTCCCATACAACCAATAGAAGAGTTAAAAAGTAAAACTGTAAATGCTGCGAAGAAGTGAGAAATAGACCTCTAATTTTAGCTCGAGTACGTCGTTCAATGATGCGTCGAGTGAGAAGGTGTACAGAAATGGATGGTGGACATTTTCAACATTTGTTGTAGTTGTTGTTGAAATAAAAAGCTTTTAGAAATGTTTTTAATTTTTTGTTTTCCAAGGCACCTGTGATTTTTTTACCAAAAATTAATAAACCAATTTTGTCCAATGGCATGCAATAAAACGGTTTTTTTTTGTCGAAAACGAAGTGAGATACAAAAAAATACAGGAGGCAAAAAAGTTGTATTTTTAAATGGTTAATCAAACAATAAATATTAAAGTTGAAAAAAAGCAATGGCGTATATTTTTTTGCCAATAATATTTGCTAAGATGTCCCCCGGGACACCACTGGACCTTATAATTTTAATATAATTAATGCTAAATTAGCCCCTTAATACAACAATTAATACTGACAAATTTTAAAAGAATCAAGTGATTTTTTTTTAATATTAATTAAAAATGAATATTTAAAAAAATGTATCATCCTGTATCTTGAAAACTGTGCATTTCCGAACCCATATTTATAGAAACTTTTTCTCATATTTTTTTACAAGGAATCACCCATTGAAATATCTCCGTCTATTTTTCGAACACCCTGTATAAATATTTATTAATAAGAGAGTATAACTTAACGCAAATATG
Source organism: Anthonomus grandis grandis (assembly GCF_022605725.1). Taxonomy (NCBI): domain Eukaryota; kingdom Metazoa; phylum Arthropoda; class Insecta; order Coleoptera; family Curculionidae; genus Anthonomus; species Anthonomus grandis. Next base: position 23,099,575 of record NC_065556.1, on the reverse strand, counting down.
TAACGCATGAGTACGTGTTTTTTAACGCACTTCTTATCTAATAAGAATCATATTTTTGTAAATTAACTACTTAATAAATTTATTAATAACTCACGTTTTAAGATACCAATTTTTAACATTTTGCATAAAGCTCGGCAGCCTAACAAAGATTCAGAGGAACGTCTATATTAAGATAGGAAAAATTAAGAATGCATCTATAAAGTAAAAATTATTTCCTAAAAGATCTACAAATGATATAAAAGAAATGAGGCAGTCTATAAACCTATTAATGCAAAGTATGAGGATGGGTGAAAAATGAAATAAGGTTATGATGAAGATTTCCGGAAAAATCAGTTACTTAAGGAAAAGGTTTCCAGATTAGGATAAACAGTAATCGTGCAAGGAACAAATGAAATAAAGACTATTATATACATCAGTAGTTTGATTAACTGAAAAAAAAAACCTTTTTACATTGATTTAATTACAGATACTATCATATCAAAAATGTATAAAGAAATTTTTGAGGCTGCTTTGCTGATTTCAGTTAAAGAAGCCAATAAGACCATTAAATTGTTGGTATCCATATATTCATACATAACTTTATCAAAATCTAAATATAAGGTAATATCAGACTTAATATAAGACTATAAGACTTAATGACGATAAAATATCATCATTAATTTTTGAGGTAATAGGCAAGAACCAGAGTTATGCATCTGTAGATATAAGAATGCTGTATAAAGGGGTTACACAAAGTGCTCTTGATAAAATGGCGCAATTAGAAAATTATTTATGGCTAACAGATGAGGTGTAAAAAGTTTAATAGGATAGGGATTTTGTAAAAGAGAATTATCCCTAACTAAAAAGACTGGGAGCCTATAGGCAAAAAAGAAACTATATACTTCAAAAATAAGATCAAAAAGAAACATTTTTATGAAACTAGAATTGGTGAGTCTGAGATTCGAAGAAAGTGCGGAAAACCCTTAAAAATTTATTGGGACTAAGAGCAAATATCAAATTTTTTAAAAATCAATTTTGGAGCATATAATGCAGGAACTTAAACTTTTTAATTAAACAGAACCCAACTTAGTAAATTATTTGTTGTTTAAATCATTATCAAACCTTTCGATAATTTTTCAATATTTTATAAAAGTTATAGAGACATAAAAAGGAAATTAACCCTGCTTAAATGTAATTTACTGCTTAATAACTTTGACTTATTTGCATTATCGAAAACATGGTTAACTGATTTTATTAGTAATACAGAGTTTTGGGTTTATGGACAGATTTATTTAAAAAAAAAAAGGAATATAATAATTACATATAAATTTCAGAAGGGTAGTGTCTTGTTTTAAATTGAACACAGTTTTATTACCACTGAAGTTATCATTTTTAATACGGATCAGGAAGTATTAATAATGTATTAAAATACCACTGGGTGCTAAAGTCAAGTCAAACCTCGCAAGTAAACAATATTTTTGTGTACTCTATTTAAAATAATGAAAAACCCAATGCATTATCTTGAGATTCTTAATCAGTTGCCTTCTGTTTTAAGCAAAATGATCTCTTGCCATCGAAAAGTATTTTATCTGGCATATTCATAAACCAACCTTTGTAAAAGTTCTCCAGTATAATTATAAAAATTAAATTATACTAAATAGGCTGAAGCACAACTACATATCGTACATACTGTACTGATCGGTAATTTGTCGAGGTATGAAATAAAACTTAGGTTTTAGATTTTATAACTGCCGACCTAAGGCCATTATTAGGGCGCTACAATGGTTATTATTATTTATATTGGTATTTCTGTCTTAATATGTGAATTGTAAGCTTATTTTCTTTTGTCCTTCTTTTAATATTATTGATGCCATAAGAACATTTTATGGTATCTAAAGTAAACGGCTTTATAGTTGTTAAAACATGTACGTAATAAATGTAACAAAAATCAACCCTAAAAGTAGCAAATCCTACATCAATTTACTAATTCCATAACATCACAACATTATATATTGAGTTTTAAAATTTAGGAAGAAATATAATAGCGTCGAACTGAGCCAGAACAGGTTAGTACAATAGAAACTAAAAGAATGCTTCGCTTCTAGAGCCCCTAATTCCATATCATTATTAAAAGTTATGCCATCATTCAAGCCTCTATTCATCCCTAAGTCAATAATTACACGACATAACTGGAGAAAATCATTTACGGTATACTGACTTGAACGATAACTCATGTACGTAAAGGAATATTGATTATATAACCGAACTGTCAGCACTAACTTTAAGTCCTTTATTTAGTCTTAGTGAGATCGAGGCGCTAGAGGCATGGGGAGATACAAACACTTTGTTAAGTATTTGGATATTCGGCGTTAAGTAAGCGTTAAATTTATATACGCATCAGAGAAGGTATTATATTTGTGGAAGAGGCTTATTATAATAAAAAAATAATAATAAATTATCGTAGGAAGTGCTGAAACCGTAATCGTAAAATGAAATTCGACAAGTAAAATCCTATTAAATCCGACGCCATTACGTTCAATACATTGACATCGTCGACACCCAACACTCGATTTAAAGTGCATACCCATCTCGGCGTATATTGAGAATTTTCCAGTGATAAATTGAGCCAATTTCACATTAATAAATTAGAATTTCCGCAACTGCTCGTAACATTGAATTGATAATATATCTGCAGCCAAGCCCGTTGCCGCGCGCCGCCACCGGATAACATATTGTACACATTCATGACGGGATTAACCGTAATTCGGCCAAGAGTTCTGTGACAATCTGGATCTCTGGATTCACTTTATCGATTAATTTGAGGTGGAACGAGTTTGTCCTAATGCCTCCGACCGATCCGCCGATTGAAGGCTTCATTTGCCGTTGCATCGCCTGCGGTCACCCTCAATCACAGGATGCTGACCTTTTCGGATTTATGACTTTGTACTTAATAAGTGGTTTTAAAGATTGAAAATTAGATGAAGTTTCTGATGGTTCATTTAGTTTAGAAGATCTATCTGTAGAGCAAATTGAAAAACGGGAAAATGGACGATTTCGTAAGATGAAGCTAACATTATTTACGAGTATAATTATTAGGGTAAGTCTGCATTTTTAGACAAAAAAAACTGAAATTGATGGATCAAATGAAGATGAGTTTCCTGTCATTAAATTTTTTGAATTTAATATTTTGCGATGATATTTCCCAAATGCCCCTGTACAGTCAGTCGTGATTGTATTAAGCTTTCCTTAAGGATTATTCAGTTCGTTTAGTTCAGAAAATAGGAGCAAATCTACATCTTCAAAACAATATATTAAAACTGATTTAAACAATAAAGATAAGTATACTGTCATAAAATTTATTAAGAAATTCACACTTAACTTTAGCAAATGCCTTTGCACAGTCATGATTGTATTAAGTTGTTTGTTATTTCTTGCTACTATCTGAAGAGAGTAGATTGGGAGACATAGATCTTCTTGGTAAAATATCATGCTGGTGGAAAGCAACTTCCGATCAAACTCGATTTCAAAAACTTGTTTAAACAATTTATGTTAACTTTGCTTCCAAAGTTTTTAGAAAATGTTAAAGAATTTAATGAGGTATAGTGTCAAAAGTCTTATCAAGATCAATAGCTCACATGAGATATTCTAAATTTTATGATGTAAGGTCATAATTTATTTTTCCTTTAGCAAGATAAATTAAATTTTGATGAAACTTGATCAAAGAAACACTTATGATATAATTTTTTTGATTTTAAATAAGAATTGTCTTGAGTAGGAGGTTTACGTGGTGAGGCTATTATTAACATATCTTTTACTTAGCACATTTATTGTCAAACCTCTTACCGTGGATATAACGCTAATTTAGTTGACACTAATCAATCCATAGTATTTCAAACAGTTGATAGGTACCAGGTAGTAGAAGGGTACACAGGCGACCATTTGCAGGTCGCATGTTTTTAAATGCGCTTGTAAATAATCGATTATTGCTAATGTAAACTCTTCTGTAGAAGATATATGATTGCAACGATCAGATCCAATATGAGTGAAAAGGTTTGACAAAATTTACAAAGACACAATAGGTTTTAGCATTAATTAGATTTAAAATATCTATATATGGCATGAGATGGATAGATTCCTACTGAGAAATTAAATTATATTTTGACGAAACTTGACTACTTGAGTTATAATATCTATGCATTTAATTAAGAATTGTCTGTGAGTTCTTGCAGAGAGTATAGGTTTTGTGATATGTAATGATTTTTTCAAAATTTCCTAAGGATTTTTATAGAGCAGTGTCAAAATCATTGGCAAGATCAGTAACTCCCAGCAGATACTGTGGTTTTATAAAATATTATTAAAAAGGGTTGTCAGGATTCAAAAAGATGCAAAATACTTAGCATTACTTTTGACCAAACAATAAACACATCTCTTTAAAAAAAAGTGGATGACTACTTTCAAGATTAAGAAAGACACAATATTCTCTCTAAGAACTGAAATTTATTGATAAAACTTGATTCCAGAAACATTTTAACACTTTCTATGGCATATTCTTTTTAATTTTAAACGGGAGTTGTCTGCAAGTTGCTTTTACAAAGCTTACATTGTGAGGCCAATAATAAATCATCTGTCTCCACGAAATACTTCGAGTATATTTTTCGCCAAACCTCTTAACTTTTACTATTCCAAAAACTTCCTGAAGGATTTTCTGGACACAGTATCGAAAGCCTTCGCCAGATCAATAATTTCCAGCAGTTACTAGAAATTCATGGATTACAGTGTCAAAAGCCTTGGCAAGATCAATAACTCCCAGCAGGTAATACGGTTTTATGAGGTTAAATAAGAGTTTGACCAAGCTCAATTGTAGAAATATTTTTAAACGAATTATGGCATATTGTCTATGAGTTTAAACAGGAATTATCTATAAGTTACTGCCGCGAGGCTATGAGAAATAGTATCAAAGCGCCTTGACAAGATCACTAAATTCTAAAGATTCTGTAATTTTATGGGGTTCAGTGTCAAAGGCCTTGCTAAAGTCAAGAAAGTCAATATGTATTATCTCTATTAATTACCTCTAAGAATTTAAATGAATATTTAATGAAACTCGATTAGAAAAACAATTTTAAAGAATCTATGGTATATTCTCGTTAAACATGAATTGCGTGTGAGGAGGTTTAAATGGTGTGGCAATTATTAAATCATATCTCTGATCAAAGTACATTTTTTGCCAGACCTCTTAATTTATAATGTTCTATAGTTGCCTAAAAGCTTTTATGGGAAACCGTGTCAAAAGCATTGGCAAGATCCATAACTCCTTGCAGATACTAAGATTTATGGAGTACAGTTTTAAAAGTCTTGTCAAGGTCAATGCCTCCCAGCAGATACTGTGATTTTTTTGGGGTACAGTGTTAAAAGCCGTGGCAAAATTAATAAAGACACGGTATTTTTTAGCATTTATTTACTTATTATTATCGGTACTCACGGCAACGAGATATGATCACTGACAGAAAGTGCAAAAAACACCGTGGAAGCAATGAAAATAGATTTTTGAGGGGGTAATTTGAATGAATCCAGACAGATCCAGAGTATGACGTACTGGAAAAACAGATAATAATGTGGATTTTAGCTGGAGCTAGGAAATAAATAAGGTAATAATAGGAAGAAAATCTTCGGAATGATCGAAAACAATGGAGAATAGAAGTAGGAAGATATCGAAGAACGTTTTAAACCCAACTTATATACAGGGTTTCTCGTGAGGTAGGGCACAAAATACATTAGTCCGCAAATGCTTCCTTACCAAGTTATAAGTGTTTTAAATTTGATAAGGTCATTGCGTCAAAAACCTCAATAATGCCGAAAATAATTTTTTTTTAAGAAAAAAATTAATACCTCCTCTTTCACATAAGAAGCTAGCTATTACTTAGGTCGTTAGTAATATTATTAATTTTACGAAGTATTTCAGTCTGGTATGTGAGTTTTCTGTATACAGTAAACTCTTCATATGTCCCTACAAGTAATAATCCAAAGGATTTAAATCCGGTGAGCGAAGAAGCTAGGAAACTGTGCTCCTGCATCAAATCCAACGTCGATAAAAAACCTTATTTAAATATTTAGTCATATTTCTACTGCACCATTCCACGGTTGTTATCTTTGAATCGGAATATCTTCTAGCAGTACAGACAGTTCTTCTCACCAGAACTGAAAGTAAATTGCAGATGTTAAATGACCATCAAACACATAAGGGCGGATTAACTAATTCCCTAACGAAGCACACCAAAAATTAAACGAAAAACGGTATTGGAGTTTCTGTTCGATTGTTGTACGAGAACTTTTAAGCTGTAAAGAATGGAATTTCCTTAAATTATTAACACCGTCTTGGGTGAATGTAGTTTCATCAGTGAACAAAATGTTAACTCAATTACTACGTGAAATAAGCCAGTGCAGAACTGCATATGAGAGCGCTATATTAGTAAGCTGCAGAACTTGGACTAGTTGCAGATGAAATAGGTATAAACTAAAATTATGCGTTGTTCTTCATACTAAATGGTGACCGTTTAGCACTATCCAGCATTACATTTTGGGGAGCTGTTCATGAATATATTGCAAAAATAATTGGAAATGATCTTGTTATTCTCAGTCGATTAAAAACTTTCTAGGTATTTTTTGATTTGGGTACCAACAGCGGTATTCACTCACTGCTGCTCTACAACTTTTGCTATGATATCCGTATACTAGAAGGATGTCTGCGAGTTCTTCTTTTGATTTAGTACTCGGACAACTGTTGCTGATACAATGTCAGACTTAAGATACTGATTATTAACTTTTAAAAAATCATATTTTGGTAAGAAAGCATTTGCAGACCCATGTGTATAGAATATTTTTTACTCAAATTTACCTAAAAAACACGTACTGAAATTTTGTTTTTTACCTTGCGGGGCATCCTGTATATTTTTTTTGCAATTCACAGTCGCATGATTCTTTTCATATATTTTAAATGACATCTCTCAATTCTCTTATTCCTTACTTCTTTAGCCAATTGTCTCTCATTTTAAAAGGATAATATTTAGGAACGGCTTCCAAAAGGTTGATCATAGTGAAGTATCACCTTGATTGCTAAGAAATTGTACTCAAAAACGTGAAAAACGTATTTTTCTTTAACATATTTCCCACAGTTTTAAATACAATGGTGTCCCAAACAAAAGCCCATAGAAGCCATACGGTAACAACCAACGGTGCCGGCAATATAATAAATTATCGACGTTTAAGTTGAAGTTTCACGAAATGCCACACACTTTAAGACCCTCTTCCGGCAACTCCTTCAAATATTTCGTTTCAAACTAGGGAAAATTCGCCGTCTGACTGCTCGCTGCGGCTTTCGCCCGTTAATGAAGCAGGAAAATCATGGAGCGAAACGTTTTTCCATTTTATCCAGTTTTTAAGTTTCTTTTTTTTTATATATATATGCGGCGACGATGACTGGTTGACTGGCAGCCATAGTGACAGTTCTTAATTGCTTTTTTTTCCTCACCGCTCTTTCGGTGACTTTTTGAGAAATGTTTAATCGAAGCGGGACGAGTTGGACAGATCGTAACGTAATTTTCAAGGAAAGTTGGAGAAACGTGTTTTGTCACGAACGGTAAATGGGGAAGAAGGGATCGTAAGTTTTTCCAGAATTAACTGGGTTAATTGGTTTCCGAGTTATGTGAATTTGATCTTTATGATTAAAAATTTGAGTTATCGTGAAAAAGTGACCGATTTGACAACGTTGGTAATATGATCGTTAAAGAAAGAACAGAGTTCATTCGTAACTTGTAGTGCCATGTTGCCGACATGACTAAAAGGCGGCAGAAACTTATATAGTTATTTATTACAGAGCATGCATAGAAATATTATGCATCCAATTTCAAAAGCTGTAAATATGTTTTTCTTAATATAAAGCGATAAATGTCGCTATAAGTATAGCAAAGTTTTTTATAATATAAGCTGGGCTCAATGGATTTAGAGTTTAGTTTTTATGGCTATATATTCGATTTTTCTTAAAAAACAATAAATTTGTCAACGTTGAGGTTATATTTAATGCAAATTTAAAAAAAAAATAAGTCAAGTGGTCATGAAGAAATTCTAATGCGATGTTTCCAACGTGCTTAGAACTGTCTTAATTTACTTTTTAAATTAGTAAACTAGTTTAAATTAGTTATAAACTTCTTTTTATGATCAACATATCGAATTTTCTTAAAAAAGTAACAAATCTAATAAAATCATAAAAAGGTAAATATTTACCTACAATCATATTATCAATCATATTTACCTACATATTTACCAATCATATTTACCTACAATCATTATTATCGGTACAAAAACTAATTCATTAATGTTTATGGCGAGTGAAAGTCAAGCAAACTGTCATAAAATATGTGAAAAAAATTGATGCGGCATTGCCAAGAAGTCTGGCATTTCTAAAGCGTTATTTATTTATATTTGATTAATAGTAAATTTCTTGAGACCCGAAATTTTGTCAAAAAGAAATAGTCACGTCGATTTTTGCGAATCAGAAGTTACAAATTTAACATCAATGTGGATCAGTGTATAAAGTCTAATGCTGAGAATTATCTAAAGTCCTAACTACTACCTATAATATGATGCAAATTTAACTTTGACAAAAAATTCAATACTTTTAAAAAAATATGTCTTTGGCAACATAGATAATGTGATCGGCCATTAGTAATAATTAATAAGTCATTCATACATATAAAGCCTGCGAAAAATTTATTGCGACGTTGCCAACTTGCTTGAAATTGTCAAAGTGTTAACTGCTTTATATATTAATAGGCCCTAACTTACTTAATACTTCAACGAGTAAAAACTGCTGGTTTGGAATCAGGTCTCCGACTAAAGAGCACTAAAAGCTGTATGTTGCTTGTGGAAGTATGTTACGATTAAACCAACAATATTGTCATTTGTCTTGGCGCAAAAATAATCAACAAAGGAGCTTTTGAACCAGAAATCAGAAGAAGAATTGGAATGGTAAAAGAAACGTTGGAATATGACCACCATGAGACTTCTTAAAGCGCTGATATTCTCCCTCGCAACCATGAATCTATTGAACGTTAAACGCAAGATTGGGCTGTTTAGCATAAACTGTGGATTTTAAAAGACCCCACAAAAAAGTCCATAACTGACAGATCAGGAGATCTGGCAGGCCGTTCAATTGGACCTCTCCGGAATTCATCTTCCAGGAAATTTGCCTTACAGGAAACGCATAATGCGAAGATGCTCTGTCTTACTGAAAAATTATATTTTCTTTATCTTCCTTAATAGCTCTAACTAATCCGAGCTTAATGGTAATTTCCAGTATAAAAAATACGGCCCAATAATTCAGTTGCCGAAAATTCCAGGCCACACATTTAATTTTTTGAGATATTGGGTATGTAATGCTAGTGCATAGTGGGAAGTACATACTCAATATCCCAAAAAATTAAATGCATGGTCTGGAATTTACGGCAACCGCATTACTGGGCCAAATATTGTTTCAGCAAGACTAAAAATTTTCATGGAAGACGAATTGGACAAAAAAGTTTACCTGAGTGGCCTGCCAGATCTCCTGATCTGTCATCCCTTGACATTTTTTTCTAGTGTCATTTAAAATCCAAAGTTTATGCTATATAGGCCAATTTTTTTAGAAGATTTGCGACAACGAATAGTGCACGAGTGCCATCAATTTATACCTGAAATGTTACATAATATGCGTGAGCATTTCGAGAAGTGTCTCTACTGTCCATCATTTAACTGATTCGAAATAAATAATTTAAATTTTTTTGTAGTATTCGATACTCTTTTTTTCTATATATTATTATATGTACAGTAATGAAAGTGATAATATGAACTCACTAATCTTAAACTCATAAAATAAAATCAGGATTAAAAAATCTTTAAAAGTTTTATCATTTAATATTTTTTAAAAAAAGGTCAGTTTTCTAGACTTTTTGCAGTAGACTGGGTCTTTCAGAAATCTTGAACTAATAATTTATTTGAAATACGTTTGAGGATATATCTGAATACTCTAACGGGTATTAAATTGATAAATAAAAACAAAATGCTTTTTTAAAAATTTTGACAAGCTGTGATATCACAAAATCTAGAAAAAGCAAGTTATGATATATATATATTACAAGAGGTATCACTTGATCTTAGTTCCCATTTTCATGGTAGATATCACCCCGACTAGGGGTTGATGATTTAAGGTGAATAAATGCGAGATTATTTTGTCCCAAAAAATCATCAAAAATCGACGGATGCGAGTAGAAAGTTTTTGGTGCGTCACTCTCTATTTACATATGACGTTGTATTATAAAGTTACTATACAGAAACTCTATATAAAGCAGTAATTTTAGAAAAATAAAAGCAAGAAGTATAATACGAAATTTTTAATGAAAATATGGTACGTGCATATCGAAGATAGCACGCGATCAACGACAAGTTGCCAGAGTAAAACAGATAATCAATATAGCAAACATATTTTTACAAGGCACGTAAAATATTTACGGGCGAATGAGACGTGGAAAACCATCGGAACGATCGGCCCGAGACTTCCGCAAGCATCATCTGAGCTTACATGAAGGGCACAACTTTAGTTAAATGGAAACCAGAAGAATAAACTATGCATGAGAACGACACTTTTATTTACTGAAATTTTAGCCGTGAATACACGTTGAGCTCGGTTTAAATCTTTGAATTGTTTATCAGATCCGTTGCATTCACATTTTGTAGTTGTATTCAGTTAAACTTTTTTTTTGCATCAAAAATATAGAGGTAATTTCGCAAGAACAATTTAAAGTTAATTCATTTTTTTAACGACCAAAGTCTCCGCATACGAGATACAAAAAACTTTTAAAACCGACAATAAAACTTTCTGGTACAACAAAGAAATTGGACTTTAAAAATTCACAATCTTATTTACCTCCTTCTTTCAATCCGTTTTCTTCCTTAAGCCCTTGACGTTGTTTTCTCAAACTTTGACTCGTAAATTATTGCTTATTCGGTACACTCATTTTTTCCCCTATTGCGTTAAAAGTTGGACGTTAGGAACGTTTGCGTGCTGACAAACAAAAACTTTTTACTTTCGGCAAAACTCTTAATTAGACTTTTAAGTTTCTTCTATAAGAAAAAAAAAGGAAAATTAATTATTCAGCCACTGGAAATAAGAAAAACCGGTTTTCCTGCTTTCGCTCACGCCAATGACCGACTTGCCCTCCTAATTGGTCATTATGTCACTGACCCTCAGGGAACTTTCAGGACGGTTTTACTTCTTTTAGAGAGCGTGTTTTCCGCAAATACATTTTCACGATTTCAGGGAAATTCAACCGGGTTTAACATAGTTAACTTGAAAATGATTTATTTATTAACCAAATGGCTTTTCCACGAATGTACTAGAGCATTAATAAAAAGTCTAATTAATTTTATAATCCAATTTGCGTTTGTTTAGGAACCGAATTTATTTACCTGATTTAATGTAGGTTGTTTCCTTACTGACGTGTTTCTGAATTTCAACCTAAAACCCACTTCCAGTGAGTCTGACTGTATTAAAAATGTAAAGGAGCATCTGGGTAATGACAAGGGTTGACAGAATTTTCTCGTTCATTGATTTGATGTGTCAGATTAGGAGAAAAAACAAATTTTTTTTTTGATTTGTGTGAATTGCATATAGTACCAAAGAAATAATAGAAATGTTTAGATTTGGTTTTAATTAAAAAACTTTGTAAATACCCAGTAAATGCCTGAAAATGATGAAAAATGGTAAACTATTAGTTTTTTTAAAGGCCCTCTTCTAGAAGCTATTTTGAGTAGGTAATAATATAGATTCTTGCCTACAGATATTAAAAAAAAATCAAGTGCACTTATATAAGTTTTCGGGCATTATCAAAGCCTTTTTTAATTGAAAATTAGCCAACAAGAGTAAGAAACACATAAAATGATAAAGGCTAAAGTACAATTATTTTTTTGTTTTTTTTTTATTTGTTTCTTCAAACTTACATGTTTTTTTAAAAATGTTCTAATAAAAATTAAAAAAAAAATAGGTTATTATAGTATTTAAAAAAATGTTTTAGGAAGAACAGGACTTTTAAAAAAAATTAAATTTCCATCTTTTCATAAATTTGTTACCAAAAAATTGACCCTCGAAAGTAATAATATAAGAGAGAGAACCTTCTGGAGATTTTCCTTTATTTTATAAGTACAAATGCTGCACAATTTCTGTGTGGGGCCTTCTTATGGAATTTTATACAAAAGTTGCATATTACATGTATTTAAATTATAATATATTTTTCTAGGATGTATCGCATAAGTCTTGTTTTGGAGTTGTGTAGTCAGTTGCATTATTTATATACGTATAATTAGTGAAATAATACGCGTAGTATTCTAAAGATGATTCATGTGTGAAATGTCAGAATCAGATAAGAATTAAATCATGTTTTTCTTCCAGGCAGTTAAAGAAAAATACTATTCTTCTCATTTAACTTTAAGAACTTTTAACTATTTAACTCCTAAAATTAAGAAAAATAGCTGTTTGAGGAAGGTTTTTAAAGACATTCACCATTTTGTCAACATTAGCCATTAATTCAAGCTAAAAATTGTTGATGTTACCTGCTAAATACAAAAAATGAAAAATCAAACATTTCCAGTGCAGTCAGCAATTTTTCACACAAAAATTCTAGTACCAAAATTTCATTTATCGATTCATTTATTGAATCATCATTAAACAATTTATTCAATTTCATTTATTGAACCAATGGTGGAAAAAGCCTTAAATGTGAAAATTTCTTCAGGAGCATTCACTATTTTGTCAATATGACTAGCACTTTAAAAAAAAATTTTCCTTTTAAAATGTGAATTTTGTTTTTCTTGTTCCTATGTTCTTCTTATATAAACTCATAGACATTTTTCAAGGGTGTAAATTAAGTAGTTTTTAAATTATGAGTTTTTTGTAAATGTTTCAGGAAAGAAATATTTAAAAAAAAATCCGAAATTTTGTAGTATGTTGTATCTTGTTTTAATTATGAGTTTTTTGTAAATATTCTAGGCAAAACAAAATTTTTATTATATAGAATTATACTAAATATTAATAAGTAATATGATATACATTATTAATACACATAAGTCTTGTGTTGGAAGTGTGGTTGTGTACTCAGTCCTATTAAAATTGAGATGCGTTATGAGGATCATTGTCGTTTATAAAGAATCATTTTTTTTTCTTTGTAATACTTATTTTTGAAATTAAATTAAATTTTAAAATATACAAAGTGTTCACTAAAAATATATGAAATAAATAACTTATTTTTATATTTGGCTGCCTCCAGGGCATGAAAGTAAAATGATAATAAAGTTTAAAACTACCTGTATAAACTCTAGCTACTATAGTTCAAAAATTTAAGTTTTTCGATAATTTTATTGACTTAAAAAATATTTAAAGACCCATACTTATCCAAATAGTGTGACTAACATTTTAGAAGCAAAAGAATATAAACATTTCATAATAAATTTAATTTATTCTCTATTTCTCATGAAACAAATTTTCTTAAATTTTTTCTTCTTTGTTTTAACTTAAATAACACAAAGTCGACTATAATTATGATTAAATATAATCTCTATAAACTATAGCATTTTAAATACTAGAAAATTTCACTGTATTAAAATTCCCTAAGAAATATCAAAATCATGAAAACTGACTGAAATCATAAAAAATAAATATAAATAATTTTTAAATTTTGATTTTTTTGGCAATCTATAAATAAAAAAAATTTAACTCAGAACATGAAAATTCAGAACATAGAAATTTTTCACTAATTTTTTAATATCTAATTCCATTAATTTAGGAAAAACTTAACCATGATAATAATTAGGGTGATGCGTAAAAAATACATTACATCAAAAATTACATTCATATAATTTTTTTACACCCAATTAACTCTCAAAAAGTGCCAGAATTATTTTAGTTTGTTTTGTTAGAATTTCTTAAGAATCTCTTGCAGATGACAGCACTATGTTAATTAAATTTTGTGTTTAGTTTTTTTTTGACAGTACTATACTAACTAGATTCTCCTTTAATAAACGCTCCAGAATTTTCTCCCTATATATTGGAGGAAGTTCCTTTTCCTCTGAAGCACATTTCTGAATTTCTAAAGAATCTTTTGCCGATTATGTTCATTGAATTTTCTTTTTAAGAGTTTTCGAGAATTCTCGATATAAATTCGAGTAAATTTATTTTAGGTTTTCCTGGAAGATATTTCTAAAAGAAACCTTTGTAGATGATAGCACCCTTTTATATTCACTGGATGCCCTTTCAATAAAAGTTCCAGAATTCTCCCTATTAAATAAAAAAAAATCATTTTCTCCTTACCACATTTCTGAATTTTTAAAGAATCTTTTGCAGATGACAGCATTATATTCACTGGATGATCTTTTAATAAATGTTTTAATAATTCTTCTTATAAATTCGAGAAACATCATTTTCTCGTAGAATAAATACATGTTTAAACTTCTTTTTCTGTCACAACTTAGAAAGTACTTGAGACATTCCCATAGTTCTTTCACAACATTCTACTGAGATTCCTGAGGTTAGATTTAAGGGTAGAAACGTCAGTCTGGCTTAAAAATTAAAATAGCTAGAGCTGTTTCGGTTGGGGTGGTGTTTTTTGCTACTTTTCTTAAGAAATTCTAACTTTCCTGAAGAATATTTTAAGAAATAATGGAAATATTCTTAAAAGGGTTTTAGTGCAAGAAAGTCCATTTCCTGCCAAATAATTTCATATGCAAATAATTTTTGTACCTTTAAAACTTTTTGAGTTAGAGACAATTTTGTCTATAAAGGTCCAAGAACGGCCAAATTTGAAGTTTTTAGAACCCTATTGCAATCACACAGCCATAGCAGAAATATATGATATTCTAGGACAGCTATGACTGCAAATCTTAAAGTTTAATAAAATTAAATACAATATTTATTTAAACTTAACAATAACCTCTAATAAGCAGAATTTACACCCTACATGACTAAAATCTTATTATGGTTACGGATGCTTAACCTAAATGGATACTGATACATTAGTATTAATCATTTGGCTATATCAGTAATATATAAAAAAACCAGTTAGTTTTCTTCTAGGATTCCCATAATCAACTTTATTTGGAGGTAATTCTAACCTTTAAAAATACCAGATCTCAGCAACCAAACGAACCATAACCATCTGAAATTACTCCAAATTGGTCTGTAAGCATAACACAGCTTTAAAATTCAAACAGATTAATGCCTAGTTTACCTACAAATGAGCTCATTTAAAAAGCGACATTTATTAAGAATCTTATAAAAAAAAACCAGCAAGTTCTCGTAAGCAAAACAGCCATAAAAAGTTAAATGAAAGTAATAAACCCTTTTGGGCCCCTAGCAAAATGTAACAATAAGTCTAAAGCGGGCAATGAATCTTCGGCATTGGGTCGCGTCTGCAAATGATGGCCCAAAACGGGTCGAATGGCCATATATCAGGAGCGTCTCGTTCACCACTCACTTGCGATCAATAATACACAGGCCCAGTTTACCACGAAACTCTTACCCCAATAGTTCACTACTTGATACAGGATGTTACTTCGATAAATAAATTTACTATTCGGTCTCTCTCTGTCGATAACAGTCGCGTTTTGTTTTGATTTATATTTACGTGCTACCCTGACTCACTTCTTATTGGATTTGACTTTGAAAAATGATTAATGCAAATATGGATTACGTTTTTTAATCCAATTTCAGCGAAAAAGAATAACCAGATTACTAAAAGTTCCAACCGTAGGACTATTAGAATATTAGTCTTTAAAGCTTTGGTTCATTTTCTGTACCTATATGGTTTGCTTAAGGTCTTTAGAATCTATTTAGGAGTTTTAAAGTTATAATATTAGCAGATTAGCCTATTGGAACATTGTACAAGATTGAATACATAAATCACAATTTCTTACATTCAATGGGTTTTTTATACTAATTCATTGATCTAACAATAATAGCCCTAGTTAAAAGTCAACATTATCCATATAATATCTCATCATATTTTACGTAGTTTATTTGAAACAGATGTTCCAAATCGAGAGATTCATCATTATCTGGTTTTAGTTTTCTTCGCATTTTACGCAAATAGTGTCATTCCAGAAATAAAATTTTTGCTATGCAACTAAATTTATAGGAATGCCATTAAGCATATTAAAATCTAATTACAATCCTGTATTGTACCTTTGCGGTGTAAAATTCTTAAGCTATATACAATTAGTATTTAATCATTAAAAATTTTAATTTGAAGTAATTTGTTTTCAATTATTTTTATAGCCAGGATTTATTCTTTAATAGAATTTCATATCTTTGAAATAAATCATGTAATTTTCTTGTATTGCTACATTAAAAAATTATGGAAACTTCTTAAAGATACTAATAATACTAAACCAAATGGCATAGAAAATTAAAGAAAACATTCTGCAAGTGAACAGTTACAACAATCAGTATGTACAAATTCAGTGGTTATACAATTACAGTTCGAAATTAACGCACATTAATAAAAATCAATTGTCTTTTAAGATTGTTCAATCCAATGCAGAAAATATCAGGCTTAGTGAGGAGCTCCATATACAGAGAGTTTACTAAACGTGCGGGAAAAATTTAAGGGTTTATTCTAAGGATATTTTATCCTTTGATAGGGCGCTTTATTTAGAAGATATGGGACAAAAAGAATTTTGGCAATAACAATTATTTATTACCAAAAGTTACATGGAATGTTTTTTAATTTACAAGAACTGTTTAAAATGACTTCTCCTCATTGACTCCCGAACTCTTTTAAAAACACAAGGATCGGTTCTGATTGCATTAAATCCAGCAACTATTCGATTTATCAAATCTATTACATCTTCCTCTGGAGCAGTATAAACTAATGACTTTAGGTGTCCCCATAGGAAATAATCCAGGGGGTTTAGGTCCGGAGATCGAGCAACCATACATGTAGTCCACCTCGACGAATTCAATGAGTTTTTCAGGAATTAAATGTGACTTAGTGGATCATTACACTTGAAGAATCTAATGTGCTTATACTTGGATACATTGAAGGTGAGATAGTTCTTGTTATATAGATAAGTGATAAAACGGTCCCTGCATCGTCGCCATACAGCAAGAAAGATTTGTTTTCAAAAGAGCCAACAGTATCATTGATTGGAGTAAAAAGAATCTAGATTATATACAAATGACTCTATATAGTCGTAAAAAGAAGCACCAACGCTAGTTGCTAAAAGCTTTCTGAAGATCAGATCAAGATCATGGAGGCCTGTGTAGAGGAAATCTATCTGAAAGCCCTTCTTCAATAAATCGATGAAGAAATTTTGATATACAGCCAAGTCAGAAGGAGATTAACCACATCTGTAAAAACCATGCTGATTTGTATGTATTAGACAATACTAGTATTGATGTCATTGCTTTGGTTTAAATGCCTTAAAAATTGAAAGGCTAGAATTTGCTTTATCATGGAATTATGGACAGTTTGTTTGCTTGCAACATCTCTGATGCAATGATGCCAAATGCTTATGTAGAAATGGCAAAAAAAATGTATAACATTATTAAAATTTGTCACTTATCTCGACAGGTACGAAACTACTGTTACTCTTTAATAAGATATAATAATAATAATAATAATAATAATAATAATAATAATAATAATAATAATAATAATAATAATAGTTACCTTATGTACATTACTAAAGATGAGAAAGTAATTGACGATCGATGTAGAAAATGCCTGCGCGTACCGGAGAGAATTCAACATATAACATCAGGATGCACATCTTTATCAGCTGCCAAATATCTGCACCGACATAACTGTGTGGCAAAAATTATGCATCAAGAACTGGCAAAACTTTATCATCTAATTGGCGAAACTTGCCCCTATTACCAGTACAAACCAGAAACTGTACTTGAAAATGATGACTTTCGGCTATATTTTGACCGATAGGACGCTGACTTCAAACAGACCAGATATAATCTTAATAAACAAAGCCCAAAAGAAAATCTTTCTAATTGACATAGCAGTGCCAAATACCAATAATGTCCTAGAAACGACAAACACTAAACTTGCTAAATACGCAGATCTAGCTCACGAGATAAAACAACAATGGAGGCAAGATAATGTATATAAACTCCCTCTAGTTATTTCATCCACTGGAATTGTCCCTTTAACACTGTCCAAAAACCTTAACGCATTGGGTCTTTCCTGTTGGACGATTGTCACTATACAGAAATCTGTTAGAATGAATACATGCAACATTATTAGAAAGTTCCTAAATCTACCATAGCAAAATTCATCTTGCCTTTAGGCCGATGAAATTGACAACACCGCTATCAGCGAGCTAAAACAGAATAATAATAATAATAATAATAATAATAATAATAACGTTTATTAATTCTTAATACAATTAACAATTCAATATTTACATTGCTGTAAAAGATATAATAATAATAATAATAATATAATTGTGCGGGATTAAATGGCCTAATTTTCAGCATCCTAACAATTACATAGGGGCTGTTGAAGCCACGTAAGTTATTTATTTATTTAATTATATCTTTATAATTATATATATAAGAATATATTTACAAAATAATGAGGGAGAAAGAGAGAGAGAACAGTAAAAGAGATCGAAAGAAAAGAAGGCGTAAAGAAGAGAAAAGAAGAGATGACACTATAAATGCAGCGCTACGTCACATATTGTTTTTTATAATTAAACAGGTTACATATTAAACAAACAATTTTTTCGAAATTGAATTTTTAAATGACCGGACTGACATTGTTAAATCCCTAATTTTATACTTATTATCAGCTTGGCAGCATTATAGGAAAAAGATGATTTAAAAATTTCCTTATGATGTCTTGGAATGTCAACAAGATATCTTTGTCTTAGGTTTACATGATGTGCTGCAGTTCTTAGCTTAATTTTATTAAAGAGGTGAGGGGTGCGATTTTCTTAAATTTTATAATAAAAATAAACTGATTGTAGCTCTCTACGTGTTGCCATATCTAACCATTTTACATCTTATAAGTAATGCGTTTTCGTATACCAAAACTAAATCTTAGAAAAGAGTTTTGAACAACTTGCATTCGACGTTTTGTTTTATTTTCGAGGCATGAGCCATAAATTGAGTCACAAAAGGTAAAGTGAGATATGACTAAGGATTCGCATAATGTTTTTTTTGTTGTTGTTTGATTTGAATAATGTCTGTATGGATAAAGCATTTTTAGGGTTAAATACGCTATTTTAGGTTTTGTAGTGATATGTTCTTTAATGAATGTTAATAACTAATATGACAGGATACCTTTGAAATCAATATTCAAGGATTAATGATTGTAGATAACGTATATTAGAGACAAATGCAACAACATCGCAACGCCGCTCGATCGCCTTGTTGATTCCACCGACACAAGGAATCTTTACCAGTGACGTCGTTAAAAATATTTGTTAATAATAGATTAGGCTTTAAATTATAAAAAGTATTACTATTGTATTTAATAATTAACATTATTATATGCGTTGGTATATAGCTGAACATTTCCTCTTTTGAAAATGTATTTAAACTTGACAACAGAAAATCGATGAATATGTTTGTAAATAAAATACCCCCCTTGCCCTTGTGCCCATGCTGAACTTAAACAAAGTTGTTGTTTACTAATTTTAGTCTTTCAATGTTCTAAGGTAAAATGTAAAAGAGATAGATTCATCTATTCATTAACATCAGACGTTATCAGATTTAAATACTTGGAACAGTAATTTCTTAGGTGCTGTTAAATCTCTTTCTTTATAAAGTGATGTATGTTGGAGATCTAATTCTCTGACCTTATACTCCAGTATATTTGAGACCTTTTTCTTTAACCCTCGTTATTATATTAAAAGAGAATTTTCTCTTATACAAGAATATTCAGGCATTTTTTCTCTCTCTTTCCATCCCATCCCGTGACTCATCAGTCCCGGTGATCTAGATCCCTCTACACTACGGTGCTGACTCAAAATTTCCGCGAAACGATGTAAATGAGCGACGGCACATTTTCTGCTTCTGCTGCTTAATAAATCGAAAGTGATTTATAATTTGGTTTTAATTCGTTTAGAAATTAAGGCAATTAAGCGCGGGAGTTCGCCGGAACTCGCATACTTACACGGCTCGAATAATATTTCACGGGCATAAAACTTTATATTGGAAATGGAAAATATTAATTTGGCGACTTAATGGCACTCCCACGGGATTCCATATGGCACTTAATTACCGAAATTAGATCTGGAATAAATGGGAGTCGTTAGCTCCCGACGGTGTGTCTCACTGATACGTTTATATACTGCTAATTTGCTTTAATCCGTAAAGATTATGGCAGATTTTTAGTTCAATTTATTATATAGTTAACATAAAATTGTCTTTACTTTTATATATTTTTTTTTTAATTTCAGATCGACCCCAAAGTAGCTTTTCCTAGACGCGCACATCCAAAGGTAAGAGTTTTTCAGAGGAAAAATTTATTAGGAGGTAAATGATCATTAAAAACCCTGTGCAAAATAAGGCACTAAATCATATAGTGGCATATATTAAGCGACCTTCATCTTTATCAAACACTTTTAATTTAAAAACTTCCTAAAAAAGAACAGGAAAAACTCCGTAGAATTTTCTTAAGCGAGCAACACCATCACGGCAACTCACCTTAAAATGTATGTATTTATGTATTAAAAAAGTTTTTAATAAAATTGTACTCGACATTGGCAAACAGGGAAGAAAATGCCTTATAACGTTTATTAGGTTAGTGTTTACTTTAAATATCCCTAAAGTTGGCGAGTATAGGGCCGTGAGTGCGCTTTCCGCCCTCGTTTCCCTCGTTAGAAACTTTTAAATAATGTTTGCGATGTAGATGTATTTTCCTTTTATTTTAAACTTCATTGGATATACGCAAAAGCTCTTAAAAAAAAACTGATAAAAATTATTACAAACTCCTTAAATTCCTGAAAACTTATGAAAAATACTAAATTTAAACGTAAATGGTTACCATAAAAGCCACGTTTCTCGTCTATTTAAATAATTTTGTTGCGAAAAAAAAAATTAATAATTGTTAAAACGCAAACGAAAACAGTGCACTAAGAGTAATTAAAGTCCCGTCGCTTCGCTCCCTTAGAAAAGATTTTGCTCTACACAGAAAACAAGGCAAAATGCAAATTGCATCCAAGTAAATTATACCTTAGTAGATAAATGCCAAGCTGCAAGGAAAATAATTATGAAATAAACTCCTTTTCGCCTGAAACAAACAAACAAACTTCCGGGTATTTGGTCGTAAAACAATCTTTTCACCTTATCGTTTATTTATTTAATTCTTTGAAATGTACTTGAAGGTTATTTTTTTTTGTAGAATGTTTTCTGGAATTACTATTTTATATAAAATTTTCTAAATTACATAATAAATAGACTTCAACAAAATATGTGCAAGAACAATGACCTAAACATATAACCTAGGAAATGTTAATAATATTTGCATATGGATCTTTAATTTAAAGTCTCATTTAAATTAAATCAGTATTATTAACCAGTTCCTTATACCCAAGCAATGCATCATATATTATTATCGCTAAATATATATTTATTCAACGATTTTTTAGTAAATTTTTGGTATGTTTGTCAACCTTTAAGGTATATATTTATTAAACTGTAAAATATACGTATATCATATACAATTCTGGTTACAAAAGGTAGAAAATTTTGGCATTTAAAACATTTGACACGGGATTTATAGATGTAGTTTTTAAACCCGATTACTACACATCAAATATTTGTTCGAACTCTTTTGAAAAAATCACTGTTTTTCATCCACATTATCCAATCTAATAACGCTGTTTTTATACCAAATATTTATATATAAAATTATATTAAATTCAAATGAACAGCCCTTATCCCCCCACCCACCCCAAACATTTGCCCAGTAATAAAATCTTTTAAAAAATCACCGTTTTTTGTTCATAATATCCAATCTAATAGCACTGTTAATATTAAATATTAACTAATATACATTTATAAATTTATTTCAAATTTAAATAAACAAACTGTGTTATAAGATTAGATATTAACGACGAAACCAGCAGTTATCAGTGCGTATTATTTTAGAAAGCAATGATTTTTAAAAACCATTTCTTACTGGTAAGTTGTAGAGGGTGGGAGGGGGGTTAAGGATAGAATTAGTGAAAAACGGTTGCTTTGCCAAAAATATTTGCATAAGAAAAAATGCTTTTAAAAAAAATTATAGATGATAAAAAAAAATCTATAGTTCTTGTATCTATACTTTTCTCACATAACCCTAAGGTTTTCGATTAAAATGTGAAAAAATCTTCCTTTATTTCTTAAAAGCAAGGCGTACGTTATAAAAAATTGCTGTAGTTGCCATTTTTATCGCAAATAAGTAGATTCAGTTTTTTAAGAAAAGTTAATAAGTTTTGAAGAAAATTTAGTCTTTTTTGGTTCTAGACAAGTTTTCATTATCTAGGTTCAAAAGTACAGTTTTTAAATTAAAACTATTGGTATGTTTATCAACGTTATTTGGTCAAGTATGTTTATCAACGGTATAAAACTGTAGAATATACGTATTTCATATACGCTTTTGTAAACAAGGGAACACATTTTTGTTCAGTTTTTTCAGTCAAAAAATTTTTTTTGCAAAAAATAAATTAACTCTTTATACTTGATTCTTGATTTTCCTATATAAATTGAAGACTATTGAAGGCATTTAAAAATTTTCCAAAATTTACATTTACAAATAAAATTTTAGCATAGGAATTATGTTATTTCCTGTGAAAAGAAGAGACTGTTTACTTAAGAATATTTCATAGTCCTTTAAAGCTTAAAAGAAAATTGATATTTTAAAGAATTATTTTAATTTTTAGGGCGAAACTTTTAATATTAATGTTTATTTATTTAGCATATTGCTACATACAAGTACAATAATATATATTATAATTTTTAAAACATATTTACAATATCTTGATAAAACTAGAAAATATAAAAAGTAAGCAAATAAATAATAAAAGAGTAAAATATAACGTTCAACTACACAAAAAAAATTAAAATATAAAAAAATAAACATAAAACATATGCACAGATATAATTTAAAACGATACTAAGAAGTGTAAAAATAAAAGACATAAAGAAAGACAATTAAAATATAAAACACTTACATATATATATGCCTTTTCAATGTATTTCTAAACATAATTAGGCTTCTACAGTTCCTTATATTAATGGGTAATTCATGAAAATATATATAAAGACCTTTGTGTAGAATAGTGTCTGTCACTTAACAACATAAAAAATTAACTTTTTTTTGACATTTTGCGTGTTATGCTGTCAATATGAGAATCAAAATTCAAATGTGGATCCAAAACAACACCCAAATATTTAATTTCTTTCTGGTAGGATATTGTTTCATTACTTATCTCTACTTTTATTACATTCAAATTTACTTGGGTTAATCTCGCTTTATTTCCAAACAGACAAAATTTTGTTTTAGCTGCATTAATGCTTAAGTTATTATTACACAGCCATTTGTATACATTATTCAAATCAAAGTTTAGATCTTCTTGCATTTTTTTAATATCCTTTCCCACAACATACAGCATAGTGTCATCTGCAAATAACGCTGAGTTACTCCTACTAATCACATTGACAATATCATTAATATAAATAAGGAATAGAATTGGACCCAACACAGTACCTTGGGGAACACCATGATTAATATTTTCAGCAACAGATAATTTATTTTTAAATTTGACCACTTGTTTCCTGTTATGCAATTACGATTTAAACCAACTTAAAACTGTACCTCCTATCTCCATTTTTTCCATTTTAAGAAGTAAAATATTGCGATTAACCGTCTCAAACGCTCCTCTAAAATCCAAGAAAATTGCCAAAACAAAATTATACTTATCTATTTTTCTATTAAAATTATCACAGATTACTATCACAGTTTCGCAAGAATGGTGAGGTCTAAACCCTGACTGATTTGTTAAATAAATAAAGTTAAAATATTATTTTTATCACAGTAAGTTTGAAGGTGGGTTTTTACAGTTAATTCTAGAAGTTTTTCGTAAACTAGTACAGTATTAATAGGCCTAAACTCACTCGCCAGCCTTGTGCCTGAGACCTTAGAAACCGGTAAGACCTTCCAATTTTCTGGGAATTCACCATACTGAAGCGATGTATTAATTATATCTAACACACGGTTACCCACAACTTCAAACACATCTAGAAGCACTTTTTTTGAGATACCACTTTCTCCTCCTTTAACATTTTTCATATTTTTTAACAGAGATCTTGTATTACTTATAGTAGTATTTTCAAATTTATCCCATACATTATAACTTAATGTATTTTGAACTGTACTATTTAAGCCTGAAAATTTGGGTAAAATATCTATAATTTGATCTATACTTACATACTACATTAGTAAATGTCTGCCCCTCAAATACAACCTCATTTGGTAAAATGGAATTTTTACCCGGTAGAAGTGATTTAAGATTTTTCCAAAGCTCTGCTGAATTATTTCTATTGTTATGGATAACTTCTCGAAAATATTTATCTTTTTCTATTCTTATTTTATTAACTGTTTTGTTTCTAACCCTTTTATAGCTATCCCATAGATCTGGAGTGCCCTCATAAATTGCCCTTACATATAACTTGTCCCTATCTTCCATTAACTGTAAAATATCATAAGTTATTAATTTTTTATTTTTATATTTTAGGCTATCTCTAACTTTGACAACAGATATCTCTAACTTTGGACACATTATATTTAAACTATTTTCTAGATCTAAAATAAAATAATTTGCCAATATATTTACATCTGTCAAATTATTGTTCCATGACCTGTCAGACAAGATATTTTGTAAAGTTTCAGAATTATAGTGTTTAATTGACCGGTGGTAGTATGTAATTTTTTGTTTATCATCATCCACTTTTAGAAGGCATACAGACACAATGGAGTATAATAAAGTCAATTAATGTGCTGCTATTGTTTGTTATTCTTGTAGGACTATTGACTAGTTGAGTGAATCCAGAACCATATATGCTGTTTAATATTTTTTCACCATAAAAGGAGTATTTTGTTAAATCAAAATTAAAGTCACCGGCTATAATATTAATGCCGTCAGTGCTACTTACTTGGTCCAAATAGTTTGAAAAATATTCAATAAACTTAGCATCTCTTTTGTTAGGGGATGATATAATATACTACAAAGATATTTAGATCCATTAGGAAATATTTTTACACTAACATTCCATATATACTCCTCCACACACTCTAATGTTACTCGCTTATATTTGATATCTTTCCTTATTAAGATCATTACATATTTTATTAAAATAATTTAAAAAATAAGAATAAAGTAGAATTTATTTTTATGGGTTTTATTTTTTTTAATTTCTCGAAGAATAGACATATTTAGCAAAGGGTTTTTTAAGCTTATTACTTTTTAAACAAACCAAAAAGAAAACAATAATTTAGGTAATCTAAGAATTTTTAAATTTATCTATAGTAAAGACTTTATTCATAGAATTAATTTATTGGATATATTTTATTTATTATTGCAATTTTGTTTTTTTTTGGAAAAGAATGTGACGAATTTTTCATACTTTTTTACCTCTTCTGAATTAGAATTGTGTACATATACATTATATAAAAAGGTAATTTATTTTTAAAACTCAATTTATTGACACTTAAATATTTAAGAAATATCCTAGAATATCCTTCTCATATTTATAGAAACAATATCAATTTTATAAGGTTTATCTCTTATACGTAAAAATGCGAATAAAATAAATTGTAGCAAAAAAGAATTGTTTTATATATTTTCTTTCATAGGTTTGCAAGTAAAGAATAAAAGACGATATATTGATAAAAGATAAGCATTATTCTGGGATGTTAACCAGTTATGCCATATTGTAAAAAAAATATTTGAAAAGTGCGCCATAAATTCAAAAGTTATGCAGAAAATAGATGAAAAGCTTTAATTTTAGGGCGAAAAGGGCAAGATTAATTTGTAATTGATTCTTATAGAAACTTATCATTTCTGAAATTCCAACTTCATTAGTTTGCAATATTGTAATAGAAGAAAGCATATCATACCATCAGAAGTTATGCTTTGATTTAGATTTAGATGGAAAAAAAAAGTGTCTCCTAACGGGAACATTAATATTAGAAAACGTTTCTGAAATAATAATTATGTCATATCGCCAAAAGTTATGCATAAATTTAAAAACTTCAACTACTTTTTTATGCTACTTAATCCTAAAAATCGTATTCATTCAGGACGTGCTAGTTTTATTTATACGCCACTTAACCTAATTAAAAAAAAAATGACAAAAAAAAACATTTTCCTCTAAGCGCAAAGTCAAAGATTGCAAATGAGCATCAGCATGCCAAACTCATGACTTGCAAGACGTAATCCTTGTACGTGCCCCGGCAAAATGACAACGAAACACCTCTTAGATTACTTAAGAGTTTATTGCCAATGAGGAGGCGTTATCCGCCATCCGTAATTTTGTGCAGGGGGGGCTATAAAGAGTAGTAATCTTTTAAAAGCTTTGCATTTAAAATAGTTGCGAAAAATCCAATTTTTTTTAACAAAAATATTTAAAAATACTATAGGGCGTCTTATATGTTATAACCTGCATAAATTATAGCATATAACTCGCCTAGCCCGAGTTACATTTCGCCTAGCTCGCTAAACTGTTTCGGATCTAATATATTGCGGAAGATTTAAGCAAATTTATGCTGCAGTTATGTACGGATATGAAGCGGCATACCAACGCTGGATATAATAATGTTTTTAGCTACGACATGTGTGTCATTATACGTCGCCGGGACTTACAAGGGTGTGGATCTAAATTACGATAGCAGCTACTTGGTTAGAGAGAGTGAGCGACGGCGTGATAGGTAAGAGAGAGTTGGAGTTATATAGTAGCAATCACAAAACATCAATTTGCATGGAATTATGCTTTTATTTGAGGCAATTGAAGAAAAGGACAATTCTTCGCAAAAACGTGAATCTTCGTCTTATGGTCTGATTTATTCTCTTTCAATAACTACAGTATTAAGTATACATGATCTGAATTGATTATATACAGATTTTGATCTCCAAGTAATCATGTTTTTCTACCAGGCAGTTGTAAAAAAAATTCTTATCGTCATCAGCAATTCATCAGGTTGCTGCCATAACAGTGGTCTGTATGTTTTTCTTATAAACATTATCTTATGATAATATTGAATCTGATTTTTTTCCTTCAAATAACAAGTGATTTAACACGAATGAACTGATTTCTTCTTTAACTGTCAGTTTAGGATAAGTATCGTAAAGTGTGATCTTCAAGTGCCTGGAATTAATAAAATCATGTTTGTCTTCCAGGCAGTTCATCTTCTCATCAATCTTTATCTTACTATCAGTAATTTGCATCAGGTGGTTACCATATCAGTACTTTCCATCGTCTTCTTTGGGACGTGAACCTTCGTTTTAACATCTTGCTGAACCTTGAGTCCTATAGTCTTGTTACTTCTCTATGTGTTAGATTAATTAAATGAAATCGATATAATATAATTTATATTTATACGAACGTTCAAAGAAAACTTTACGACAATGTTGCCTAGTAATCTTGCGTATCAATCATACTTTTGAAAGTTCCAATGAATTTTTATGATATTAAGAACTTTTTATTAAAAATGTATGTTTACTTAGCGGATTTATTTAACCCAATTAAAAACGGACTTCGGCTCAGAAGAGAGTGCTCGCTCAACTAATCCGTTTTATTAAATAGTTTTGAACGACGGATTATCTTAATTACTTACGTATTTGTAATTAGAAAGCCGTCCACAATTCGGGATCACCATCAAATTTCATTAATGGTCCCTAAATCGATTCCGCCGATTCGTATTTAAAGGACCGAGAAGCGGTTTTGTGTGGAATTAGCGTTTATAGTGTTCAGTAAATTTATATTAATATAAATCCGCCATCTGGGAACTTAATTCGGTTTATGTTTGGTATTAGGACCAGTTGATCCGAGACAAAGACACACAATTTTAGGAATAAGAATTTATTAAGTTTAGTTAGTTTTGTCCTTTGGTCCAGGAGTATCGCAGGAAAGCTACATCAGAGAATTATCCAGATTAAAAGTAACGTTGTATTAATTATAATTTTTGCAGATAAAACATTAAAATGAGATGATTAAACATAAAAATATATATTTTTGTGATATTTGGGGGCATAACTTATTAGGGGACACTAGCCTTTTTTATAATAGAATATTAAGTTTATGATTTAAATATATACAAAGTGTTGTGATATAGTTAATTAGGGAAATAGTATGTTCAATTTTCGTTTAAGGCATAACTTAAATGGATAATACGTGCTTTTAATTAAATATTAAAGACCTGTAATTTTGTTTAACAAAGAGGCAATTTGATGATATTGAAAAATAATTTCCTTAAATTCCATATAGATATTAACCTGGATAAAGTGTATCTTATTAAGCTTAATAGAGTAAACAATTTGGGTGTTGTTCTGGATTAAGATTTCGTGATAATGTAAGATTAATAATTCAAACGTAAAAATGTTATGCAATCACCTTCATGTACTTACGTAATTTTTATGTTCGTTGGAAGCTTTCTGTATCTATGATGATATCCAATTTTAACTATTTTAAGTTTAAGCGTTATTCATAAAAATCAAATACAAAAAATTTGAAATGCCTACTTATGGATAGAATTTGGATTCTCAAAATATAATTAAATTTCTTATACTTAAAAACTTAACTGGTTGAGAATGGATAGGCGTAGGATGTTGCACACAAGCAATTTCCTATTTAGGATTTTATTTCTACTAGCATCTAAATTTTAATTGATAACACACAATAATAGCTAGAGAATAACCTTTTTAAAAAGTTCCAACTTAAGAATGAGTAAATGAGAATATTTTAAAAAATAATGGGAATATCCTTAAATGAATTTTACATAAAATATCATGTAAAAAAATTTTTTACACCTCAAAGACTTTTTCGGTAGGAGCAAATTTTGCCCATTAAGGTCTTTCTCATCTAAAGTCTTCAGAATCATATTGGAAATACAAGATTTTTATTTATTAGCCGACATTTTTGGTCACAACTTGGAAACTACCTAAGATATTCTCATAATTTTTTTACGTCGTACAGTGGGATTCCTGAGGATGGATTTTAGTGTAAAAACGTCGATTTAGGTTAAAAATTTAAATAGCTAGGACTGTTTTGGTTGGGGTAGTTTTTTGCTACTTTTCTTAATAAATTCTAACTCCAAGATATTCACGCCAGAGTTATTAGATGCTTTAGTAGGATAACCATTTTTTATATTTGGTCTCACATGTTTAAGCCTATTGAAATTAACAATTCTTATTTTTAATTATTTAATTTCTTTGTAACTTTTGGTGATAATGACATTTTTCCAAACACATCTTCTGGAAAGTTAATGATAAAAACCATGTTCATAAAGTTGATAAGATCGGTATCAACCCTGTGAGCAAGGAGACAAATTAGATCATCAGCAAGAAAATCATCATCATCAGACGTTGAGTAAAATATGACTCATTTGTAATGTGTATGACTGCCTTGTCTGTACTCGTCTGATTATAATAATACTGATAAGGTTCATAGGAATATTAACAAACTCTTATAGAAATAGCCAAAGAAACCAAAGTTTAAAAAATATTTTTCATTATTCAGAAAACAGGAACACAAAGCTGTAAAGAATTAGCAAATTAATTAAATAATGAAGTTTCTGATTATATGGGTGATGATAATGATTCCAATAATAATCATGACTATGACAATAATGAAGACAAACATTGTTCATCTGTAATCCTCTACACTTATCACAAGTTATTGAAACCACTTATATTATGCACATAATGAAAGTTTTATAAGACGTGTTATACTTTATTTATTTATTTTAAAGAACTAGCTAATATAATACAAAAAAAATCAAGATAAGACCTCAGAATCAGAACAAATAATCAATAACATAGCCAAAAACTCCACACAAAAATAACACTATTACAGGACCATAGTCTAAGAATGGCTATTTTTATCTGAATGCCCATAAGCCGCTGGTTGCAAATTCCTTGTTAGTAGAAGAAGAAGCCCATAGCTCCAATTGAAGTCCCTTAGTATCAAGATATAACTCAATGGGTTTATATAGTTTAAAATCATTGGCAAAAGCAAGATACTCTGAATATACACCACTCAAATCCTTTACCAACAAGTTAAAAAAGACTGGGCTCATATGCGAAGTTCAAGGCGGATCTGACGATCCTTTAATAGCATTGGAAATATAAATATTTATTCCAACTAACTGTGTGAGATTAATCAAACTTTTAACCAGATGATCATAACCAACCCTATCAAAGGCCTTTGATAGGGTCTTGACACACTATCAGCTTGTACAGGCCTTTTAAAAGTACCGATCAAATCATAATAGTCAGTAAGCAAGTTACCATAGATCTAGCTTAGAGAAACCATTGTCATAAAACCATGGTTTGACAGTGTACACTGTCAAACAGCCTAGAAATTACAAATTGAATGATTATATCTTTCATTTAAATTTTTCCTATTGGTTTTTTTTATGACCGTTTTTATCATTATCATCTAATGGTGGTACATTAAAGACTCATGATTCTTTATACTTCCCTTTGTTTTTTGATGTACCTTTTCTCATTGGACGGTCTGACCAGACGTTAAATTTTTTAAGATTATTAAAAAATCCATGCTTCTAAATGGGTTGCTTCATAAATTCGACATTCAGCGTGCAGTTTACGGTCAGGCCTGTTGGTTTTTAATATAACCGGAACCGGGTTAAATTTCGCGCAAAACAAGTTATCCAAAAACACGAAAGGCCGGGCGTTTTGTGTTTCGGCATGCATATCCTTCATAGCAGTTCCGTTTTCCGCTTTTACTTAAAGCTTCCTGTTCTCGATGGCTAATACGTTGTGCTTGGGCCTCGAGGATACCATCCTAGTAGGATGCTATTAATTATAAACATTACTTTTGGTACTAAACAAACAATATAGCTGCTGCAGGCAGTAGGGCTTTTTGTTATTTTTAAATATTTAGGTTGTGGAAATTTATTTTGTTTTTTCAGGTTCTTACATCAAAAGAAAAATATATTTCTAGTTAGAGTAGAGGTTTTGAGATGAAACGTCCTGACCCGTATGAGAAAAAACAGAGAAATTTAATAAGTATAGAAATATAAAAAAGCCTCTAAATACTATTTTTTTAATTTCAATACTTTTATTTTAAAAGGCAAGTTCTATGTTCTTAAGGAAGGAGAATTCTAATCTGTATCTCAGGTTATACAGTTATTTGTTCTTTTTGAAATTCAACATTTTTACATGGTGCTGCATGATCGTTTTCATTCAAAAAAATCAAATTCTAAATCTGCTGAATTTAAAAAAAATATATATATTTATTAACATAAATTAATAAAAATTTACATAACACACTTTAATTGCTGAACGTTGAATTCCACCTTATTTGCGTACAATTTTTTTTTAATAATGGATTAGAAGCTTTATTATGTCTGCGACCTAGTTTCTCAACTGTGATACATTTTCCTGACTCTACTTTTATAAATAAAAGTAATACTGATTAATTTAGTTAAATATTTTAATTTGTCATATGCGTGTCCAATTTCCAACTCGTATATCACAGATCTCGTTTTCATTAATTGACTATGTTTATTCTAATGTCTGCCCTAATCGTATTTATTTCTCAGTTATAGATGCTACTCTATTCTATATCTGCTGATTTATGTAACATCTTATTAATATCTCTAAAAAAAGCGTGGGACATAGGTTAGGTAAAATTTGTTAGTACACCCAACTACAAAAAGCTTAAACAATAAGGTAATAAAACTTTAATAATGCTCTACAACCACTTGACCTTTTAGCTGTTTTAAAGTAACGGTAAGGAAAATTTATTTAATTTTTTTAAATATGTCTGATCATGTGCTATTTATTTTGATGCAGGCTATTAATTTTTCATGGAAACCTATAATCTATCAGTATTTTCTTCCTGCTCTAAACTGGAAAAATTGCCTCTTTACAAATCTTATGAAATTAATGACAATATCAACATATGCTTTAGAGAGAATAATGAGCCTTAATTTTTATAGACTAGAGAGGTGCAAAGATGTCCATCATATCTGGCTCTACATTTTTTTAAAAAATAGTCCTAATAACTCAACAATAACAACTGTTTATACCTATATTTCAAGGGGGAAATATCTTGGTATTTGCTTATTTGTGGTGCCTTGAGTAGTCTTGATAAATACTACTATGATAATTTTTAATTTGAATACAAAAGAATATGTATATAATTTACTTTTATTTTAATTTAATGTCTCTTTTAATTTAATTTTAATTGTGTATCTTTCTTATGTTTGCTTTTTTATTTATACATCATGTTTTTGTATTTTTATTTGGACTATATTTTAAGCTATTATTGTTGCTTTCTCGATGAGACTTTAATTTAAAAGCTTATTTTGGCTTGACTTTGACATTATCATTAATTAATATTTCTTAGATAGGTAACTTCCATGATAGAAGACTAAACTGTACATTTAAGCAGGCCGCATACCTACGATACAAATGTTGCGCCACAAATTCTTTTCCACAAATGTACCTGACAGTATTTAACGCGCGCGTGTTATTTAATTTGGATCCACACACCTAAGATGCATACTCCCCGGATAATCAACCTGTCCGATATTTGTTGCGGCCTGTCGTGTCACGTTTTAAAATACAAATGAAGAACGATATTACACAAACCATTTTATTTATTCAGGAAGTAGAGAAATATTATGTGACCACACTTTGCAGGTAACATTCTATAGTAAGCTTGAAATTCATCATCATGATTTAATAATTGCTTTGGTACTTCAAAATTTCCCTTTTTGGAATAACCCAGAACCCAGTAAAGACGTGTTCTTCGGTTTTGACTTAATAATTGCCACATCATAAAATCATCGTCATCAGAACACGAAGACATGGCTACAAATGCGGAACAGAACTAAGCCCTGATATGCGTGCTTGTAGCGCATTTGTGGCAAATGTAGAACGAATGTAGAAAAATGTAGAATTCTACAAAATGTTGAACGACATTATGTCGAAAGACAAATGTGGCGCTACATTTGTAACTTAGGTGTGTGGCCGGCTTTAATGTTGCGCCCTCTGAATGTCGAGGTATAGTACTAACCGGAAACGAAAACGAGTTTGTGACGCCATAGTAGCGGGCAATTTAAAACTTGACTATGGCGGCAAATTTGAATTTTGCTCTACCGAGTGCTTAAAATTAGTGGGAAATGCGTGGTTATTTCGAAAACTATAGTACGAAAAAGTGTTTTTTTCCCTCCATATTAAAAAAGGTCTTTGATTTATCACTTTTTCTATTTGCGTACTATAATTTCTGAAAGACACTAGCTAGTAGTTAGATAGGTCTGGGTTTCGGGTATTAAACAAAGACTATTTACAAAATATATTACTATATTGTGATTATAGCAAAAAAAGTTATAGAATAAAAATTAACATTTATAGATGTTTGGTTAAACATTAAACTTAATATAAAAAATCATCTAAATTCTACAATGTATCAATTCACAACTTAATTTAATTAGGCACTTTATTGTATAAAAAACAAAGATTGTATAGCGAAATTTATCCAGGGTATTACAAAAGTATAAACATGTCATGAGGACCTCCTTATGACTCGGCAATTTCTGTATTCAGTTCTAAACGTATCGGTAAATGATCAGCATACATTCTAATGCAAATTATTTAATAAATTAGATCTAGAGCAGACATGGCTTTAATACATTCAATAACATATGTATTTAAAACATTACTAAGAAAAACCTTGCTCTATGTATTCGATACAAATAACATTATGCCGAACAACTGAGATTATTTGGCCTTGTTTAGTAATAGTTAGTATATATTATAGTGATAATAATATCATTATTAATGTGTAGTTATATTGAAGACGATCTAGCATTTGATTGTATAATCCTAAGTTTGTTATTGATTTCCATTAGAATTTAAGACCTTTATTACCAGAATATTAACAATATTTTTCATACTCTTCATATAGAACCAGTAACCTAAGTCTTTTTAAAAGTTACCGTAATATGTTTCATATCGTTAAAGGAGCTACTGTGGCAATTTTTTAATGAACTACCTGTGTATGACCAATGGTAATTCCCTTTTAGTTTGCACCGAATAATTTTTCCAAGAATTTAATCAGTTTTTTTGTGATATTTATTGGTCTAAAATTTGGTTTGGAGGATTGCGCTTGCGTTGTAGCCAAATTTTGTCTCTTAAAAAAGCTCTGTAAACCTAAAGCTTGATGCAAGTAGCGATGCATAACGATTTTTACTAGACACCAACCTAGCATAAGCAGGAGTATATAATATGTTTTTAAATATTTTAATTTGCCATGCTTTTTTTATCCGTTTTTATTTCGAAATGACCTAATTTCGCTTTTTTACCGCCATCTTTATGTCGAGAAGTAAAAGCTCTTTCAGTGTTCGATAAATCGCACAAGCTTTCAAGTCCCTGGACTAACATCCAGGGTTTTTCAAAGACCAGCCACTCACCTATCCAGGTATCCCAGTCGCCACCAGTTCCAACTTACTGTCAGTGTGCTGTGAAAACAACCATCAAATAAACAAAATTTGACGTAATCAAAAAAACCTTTTGACTTTTAACGCACGCACAATGACCACAAATCAAAAGTATTAATGAAATGTAATAAACTCGGAAAACTGGGGTTTCACAAGCAGATCACTGAGAAGATGACCAAGGCGCGTTCGAAGAGCCGCGCGGATACTCGTAGCGAGAGTCTACCCGCGCTGAAACGCGATGGCAAGAGTTCTTTGGGGCAAAGAACGGGTCGGATCACCAGAAACCCGTTCTTAAACTTTTTGAGGGACATGCGAAAAAATGCACAAGGTATGAGCCCCATGGAACTCTCGATGAAAGGGGCGGAGATATGGCGTGGCATGACCAAAAGCCAGAAGGAACCCTACTGTCAGTTGGCGCGTCAAGCTGCTAGAAGGAGACGTAGACGCTCGAGGAGGCGCAGGCGTCATCGTCGTCGTAGTCGTACTGTGTCTTCTGAGCGAGACGACGAGGCTCCAAGGAGTATCGGAGAGGTAAAGTTCACGGAAGCGAGGAGACGCCGTAGGAGATCCAAGAGCCGCAGGTCTAGGAGGAGGAGGAGGAGGCGTTAGTGAAGCCTTTGTGTTGTAGTTTAAATTTTTAGTGTATGTCGGTTTTTTGGTTATTTTGTCAAATTTTTTGTGAATATATTTTTCGGTATGACGGCCAATGGGTTGTATGTTTTATTTATGATTTTACATCTGTTTTTGAGGTAAGAACTTTGCAGCTTACATACTTGAAAATTAAATAAAAGAAATTTATTTAAGTAAGGTATGAACTCGCGATTTTTTCCCATTTTTACTGCTTAGATGACTAACGGCGTTTAAAGATCTGAGCGGTTAATCCTAGCAGTAGTCTGCCTGCGGTGAAGCTTAATGGCAAGATGGTTTTTAGGGCAACGAACGTGTCGTACAACCAGAAATTCTCTCTTGATTTTCAAGTATTTCAATTACCATAACTTCTTATGTCACAATCGATCTTCGTTTCTAGGATTCGGTACTTTTGGAATCGGAGGTAGAAATAAATGAGGTTCTAGGCCAGGAAACGTATGTGCTTACATACAAGTGTCAAATTGTTGAACAACAATTCAAACAATAGTAGCTCCCCATTTCAATCCCAATACCATTAGTAGTAGCCTCAAATTTTTACAGAGATAGTTTATAAATGTAAGTGATTTTAATCAAAGGGAAATTAAAGCTACCTGCAGTTGTTTTACGCATCTCAATCAGACATACATGTTTTGCAACTTACATTCATAAACTATTTTTAATCACGTTTGATAAAATTAAAAGGTATGTTACAAATCATCAGGTATAAACATGACATAAGACTATTACAAATACTTAATTTTAAGATCAAGAACTGTTTTCTTTGTTTAAAATTTTATTTTAAATAATGTGTAAATAATTCAGAAAAATTAAAACAATAAACAAACAAAAATTTTCTTGAAACCAGAGGCTTCTAACGAAATAAGACAAGAGAACCGACGATAAAAATTTCGAAAAATAACGACCAGGCGTTTCGAAAATATTAACAAAAAAACCGTCTTCAATAGGAATTATATAAAACACCCTGTAACATGAAAACGATTCACTTTTCAAGATTCCTGTATATGAAGTTTTTGTCTTATTTTTAGACAAAGATGCGGCTGGTAAAATATTGCGATGTAATTTCGGGACACCTTGTATATTGCATAATATAACCTGGTTCCTAGCAAGAATCGATACATATACTTCCCAACTATCAAGATTTTTATTCTTTTTTGTGTTAATAAAGTGCTTTGTTTCTAAGGTGCATTCAGTTCCTAATTCAGTCGAGGACTAAAAATTTAAAAAATAGGGGGAAGGCGTAAATACATTAGGTCGCAATATGCACGCTTACCTATTTTTATATAAGAACTAAGGTACTTACATTAGTTAAGACGAAAACTGTCACATATACTATGGCTAAGAGACGGCAAACATAAATTTCTTTAAAATCTTTAAAAATACACTTTAAAAAAATAGATATAGATAAATATTTGAAAGAATACACCTGAGAACATAGTTAAAAATATAATAATTGTCATTTCCGTTTAAAAAGAATAAGTAGTAGTAGAGTAGACTTAGTTAAAACCTATAAAACTATACAAAAATCGCACAAAGAAGTAAATTTATGGTTAACAAATTTTGAAGTTTTTTCCAGGCAATTCCTATTTTATGTCTTTCAGGCAATTACTCTTCAAAGCCAGGAAATTGCAAAAAAGTATTTCCAATTAAAAAAAAAGTTCTCGTTAGTTCTAAAACATATAAAAAACGATCCACTACTCTATAAAGTTATGAATTTCCTAGACCTTTAGG
Source organism: Anthonomus grandis grandis (assembly GCF_022605725.1). Taxonomy (NCBI): domain Eukaryota; kingdom Metazoa; phylum Arthropoda; class Insecta; order Coleoptera; family Curculionidae; genus Anthonomus; species Anthonomus grandis. The sequence goes on along the minus strand of NC_065556.1, from coordinate 23,062,457 downwards.
ATTTTCTAATAAACTTTTGCTACGAAATAAGCAGTTTTCTCTGTAACTCCAGATAAAAGTGGATGTTTCAAAATCATCGACGTGCGGAGAAGGAAAATTAGGCAAAAAGGGGCTGCCGTTTTAAGTGGCAAAGTCAATAACACCAAATTAACCAAAACAGAGCTTTTATATGCCCTTAAACGGCGTCGATTCACCCCGTTGCCAAGAGTTTCAACCCCGTTTCGCCGAACTTTCTTTCGCGCGATGTTTTTCTTTCCTTTCGGCGATGTTCAACCTCAATCTTGAACGTGGCCCGAATAACATTATCGGCAACGACTTTTCCCGATTCAAGATAGCTACCGTTAATATTATTTCAGGGTTTTGATTCTAGATTATTTTAATCAAATTTTTTATATTATATAGGATGAAAAAACCCAGAAAAATTATTGGACAGTATTTAAAAAAAAACAATATGTTCCTTATTTTCAGCAACGTGAAAAAATGGCGCAAAAAAGGTAGAAATAGAGAAACAACCCTAAAATATGAGCAATGTGCAACCATTTAATCATAATTTAGATCTATTTAACGGCCGCACAAATATTTCATTTCGGTCCAGGCATAATACATTTTAACGGTTTATTAGCAAAACAATTCCTATATAGTTGATAGTTCATTGTATCATTTAGTCGTGCATATAGTCATGGGGGTCGTAAACCTGCGTGCCGCCCCACTATTGGCCGGTGTGTGCAGAATTTGATGTGTGTAATTGGGTAATTTCTGGTACTTGGCAATTAACGGTTAACGGTCGCGCCCGGCTTTATGGGCAATTATGCGACTTTATACCCATACATTGTATGGGGATAAGCAACTCCGTGTAATTACCGCCTCCCAACACCACCTTCGACTCCTCGTGCTGCGATTTCACTTGAAGTTAGATTAAGTAGAGCCTAGAGAACCGATAATTGGAGAATGTTCCAGATAAACTACTTTATGGGAGGAAGATAAGGTCTAAAAAGGTTAAATATAGATTTTGTTTGTTATATATCTTCTTATTGCAACGTTCTTATTGTGGTTGGTGTCAATTAAAATAATCGAAAATACACTACTAAACTCGATTACTTACGGCTACTAGAAATATTTATTTTTACCGTATTTATTTATGTCCGATTTAAATCTCGCGCCAATATTTCGAACCAAACTGTCAACTGACTCTATGCGGCGATGCGGTTCCTTATATACTCGGCTGACCATCATCACCTTGTGTCATTCGATGTTCGATGTGCTCGATGTTGTTAAAGTATTATACACTCGAAAATTGATCAGTTTAACCGGTTAGTTTTAGCATTCGTACATAATGTAATCCTGCTAGGTAATTTAAACGTATCTGATTTTTATTTGAATTAATCTGCAAGAAAATGTGCTATAAGCTTACATAACTTTTGTCATATAAACGGATACTTAATTACTATAACAGATTATTGGACATTGTTTCATCGAGTTTTGATTGGACTGTCTTTCGTGGTAGTGTGCCCTTCGTCATGGAAGACATGCGTCATTCGTCACCATCTTGTCGTTTCCAGATGGTTGACAATTTTAAACTTCAAGGAATAAGATATGCTGCTATCGCCATGTCTGGAGGACTTGCAGATTATTTGGATAATGTTAAATTGAAAAAACGGCAACAAATCTAGTTCGAACAAAATGGTGCACGTGTGCATCAATAGAATAATAGCTGGTTTAATAATAATAATAATAATAATAATAATAATACACTGTATACAAAAAAAAAACAAAAACCAAATTCCATGGAATAAAAGACAATTTCAGCATCCATTTTTTACACAAAGAAAGGGCTGTTAAAGCCTTGAATTGACGAGATTCTATAAATAACTGTACGTACATTGTAATGATAAATGGACTGCGATACGTAGCCCGATTTAATGGCCACCTAGGTCACCAGACCTAACTCCTCTAGACTTTTAATTTTTAGGTTACATAAAGAATGAAGGGCATAAAAAACAGAATTATTGAAACACATATAGACCAAATAGATCAATAGATGCAAGATCAATCTTAAAAGCTACAAGAAGTGTTTTTAAACGGCTTGTTCACATTACCTACATCACGAAAATATCATGGGTTGTCACGGGAATTAAGCAGAACTAAGGGAATAAGAGCCCTTTAAAAATTTGGAAAATTGTATTTTTCGACTTCGTTTTTGAGGCCAAAAATGGGCTCCAAAAATGCAATATCTCGGCTAATATGAAAGCTACGACCTTGCGGATGGTCTTGTTGGATTTAGAATGAAAAAACTAAGACAAAACCGTGGAATTTTTCCGATAATATCCATAGAAGCCGAGATATCGACCTCGAAAGTTTGGGATTTTTCATTTTTTCGGTATCGAATTTTTTCACCAAAAATTGATTTATTTCGAAATCGAGCTAACTATATCAGCGGCTTGCTCCCATCACCTACATTACAAAAATACCGGGTTATAAGGGGATTTGAGCAGAACTAAGGGAATGAGAGCCCTTTGAAAATTCGCAAAAAGTCATTTTTCGACCCCGTTTTTGAGGCCAAATGGGCTCCAAAAATGCGATACCTTAGCTAATATAAGAGCTACGACCTTTCGGGTTATCTTGTTGGTACGACTTCTTAGGACGAAACTAAGACAAGACTGTTGGAATTTTCCCGATAGTGCTTATAGAAACCGAAATACGGCCCCTGAAAATTTGAGATTTTTCACCGTTTTCTTAAAGGCATGGCAAGCAACAATGGATTTTGTTCTTGTCCATTTATCATATAGCCTGTATATTTTTCCTTTATGTCTTTTACATTCATGGTACTAAAATTAGCGTCCCTCCAATAGATGTAGAAGTGAAGTATAGCGGGTTAAGGACAGAAATCAAACCTCACGATTTGAAATTAGCCGACGTTTCGACGTTTAGTTATGTCTTTTTCAAGGCTGAAAAAGATACAATTGGTATAAAATGGTGAAAGCAATAGTTATTAATATAATAGTTAAGAAACCACCAAACAAAAACACAAATAAAACGGAGAACAAAGCATAAAAGTTAAAATTAAGATGACTTACCAAATTTACATTAGAGGTTTACGTAACAATTAAAACCTAATAACATCTCCATCATACATCATACACCATAGATACGATTGTTATACATTGAAATATGCAGCACAACCATTAAGTAAAACCAAAAAAACACACAGTATACATAAAATAAAATTGGCTTATATCACAGATTGATTCACAATGAATAAGTAGTACGTATAATAATTATAGTAAAAAAAAGCACCTTCTAAGTCAATGTTTAATAGTAACTGTACGCAGAATTTATTGTTATAAAGCAGGAATGATGCACATTATTGTTTGTTCTCCGTTTTATTTGTTTTTTTGTTTAGTGGTTTCTTAACTATTATATTAATAACTATTGCTTTCACCATTTTGTACCAATTGTATCTTTTTCAGCCTTGAAAAAGACATAAATAAACATCGAAACGTCGGCTAATTTCAAATCTTAAGGTTTGATTTCTGTCCTTAACCCGCTATACTTCACTTCTACGTCTTTTACATTTTAAGAGGTGTACAATCATATTTGGTATTACACCTTCTAAAAAGAGGGACTGAATGCGCAAAAGCTGTATTTTATTTAGTGTAGGAGCTAGGATACAGCTTCATTAGCATCAGCTATATTATGCAAAAAGTCCCACTGGATTTCAGAAACTGGCTCATATACCAATGGAAAATTGGATTTTCCAAATTTGTTGCCAAAGTTTTGAGAGTTAAGAAAGGCTGAAATTTCTTTTGATTCTGAATATTAATACTTAAAGAAATATAAATACTACGGAGATAAGAATCCTCGCTAAGAGTCTTTAGTTAAAGTGAGTTGTGGTTGGATATAGACAAACTCTAGCACAAAGCATTCAAAAAAGAAAAGGTTCTTTCATATTTTTTAAATGGGTATAGTTATTGAGATAGAAGAGGATAATAATTAATAAGGAGCTGAGAAAACACCGCTAGAAAAACATACCTCTGAAATTATCTACAGTAATACGAAAGGGTGATACAGAACTAAAGTAGAAAATTTCAAATATATTAACACAAATAATTTTACCGAGCTCTAAGACAACTTCCGGGCATAGTTACAAGCATATCAACCGAAAATGAAATTGTCGCAAAAGCAGCACATAGTGTTCTCCCGTAAGAGACCCGTTTACGTTCAAATCAAGCGTAAAATCGCAGCAATGAGAAATCCGTGACGTAAATATTTAAATTTGCGATGTTTATTTCGTTAGTTTTATTTGAAAATGGGATCCGCGAGGATTTCTCAGTTCACATCAACTGTCCCATAAAATATTTACGCTGAAACCTCGAAAATAAGACAGCCACCAGAATCCCCCTAAGAGTCTGCTCCTGGAAGTAGACGCGATGCCCAAAACTGAGAATGATGGATTTTCATGGGCAAATAGATTTCCTTAAATTCATGATGCCGCATAATGGAATAAATTTTCGAAAGGCTGCTTTCATAAGTAAAATTGCATTTTTTTAGAAATTGATTTTACATTATAACTTTTATTCCAATAATAATTAATTATCTACTTCTAAGAATAACTACGATGCATCAACTAGCACATTGGTTTAGATACTAGAAAAGTTTTTTTATATGTCGTGCCCTTGTAAAGCTTAACTCTCATTTGATTTTTGTCTAAACTTAAGTATCTACATTAAACTGAGTTAAGACCAAATATGTGTATAATTTTATTATGCAGTATTGCGAATTAATTTTTTTTTATAGTTGGACACACTTGCAAGGAAAAGCTATCGCGTTCGAGGAGTAAATGCAAAATGCCTAATTTTGCAAATTTTTCTATTTGTCCAAAAACTACAAAAATTGATATCATTGATGATTTTTATATGTACGAGATCACAATCTCCACAGTTAATTTTTTCTTTGACGAACTGCGAATATTACACAAAATGCAATTCAATTACACCTTTTTCTATTTACTCCATCTTTTTTATTACATAAAAAAATATTTATCAAAATTATCCTGAGGCGGCATACTTATTGACCCCATTTTACAACCTTACGACTCTATTTAACATAGTTATTTCCTGGATTGCACTACCCGACTTTAATGCACGACATGACAAGTTGCGCAACTTTTCCACGCATTGTTTTTCACCAAAAAAAAAAGACGTTAAAAGTCAGTTATATTTTTTTATTAAATCTGTATCACACAAACCATCTAAGAAATAAACAGGAAAATAAAAATTTTTCTGAATAATTTAATTTCTTTTGTATAATGACCAAATGTTGAAGCGTACGTATCACTATTAAAATCAAAATGTTTGACTATTAATTTCCATTTATCCCGAAATCTAGGCGATAATAATCGTAAAAGGGAATGAAAAATTACCCTTCATTTGCGAGAGTTTACGGTCTTTTTGTGTAAGTATCATATAAATTGGGTTAATAGTCTATTTAAATGAAAGTTGTGTAGTTCCAATGTATGTAATTGGTTTATTCACATCGGTAATTATAAGGTTTCACGTAAAGGTAAACTTTGTATCTTTTATTGACTTTATCATCGGCGTAATGCGTGGAATTAATCACTGAATCTCGCTATTTGGTCATAAAATAAATTTACTACTAAGCGTAATGTTTCCCTATCGTCTATTATTTTATTTACGTTTATTTTGTTACATAGTTTGATTAAAACATTAAAAAGACATGACATTATTACTTTAGTTATTTAATTTCAAATAATTTATTAGTAATTGGTGTCCAAAAAAGGGAAATAATCATCCTTGAATGAATCTGTTGAACATGGCAGAACATAATGAAATTTTGAAATCCTCGTACATTTTAGTGCAAATAGGGCAGAAAAAACAACCAGTTGGTGTGGAAGTTCTTTGTAACCGAGACAGATCGGCCTGACAACCTTCCGTGGTGTTCTCTCTTAATTCTATTTACCTTTAAAACGGCCTTTTCTGTGATCTTTTTAGAAAATAATTAAAAGAGAAAAATGCAAAAACCATAGATCAGACAAAAGTCAACCACTCCTTATTCGTAAAACGCAATCGTATGTAGATACAAGGGCAAACCGTATAACATATTCATGAAATCCGTGTTGTGCATGTTTGTCCCATATTTTTCTAGAACGCGCTCGTCTAGGCAAAGCAAGCAGCGACTTTAACAAGGGATTCCTTTAATCAGCGCCTCCAGAACGTACACGCGCTGCTCCCTAGGAAATACGAAGTTTACACATAAAATCCCTCTTTCGTCCTTCGTTTGCCCTAAAAAAGAACAGGGTCAGCCCTCCGATCTGCTTTGAACAGTTACACATACACTGTCAAGCGAAATAGATTGTCACGAAGTTGAAATTTAAATTTTAGGAAAATTGATGCATGACATTTTCAGTTATACATGCAGATAAAAGGAACTTCAAAAAGGCACCTTTTGATAAATTTGCTGTTTACTAAGTAAAATTATTTTAATACGGTTTTGGATTGGTTCGAGCAGTGTAGGCGGAACTTCTAATTCTGCTCGGCAGAAACACAAATTACCCCAATATATAACCAGGGTGGGAGTGATGCCGTTTTTCGTATATATTTAGCATGTTGGGCCGAGCAAGATTTCTGGTCGCAAAACATTGCAAATAAGTGAATTACCCAAATGGGGTAATTTGTCTTTTTAAATACGACTTTTTTCTCGTTATTTTTCTTTTATTTAGGTTGAGTATTTGTAGAAGTCTAAGCGGTAAGACCATTTAGGTTAATAATATTTATTTATTCTCACTGATATTAGAAGTGTTACACCCAGAGGGAATAATTTCTTTAATTTAATTTTTTGACAATGAGGTACTTTTACATCAAGAATAAAAAGATTATATTTGCAAAAAATTCTTGCAAATATTATCGTTACAGAAAAAATAAGAAAAAAAAAAGTTTATGTCTAGACATCGAGAAAATGAGATGTTCGATGGGATTTATATCGGGTGAACGGGGTCGCCACAACAATATAGTTACACTTACATCTTGAAGAAAGCCTGCAGTATAACGAGCAATCTAGGACCGTGTGGCTCTCTAGATAAGTCAGTAAAGTGGTTTGTAGAGCATCATCAATATAATCTCGTTAAAAACATTGTCGTTGATGTCATGCCTTACATTAAGTTATTGTGTTGCTGAAAAATCAAATTATTCTTCTTGGGTCAGTGAGTATATTTAAGGTTGTTCAGGAGTAGAAATTATAAATGTAGGTTTAATAGTTATAGTACAGAGTGATGACGAACACGAATTTTTAAAGATTTTAATTTAGTAGTTGTATTATGCGGATTGAAATCAGAACCTTTAGAATTTATTTGGGTCTTAAATAGATCCTTATTAAAACCATTTGCAGCGTTTTGCCTAATTTTTAAGGCAGTTAAGTTTTTTTGATAAGTTATATTAACATATACGCGAATAAACAATTAACAGCATTTTTTTTTTTAATTTTTACAAAAGCGTTTCAATATTCACTTGATATTTTACTCTTAATAATAGAACATGTATTCACTCCATTATCCTATATTTTTTCCATGAAAAGTTCAGTTAAACTATTTTTCACTATCAGCAAATGGTGTTTCTTATTCCTCAAAATGCATGTGGTCTTTTTTCAAGGCATTTGAAATGCCGGTTGGGCAAATAGGTTTTAGGTTTTTTGTCAGAACAACGGAGCAAATTATTAAAGGTATTCCTTACAAACAAAACCGTATAATAATATTTCTTATTTTATTAAAATAACTAAGGGCATATTGTATTTCCTTCAGACCATTAAAATCCTATTGTATTCGGGCTTTTAGGGATATATTCTCATTCTTTTTCTCAAGCAAATAAAGCAAATTTTTAGTCATTCGAGGTAGTTAGAATCAGTCGTTATTTTTCCCCAAAAAAAAAAGAAACAGCTAATAATATTTATTATTCCTCCGAAGCAATTACGGTAATATATTATATTTCTTCCAGATATATGAAACTCTGTTTTATGTAAGCAATTAAAGATTTTTTTAAATTTAAAGCAACTTCATTAGTTATTCGTGTTACTACTTACATTTTTTGAAAACAAAACCAGCTAATATTAACTCTTATTCCTGAGTAATAAATGCAATTAGAGAATCTAGTAAGAAGTTAGAATATTTACACTGGCGACGACGTGTGATACCAAAATTGGAGACGACATGTAAAACTGAAAGAGCCAGGTATAAAAAATTAATTAATTATTGTATAAAATAGTTTTTTTAAAATAGAATAACAAACTCTGAAAAGCCTAGCAAGAAACTGTGGTCTATCGTATCTATGATAAATAATAATTAAAAAAAAAGATCAAATAAATTTACAGAATAATGATTTATTAATGACAAATCCTATAAAAGTAGCTAACTATTCTTTTTGCTGAAGAACCTAAAATTATTCTAAGCATTTTAAGATCAAATAAAAATATATGATCTAATACCCAAAATATTTCGTATGCATATGGTATGCGTAATAAATCTTGACATAATTAACCATGATGATCACATTATGCGGCATTAGAGGTATTTTTTTATATTGGTTGATCAGTTTTTTAGCAAATCTGACACAATAAGTAAAAATAAAAAATAAATTAGGTTTACATTATTCACACAATCTTTACGCCCTGCTTATATTTTTAAATTAATTGCTTTCAGATTTTCTGCATACTAATGAAGCATTGCATAAGCTTACCAGCAGTTTTACGTTAAATGAACTTTTTCTTAAAAAACCAAATTATTTGATTTTTATACCAGTTAGGATCAATTAAATATTTATATTAATATATGTGTGTTCTGCAACGTTAACTTATTTATTACCATTTGCAAACGGTTGAGAGCCACTTCTATAAATACATAAGCACTTTGATCAGTTGGGACCAGTAGAGATTTTCCTTAATTTTGATCAGTAAAAAGTTTTTTAAATACAATTCAAGTCGAAATAACCATTGAAGATTGTTCAGCAGTTGCTCGGACAACGCTACTCACCGCGTTATATTTCTTACAAGCTTTGAGTCTACGGTTTTTTTGGGTATCATGCTTCACAGAACCATGTTGTGATAAGAGCTTCGCTCGAATTTAAGTATGCTTTAATATTTAATATGACTGCAGCACTTGACGTAAAAATACATATGCACAATATTTCAAAACTCTGCAAGAATTGAAAAATCTTATCCTAAGTAAACCTAAAATACCAAGTTTTACTGAAATCAGACCCATAGGAATAAAGTTTTAATAGTCACGTGACCTTAAAACTCAATATTTCAAAAATTTGTTAATAGTCAATAATTATTTCCTAAATAAATTCCAAATACCAAATTTCAATCCAACCGGACCCATAGGAAAAACGTTTTGATAGTCACGTGACTTTAAAACGTGAAATTGAAACCTTAAACTCAATAATTTAAAAATTTGATCCAATTTGAACCAATCATTATTTCATAAATAAACCCCAAATACCAAATTTCAATCAAATCGGACCCATAGGAAAAAAGTTTTGGCTATCACGTAACCCTAAAAGTCAATATTTTAAAAATTTTCAAAAAATTAATAATTATAGCCTAAACCAAACCCGAATACCAAATTTCATTCAAATCGGGCAAATACCAAAAAAGTTTCAAAAAAAGAAAATTTACCACATAAAATAATAATACCCATTAAATCCCTATTAGATTTTTTTTTGTTATTAGGACCTACCGTGTTGTAATTTTTGTCTAGCAAAATGCCTTGTATAGACCACTGTGTCGCATGAATATTATAATAACACACGGAAAATGCTAAAACGTCAAAACGTTGCGAATTATCACGACTAAAAGAACCCGATTTGGTAAAAGATATGCACATATTCGGATTCTCCAGAGTCTCTTGAATAATTCCGTATCAATTTCAGGAAGTTCTGAGCTATTTTAAGCATTTTATTAATGAAATTAGGAAGCAAGTCCGAGCCGATTCATCCACGTTGACGCCATGCTGTCAAAACCGCCGTAAAAGTCGGCATTAAAATCGCGCGTAGACGTCAAAATCGACCATTTTCAGACGGTGATTTCAGGTATAAAAAAAGGTTTTTACCTTATGATTTGTACATGGAAAAATAGTATAAACCTTAGGAACAGTTTAACATCAATTCTGGACCGGTTTTAGTAGTCAAATTTCGATTATAAAAGTCTTTTTTCGGCGAAAATCGCCGTTTTCGTTGCCATGGAGACGCGCACTTGTTGGGTGCTAGACCATATTACTTATTATACCCTGTGGGCTCGGCCCGGGGGGTACCAATATTCAGCTGACCGATTTTTTGAGACTTTTCATGGAAAATTGCATTTTCTGGATTATAGCCAGATAAATTCCGGGTGTTTGAGGGCAAAAATGGTCTTCGTATGTGGCATAGCCATTGCGATATTAGGCGTCAAAGTCAAAAAATAGTGTAGAGCAAAAACTGCTCTATGTAGATGATTATAGAGGGTGTCGAAAAATTGGTTTTAAAAGGTTCTTTAAATGCTCCAATTAAATGAAACCTCTAAGTGCCGCCACTAAAAAGTTATTAATATTTGAAGAAAAAAAGCGTAAAAAAGGGTATATTCAAATGAACACTGCTCACCCTGTATAAATGATAGCGTTAAAGTTAATACACCGTTTTATTCGGAAAGGACGCAGGTTTAATTAATCTTTATGAATTTTTTTTAAATTTTGCACCATAAAAATTTCACAGAGAAAAAACTAAAAAAAGTTTTTTTTTGATTTTACTCCAAAAAAAAAAAATTTTTTTTTAAAAGTCCTTAAAAAAATTGTAGCTCTCAATAAGGCGCACCTATCTTCTATGAGTCATTATTTCCGGAAAAACACCGTTAAACCGTCAGAGGGGCTGAAATATCACATGTCTAAAACTTTGAGCCTTAAAAAAAACTACTTCCCGTGTGCTGAGAATAACCAAAAACCATACAGATAAGGTCCTCAATAACTCTAATCGACCTATTAAATATTCAAGAAAACGTTGCGACCTGTATCGAATTCCCTTGATCAAAATCGATGAAAAATTTTTTTTTGAATTTGAAGGCGTCTTACTCCTAAACAAAAAAAAACAAAAATTTGTAAAAATCAAATTAAAGCCTTATATTTTTAGATTATAAAAAGGTAAACATCGTTTGTCTAACCCAAATACAACCAAAGTTATAAACACTTTTGTCCGACCGGTTCGAATTTTGTGCGAAAACTCCACTGCGGGAGAGCCCCACTATAAGAGCTACGCTCTTAAAAGTAATTTATTTATATACTAACTTTATATTTTATAGTAATGCGTACAATATAATCGAAGCATATCTATTTATTTAATAATTTATTATTTTTTCTAAGATGGTTTCCTTTGTTGGAAATCCTGTATATCAATTTTCAAATATCCTTGATTTTCAAAAGTTTTAGTGTATTTTTTTTTTCTAAAATGCACCACTGAACTACGAATTTTCATTTTCTACCCACGTACTAAAAAATAATTCGGGTATAAAAATATGAACATAAAAATTACAGTTTTTCAACAAAATTCCTCTATATCCTCATCAAAATTTTAAAAAAGCAGCAGGTTACGCTTCATCATATTTTATTTTCTGTTGCCTATATGGGCATGCAATTCAAGCTCACAAGTATTTAATAACAAACTGACCGACTTTTCCATATTAATTACATTTTTACAGAGATACGAATGCCAGACTTAATAAAACGGATTTTTCATTAAAAGAATGTTCTCATTAAGTCGGAGAGCATCGCTTTACATTGCCTCAGCTGGAAAATTACTGTAGTAGCTTTATTTTGAATTTTGTAAAATGCCCAATACTAATTACCATAGTCTTGACACTGAAAGTATAAGAATAATTAGCAATACACCTCCCCTAGACAAATTAATCAAAAACTCCAAATAACACTCTCCTTTGCACCCTTTTCGTCACGTCTCTCCACCATTGTTTAATGCACTTTTGCCTTCCATGCGTTCCTCTATTATTTTCCACCCGAATACACCAGTCGTCAGCATTTTGCGCCGAGTCAGCATTACACATCAGACTTCAATCACAAGAGGGGGAAAAAGATTATTACTAAAATAGTAGCTTTTCAAACAGTACGTATATGCAAGGGATGCATTTTCAAGCATCCCCATCTGTCGTGTAAGGGCGCCAACTACCTACTCCCTCGTCTAAAACAAAAGATTTCACGTCGCCCTTAGGCTTTATTATCCTTTAAAATTTCGTGCACACGTTCTTGCTTATTTTTTTTTTTGGGCGTTTTTAGCGTCTGAGTAGGTATTCTTTGAGGGTTGTCTGAATGAGTGGCTTAGAATGTTAATGTATGTAGGTTTATTAAAGTTCTATAGCAATCAGTTATTATAAGTAAGAGCTATGAATTAGCTGAGTGTGCCAATCAAGGAGAGGGGCGCTTTTCTTGAAGAAAAGTTGAAATCTTTTTGGGGTAAAAGTTTGCATAATTCTAAACTCAATAAAAACATTATCCTCATAGAATACTCAAACTAGTTGTAACAAAGATACTCCTAATTAATTGTAAAAAAATATTTTTAATTTAGGCCTTTTCCTTTATGCGAATTTATAAATTATTCCAGGTTACGAGGATACACACTTTAATTTAATCAGGAAATTAGACTGCTGATGTCGTAATTAAATTATTTTCCAATTTTCCGAGGCCTTCCAAAAGCGCGCGATATTTTATTAAATTTTACACATTCTGCTCACTACGCCTACTAATTTTGAAGTCATCAATATTTGGGTTATCGCTAAGTCCAATTATAATAAACAATTTGTGTGAAGATGGGTAAATTTCATATCGAAATTAATAAATTTTTGTGTGTATTTAGTAATTGTTTAGTTTGTAAAGGTATTTAATTAATTATTAATAATAATAATTTAATTTATAATTAACGAATATAATATTAATTTAATTTTTAACATTTTCTTGTTTTGTTCTAAATTTCATTTGGATTCTCCCTAAAAGATCTTTTACACGATTTTTAATAACTCTAGATTTTTCTAATTATTATTTTTTACTTATTATTCTTATTATTTTTTTTTCGTAGAAAATTTGTATTATAAATATGTTTGTTTCTCTACGTCGTTAATTTAATTTTACATATTTTTCATTATGTAAATATAGTAACTTATCGATAATTATAATCAATTTTTCTAAAGTATTTAGAACATTTTAGGAAATTATTCGGTTACTTTTAAATTCTAAATTATACATATATTATGTATGGTATAAGATTTAAACATTTTATATTTTTATATTTCGTCACCTTCAATTCGTACCTCTTTAAATCGATTAAAATGTTATTAAACAATGGCAACCATAAATGTCAAAACATTTTTGTCTAACGCATCCACCATTTTTACCTAAAAATTTAAAAATTATTTTGCTATTCAGTAAGAGTTTCAGTGTAAATTTTTTTACAATTTTCCCAGCGCATTCACCATTTTAAGGATACATGGGTTAAAATTTTTATGAAAGTGGATTTAAAAAATTCCTCCACTCTACGCACCTCCAACTCAATCATATTGAAAACTTTTGTAACAGTAGTTCGAAGGATATAAACCTCCTAAAAGCGAAGAACTGTTCAAAATTAAACACATTTTTTTTGTCTGGTGCATTCACCATATTATAGGGACAATTTTTTATATTTGGATTGGAGAGTTCCTTGTTCTAGCACCTTTACGTTAGTGGAAAAGTTCTTAATAAAACTTTTAACGACATCAATCTTCAAAGCAAATACGCATTTTTTTTTAATAAGGAAATATTTCAAAAAAATTCCTGGCGCATCCACCATTTTAAGGTGATTTCTTCGGTTAAGGTTCCTATGAAAATCAATTTTAAAAGTTTTTAATTCTTCTAGCACCTCCACCACTTTGCAATGAATGCCATTAAATTCCTAATAGTATTTCTAAGAGCGTAAAGCCTCTTCGTATTTTTTAAATTATTAATTTTAAATATGACACAAATATTTCTAGCGCATCCATCATTTTTTCATAAAATATTCATACTTTTTTAGCTATTTAGGAACAACCTTTCTGCGTAGAGCATCATCAACCATACTCAGGGGATTTTTTGGATTAAAATTCTTATAAAAATGAATTTTTTTTCTAGCAATTTCAATATATTTAAAAATTCGTAATAGTTTAATACAAATATGCATGCAATGAAAACTTAAACATTTTTTATTCTGGTACTTTCGCCACTTTAAATAAAAAAACTTTAATAATTATTTAATTGTTTAGACAAAAAGGGCCAACATTATTATACAAAGCACGCATTTCTATAGTCTGCTGCATCCACCATTTTATGGCGATTTTTGGGGTTAAGATTTTAAAAATAACTGGCACGTTCGCCATATTTCAAAAATTTCTAATAATTTCATTCATTCTAAGAACGTATTTTCAGAAAAAAAATAAGCCAATGTTCAAAATATTGATGTTACAAAACATTCAGCTACTAAAACAGACATATTATAGATATGATAAGAATTTAAACATTTTAATTTCTGGCACCTTCACCACTTTAAATAAAAACTATTATTCGTGACTTAAAAATTGTATTTTCGTAAAACAACCGAGCCGATTTTTAAAATAACAAACTCGAAAAACATTTCTTGGTGCATCCACCATTTTAAAGTGACCTCTGGGTCGTAAAATTCTTATGAAAGTGGATTTTAGGAATAAAACGTAAATCTACTGAATAACTGAGTCAATTTTTAGAATATTATGTAAAAATGTGAAAAAAAAATTCTGGCACATTCACCATTGTTAAATAAAATTTTCATGATTATTTAGCTATTTAAAGAGGGTTTAAGGGTTAAACTTTTCTTACAAATTTCCTGGCGCCCTCACCATTATAAGGAGATTTTGGTTAAATTCTTATAAGATGGTATGATTGAAAATTGGTTTTTCTTGCACCTCCACCAGATTTTAAAAATTTCGTAATAGTAGTTCTAAGAAAGTAAATCTCCAAGGTAAAAAAATGTTTCAAATTTTTACAAAAATTGGGTACTTTTCCTTGCCTGGCACATTTACCATGTTAATGGGAATTTTGCGTTAAAATGTTTAATAAAATTGGCTTTAAAAAGTATGTACTTATACTAAACTGAAGACAATTGAACTTCAAGACAACTAAGCAGATTTTTTTAAATTAATTATAAATGAAAACATATTTTTTTCTGGCGCATCCACCATTTTTCCTAGAATTTTGGCAGAATTGATCCATCAATATCTACTAAAATGTTTCATAATTGTTCATCTGTGTTGCAAGGATCTTTTAGTCCTAAATTGTTATAAAAAAATACTGACTATTTTCCTAGTCCCACCATTTTTACCTTAAGTTTTCATAATTATTAGGGAGGATTTTACAATATTTTTTTAAAATTAATTACGCACATGTTTAATCTGAGACATCTACCTTTTTAAGGAAAACTTCCAATAAGAGTTTAAACATTTCTTTTCCTGGCATGCTTACTCTGAATTTAAAAAAATTCCTATTATTAGATAAAAACGAAATTTTCAAAAGGTTCTTTTCCTGGTACATCCACCATAGCTACTAAATTTTTTTATTTTTTTTTAATTATTCAGCTTTTAAAACTAGACTGGCGCAAACACAATTTTGACTGAAATTTTAATTATTGCTTTAATTATTAATTATTTTGACATATTTTGATTAAATGAAAAAATAGAATGCCTCGAAAAGAAATAGGTAAACCAATCACCTGTTTGGCGATGTGTCCATAATTTATAAAAAACGAAAAGTAAACAAACCTGGTATAATAACGAGTTAGACTGATGAAGGTGCTAATATAGTCGATGCCTCGAAGCTGGGGACATAGTTTAGATTGATTGTTTGGTAAACAAGCATATGGCAGCGGCTCGATCAACACACACACACACACACACACACACACATAATATTAGGGAGAGCTGATAACGGAGAGAAGTTTACAGGCGGGCAGGTTTCCAGCTTAATAAGTAAACCGAAAAACTTCTTAAAGGTCTATTATCGACTCAACTTTCCATATTATGTTGCCCATTAAACGGAACTTTTAGAGACATGTTGCTTTTGTTTCCACTCCCTTTAGGGCTTTCGGTTTGACCTTCAAGTGGGGGTTCATATTCAAGGTGCTTAGAGAGTGTTTTTTTCGGGTTTGTTTTTAGGTTATATTTTGGGTTTATATTGAGAAGGAAATTAATAAATAGCAATAACTTATCAGTTTGGTTTAATTTGAAAATAATAACAAATCACTGCTTAAATAAATATTTTATAAGAAAATATATGAAAATAGATCAAGTTTTTTATTAGATGTGGGTTAAAAAATCTATAAAATTACTAATATTCTAATATATTTAAATAAATAGGAAGCAGTGAATATTTTGGTGGTTAAACCTAAAATCACTGCTGAAATAAATGCTTTTCTACAATTAGGTAATTTACCATACCAGATATTTAAATAATATTTTACTGCATGTATTTAAAAAAAAAACACCAATAACATATAAAAAAAAAATAGAAATCTTTGTTTTTTTTTAGTTTTTGATAAGCTATTGATAAAATCACTACTGAAAATTATATTTAAGCCAATAAAAATTCACAGTTTTTAAAGCATGAAATTACTACTGTTTTAAACAGGAAAATTCAAATAAAACTTATTATTTTTAGACTAACAAATAATTTTAATTACTGCTAATATAAGGCTTTTTTAACATTTGATTTTATAAAATAAATAGAAGATATAAAATTGCTACTAAGATATACACGTTATTTAATTAAATCGACGCAAGTAATTTTTATAAATTCTAGGTCTTTGAACTTTTTAAAAAACTGCAATATTTCCTCAAAACTGATAAAACCACTGGTAAGAAAAATCTTATTATCTTCAGGTCAATAATGAAATAATTTTAATTATTTATATAATAATTAAAATAAATAATTTTAATTAATATTAAAATTATTAATTTAAAGAAAGAAAATTATTTTAATTAATAATTTAAATTTTTAGACTAAGATAGGGATACATAAATGAGCATTCGATTTTTCCACCTTTTCCTATACCATCGGTTCATTTTCTAAATAGTGTTCGTCTAGAAATAGTGTTTTTCTCAATTTTTGTAAACAAAATGATATATATTCATTCTACAGTTTATTAAATATATCTTGACCACATACGGTTGATAAATATACCAAAGCCAAAAATTTGCTAACAAATCCTTGAATAAACATATATTTAACGGTAATAATAAATGTTGCTTGGAATATGAGATCAAAGCTTAGTAAACTAGGTAAATTAAAAGCCTTATTATTTTGATAAAAATACATTCCTTATACATGTAATGTCAGTCAAATTATTAGAGCTAGCAAACAAGTTATTGAGTACCTCTGATTCAGATAATGCTGCAGTTATGTTATAATCCTCCTATACCTATACAATATATAGTTTTTTTAATGTATCCCAAAGTGCTCCAAAAATCACACCTGAAAATAAAACGAATTAATTATTATGTCAAAATTTCGTTTTTATCCAAAAAAATTGTGCCTTTCTCTTTTTTTTTCAAATTAAACCATTAACCAAATAATGCCTTTCCAGATAGAATTATTTACTAAAAGTTATTATTTAGCTTATAATTCCACATCTTGGTTCCAAAATGTGTGACTGGGTCATTTGTATTGATGGAATAGGGGCGCGGTTGTAAAGTGTCCCGTAACATCTTAAGCCATTCAAAACCAAAGAGGCAAAAAACACATCGTTCCGGGTCCTGTTAACTTGCTAACGATAAAATACGACCAAAAACATGCTTGGAACTGATATCAGATATTTCGTAAATATCGAGAGATTAATGATCTTAAACTCCAGCTTGGTTGTTTTTGCGATAGCGAGAACTGAAGGAAGGGAACTTTTACGCATAAAATATATCATTTTTATGTTGTTTACAGTAATTGGTATCAAAGGAATCGCATAAGAAATACGCTCCTTTTTCCTTAAGTAATAATTCTCTGGCTTAAATCTGCGCGCTTCCCGAATAACTTTCTATTATCCGACTTACGCAATTCTCTAAATCTTCGGCGAAATTTGGGTTTTTTCGCGATCGTAAAAAAAAGCAATTTTCGGATCCGTCGGCACGGTTTCTCTTATAAATCGCCCCGAAATCGAGAATAACGCTGTAATAATTATATTGACCTTTTAGGAAGAAGACCGAAAAGGGCCCTAGTCGATACTGAGGGACGAGACTGTTTGAAAACAATAAAACTGAAATCTGCCCTTTTTTCTAAGGCTTATATTTATTTTACAAAAAAAAAAAACGTTTTCATTTTGTTATTCAAAGTTAATTTTTATATATATTGTTTTTGTTATTAGGGATGCCTAATAAATAACGTTTTATTAAAGTAATGATTGAAGTTAAACATTTCCAAGAGTCTAAAATTCCTGCAGTAGTTCCACGTTAATGTTATTGGATCCAGTATAGTTTGGGATGGACTAATTTCAAAATTACCTAATAATTCAATGAGGGCTTCTTAAACAGAAATTTGAAGTGTTTTCCAGACTGAATCATAATTTATCCTTTTCACTATGATCTCTCTTAAAGCAGTTAAACCAGTCTCCTTGATCTTAGTTTCTTCTAGGGCATATCTGCTTTATTTTAATTTAGTTTGGGTTGTGATTAACCCATTTTTAAGTAACCTTATAACTCAGCTCGTGCAGTATTATACACTTTATTATCAAAAAATTAACCACTCAGCAATTGGAGTATATCACGGATAGTCTGTTTAATACTAAATTGAAAACACTTTGCATGTACATTTTCTAAGTTAGTAGTTTTCATTGTTTCTAAAGCTCGCATTTCCATTTATTCGTATTTCAGATAATCCAGACAATATCTATAAAAAGAGTTAATTTTTATATCTATTTTTTCATCAGCTACCAAAACCACCAAAAGTCCAAAATTCTTCTATTTGCAATCTACTAGTTGCCAAATTACCTAATACCTTAGTTGATTCGATATAGCTTTCTAAAATTTAATTAAAGTAGTTTTAAGGGAGACAGTAAATCAAGAATACAACGAATAGTCTAAGTAAATACTAAATTGAGATTTGAGATGATTGAGACTTGTGTTTTTCATTATTCTTCTTTGAGATTATGCAGTTTTTGGTAACCAAGTTAAGACTTAACTGTGGCAACAGTAAGTGATAATTCTAAGCAAGGAAGTACTAATACAATCTTTCTTATTTATTATTGTGTGCTTTCCATAATTTCTGGGGTGTAAGTTGCCTTTTTTAATATTTCTCAAATTTTTCCAGATTTGCTAAAGAAAAACTCGATATAGGTGCTGATGTTAGACGTTTTCCCTAACAATTGAATTTTTAAATTCTTCAGTAAATTCCTATTGTAACATTGCTAACAACGTTGTTAAATTTCTTTCATTTACTGGTAAAAAAAATTGTATATTTAGTGATTTATTACATTAAGAGACATTTATTTTTTAATGGAATTAGGAAAACTTGCTCATTTTCGTTCAGCCAGAATTTGATTTGAAATAACTTAAACTTCCAAATAATTAAATTTGCCTTAAATTTTATAAAAGTATATTAGAATATATTATACAGTAATTTTTATCCATTTTTCTAAGTCACTTAGACTATCAAATGCCTTAATTACCTTCTTAATTTTAAAAACATTTTTCTACTCTAATTCTGACTTTTTTAGAGATATTGTTATTTCGACTTATGACAGTTTACCAGACCATGTACAATTATGTCAGGGAAGTTTAGTGGTGATTTATAGTGACAATGCGTATTCTTTACCACATTCTACTATTCTGTTAATTAGTATCTGAAGATCTTCTAGAGTTTCTGCAATTACAACAGTATCGGCATATCTTAAGTGGTTTATTGGAATGCCAATTATTTTAATAATTTTGAAAGTACTTTCTGCTACCTCTGAGTATAGATTAAATAAGATTGGTGAGAGTATACTTGTTAGATTTAGTAAATTTTGAAAAAGATCTCTAAGTGCCTCATATCTAAGCCGTTTTCTACCAGCAGTCTTATTAGATGATCCTGATGTACTTTATCCAACTCTTTGTTTAGCTAAGATCTATAGTATCACTTTAATATAATATCCTCATGGTGACAAGTTTCACTTTGAGAGAATCATCAGAATAGACATTCAACACAACATTTACAATATCAACAAATTCAAGACAAACCCTTGTTTGAGTCATTGAAGCATATACAGGGTGTTCCGTTACTCATGCAACAAAGTTCTAGGGTAGATAGAAAACATTAAAAAAAGAGAAAAGCTCATATGAACATGGGTCTGAAAATGCTTCCTTAGGGAGCTAGAGCTTTAAAGATAACCTTTAAAAATTCGTTTTCGTTTTATAGCTTCGGAACTACCTTAGCTATCGCAACCAATTTTGGGACATGATTTATTGTTAGTTTGTTTATTCTTTTAAACCTACTAAACAAAAATAATTTTAACCAGGGGCGTGGAAACCAGAGGGCTATTTGGTAAACTTAACCCTATTTCTCTAAGACTTTAATTTTTGCCTATTTGGGTATCAGATTATGCCTTTTGCATAACAAAGGCACTTTTAGCAAAAATCGCTTAATATCACCGTTTTTAGAAAAACTGACTAAAAGTAAATACAGCACCAGAATTATTTATTTAATAGGATAAATTAATAATAATGCCTAAATTCATTTACCGAAAAGTGACTATAATAGGATGCGCTCTAAAATACAATTTTTTTTTACAGGTTGGGGCTTGTTTCTACTCTAGGACTGCTTAAAAAAAATTAATTGAATCTATTTATGGATGATTTCATTATATTTTAAACATGAAATTTTATAGGGGTTGAAAGAATTTAAGATATAAACTTATGTAAAATTACTTGATTGCAGAGTATTGTGAGACGTCTATCAGAAATTTAATAAAATAATTAATTCTGGTGCTTTTTTGAGAGTAAATTTCACGGTGGACGTTTCTGTAATTTCAAAAATTGTAAAGGCCTATTTCACTATGATAATTTATTGAAAAAATAATGGTATTTTTATATCACCACTATATAAGTTTTTTCTCTAATATAATAATAACTCAAATTCAATTTTTTTCATAGATATATGACTTAATTGGTAAAAGAGGAGAACGTCTAATTTTGTTAATAAAATTGACTACAATATTCAAAATAAATAGTTTTTACACAATAAGTAAGTGTCTTCTGCCAAATTTCTGTCACTCTCCAATTTATTTTCAATATTTAACCTTTTATCAACTGGGATATTAGTAAAAAACTTACAAAATCAAAATTTACCGAAAGATCATGTGTCATCTGATTAATCATAATTATTGATGGATAGAGATAAAATATTTGAAACATATTTAGTAAAAGGGTATAAATGTTTTTATGCTAAGTAATTATAGGTCTTAAGGGAGCATTTATATTATGTATTTTTGTTAAGCGATTTTGCTTTTATATAGAGTAAATTTAAGCCTATCAGTATTAGATAATTGGTTCTTATGTCTTCCAATTTAATTATAAATTTGCCTTATTCTGCAGTTTAGCGGCTTTTATCAAAACTAACGAAAAATGGTCGGGTTTTTTGCAAAATGGGTAGATTTCGATATATATTTTTCACTAAGAGTGGCGGAAAGCCAAATTTTATCACGAAGAGGGTGTTATCACGCACTAAATTACTTACCATAGGACGCGATTAATCATTAGAATAACCTTGTATTCCATTAGTTTTGCCAACAAATAGGTGACAACTGAGGTGAGGTTAGGTGTGGTGTTGCCAGTTTTATTGTTAACTGCGTTTTGTCACTCTGCAGCTGAAGCCTTGTCTTTAGTCTGGCTGACTCATGAGTGCTTTCTCTAAAGTGGAGAATTCACTCTGCATTTTTTTATTCACGTGAAATGTTAGGTATTATGCAGAAAATAAAATAATATAATTTTACAAAAATTGTTTTTACCTTTTCTTGTAACTAAGTCCGTTATTTTCATGCAACAAAAATACCGCAAAGACACCCATAATGTATTTGTATATTGGTAATTTTGAGATTTTGATCCGAATTAAAAATAATATGATTCTGCAGTTTAGCGGCTTTCGTCAAATTTAGCGTATTTTATCGTTTTTTTTTTAAATAGCTTAATTTTATCTGGAAAAAACTAATAAAATAATTTGGGTTAGGTTGGGTTGAGTTGAGTTAAGTTGGGTTGGGTTGGGTTACCCTCGCGGTGATAGAGAAACGGAACAAACCAAAACATTGCAACTATACTCCCAGAGTCAACATCTCATTTGACAGATAGCGTCTGTCATTGAATTTATGCCAAAAAAACAGCAAAAAATTTTAATAAATCAGTTTACCTCCATTTGTGAGTACTTCACATTGTTTATAAAGAAACTATTTGCAAAATGCACCTTCCGCCACTTTATTAATTTTTTCCAGATAAAATTAAGCTATTTAAAAAAGAAAACCGGTGAAAATACGCCAAATTTGACAAAAGCCGCTAAACTGCAGAATTATCTTACAGTTATTTTAATTGTTTCTCTAGGATCTTTAAGTTACTTGAATAAGAATAATTGCCATCATTAATTATTAATTTTAAATTTTTTCCATCAAGTGTTGATATGTAAAAGAATAATAGTAGCATTACTTTTATTTGCTGCAAAAATTTTAATAGTGTTATTGGATTTAAGTGCTTGTGTGTTTATTTTAATTTTATATAATTTTTATCATTTGTTCGATTTCCATTTTTTCTCAAATATGTTGTAGCTCAAATGATATATTGATATGATACCTTGATTATGAGTACTTTTCTCTAAACTCTACTTTACTCTATTAAAATCTTGGTCCTCTAGAATTAGAAATCAGGAACAGAGGAAAACGTTTTTTTGACTTAAACAACCTTAGTTTAGAAGCAATCAGAAAGTTTCACTTATAACCTTGCTATTTTTCTACGACTGTAAATGAAAGACGATCATGATCTCATTGGTAGAGTGTAATAGAAGCGAAAACAGTTCCATGTAAATTAAAACAGCATCAAATTTCCAGAATTAAAATAATACAGAAATTTAGAGGTGATGAAGGATTTAGACAGACTGAGGATGATAACTAAAGAAAACTGAAGGAAATGCAATTAGGGATCAAGCTCATTAAAATAAGAAATTAAAATAAATTTCAAATATTGATGAAACTAAATATCTGCGGATTAGCATTAATAAACCGTCAACGTTCTAGAATAGGAAGATTCCTAGAGAAATATGGGAAGACGACGAAAGATAAAAAGAGAAAATGACATAGCTTCACTATCAAGTTCATCAGAAGAAAAAGACATAACTCTTGTTAAAAAGAAACGAGGAGTTAATAAAGAAAGACTAGAAAAAGAAGAATGATATACAAAACAATCAGCAGAAAAGGAACTTTTGAAGAAATCACTAAAATAATAATAATAATAATAATAATAATAATAAGGCTTTTATTTCCAACACTTACAGGAAATATAGAAAGAATTATGTACAATAGGCATAAGGTTTAAAATTAAATAATACAATATAATATTAAGCTAAAGGAAAAGTTATGAAAGAGGCTTATAGGCAAATAAAAATTTTAGAAAACATACATTTACTCAAAGCATTACCTACCTACAAAATCTCTAAAAGAAATTCAAGATTTAAGATTATTGATTAAAAAAACCTACTAAGAAAGACATTGAAGCAACAAAGAGGTCCAAGTTGTGGTTACAAAGAGTATTAAATAAGTTACACATATAATAAATCGGCGACCTTCTAAAAATGTTATTTATTGCTCTATTACACTGAAATGTTCCAGAGTTTCTAGAGTTTAATCTGGGAACAACAAAGTAAATTTGATTTAACAATGAGCTACAGTCGATTTTATAATTAACTAACTTATATAAAAAGACCACGGCCGCTACCACACGGCGGTCGGCTAAGGCTTTCATGTTAAAACGTGCAAGCATTATATTTTGACATGTTTCTCTTGCTGGATAAACACCATCGGTCTTGTACATTAAATATTTTAAAAATCTACGCTGAATTGACTCAATTTTATCAATCTCCACCTAATATATTGGATGCCATATAATTGAAGGGTACTCAAGCTTGGAGCGAACAAATAAGCAATATAAGAACTGCACCACTCTAACTTCATCAAAATTGCGACAATTTCTACTTATAAAACCCAGAGATCTGGATGCTGCTATAACTGTATTATGGATATGATTTTTAAAGTTAAAATTTTGGTCAAAAGTAACACCCAAATCTTTAATTTCAGGACACCTAGTCAAAGGATAATTTTGTATTTTATAATTATGTTGAATAAAATTTTTGTTTCTACAAAGAGTTACCTGAAAACACTTTGACACATTAAAAAAAGTCTGTTATTCCGACACCAGTCATATATATTATTTAGTTCAGATTGAAGCAGTTGGCAATCCAATAAAATTTGGCAATTACTACCAGGAAGGACCGTATCAAAAAAATACATATACAATTTGAAATTTATTATCTCTTGGACATTCTCCCATAACTAAAATTCAATTTATTGTTCAATCTTTCAGTGTTTTTGTATGAAGAATTTTGTAGAGCTTTATTAGAGCATTATGAATGTAGACCAAAGGCAAAGTGTAGAAATTTTTTCTAAAAAGTTTGGTGGATTTTAAATGCATAAATCAGTATTATGATTAATTAGGAAATAAAATCTTTAAAAGATATTTTGCAAGAGGGTGAGTTAGGAAATTTATGCTAATAACTATTTTTTTTTAATAAATGTATATCTGGCCACAAGAATTGCATAGAGTAAAATTAAAAGGAAATTATAATGCAGATCCGTAACGGCTTAGTAAATTTATTTTAATCGTTGCCCCGTTATACGGGCTGAGCCAACAGCTCCACCGATATTCTAAATAAGAATTTGCTTTAATCCAGTGGCGGTTAAACAGATTAAGGTGTATAATAGGCTACGCTTTCGGCGTAATTAGTCCGGCATTGTTTTAATGTGTGCCTTTTGTTAGGGGTCCGTTTACATTAGGCTTTGGTTTCGGCCCAGTCATATATCGAATGATTCATTGTCGTATCCGGCCTGCGCAGTAATTATACACAACTGTTTTGTACTATTATAAACATAATGGAGCTCTGGATTCATATGTTTCCATGTTTGTAAAACTGTTTTTTTTTGTTGCAGGTAAGCAATGTAGAACCCGAACAACATGCACCCACAGAACAAATCTTACCCACAAGACCCACCTATTGGGTGCCAGTGATACCAGTAATGTGGGTAAGAAGGCCAAACGATATTGACACCTCAGGGCACATTATTCATTAAGAGGCACAACTCTGGGACTCATGTCTGACTTACCACTATCTCATACTTCCGGATTTTTTTCTCACACTACTTTGCATGCCTTTTCATATTAAGTTGTCCTTTTTTTGTCCTATAGAGTATCAGTCTTTGTTTTACATCATTTAAACTTGTTTGTGACTCTTTCAGTTTTTTTTTTGTTTTATTGTAATAATTTGGTTTTAAGGTTAAAATAAACTTTAATTGTAAGTATTTATCGACCTTTTTGTTTCCAAATTTCCCATTTTCACCTTCTGAAGAACTGGTAGATAGGAGCCTGTTTTAGTTTCTTAGTTTTTCATGTAGCCTTAGCACTTCTACCATATATTGTTTGCAAATTAAGAGGTAGGTTTGGAAAAAAAATATTCTTAGAACATTGAGAGGCTTGAAGTAGCATTGTCCTGCAACTATGGGCAGTTTGTGTGGTTACAACATATCTGATGCAATGATGCCAAATGATCATGTAGAAATGGCAAAAAAATACACTTTATAATATCATAAAAATTTGTATATATTTTAACAGGCGCAAAACAATACTATGTCTCTTTGGTAAAATATGAAGCATTTTTTTTCATCATTCAAAGTTAAATGAATGTAGATAATGTATATTAGGGAAAAAGGCAACAACATCGCAACGCCGCTTGATCGCATTGTTGATGCAAGTGATCTTTACCAGTGACGTCGTCAAAAAATATTGCGTGCTTTAAATTTTAAACAATTTTCATAAACTGTTTATGCGTACTTCATTAGAGTAAAAGTACTTACCCAAAAAAAAGGATTTTTATGGAAATTAAATATTTTATAATTATTATAGATTTCTTACTAAGTTTCTGAAAATCCTGCAGTCTCCCTCTACATATTTAATAAATTTATCTAAAATAAGTGAAGGGAAATTGCAGGATTTTCATTTTACCTTAATCTACCACTCCACTGCAAGTATGGACTATTTCCTCACTACCAAACAAAGTTGTTGTTTGCTAATTTAAGCCTTTCAATGTTCTAAGGAAATATTCATTAATGCTAAGAAAACTCTTAAGACCTTAACGCTTCGCCTCTTAACCTATATTTCCTTAGTGTTTTTAAAAACCGTTAAGGCATCAATTTTCAATAAAAACGTCTAATATAATCCGGCGAGAAGATCAAATTTTCTAAAACTTTTATTAAGCTTATCGAATTCGGTCCGCTCTCAACTGAAAAATGCACGAATAAATGCGTCAAATGATTTGAAAACGGAAAGAAGGGCAGCGGGGCGGCGTGGCGGGGGTAGAAAAATATCGTCGAAGGGCGCGACATTTATCCCCCAGAGAGGAGAGTTTTATAGAGATTTTAAGGGCGAATTTAAAAAATTTTCTTACGCAAAAATTGGGCCCCTTTCATTATCGCTTTTTTCCACTTTTTTTTTTCGGGCAATGAGTTTTTTGTTGCCGACGCCGCTATAAAATGCCTTCGGAAAGGTTATTGTTAATTATTAATTTCGGGGAAGCAAAAAAAAAAACGGAAATAAAAAAATGTTAATTTATCTTTCCACGGGGTGCCGCTCGAATAAATGGAAATGTCGAATTAAGTTTTAATCTTTTGGGACAGACGTTTTTAAGAAGGAAGTTCTTATTTTTGTTAAGAGAAATTAGGGTTGCGTCGTTTCAGTTTACTTTTTTTTTGCTTTTTAGGGTGGTTTTTTAATGAGTTTTTATTTACTTTTTTTCCTTTGAATAATTTAGCTAATATGCTTAAAAAAAGCCTGCTAAAGCTCAGAAGTTATTAAGCAATCGAACAGGACTTATCGATTAGGATTATTATCATCCTACCGACTGCACCAGTTTATATGAACTTTTATTTAATTTAAAGTTCGTATAATTTATTTATTTATTTATCTTTAAATCCATTTCTATTTAATTTATATCTAAAAAAATACATTTCAAATACAATTCTTGGATGTAGGACAAAAGGTATTAAATACAGTAATATAAAAAGCCATGGAATAATGTCAAACTCTGGCCTATTCATATTCAATGTGATAATTTATTTGTGAATATACATTACTTTATGAAATTCGTATATATTTATATTTTAGTCAAGCCTAAAATAGGGGAGAAAAAGTATTAACAATATTGTAATATACGAACAGTATATCAAACAAAAAAAAATTGTATAAATAAAATTAAATATATAAAAAATAGAAAATTATATAGTACTTTTACTACTAAATAACTACTCTTCAGATCTACAAGGGCTTGGCAAGGCCATTATAACAAATGTATTTAATTTGTCTATAACAACCATGCAATTCTCACAAATTTTAAAAACAGGCAAATTCTTTTTTAGGTACTCATAAACTAGATAATCGGGAGAGACAATTTCATAGCGATCGTCAAAGATTCATGGGACTCAGATCCGTTTATATTCCCAAAAGTGGTAAAAAGTCTACCTTTACCTGTTTTACCTACAAAATTATACTTTTCTTACGTACTTATGAACTTTTCAGACAATAGGGATAATTTCATAACGATCCTCAAAGAATAATGGGACTCAGATCCGTTTATATGCTCAGAAGTGGATAAAAAGTCAATTTTTTCACTTTCTACCATATCTCACGTCTCAGAAGCATTCGGAATTATTATGAAATTGTATTTTTCTTAAGCATTCATGAACTCTACATATAAAAGAGATAATTTCATAGTGATCGTCAAAGATTTTTGAGACTCAGATTGGTTAATATGCCCTCTTTCTTAATTTTCTCTTTCCACCGCATCTCACCTCTTAGAAACATTCTGGACCATTATGAAATTGTACTTATTCATGAACTCTTTTAGGCACAAGATTTTTCCCCGTTTTTAGTCCCATGTTGCACAGATACTACAAGTTCTGATTTTTTAAATTTTCTCAATCATAATTAAACTAATTCATAAAAATGTAAAGATTCTTATATAATTATTTTAAAATGAAATGTCAGTTTGACAGATAATTGGTGGTACGAAATGTGTACCACCGTGCAATTTGAACTAAGGCTAGAAGGTAATTATGAAAAATAAAAAAACGATTATTCTACAGAAAATGAGAAGTATTTTACTAATTGATAATCAAAATTAACAATATCTACTTTGTTTTGTGATATTCTTGAAAACAGTCTTTAGATTTGCCTAAGCATAAAGGACCTTTACACGTACCATTCAGTACGAACTTGGTGGATTCTCGTACTACATCTGGCACATCTTCATCTTGTAGTCCTTACAGGCTGATGATTTGAGGACGTGAAACGCACTTCGTCTGGTACTAATCTTTTTATTTTCTTGAAAGCTTCCGATTGCGTTTCATGATCTGCACTAATTTGGACGTATCGTTCTGCCAATAACCCATCAATAACTTTTCGACGAAAATCTTTTAGGGGTAACCTCTTTAGACCTCTTATAAGTCGATAAAGAGTGAACGAATTGACGACGCAGCAATCAATGAAATGCAAAAAAAATTCTCATCCACCATTTTTTACTTTTACGATCTAGCTCATAAGATGATTTCATTTGGTTGAAACGGTCCACAAAGTTCATGTTACTATTGTAGTCCACCAGTACCATAGGACAAGGAAAAGGGATTTTACTACCATCCTTTTATTTTCATTGCACAGAGCTTTTTACCATTGGATCATGATAATTGGTCAAAATATGGACTACCTTTTTGTCTTTCCATTTAATCAAACTGATCCCATCAGAACTTATTGAATAATCATATTGACCTTGCTTCAAAAGTTTATCTTCAGTCATTTTTGGAAGATGTTTTCTGTTCGACTGAACTGTACCATTTGCATGAATGCCCCGTTCTTTGAGAATTTTCAATAACATATACGAGTTGAAAAAGTTATCGAAGAAAAACAGGTGATTTTTTTGTTGGAGATCCTCGGTAACTCTAAGTATTACCTTTTCCCCTAACAAATGTTCCACATAGTCATCGGTTTTACCGGTATAAATATGCATTTGAGTCAGCTAAAGGCCCAATTTTGTAGCTTCGTTTTATAGGCTTTTTCGGCATATATTGCTTCAACGTACTTCGCCCCTTAAATTTTACCATTGATTCTTCGATTGCGATGTTTTTTGTACAATCATAATGTTTTTTTTTAAATTCTCCCTAATTTTATCTATAAAGGGCCTAACTTTATACAGTTTATCGAATCCTGCATCCCCTTTTTTTCTAATCTATTTACAGTCATAAACTGGGAAATGTAATTATCGTGCATGTCTTCGTCGACACTCCAATAGTCTCTATAACTTGGTAGTGGTTTGATTTTCATGAGAATATCAAGATCAAGGAAAACCTTCATTTTTTTTGTATTCGTAGGATTATCGTTTTTGTTATTTTTTTGAAATTCTTGTTCAGCGTAGAGGTTTGTTTGAAGAACAATTTCTTCTATAAGTTCGTCACTTATAAACAAATTTAAAAAAAAGTAAGGTGACAACAGGTGATATTCCTTTTGTAGTAACTCAAGACATAAACCTTGATTCTCAGTCTCAGTAAACGGCTGGACCGGGTTTATTAGATGTAAATTTTGAGTAGACTATGAAACTTTAGGTGGTTGATTATTTGATTTTTGTAAATACCTTGAAAGTGGGACGTTATCAGCGCTGGAGTCATCATCACTACTGATCATAATATCATTAGGCTGTATTTCGCAGAAATCATTTTCATTGTCAGACTCTTCTGAAGTAATTAATTTCTGATCACCTGGAACTTTATCTATCATTTCTAATTCGTCGTAGAACTCTTTTTCAGTCATATTGACCAATTTTAAGTCCATAGGATATTAACTGCTACCAGCGAAAGCCATAGCCTGAAAAAAGAAAATACCCTTATTGCATAGAGGTACAAATTAGGGACCCATTAAAATTATGTTTTTTTCAAACCATAATCCTTAATTTTTATTGCATTTATGTTTTTTACATAAGTATTATTGTTCATTAAATATATGGTAGGGATATGTGGTACAGAATATATGTCGCTGTGCCGAACAGGAAAATGAATTTGAAAGGTGGTTTATTTTTTGTACCACTATGCATCTTTTATTTATTTATTTGTGGTACGGTTTATGTACCACAGTGCCGAAAAGAGTTAAGTTCATAGACGGGAGAGATAATTCTATAGCGATCGTCGAAGATTCATGGAACTCATTTTCGTTTATATGCCTAGAAGTGGGTAAAAAGTCAATTCTTTCACTTTCTACCATATCTCACGTCTCAGAAGCATTCGGAATCACTATCAAATTATATTTTTCTTACGTATTCATAAACTGCATAGGCGGAAGAGATAATTTCATTATGATCGTCAAAGATTTATGGGACTCAGATTGGTTAATATGCCCAAAAATGGATAGAAAGGCAAGTTTTTCTCTTTCTACCGCATCTCACCTCTCAGGGACATTCTGGATCGTTATAAAATTATACTCGTCTTACGTATTCATGAATCCTACAGACGATATAAATGATTCTGTATGCTCTGAGATTGGTTTAAAAATCAACTTAAATTTTAAAAACGAAAGACATGACAAACCTGGTTCCTAGTAAAGGAGGTTGTTGATTAATAAGGGGTAGAGCTGGTAAGTAGCTACATATAGTTGCATCATGAAAAAAAGAACAACCGAGAAGACAACAAACCCTGTTAAATGAAAAGAAAAATCCTGGGCAAAAAGCTGAAAAAGACTCTCGAAGATGCTTACGTCGTTAGCGAAACACGTGTCAAGAATAAAATGAAGAGTCTTGGTTAGTAGTAAAATTGTTTTGTAATTAGCGAACTAAATAATGATTATGATATCAAATATAAATTAAGGTCTTATTTTCTGCATTTAGTCAAGTCATCCTACCAACTGTAATTCCTAAGATGGGGACAAGAAGTACTAAAAATATTTAATTATACAATAAGATATTTTTTTTTAAATAGGATTAGTAAGATTAAATATACAACTAAAGCAATAAAAAAATAAGAAGATGTATAAAGAGCCATGTAACAGTATGAGAACTAACCTTATAAGACCTAAAAAATTTAAAACGTCTAATATATTTACACATTTATATTAAGTGAGATAAAAAGCAAAGATATCCTAGCGACTGCGCCAGATTTCACACCGGTAATTCCTATGATAGGAAACAAAAAGTACTAAAGATTAAAAATATTTAAAAATTATAAAAGGAAAGTGAACAGGAATATCTATATAACCATATCACTGAAAATCATTTAATAAAAGAATTTCAAAGAACTGAGGACTGCATATTCAACTTTAAATAAAATTAAAAAAAAATCCTAGTACGTAGGCTAAAGTCAGGATTTAGCAAATAGACGTAGCAAATAATTTGACTTTTTGAAAAAAAAATACAGGTAGGACTATAGTTTTTATTATAAAGCTAATAATTATTTTAACTAAAAAAAAACGTAAAATAATGAAAATTAATTTATGTCTTAATGAGAAATTTAGTAAAAGCATCCTACAAACTGCGCCGAAACTAAATAAAATAGGAAAGAAATGAAAAGAGGGGCCTAATGAGACTCGATATATTTGAATCGTCAAATGTGTTTATTTATTGTATTACCGATATATATGTTTAAGAAAATTATATGGTCGCATAGTAAAAGTATTATTTATTCAAACATACTTATTGCATCCAATAAAATTCCTAGAGCGTTAAGCCATTATTGGATATGTGCCCTACATAATGTACTGTATCTATTTATTTAATAATTATATATTACTTTTGTGGTTTGTACGTATTACAGGGTAATTTTTTATTGTATATGGGGTCATTTCAAAACAGTCAGTAGCTTCTAATTTAATAAGTGAAAGGGTTGAAGGTCTTAAATAACAAAATCACTTGTTTCAAATTTATTAGGTCTCTTTAGCCCAGATTAAAGATATATTTATAATAGACTTCAACCATTTTCCAACCTTTAATTATTCTAAGTCATTTTTCTAACTTAAATCGGATTTTGCAAATTTTAGTTTTATCTCAAATCTTTTCATTTTTTTTCCACTTAATATTTTGCGAATTTATCTCAAGACACGGGACGCAGTCCCCGTAAATAACAAGATTGCCACAGGACCCCGAGGGAACTATTATAAGGGCTAAGAAAATCGGTTAGGGTCATTTCTCGAGGGATAACTGTTATAATTATGGAAATAATATCTTGTTCCTATCTAATATTAAAGGCGAGATTAGTGGCCCAATTTAATTATCGTTATATTTCTCGTTTAACTATTTGTGATTTCGAATGAAACTTAGGAAAAAAAAGTAGATTTTAAAGCTTTTGAACAAGTTTTAGTATTTTAACTCATAAAAAGGAAAGGCCCTTAGCAGCTGACGTAGATATACGCTTGAAAATCTTATTTTCCACAACCGAATTAATGTGGTTAATTCCTGAACAAGTTTTCTCGATTTACATAATCTTCTGTCGCGCATTTACAAACGAGCGGGAAAATATGTGGGATGATGAGATATAATTTACTAGATTACTCTTTAAACAAGTAAACTTTATGCTGTAGGGCATTACTATATAAAAGGGACCGTAACAATACCTTTGTTACGTTGAGGGTGTTTTATACTAATGTTTGCTATTTAGGGAACATATGGTTTTGATGGGGTATGAAAAAATTAAGAGAAAATGCTTTTTTAGTGTTTTTGTGTCAAGTTACTTTAACTAGAACATAGAAAGTATAAATTAAACGCAATAAAAAAGTAAAATAATGTACAAATAAACACAAACAATTTCAATAGAAAAAATTCAATTATATAATTCAGAAAATTATTTTGGTAGGCTTCTTTGTGATACTGACTTTATTACCAAAATAAAAATGGTTGAGCCTACAAATAATGAAAATTTAAATTATATAAATTTAAAAAATACCATGAAATAAAAAAAAGAGTTTAAGCAATATAATTAAAATTATATCCTAGTGAAGAATATTGATAAGAATTAAAAAATTGCTAGACCTATGCTATATCTTCTTTCGGACTAGTTAAATCAATAGATTTAAGGCCTAAAATTTGAGAGAAAACTCCATAGAATCAATATATTCATATTTGAATGGCTAAGACTAATATTTTTGACAATTTGGGAAAAAAATAATAAGAACAAGTATAGAATCTGCTACAAAAAATATTTTTCTATTTTTTAATTTTTTTGTTGTACCAGTGATATTTATTTATTATAGACGTAAGAAATAAACTAAAATTTTATCATTCCAAATTTAGGTCGAAACATTTCATAGAATTTCTAAAAATTTATACTTATTATTGATTTTGTGTTATTTTTACTAGAATAACCCAAAATAGGAAAAAAAATTAAATGCAATATAACTAAAATAAATATATTTTTTTCGTTATAGTGGTAAAATAAGCAGAATAATTTTGCCAAATATATATTGCAATTTTTTTTGGAAACTGTAGTGGTATTGTTTTTTATAAATAATATTCTTCTGTTTTAATAATTAATTTTTTTACTATTTTCGTCTTCTACCTTTTTTTATTTTATGAATTCATTTTGTTTATTTTATTAATTTTCTTGGTTCATAATCTTATATTTTTAACAATTTTATAGCTATAAATGTAGAACATAATTTTATATAAAAAACTTGTTTCCTTTTACTCTATAAAGAGCAACTATTTTAAAACAAAACTAGATCAGCTACTTTTAGTTTTCCCCTATGTTTTTTTTCCGTTCTTATTCTGTTCTTTTTATTCATTCTTATTATGTACTTCTTTTTTTTTTAGTTTTCTTTTGTATCAACTCCATTATCTCTATTTCTGATAGGAAGAGTATATTTATTAATTTAATATTATCACTCTACAAACAATTAAAAGATAGCATATAGGGAAAGAAAAATTTAAATTAAAACTTAATAAAAGAACAAGAGGCTTAACTTTAAAAAAAATAAATATCACACTTAATAAGGACATGAGATTGTGCGCTACCATCCTAAAACAGGTAGCGAACAATTTATCGGCTAAAATATATGTAAGCATATAATCACAAATGCGGAGCATGTGAGAAAGGTGAGGGACTGATGTTATCTCTTAATTGAATAAAATTAATACATTTTTAAATAATACTTAATAATATTTAATATATTATATATAAATATCACAGCTTCCATCTTTCTCCTGCTCTTAAGAGAAGAAAATTTAATAAATATTTGTTCGGCAATAAGTACATAATGCCCCAAGCCTTCAGGAGCTAGTACGCTGTGCGAGGACTTGCTGGTATTTTTTTTCGCCTTAATATAAACCTAAATTGCAAAACAAAACAAACAATCTAAACTATGAATTTATTGCAATTGCAATGCTATTTGCAACGCATAAAAATTAATTAAAAGTCATTCAAACTAATCAAAACCAAAAAAAAAAAATCAAACAATTCAACAAAATATTTTTATAACAGGATAACCAAACTAAAGACCTACTGTATTTTGTAGTCCTTTGAAAAACTGTTTTTACCGTACTGTACCAAAGCTCATGAATGCTGTTTTTTTTCCCTACATATACCGCATGAAAAGTCTCTGGACCTCTTCGATTTTCTTGTTGTGACTATAGCAAGTTGGTGACCAGCAACATACTCAAGACACGGTCTTACAAAAGTTGTGTAAAGCCTTATAATCGTTCTATACTAAAGTCGTTCAAATTTCATTAAATCTTTCAAGTTCCAAATTATTTACTTTATAATCCCTATCAATTACATTGACCTTTTATGAAAAAGAACCCTTCCCACCATTAACAATTTTATTGTTTTTAAACCAATTTAGAGCCAAATTCACATCACCATCCAGACTAACATATCTAAATAATTTAAAGCAGTCATCTTAATAAATATTATTTAATTGAAAAAATAAACTCAATTCAATAGTCTTATTTTAATTAGTGTTTAAATTATTGTCCATGTACTAGTGAAATTCCTTTTAAAAATGTCTAATTATGTCGCGGAAGAGTAGTCTACACTTCTGTCCTTATTTGTCCCTTCAAATCCTCAGTATTTGCCCCACAAGAAAAAGACTAAAGATGTTAAATCCAGAGACCTGGGTGGTCACTCGAAGCTCCTCTTCTACCAATCCATTTACCGGAAAGTACATTATCCAACTATTCAAAATGAGGAGGTGCGCTGTCCTGTTAAGAACCAGATGTTTCTCTTTGAAACATCAGCTTGTGTAGAACAAGAGAAGAAAATAGTGCTCCTTCAACAATTCTAAAGATCCTGCTCCATTAAGATTTTTTTTAAAGAAAATCAGTTTCATAACTATTCGAAATTAATAAACTTCATACGATATTACAGGAGTTTTATATAATTGATTTCTGTAGTTTTATAATTAAATATAGCGAAAGATCAAGAGACGAAAGGTCGCAAGGAAGAGATTTAAAAATGATACCTGTGGTTGAGAGTACAAAAAGGAATAATAACAGTTTCTTGCCTCGATTGCTGTTAAATCTCATTGGCAAGGTGGGTATACCTTGCTGGCTTTAATTAGCAATCGTCTCTTCCAATTGTGCGTATTAAGCACAGCAATGTCTTTCAGAAAATTCTTTCATCAACTATGATATCTTGTGAATAGGCCGGAATAGTTCTGTCTGTTATAACACTTTTATCCTAGGACAACCAATAGTCTTCTACTATACAGGGTGTTCCGAAATTACATCGCAATATTTTACCAGCCGCATCTTTGTCTGAAATAAGACAATATTTTCGGTAATATTTTCGAAACGCCTTATCGTTATTTTTCAAAAATTTTATCGTATACTACTGTTATTGTTACAGATACTAATTTTATATCAGAACTAATTTTATACCATTTTATGCTAAAATATATACAAGGTCATTTAAAATTTGTGATCAGCAAAGATAAAAATGTCATAACTTTTTTCTGGTTACTTTTTTAATTATTTGAATAGTAATTAAAAAAAACAACATTTTTACATAAAAAAGGTACTTTTGTCTTATTTCGCTAGAAGCCTCCGGTTTCAAGAAAAATTATTATTAAATTTTAAGTAAATCATGACTTGGTATTGAAAAGATATTAGCGTTAAAAAATAAGTAACTTTCGCCTGACACTTTTTTACATGCGATCTCTCCTTTTCAAGATAATAATTCTTGATTCTTTTACGAATTTTTTCCTTGACAATGAGATTAGAAACAGGAATAGCTTTGGTTCAGGAATTCTTCAATATTGTGGTGACAAGGCATTGTTGATCAATGATCAATGCAAGTTGTTATGATGCAACAGATCTCACGTGTTTATCCTAGGTATTTCAGGCGATTGTAAACAAATACTGATGAATTTATTCACAGTATTCGTTCAGTTATCAAATATATGACTATTTTGTTGAGTGATTATGGAATGGCTAACAATAAATAAAAAAGTTGAAATGGTCCTTATCTATGGTGAATTTGACCGCAATATTAATAGAGCCATTGAACTGTATACCATGCGACATCCTCAACGGCGACTTCCATCGCGAGCATCATTTTATCGCGTAGTGAACCACTTTATAGAAGATGGAAGTGTGAGAACGATAAATTGATCACGAAAGAAAAGCATTATCAATCAAAATAATGAAATTGCCATCTTAGATGCAGTTACCCATAATCCTGGAGTCAGCTCACGATCAGTTTCTTCTGCTTCTGGAACCTCCGAAATAAGTGTCCTGAGAATTTTGAAACGCCACAAGTTTCATCCGTATCACTTGTCGTTACATCAAAAGCTTCACGGGAATGATTTCCAAAATCGAGTGTTGTTTTGTGAATGGGTCCAAAATCAGATGTATGAAAATAACAATTTCCCTCTGCGCGTCTTATTCACCGATGAATTCATTTACAAACTATGGTGTAGTTAATCGTCATAACATGTATTATTGGGCAGTTGAAAATCCCAGGTGGTTTCGAGCGATAGAATATCAGCGGCCATGGTCTGTAAATATCTGGTGTGGCATCATCAATGATAAAGTCATAAGGCCTTATTTTATTGATGGTGTCCTTACAGGCAAAAAATGCCCTAATGTTTTGTTGGAGATTCTACCAGTATTTTTGGAAGATGTGTGTTTTGAAGTGAGACTAAATATGTGGTACCAGCATGATGGTTGTCCTGCACATTATTTACGCGTTGCGCGCCAAGTGTTGGATCGTGAGTTCAATGGACGTTGGATAGGTCGCAGTGGAGCAGTCCACTGGCCGCCACGGTCACCTGATTTGACGCCCTTAGATTTTTTTCTATGGGGTTATTTGAAGGAGATCGTATATCACGATCCACCAACGACTCCCGAAAATATGAAGCTGCGAATCACGGAGGTATTTTGGTATACGTACGTATTTTCTCGTAGTAATTATTTTTAAAATTTTTCATTATCATGGCTACTATTGATATTAATATTATTGTTATTACTATTAAAATACATGATAAAAAATAAAGTAGTATGCAAATAAAGACACATCAAAAATTGATTAATTACCTTAAATTTCTACTAAAAAATTAACCATTTCAAGTTTTTTCCATTCAAATATCTTAATAGTTTTAAAGGTGCAATTTTTCAATGCCCAAAATCCTTACCAAAATACAAAAAAAAAAAACAAATCTATTCTCCCTCTTTTTTTTCCTTATCCCTATTGGGATAACAAACAGTAATCTACCGCTCGAAAACCCCGGCGGGGCGTCCTCCACGTCGCGTAGTCATCCCCTTGACCGGGATTTTGCATCGCAATACGAAGAACAAAACTAAGAAGAAGAAGAAGAAGTTGAAGTTGAAGAATGAAGTGCGTAGCCGTCGGTGTGCGTACGAGGGGTTGGTTGATGGTGTCCACACGGCACCTCGGGCCGTTCCTGCAAACGCCGAGGACAGGAAAGCGTCGCGGCGCCAGCGTGAGCGCCACCGGCAGCGTCGTCATGGTGACGCGCGCAGAACGGCAGCCGTCGGCGCGCGTCCTCGCTCGCCTCGCTACAGTGCCGAAATCGCCACCGTACGTAGCGCAACGTATCCAACATCAGCCAATTCGCCACCCCTCATCTCTCTTTAGATCCCGTGTTTCAACCCCCGACGTAACCCGTCAGTCGTACGCCGATTTCCGATCGCATCGCTAACGCGTCACGTGGGTGAATACTAAAGGGACGAGTGTTGTAGCTGACTTAGTGCATATTTACGCACAGCTTCAATAGCTGACTTTAGGAAGTCGACTCGTTTCGCGCGTTTTTTTTCGGGAAGCTTTCGAAGCTTTCCTGCGACTTAAATTCGAAAAGCTGGCTTTAGTCCTCAAAACGGCCGCCAAAATCTCCGAAACAAATGTAAGTGGATGTATATGGATTACCTATGTCCAGTGTTTCCGGTTTTTCTCTTTTAATTGTGCTGTGCTTTTTTTGTGCATGATTATTATTCCCGCTGATGGTGTTTGTTCTTTGCTTACTTTTTGTCTTTACTTTATATTTTACGTTTTGGAAAAGGGTTTCCAGATTTGTGAATATTACTTGGCAAAATTATTTTATTCGGAGCGGGTAAATAAAGAAATTGCTTTAATCTTATTAGAATAGTACAATTTTAGCATATTTTATAAAAATTACAAAAAAATATTGAATAAAGAAGAATTAAATTATAAAAGTCATTTTAATCAAAAACTACCTATTCTAACAAAATACTTAATAAATCTCTATAAGTTAACTAATTTTTTTATTGGTATAATATATTAAACCACAAATAGGTAAGGAAAAACACTTTCCAAACCTCCCTACAACTTTGTTAATATTTTATTTAAACTATATTGTCGTATGTTTCCTTAATTTAAACCTCTACACGCTAATTCAACCATTGTTTAAAGCTTTTAATATCAATTAGAGCAAAATCTGTAAATAAATAAACCCCAAATTTATCCTCATTACGGTAAAATAGATTGCGTTTATTTAAGATTTTTGCAAATGCTTAAAATTACAGTAAATTTCTATCATATAAAACAGTTCAAAATACCTAGGCTAAAAGTGTAAAAGAAATTATTTTAATATAAAAATACCTAATTTTGCTTTAATTACAAGGCAGTATATTTAAATAATAGCTTACCCTATTTTCAACCCCTTACTTGCTGTTATAGGCTTCCTTTTGAACCCTTAATATTAATTTGGGGAAACGTGTAAGCAAATAAACACAATATTTGTTTTTAGTATGTTAAGATTAAAAGAAAATCGTTGCAGAATTTTCGATCTATGACTATAAAAAAATATATTAAAACGTTTCCCATATACATTTAAGTTATGCATATTTTAAATGCGCTCCAATTAGAAGAACTATGTTTATTGAATAACATGTTTTCTAATTAGTACCCAAATTGACATAAACCTAATTTTAAGCTATATTTAAATAAATAATGCAATTTTGGAAACTACATTTTTAGCCCAATACAACATATTGGGTAAAAAAAATACTTTAGACCATCGACTTATATATTCTCGTTAACATTTTAGTCTCTATGAGATCATCGTCAGGACTTAAATAAAATTATTATGCAATTTATTTGTTATTTAAATCGGAGTTTATTTTATTTAGCTCTATACACGCTAATATCTCCATGAAATGACATATATTTGGTCAGCAGATAATCCGAAAACGAGAATATTTTAAATACATTCTTTCCTGTAAAAGAAAGTACAAAAATACAAATATCCAATTAACTTGTGCCTGCCTAAGCACGCTTTATTCATAAATAGAACTTATCTGTACATTTACATTAGTAGGACTATCAGGAGCAGCTCCTGCTTATTTTTTAATTGCTCTTATTTATGATACTATGTCGTAGCTTATTTTCACCATCTTCTTTCTATAGGTGCTGTTTTTGCAATTTTAGCAGAAATTGCCCACATAGTCTATTTGCAAGACTTATTTCATTCATGAATAAATAAAAAGTTTCTAAGGATGAATTCATTACAATATTCATAGGAGTAAATCATACGCATTTTCCTTAACACTTTTTAGACTTAAGAGGTATTCCACGATGATACTTACGGTACTCACGTGCCTAACTATGTCAAAAATATAAATTTCTCAATTGGAAGAATCCCTTTAGTTAAAATTTTATACTTAATTTTTCTTTTCTGAGAAGCTTTCCCATCTCAACGAATAAATCTATCTTTTTTAATTTAGTCTCATCAATTAAGTGACTACAAACTAACCCACCATACGATTATAGAAAAATGCAATGAATTACCATCACCAGTAATCATTAGATTCCAAAATGGCAGATTAGTATGTTGGACTTCAAAAGTAAAGTTTGTAGTTTTTAGAAAGTGCAACATAAAAAAATTTAACATTATATGACATGACCTTTTTTTAATAGAGCAACTGATAAAACCTCGAACCCTTTAATCTACTCACTAGGAAAATCGTCTAGTTGTAGCATTCGAGTGCAAAATCTAAATAATTGGAACTTTAGCTAACGTGATTTATCATGAACTCTCCCATCTACCAATTTAGGAATTATCGATATCCCTGGTTATTTAAATCGAACAAATTTCAATTTACAATAAATAATAAAAAACAGGTTATTTCTTTTTAGTTCTATACACGATAGTAATAACATAGTAGGTCTTATAAATCAATAACCCTTAAGTTTCTTGTTAATATCTCCAACCTTAATCCAAATTGAGTATTACGTAGTCAATCCTAAAAGAAATATTTAAATGTTTACCAAGCACATTTAAGTTATGCATGCGTAAGTTTTTATTGATTATAAGACAGTATAGTTTTGATTTACATTTATATTTGCCCTATTTTTTTTGTAGACATTGTTTTTAATCCTTAAATATCACTCTGGGGAAATATGCACACAAACAAATCAAAAATTTGTCATTATTATGTAAACATTTACCTAGTCTAACCAAATGTGTTTACTAGTGTATAAGCCGTAGAAAATCC
The DNA here is from genome assembly GCF_022605725.1 of Anthonomus grandis grandis. NCBI lineage: Eukaryota > Metazoa > Arthropoda > Insecta > Coleoptera > Curculionidae > Anthonomus > Anthonomus grandis. The sequence goes on along the minus strand of NC_065556.1, from coordinate 23,021,131 downwards.
CTGTAAAATCACAACATTTCATCAACACAATAAATATATTTTGAATTTATAAAAAGTTTGATGTACTTTTTGTCTTTATTTTAAATTTTACGTATTGGAAAAAATGCCCAGTTTTGTGGTAAACATATTGAATTCAAAGCGGGCAAAGAAAGAAATATTTTTAATTTTATTAGAATAGTCCAATTTTTGCTTACTTTACTAAAATTCCGTGAAACTATTACATAAAGGAACATTTAATACAGCTATTTATTTTATTCAAGTATAATCTTTTAATAACAAACATCTGTAGCATAATTTCGTATATATAAACAAATATTCTAAGCAAAATATAATATTAGAAAATAAATTATTCTTCACAAATTCTTGTTTTATTTTCATAAAATACAACATACTTAAAAGCTTACCTTCTTAATATACTTAATAAACTAATAAAATCTTAATATACTATAATTTTTGACACTATATCAATAATTACCTAAAGAAAACTATTACTAAAATACTGCAAAAATTCCAGAAATAGCTAAAATAGAATTTTCTAAACTTACTTCCCAACTTAATTAATATTTTATTCAAACTAAGTTCTTCGTATATTTTTTTCATTTAACCCTAATATCATTAAAGGAAAATCTGTGGATAGATAAATTCCGAATTTCTCCTAATTTTGGCGAAATACAGTAGATTTATCTAAGAGTAATTGTCAATACTTATAATAGTAATAAATATCAAAGTTAAAAATATCCATGCTTACAGTTTACAAGATACAATTGTTGTTCTAAAATATCTAGGTTTGCTGTTTGCAATAACAGGAGAGTATCTTTTATTATAGAATTACCCTATTTTAAACCCTCTACATTTTTCTATTTTTTTCCAAGTGTATTTTCAAATATTAGAAAATTGTTTTAGAGTTTTCGATCTATAATAAGCAACTGATGAATCTACTTATGTATATTCTTAATGTCATAAAAAATCTATGACTTTAAGGCAAAAATATCAAAACGTTTATCATACACATTTAAGTTATGCGTACTTTGGAAACGGTTCAATTACAAGGGAATATATTTAAAATTTAAATAAAGAGTTCTCTAGTATTTAGTTCTCTTCTTAATGAAATTTAATTAAGATTATACTTTGCTTGTTCTTTGTGGCCTAATTTTTTGTACGCTTGTTGCTAAATTAATTTAAAAAGGAGTAAGATAGAACTTAAGTTGTAATATACTTACCAATAAAAAATACATATCATATATTTTTTGAATGTTAGTACTCTAGATGATGTTTTTGCAATTTTATCAGGAATTATTTAATGGTTTACCTTATTTACAGGACTTTCATTACATCATAACTTTTTAAAGGCTTTTTTTACAACATTTATTGGAATAATGCATACATTGTTTTCTTAACACTCACTTACTTAGGTTCTAGAGGAATACGCCGAAAATACTCAGATTTTTAATATACGGTTATGATCCTAGACCTAAATGAATCGTTGCTTTAATAAAACCATTTTGTTCCTAGTAAAAATTTCACAAAGGCAGAACATTTTCCAAACTTACCTACCAGCTTGGTTTATATTTTATTCAAACCATGTTCGTCATATATTCTCTTCATTTAACCCTCTACACGCCAACACAAACATTGTTTTAAGCCTTTAATATCAATTGGCGGAAATCTGTTAGTAAATAAACCCACAGTTTATCCTTATTATGGTAAAATAGAGTTGGTTTATTTAATTTTATTACAAGAACTTAAAAAAGTAGTAAATCTCTATGAGATCTTTATTACATTAAAATCTTTACGAGAAATTATTATTATATTAAAATGCCTAGGTTTGCTTTAATAACAAGGGAGATATTTAAATATTGGCTTATCCTATTTTCGACCCTCCACTTGCCATTATAAGCTCTATTTTAAACCCCTAATATTAATTTGAAAAAAGAAAAAAAATTTCAATTATTAAAAATAATAGAAAATTATTGTTGAATTTTAGATTTACGATAAACAGTCAGTAAATCTGCTTTGTTTTAAAAGTTATAATAAATTCATGAATTTGAGAAAAAAATATTAAAACGATTACCATACACATTCATTCAAATTTAAATACATCTTTCTCTTCTCTTTTAATACATCAAATTTAATAAGCAATCTATGTTGTTGTTTTATGTGACGTTTTGTATTTTTGAAATATTTTGAACAAAATTGTACTCATTGTAATTATATATCATAGTTTATAAAAGACGTAATAAAATCGGAATTTATCCTTGTTATGCAAAAAAGAGTAGGTTTATTAAATATTTTGAAAAAGCTTAAAATAATAAAAAATCTCTAATAAACCACACAGTTTAAAATACCCATGCTTATAGTTTCCCAGAAATTATTATAATATTAAAATACCTAGATTGCTAGACAGCTTGAATAAGCCGTAATAATAATTTTGGGGTAGTATGTAAGCCTCTTTGTAGAATTTCGAATTTTTGATACAAGTTCCATGACTTAGGAAAAAATACTAAAATATTCGATTTTTAAACAATAAAGAATTATAAAACCTAATGTATTTATTACCAGTAATTAAAATGCCAATATTGCTGCGATAAAATATTAGAACGTTCACCATATACACTTAAGTAATGCATAGTTTAAACACGTTTTAATTACAAGAAAATTGATATAAAACTTTATTAATGAGTTTTCAAATTCTAAACTTTATATTATTTTAAATTTCATTTAAATAAACCTTGTTTTACCGCATTTTGCAATATTGCATGATAATGCTTAAAAACTTTAAAAATACCATGACATTAATACAAAAAAAAATTGTTACGCTGTACATTTAAATTATGCATTCGTAAAGTTACTTTTTATTTAGGTTATTTAATACTTTAATCGGATTGTTTCCTATTTATCTTTGTACCCACTGGCTTTTTTTAAAAACAAATATTTTTGGTATGCAAAAAGTCCGAATGAAGAAAATTCTTTAAATACATTTTTCCTAAACAAGAAAGTAAAAAAAACGGAAATACGAATTTGCTTCTTATATCCATTTAATTAATGGAATAAGTGAAATAATTTCTTTTTAATTGTCTACTTGATAGTATAATATTGCACGTGATAGCAATAGATAAAGTTAAAATTCTTTAGGGATGATCTTAGTTATCTATTTTTTCATTTATCTGATTTTTACTTAATTGCTTCCTTAAACATTTAATTAACTTCTGTTAGAAAAAAGACATTTAAAATTAGTTTATTGGACTAGATTTGTTGACGGTGCTTGATATTCTCAGACTTCCCATAGATTTAGCAACATAACAGTAGTCTTTACAAATGCTTTGATAAGCACTTTTTTAAATCTAAGGGGATCAGAATCATTAACAGTTTGATCACATAATTTATGACGCAGTAAATAACTAACTTGTCGACTACCACCTAAAATTGGTATTCTTCATATACCCAAATTTACAATAGGTTAATATTGATTAGATTGTTTTAGAAAAAATTTGACAAAGTTGGTTTTGTAAATCATAACCCAAAAATTTGTCATTAATATCCCAACATCTAATCCCCAGTAAATTGTATGTCTAAAAAGAGTCCAAAAAAAAATATTCAAATATATTTCACGTACAATTAAGTTATGCATGCGTAAGTATAAAATAAATATAAGGCACTTTATTTTAATGTTGTGGCTTATCTTAACTCCACCAATATATTCCCTACACGGTTATATAAATGTTGCTTTAAACCCTCAAATATCAATTTGAGGAAATTCGCAAACAACTATGGTCAATATTTGTGATTAATATGTACACATTTACCTATTCTACCCAAATGTGTTTCAAAATATTTAAAGCCATAGAAAATCCCCGTAAAATCACAGGTTTTTTTATTTTTCAAATGAATGGAATTCATTTGCTGTGCTGATGCTTAATGTTGTGTATTTGTGATAAAGAACTTATAATGCTTTATGGTTTATACAGTTTTAACTATTTATATAAAAAATCCCGTTAAAATATGCAAAAATTACTAAAAAAGTGCTTATCATGTACATTAAAATTATGCACGCATACGTACTCGGTAATATTTTTGTAGTTTTGATATTGTTACGTATTAAATTAGTGTCTGGTGTGAAAATCTAAAAACGTCAAGAAATGACTACATAACCTTAAAATAAAGAAAAATTCACCCCTTTGAGTGTAAGGATAATGTGAAAAATAACTTTTATAAATTTACCTTGTGCCAGTAATTCTTTTTAATTTTATTTTCACAAAACAAAAAAAAATTGAACCATTGACTTAAAAAAGATACAAATATTTAAACATCGCAGCTTTTATATTTTAAATAAACCCGGCAAATTAAAGAGCTCTCTTTTATTCAGCTCGCCTTTCAAAAGAATTTACCTGAATAAACGGAGATATTTTTATGAAATAATATTGAAAATATGATTCCCTTTAGTGGCGTTTTTTTTTAACCAAATAACTTTTTATATTTATCGACGAGAGGGACTTTAAAATGTCAGAACAGGGATTTAGACTTCGCGGAGGAAACGATTTTATTTTTAAAAGTTTTACGTTTTACGTTTCGCTTCGTATCTTTATCGATGAGTTACTTTTTTTTTGTCGCGATTCAATAGGAGTTTCATCCCGAAATTTTAAGCCTAATAACCCAGTTTTAGGCAAAAGGTTAAATTAAAGGTTATGACGAAATATCAAGCCTGGGAAAGGTGTTTGGATTACCAAGGGTTGCAAATTAGTTTTAAATATCAAGTGTATGAATACGCAAAGAAATTTTATTTAGATTTTTAGGGTATAAAAGAGAGAATTGAAGTATAATTTTTCACCTCACAGAGACATTTCTTTAGTCACCAAAGCCATCAGTAATATTGTTTTTAAGGAGCAGATAAAAGAATAAGTAGGATAATTTCTTAAATTATTAATAATAGTGGATACGATCATATTGGAACATGAATTTGAAATTTTTAGAATAAGCAAAACAATGCCAATAAATACTTCTGGATTTTGCCTAAAATTAAAAGATAATTTAGAAAAATTACACTAAAGAAGAGAACGTTTTAAACACAATAAAAACGTGTCTCATATACATTTAAATTATGCATCCGTAAGTCCTTTTTTAACGAACTTAAATGAAGTGTTAAAAATGGAAATGAGTAGTAAAAAAACCTGTGTGTCAGATCCACTTGAATTATGCATGAGAAATTTAAGAAAATGTCATTTATACATTTTTTAGGTTCTTTTTTAACTATAAGGAAAATGTGTAATTAAATTCCTTATTTCATGTTTAAAATATATAAACAGTACTTTGTCCATCAAATTATTAAAATTATTAAAAAATTTGTTCCAAAGCTTAAAAATTGCAAGAAATTTTTCTTCTATTCGTAAAATATGGAAATATTAGTATATTATAATATAGTATGTTCAGAAATCTTAGGGAAATTATAAAAAAAAATTTTTTTTGCCAAACTACCTTGTATTTCTTTTATAAAGAGCATATTTTTTCTGTTAACTTAATTATAGCTAGATAGCTGGCCGTAGAAGTCTAAATTTTAATTTTTGAGTAGTAACTAAAATAACTAATGTTTTTTTTACAATACGCCTAGACTAATATAGCAAATAAACAAAGACAAACTTATCACAGAATGCCTTGACGTTAGGAGGAAGAGAGATGCACAGTAGCAAAATGTTTTATAGCCAGATGTGTGTGATATAAAAAAGTGTTGTCCAGTTAATTTCACTAATTTAATTATAGTGTTGCTTTAAAAGCCCAAATTTTAATTTTCAATTAGTAAATAAAATAAATAATTTTTTTAACGATACGTCTACACTAATATAGCAAAAAAACAAAGACAAACTTATCACATAATGCCTTAACGGTTGGAGCAAGAGAGATGCACAGTAGCAACATCTCTTAAAGTCCAGGGGTCTGTGATATAAAAAAGAACGTGTTTTCCAGTTAATTCTCAATAATTTAATTAAAGTGTAGCCATAGAAGTTGATATGATCATTTTCAATTAGTAATTGAATTAATTACTGTTCTTGTTACATGCTTGGACTAATATAGCAAACAAACAAAGACAAACTTATTTCACAGAACGCCTTGGCATTGGTAGAAAGAGAGAGATACGCCTGGACTAATATAACAAACAAAGATAAACTTACCACAAAATGCCTTGAAGTAGAGAGGAAGAGAGATGCACGGTAGCAACATGTTTTATAGTCCAGGGGTGTGTGATTACAAAAACGTGTTTTTAGTTAATTTTTTTAATTTAATTATAGTGTGGCCATATTGATCATTTTAAATTAATAAATAAAATAATGAATATTCTTTTCACGTTATATCTAGAATAATATAGCAAATAATAAAGACCAATTTATCACTCATCAGAATGCCTGGACGTTGGGAAGAAAAGAGATGGACAGCAGCAACATGTTTTATAGTACAGAGGTCTGTGATATAAAAAATTTGCAATTATATAAATTATGAGTTTTTTGGAATCTATGTATAACTGCGCTTAAAATAAGTCCTTTTCCAAAGAAGCATATAAAAGACCCTTAGTCTCTTAAATTTTGTAGCTATTTTATCCAACTTAAGAGATTGTATTTATTTGAATTCTTGGAAAATTGAATTATGTACTCTTCTTGAGTAAAATCTGTAATTTTAGGCCTTATAATCGGTACGTAAAAAAGTACAGTATTATACGATTTACGCTTAAACAAGAACTTTTATCTCACAACATTGCCGAAAGCTTTTATACGTTTCTTCCCTACAAAGCCGCACTTAACTTTTTCCAGTTTCCAGTTTACGGGGTGCACCCTTGGTTTTTTTAATCCGATTTTTGAAGTTAGTTTTACACGATTTATACTTTCTCACAAACATTGTAATTAAAAGTTCGCCGACTGAAAATGGCTTCCTAAATTAATTTTTGTTTTCAAAACGTCGGTGTGTGTGTATAGTGAAGTATTTCTATATATATACATGGGCTCACAAAAGTTTCTCTGGCTCTTTTAATCGCGAAAAGTTCGGCTGTTTACGGTTTTAAGTATTTGGGTCACGGGGGTCTTAAATTAACCGTTATAATCATTTTTCATTTAAAAAGTTGCCTTAAGCTGACACTAAAGTTTTTTTTTCTCTTTTTTTCCTTGTTCCCGGAATTGTTCCGCGAACTATTAAGGAGTTTTTAAACCAAACATTTTAATTGTGTTAACGGATATGAACTCGATACCAAGTTTTAATGAGATATTCGCGTGATTACCTCGGTCCTGAATTTCATGTTACGAAAATTTCATGTTTAATGTTTAACAGCTGTCGATTTTGTTTTATTGCTTGCTTATTTTATATAATAGCTAAGCTGTAAGACTCTTTATTGAAGTTTTAAAATTAAAGACTATCCAAATAATTGTACCATTTTAAATTTTTTGCTATTAAGTGCTAAGGAAAAAAAAATCTGCGACCGCTTAAAAATCTTAAACAATATTTATATTTGTAAGCTTGAAAAATAGGCTTTCTCTAAAAAAAACCTAATTTACACCTAAAACAACCGATTTTTTTAAAAATCGTTATTTTAGGTGACTTTTAGATTCTCGGCTTATTTTTGAAATATTCGGTATTTATTAACATTCTTACTTAAAATTACCGCTTCTACCATATCCTATATTTACATTATTAATTTGAGTTTTTTTATTTGATTTTTGTGGTTTTGATTTTATTGGTTTCTGTTCACCTGTGTACTAATCTTACTTCGCCAAAAAAATTTTAAATTTTTTGTCTAGTAAATCACTTTTGAAATACATTTTTTTAAATAGTAAAAATGCATTTTTGGCTGGATTTTACAAACAAAATAAAAAAAATAAAATATAAAAATTATATTTTAAAATCTTTAAATAAACAAGAAAATTTAATATTTTGTAATTATTTTTCAAATAAAGAAAATTACTCTAACCATCTGTTAAAAATGAATCAGTTTGCATTGGTCAGTTTTCTCATACTACTAAGCAGTGCCCTGTTTGAATTAAAAATTTGAATTTATAGTCTTAAAAAACTTTGATTAAGTAGAAAAAAATAATACATTGATCAATTCATAATTTATTTTCTTTAGATATTTTAATAGAACTGTTTATGTATAAACTAGAACAACAAATTTCGGAACACCATTTATTTAAAAAACATATAAAAACATGGGTTCGCTACGTAGACGACATTTTTACTATTTTTAATGGAACCAAAGACGACCTAGAAAACTTGTTGATTTCATTAATTCTGTTTATCCCAACATACAGTTTACCTATGAGTTAGAGAAAGAATTAAGTTTGCCATTTTTAGACTTTTTAATCACTTATCACAATAACCATTTTAAATTTCAAATATATCGTAAACCTACAGCCACAGATACAGTAATACCTTTTACCTTTAATCATCCCTTTAGTAAAAAATTTGCCGCTTTTAATTGATTTTTTCATAGATTGTTCAATATTCCACTAAACGATATTAACTTCAAAAAAGAATATAATATAATTTTACAAATCGCTCGAAACAATGGATATCCTATAAATGTTATTAAGAAGCTATACAACAAACATTTTTTCAAAAAACTTAATAAACCATTACTCAGTAAACCCAACACCCTCGGATCTTATCGATCTATTACTTACTTTGGCAACGTCTCTTCTATTGTCGCAGAGTGTTTTAAGTCCAATGAATTTGTCATTAAACCTAATATTTGTTTTAAAACCAAAAACAACTTGGCAAAACATTTAGTAAACACTAAAGATAAAATACCGATAACACACGGATCTGGAGTTTACAAGTTAACTTGTTCCCACCCATTATATGATATCTGTTATGTCGGCCAAAGCGGAAGGAAATTGAAGTCAGAGTCAACAAATATTTAAGACTCATCACGCGAAATAAAAATACTTTTATTAGCAATACCAATTCTCCTTTTGTGAACCACATATTAGAGTCTGGGCATAACTTTCATCCGGGACCTAACACTGAGGTTCTGCATGTTTGTGAGAAAGGGTTACAATTGGACTTGTTGGAAGCATTTGAAATAAATAGGGCCATAAACTCCCCAGACTACACATGCATTATTGAGCAAACTAAGTTTGACAGTTTACGCTTTTTTCATTCAATTAGCCCTAGAAAATAACTTTTACCTTTATTGTTTTTAACTCTTTCATCTTATAACATTTGTATTAATCAAAATTTAAAATCTTTTCTTTAACGCAACGCTAATATACAATAGTTCCTTATAGAACCTTTTTTAATATGTGGAAATCTGTATCGTCCTAAGTATAAATTTTATATTTTGAATCGTAGATGTCCTTATTGTACTATGTTTTTAATTTTAATTTTTTTATTTATTGTTGTTTTTAATAACGGGTAATTTTTGTTTTATTTGGTGAGCGTATATGTTTTTTGTAATGTTCTGGTAAGTTCTAAAGTAAGTTTTTTAAATCTGTCTTGAATTACCTGTATTTTATTTGAGTATCTGATGATGTCTGTTTACACAGCCGAAATGCATTATACATTTACCTAAGTAACCTACATGCATTTTTCTTGAAGATAAAGACTTAAGTAAAGACCCCTATTTGTAATCCTTGCTTATTATTGTTTATTATAAGCGAACTTATGATGTTACACAAACACAAAATTAAATTATTACGCTGATTTTACCTACAATTTGATATTGAATAACACAGCATAGGCCTAAGATATTAAACTTTAGAGATATTATAGGTTCATTATTTTTTCACCTTACAGTATTATGAATTTCTCTCCTACCTGCACATTCTTATTGCTATTTATCAAAATAATGGATCCACTTTTTATAATATCCATAAGTCTCTTCTTATTAACACATCATGGATTAATAATTGTAACCTAAAATGTTTCTCTCCTTTTTTCTCTATACTGTTTCGGTACATTTCTTTTTTATCATTGATTTTCTGCATCTTTTTGTACAGAAACCATCCAATAAAAATCGCCAAAAGCTCAATATTTAAAATACTTAATAAAAAAAAAGAAATATTTTGATGTTTAGAATATTCCAAAAATAATAATTCTGGCATTTTTTAAGTTTTTGCGTATAAAAAAATCATAATAAAGTAGAAATTTGGAACTTTCAAAGTAGTGTATTTTTTATGCATTATCCTGAGTTTTATTAGGGAATAGTATTTTTCTTCCTAATTTAATGAAACTCGATTTAAAGAAACAAAAATTAGACTGGTCATTAATTTTAAGGGTTAAATTATTCTTTCATTAATAGAACATGATTTAATAAAAAACTACGCAAAAGAATTTGGTAACTAAAGATTCCTAAAAATTTTAAAATTTTGGAAAATCTATGATATGTTTTTATTATTTCAATTTTTTATAGTAAAAGGAATACAACTATCAAGATTTGCTGATTTGGTTGTTTTCCAGTTTTTATGTATTTAATGTTAATATTTTAAAAAAATTCCAATGGAGTGAAAGCATGTAATATAAAAATTTAAGAAAAATATAAATGCCCAAACATAAAATATTTAAAATGAAAAAAAAATATTATAGAAAAAATAGTTTGTTCTATTAAAAATAAAATTAAAAATGATGAGGTTTAAAATTCTATGTTTTTATTACATATTGAACACTTTATATATTTGGGCTTGTCAAATGAAGAAAACTCTGCAGAAAGTTTTTTTTTAAATACTATATTATCCAAATGTTTTCGCTTTTTCCTAGTAAATTTCAAGAAAATATAGGAAGATATCCTTAAATAAAGAAAATCAAAAAATTTGAAAAAAAAAAATGGAATTTTAGATTGGAGAAGAAGTTGACCCAAGCGTTTATTATTCTAGTAAATGTTTCTCACTTTTGTGACATAATGAGTATGTATTGGTTTGTATGTCTTCGGAAACTATCTTTATGTTCTGTTCATTAATAAAATCGAACGTGTCATAAAAACGTATTATCAGGACTTGATGCTTTGTTATTCTTCATAAGCCTCAGCGCATATCTGATTTCTGCTATTAATATACTTGGTCTTATGAGCTCTTTTAATTAAATCGACGAGTTGTTGGTTGTGATTGAAAAGCTTCATTGCATATTCCTTTGAGATTTCCAAGATTCTATCTGTATTTACTATTATATCTAATAATCTGTGCTGGTTTTTTTTATATATCCCATTTATTTCATTCGCTTTTTTGTGTAGGTTATAAAATGAGCGAGATGTTCAGGTTCTTCACTTCCGTTAGCCATTTTTCCTTTGCTCCTCAAATCTTATTTGTGATTCTTCTTTGTAGACCTCTGTACTTGTTATTGTCATTCGGAATATTGCATAGTCTTTGTTCTTCTATTTGTTTTTTGATAATTTATAGAAACTTTTTTAGATTCTTTGAGATTTGCATGCAAGAGTTTTCTTATGTTATACCAATATCCTTCAATATTACTAAATGAAGTTATGGTGTCGAGTTGATTATTTAAGTATTATCTGTACTCAATCTAAATGTCCGTCCTTCATTGTCCATAAGTTTACGAAGTATGTCTGAATTAGAGAAGAAAGTGTCGTTCCATCTAGAGGTTTGGATAGTCAATTATACTTAAATAAATGTTATTTTTTCTTTCCTTCTTTGTATGTTCTGAAGTACCAACTTGAACATATTTTTATTGTTTCTCTTTTTTTCTCAATTTTAGAATTGTTAATGGAAATAAATGCCCTTTTTTTTAAGAGCAATTTTACGGTGATTTTTTTTTCAAATTTTTCGTTTAGATATAGATAAACGTAGCGAGATGTTGGCACTAACTAAGTTGTCATCTGATTCTATATCAGAACCTGACATTGTAGTCGAACTGGTTAACAGGTTCTTGAATCTATGATTAATCATGATGTAATGTATTTGGTTGCATACCATAATCAACCCGTCTTTATTTTGAGGTGACTGACCAAGTAGAGAGGCGCTGGTGTGGTGATTTATACCATGTAGTTTTAATAACTAAACTGTTTTCAATATAGTTATTATAACTTATTATTTGCTTTGCGTTTTATGCATTGTATTAGTTTCATTTATACACTTTTTTAACTTAGTTCGGAGGCAGGGTCACCATGTAATAATTTTTCAGCAATTGTGTCTAAATAAAAGAAAATTTAGAAGCACCTTCGTCTCAACCCATAGCACCCCCTATATAAAAAAAAATATTAAAAGTTCACTAAAACCCTCATAACCACCGTTTACTTTTGACGTAACAAAATTCAAAAGCCGCCTACGAGGGCAAAATACACACAAGCACAAACACACAAGCGCCGCGGCGCTTTGCGTCGAATTTAAAAAAAAAGGAAACAAAAAAAAAGAAAGCCGCACTCAAGCCGTACTCGCACTCAAACTTTTGCGCTTATTAATTTTAAGTTGCGTCAAATTATGAAGTTTCATACACAAAGCTCCGCGTATAAGATATATATATAATATAGGACGTTTAATAATTTTGCATATGAAACCAACCTCCCTGAAGCGAGCGTGATCTCACCCCATTTATCACGTCCCGTCAGTGGCGTACTCGCTCACGTAGCACCTTATTAATTAATTTACCATAACAAATCGCCGTTCTTTCTGTCCCATATTGTACCGAAAGGGTTTTTCCATTCAACACTATTCGTATGCGTGATTGTTTTAATTGGTTTTATAATTTGTTTAAACACAGGTTGTCGTGTCAAAATAATTTGTTATTCGTTTTACGATATCGGTACATACATGCTAATTTGTTGTTGGATGTATTAAGTTATTTGAATAATTTATTTAGAAACAAGGATGCTTATGGCGTGAACGTGAACTTATTAAAATCCAGGGAATTGCAGAAAAAACTGTAAAAAAATAGTATAATAGTTTTTGTTTTAATTTTATTAGTTAATTTTTATATTTTGTCTAGGCAGTTACAAGAAGTTTACTATCCTACATGTGTAATAATAATTGAATTGTTTAGTAGCATGAATTTAAAAAGTTTCCTAATTTTCACGAAAAAATTAGCGAAGCTTGAGTTTCCAAATTTGGACAGTACCATGCTCACAAATTTCTCTTTACAGGAATCATAAAAAAATTCTTAACGTTTTATTTAGTTTTCGAGCTATAAACATAATTGTCCCAGTAGTCTGTGTAACAAGTCATAAAATTTATTAAATTAATCAGTCGGGTGATTTTAAAACGTTTTCTAGTTTTTCCAATGAAACTAGCTGAGCTAGAGTTTTCAAACTTAGACAGTGGCGTGCGCTCAACCTTCGACCAGAAAAAAATTAAAAATAAGTTTGATTTTTTTAAGCTATGGCAAGATTTCCCCAGAAGCGTGTCTTTTATATTTTACAGATTTTTTTGCATTTAATTACACTAGTAATTAAATGCAAAAAACTACTGTATTTTATAAGTTTTTTTACTAATGTCATTATCCAAGCTCTTATCTTCTATTTTTATTTTAGCCCTAATTGCAAATACACAAATCCAGTGTGTTTCTCTATTATTAATTTCACTATTATTAATTTTACAGAATTGAGTATTTTATACAGAACTCCCTTTCTCAATCAGCATGTATATAATATAGTAAGAAGTAAATCTTTTTCTTTAGTTTCGTTTCGGTTTTCCCTGAAAATGTTTACCTCTTTAGAGAAACACGTATTAAGTAACTAAGTAAGCGTAAGCCTCAAATTAAAGTGAGTTTTTTAAGAGTTGTTTTTGTCGACGTTTTAACTCAAATCAGACATTACAACTTTCCTTTTAAATGCAGCCGGTTGCTCTTGAATGAAATAAAAAAATCTTAATACTATCAAAGGCTTTACAAAAATCTTAATATCTTAAAAATTTTTGCAATGACTTTAATGTTTACAGTTTCATATGAATATCGATTAATTTTTTTAGCAAAAAAATTCTTACAACTTTCCGTGTAAATGCAGCCGTTTTCAAATTATTGAAATTAAGTTTTTTAATTAATTGAAAAAATGAATGGACAAATTTTAGTATACCAACAATATACAATATACGGGTTTTCATGTTTCTTTTATTAAAAGAATAAGAAGAAGTAATAAGTGAAGAAGGAAAATTGATGTTTTTGAAAAAAATAAAAAAAAAAATTTTTTTTGAATAGGCCACTAAGTTCTCCAATTTTCGGTTTAAACAGAATATTAAAAAAAAATCGACCAGGAACTTAATTTTGCCCGTAACACCATGTATGACCAAAAATTATGACCTCATCCTCCTCACCCCTAATCACTTGAGAAATATAATTCAATCCCTATAAGTTTTTAGGAAATTGGCTTCAAAAGATACAATGCAAGGCTCTCAATGCAAAAATAATAAAACAAGAGAATAAACAAACTAATACTTAAGAAAACACATATTTAAGAAAATTTTAAAATAATGCTCGTAAGGTGACGTTTTCGATGCGCTGGGTCCCACTACTGAAAAACACTTCTATAATCTTACCTCGTCGAGTTATTAAGAAGTTTTTTTAATGGACTATAAAAATCTTCATATTGCCAAAGGCTTCACCGAAATCTAAATTTCTTGAAAATTACAACTTAATTTTCTAGGAAATTGGCTTCAAATGACACAATGCAAAGCCCTCAATGCAAAAGTAAAGAAAACAAGAGAATAAAGAAACTAATAAAGTGAAAAATAATCAGAAAATTAAACAAGAAAACTGAGAAAGCTAACACATATCTAGGAAAACTTGAAAGTAATGGTTGTAAAGACCGCAAGGTAACGCTTTTGATGCCCTAGGGTCCAACTAATGAAAAACACCTCTAAAACCTAACTGAAAAAATGACAATTTTATCAATAGGCTTCACAAAAATGTGAATATCTTAAAAACTCTTGCAATAATTTTAATGTTTATAGTTCTGAAAGCCGATAAGTTTCTGTATTAAAAAGGTCTTTACAAGTTTTCTTGTAAATGCAATATCAATGGATTATGGCAATCTTTTAGCAAGTTTTAAGTTATAAAAGACGTTATTTCAACTAAATTCACGAATTATAATGTAATAATATTGTCAAATATAGATTCAAAAACTAAAACTAGCGTATTCTACCAATGTACTAAATGAACAAATCTTAGTATATTAATGGTATGTGTTTTTCTTTTTGTTCAAAGGAGTATAAAGAAGCATTAGAAGACGAACAAAAAAATGTATTCTATTGAAGAGCGCCTAAACTTTACAATTAACACTTTGATGAGAACATTCCAAAAAATTCCAGGCACTTAATTTTGCCTTTAGCATCATGTATATACAAAAATCATGACCTTCTTTTCATGAATCGCCTGGAAGAAATAATTTATTGACCTTAAGTTTTTTTGGAAGTTGGCTTCAAATTACATAATGCAATAAACAATAAAATAAGCGAACTGACAACTAATAAAGTGAAAAATAATAAGAAAATTAAACAATAAAACTGAGAAAGCTAACACATATCTAAGAAAATTTGGGAATGAATGAAACTGAAAAAATATTTATATATAAAACAAATGAAATGCTCCTGAAATGCCTGGAATAAAGGGAATACTTTAACTTTCTGGACTCTTTCTTAACATCAACAATTATTTCAAAAGCATAAAAAAACAAAAAACTGGCTTTATATTTTCAAGAGCGCTAACTTATAATTGCAACTACATTAAATTATTAACTTTAAATAATAAGAACAAATTTTAAATCACCTTCGAATGTCTGGAACATTAAAAAAACTCACTTTAAATACCGGAAATTAATTATTCATTACATCAAATGTTTCGGAGAAATGATTTCAAATGCCTGGAAGATATAAAAAGTTAAATTAAATATACAAAGCAAATAATACATCCCAAAAAGTAGAACAATTAAAGGACATCCCAGGAATATTCTTTCTAATTATCAATAAAATTTCTCTACTTAAGACCCTAATTATTTATAATGAATGCACTTCTAAATGCATTAAAGTCCCAAATCAACGTAAATAACGTTACTCGCATTAACAAAAATGTATATAAACAGTTATAAATAGGCGCACTAATCGTTCAGATACCGCTACTGAAATCGACAGGCGCCACGTCTCGCCTCTTCTGTTTTTTTTTTACGTATTTTCTACGTTCATATGGGCCTCGTTTAATCCTTATTATCGTCAGACAGTCTACAGGTGACCCCTTTAATTTTTTTTATTAAAAGCTTCCCAGTCAAGCAGACGGTTATTAAACTTAATACCTTATAGCCTAATTAGGTATTTTAAGAGGTACATAAAATAAAGAATTTATAGACGATTTTCTAATAAATTAAAACACGTAGAGATATAGGAAAACTCCTGAAAAGCCGAAATTGCACAATCTTCCTCCGCATTACGCTGCGTCGGGATCCTTCTCCCGAGCAATTTCAGGTAAAGATTTGCATAAATCAATAGAATCAACCATTGAAACAGCTTGGATAAAATCTGAGGAAACTTTTCCTTCAGTGATTTTTAAAGGACCGTGGAACTTTTTTTTATTTTGGGGAGGAGGTATCGAGCGGCTTACATTAGGGTGCTAAGGTAGCAGAACGTAAAAAAATGCGTCTTTTGTGCTCGAAAAAAGGGTTTTTGTACGTTTTTTTTTTGGTGATAAAGCTTGTTTTTTGGAGAAGTAGATGCTTAATGAGAAAAACGTTGGTTTATAGTTTTCTACATAAATACTGAGGTAAATTGTTTATGAAACTTCGTAATTTAACGCAACTTAAAATTAATAAACGCAAAAGTTTGAGTGCAAATACGCGAGGGCGCTATTTTTGCCTTTCGACTAAAACGCTGCGACGCTTGTGTGTGTGTGTTTTCCATCGTATGCTTCTAACATCAAAAGTAAACGCTGGTCGGGGGTTTGACGTACTTTCTTTTTTAATGTTAATATTTCTTTTTACGGGGTACAATGGGTTAAAACAAGGGTGGTTTTAGTAAATAAGCGTTGTCAATATTGCCTAAAAAAATTATTATAATTTTTTATGAAAGCTTATGTTTTTTTTATATACGAAGTTTATTATTTATGATTAGAAAGATGCTATTTTATGAATATTATTGGGCAAGGCAAGCTCATGCAATTGGTGACTAAAATATTTTGTTCCAAATTTTTGTACAGTTACCCAAAAAAAAATGTGTTTAACGTTTTTAATTAAAATTTGACTTATAAATGTAGATAAATAAAAAAAAAATATTTTCAATTTTTATGTTTCTTTTAGCAGAGTTTTGAAATTTTTTTTCCAGATCATTGCAAAAAAAATGGAAAACAATAAAAACCTCTTTTACGTGTAAAAATATCATTGTCAAGTAAATAAATTTATTATACAAATTTTAGTTGAATATGGAAATTTATTTTAACTATAGTATCAATGTTTTGTCCAGGCAGTTAAAATAAAAATTATAATTTAGGTTATTAAGTAGACAATCTCTATTTTCTTTTAAGTCAGTCAGATATACTAATTTACTAATTAGATGCTTGTCAAAACAAAAGTTTAATATTTTATCCACACGTTTTAGGTTACCAGTACTTCTCTCTTTAATGCAGTATTTAAATCCTAAATTTGTTTTTATTAAGCTATTTCATATTTCGTATTTTTCTTTATAGGTTTCAGGCATATCAAATCTATTAACCTTAACTTATTAACCATCTACCTTTGCAGATGAACCTTTTTAAATTTATATGAGAGTTAAAAAACTATAGACCGCAAAAATTCTATGTATATTTTTAGAAAACATGGTCTTACAAATATTAATATATTATATGATATTCCATTATTACACTATACATAAAGAGCTAGTCTTTACGCTAGATGTAACCCTATGTACCCTATGTAGCCCTTGTCAATTTTTTTAAATGCTGAAATTTTCTCCTTTGTGTAAACATATCATATATGATATAGCATATACGACTAATAAATATACCAATTGTTTTAATTTAGAGAATTTATTTTTGAACCTAGATAATAAAAAATTGTCTAGAACGAAAAAAGCTTAATTTTTTTCAAAATTTAATGACTTATCTTAAAAAAATAAATTCCAATTATATGCAATAAAAAATTACACAACTGCTACAATTTTTATAGCGATACACCTTGCTTACTTGAAAACCTTGAAGTTATGTAAGAAAAGTATTAATACAAAAACTGTAGATTTCTTTATCACCTATAATATTCTTAAGAAGCATTTTTTTCTGAGGTAATTATTTTCCACAAAAAAATCGTTTTTTATTAACCTTACCCTTACCCCCCCCACCCACCCAACACAATTTACCAGTAGGAAATTGTTGTTAAAAATCATTATTTCTTAAAATAATACGCATAAATAACAGCTGGTTTTGTCATCTAATGTATTAACACAGGTTGTTCATTTAAATTTGATATAATTATATACATTTTTAATATAAAAATAGTGCTATTAGATTGGACATTATGGACGAAAAACAGTATTTTATCAATGGAATTTCTTAATGGGCAAATGTTTGGGGTGGGTGGGGGGGGTACGGGTTCTATTGATAAAAAACAAATATTCAATATTTAATTTAATAACACTTTATTTAAATTTAATATAATTTTATATAAAAATATTTAAAAGCAAAATAGCGTTATTAGATTGGATATAATGGCGAAAAACAGTGATTTTTTAGAATAATTTCATCAAGTGTTTAAGATGTAGTAATCGAGTTTAAAAACTAGATAATGTAAATCCCGTGTCAATTTTTTATATTCCGGAATTTTCACCATTTTGTAAACAGAATCGTATATATGATATATGTGTATTTTACAGTTTAATAAATATACCTTGACAATATATGGTTGATAAATATACCAAACCCAAAAATTTACTAAAAAATCGTTGAATAGCGATAATAATATATGATATATTGCTTGAAAAAATCATTAACATCTTCCAATAAACCATACCATTCTCTTTTAAAAAAATTTAAACTAATCACAAGGAGGTTCAGCACAGTAAGTGCTCCAAGGTGTCCAGTTAAAACAAGTGATTTATGCATCCATCCTTCTACTACATGAGCAGGAATATTCAGCTTCAAAACGTCTCTGATCTCTCTCACTCTGACACACTCAATAATGTGCTTAATTGCGGAATTATCGTAAGCCTTGGATGATAAATAGGCTTCAAAGTAGGATAATTCTGAAGGATAGAAAAAACTGTGTCAGCCATGCTGTGTGAGTCAGTTATAGGTGCTCATTTTAGATGTAACCATAACGTTTGAGGTGCAAATAATTACAGAAGGTTTAATGTCGTTTCTGGATGAATCCAAAGTGACTCTTCTTCAATCATAAGCCAGAGAGTTGGATATGTTGGATCGAAAGATGTTTAAATTTTTAAATTGTCATGGATCAACAATTGACTTAGGGTTTCTACAGCATATCAAAAATGTAGCTGTGTCTATGGTTATATTTATTAGATTTTCATTAAGAAAGACAATATCTCTCACCAGTGTCGTTAAAAGAATGGATCTACTTAGTGAAGAAGCTCTAAAGCTTCTTTTGATCAAAAATGTTTTACAAAAGACATTATTGTAGCTTTTGATACTAGCTAAAAAGATTTTTAAAATTCTGTTTATCAAGTTGGTAATTGCAGTGTTTTTTAAAAAACTGGTCACATTGACTTCTGCCAAGTTCGAAATTTTTTTGTTTTCTATAGGGATCATTCGGTTATAAAAATAAATTATGCTTCTTATACCAAATATCCAGATAAAATGAAATAAAAATAATAAATTAATAATTCTTCAAATTTTCACTTTATATTGGCAACGTCGATAATAAAACATGACTGAAAATAAAACAAGTCAATATCAGATTTTTAAAGGAACCTAATGCGATGTTGCCAATGTAATTTAAATATCTAAAAAATTCTAAATTTTGCCCAATCATTTAATTTTTAAATTATAATAAATTAATTAAAATAGCGTGGAGCATCTAATTTCAGAGAAGCAATTTATACACTCAGTCAGCTCAATTTTTACTTTAAAATATTAATTAATATTGATTTATTTAGCACAGACTTTCCTAAAAACTCTACACCATTGTCATTACCCACACATTTCTGAAAAGTTCAAAATATTTCTCATTATTAAAGAATAAATTTCAATGAAATTTGTTTATAATTAAACGTAACTTTCATGATTTTTTTAGCAAAATTTAAATATATAATCGTCTCTTAACTCATTAAATAATAATATTTAAATATTTAAAATAGTTTCGAGCGAATAAATTAGCATCGGAATTGCGATTTATGCACCCAATCAGCTAATTGTTTACCTCAAAATGTTAAATGTTTCACCGTTTCGTGCTTCCGGACGATATAACATCTTTATTGCATGTGTGATTTTACGGTAACATGTTATGCAATTAATTAAATTAACGCATACATGTGACGCCCGTATTAAATTTACAATTATTTTAACGTATGTATGTATATATATAATAAAGAATTTTTATAATTGTAATTTGTTAATTCGAACATATACGGTTAATTAGCCCGTTTAATATTTAATAAATCCGGTATTGTGCAATTGGCTTTTTTGGGCCCGTTACTGATAAAAAGTCTTTAATTTAATCATCCGGTATGAAATAATAATATAATTTTATTAATATAAATATGCGCGTTAGGAAAAAAGAATAAATATTTATATTAAATTTAATTGAATTTTATTAAAATGAAAAAAAAAATTATAGAATTTTTAATGAAAAAAACTCATTAAGTTTAATTTAAATTAAAGATCACGTCTGACACATAAAGTTTCAAGTTCCTATTAAAATTTCCCTGCAAGAGCGCATAATAAATTATAAAGATTTCGAAAGTATTAGTAAAAGGGCAGTAAGGATTCTTATAAAATAAAAGTTTTATAAGAAATCAATTTAATAAGGAATCTTTTTTATGCATCGTTTATTTATCAAAGAAAAAAAATTATAAGTTTTAGTGCCTATAACTTCACACCCATTAAATGATAATGCTTTTCATTAATGTAATAAATGAAAAGTCGCTCAAAAGGCTTAGGTTCACTACTTATTTTCACTATTTTCTAACAAGTCATTGACTGTTACCCAAAATGGTTGCTATTCCATTTGCTATTTTTAAAAGTACCTTACTTTGATAATTACTTCAAAATTAACTTCAATTACCTTAAAACGACACAAAATTACTTAAGTCTACTTCATCAATTATGCTTGGATTAAAAAGGAGTGACTTTGGATTATTTGTATATTTTTTTATATATTTCAAAAATTTGAATTAATTATTTATTTTCTTCACGGTGTTTAAAGTCCTTTTTTATTTGTTCTGCATAAAATAATTTTTTTAATTCAATACTTAATACACCCTGTTCGTGCCTTCTTCATTTATCTCATAAAATGTTGGGAAAAAAAGGGTTAACAAAAACACCCTTAGAAGTACACCGACAAAATGAAATTACCGCCTTATTTATTCATCAAAGTTTCAATAGATTTAAAAGCAGGAGGAAACGTAATTTTACCTTTCCTTTGTACGCCGTGCAACTGGAAATGTTTTACTGTAGAAATTATAACCGGACTGGCAGGATAGACTTTTTAAATAATGTAATGCTTAAACTGACTGGAAAATGTTTATAAGAGCCAAGAGACTTTGCTTCTAATTAAATTTAAATAAAAGAACATTTACTTATCGAATTGGTTGATTCTTAAATAAAATTAATACGTGTACGCACGCTCAAAGTTTGATCGAAATCACAATAAAAGTATAACTCCCCTTTAACGATATATTTTCGTGTCGTCTGGTGCTTAGTTAAACGGTTAATGCGGAAGGAAATGCTGATATATTCAGAATTTTATTATAATTTGGCTTTACGGCGCTATAAAAACAACGTGAAAAATGAAAAACTAATACTCGGGAACGGGGTAATGGCTTGGCATAGTATAAGGCGCACGCATAATGCAATATTATACTGTAGCGGTTCGTTTGCTGATAAAAAGTTGTTTATTGTATTAAGTGGTTGGGGGGTTTTAACCTAAATTTGTGACAACAATGGCAATGCCATTTTTGAACCCTAGGGATTATAATATTTTCAGTCATCTATTGAAGAAAACTAGGGGTTTATAGTGTTATAAATAAATAAAACTCAGCAGTGTAGGTCTTTGCTAAGAAAACCCTTAAAAGGAGTAAATCTTCAGGAAATTTTCTATAAACTGTGAAGCATTTAATATGTGAAAGCCTCAACGAAATTCAAGAAAATTCATAAAATTGTAAAGTTTAAAGTTTGGGATGTTTTCCGGCAATTTTTTGCAACTTGGCATAAAGTCTTTTAAACTAATAAAAATCTCTAATTTCAAAACTTTATATATTTTCATCAAGAACATAAATGAAGAATTGTCCTGCAATTTGTCAAGCATTAGGCAAACATTTTACGAACTTTTTTAAGTCTCTAAATTGCTCGAACAATTCTGAATTGTTGATCCCATCACGGATCCTAAGTTCTTTTACAGATGTATCAAAAAAAAAGTCAATAATATTACATCTACACAGGCATGTAAACATTTAATTTAAAGGTCAAATAAGGACCTAATACTAAACAGTCCGTCATGCCTACATCTAAAAGCGAACCATACATTGCAGCCTCTGGAGTTCGTCAGGAAAGTAATGTTTGTCCCTTATTTTTTACTGTCTTTAATAATAAAATGGTAAAATGCATAAAACATTCTTCTTGTGTAGATTCTGTAGATGATTTTAAGCTTTTTAATGAAACTATATCTTTATCGGATTATTTTTTTCTACTAGAAAGGTTTTGTGACCAATTAAGCTTTGCAAAAATAAAATGTGCTTTAACACTGGTAAATGTGTCATCGTAACCTACAACAGAAGTTTCCCACTACTACTACATTAGCAACTCAGTTTTAGAGAAAATAAGGTAAAGTAAAAGATTTAGGTGAATAAATGTAGACATCTCATTCATACTTCTCATTGTGAATTTGTGGTCTAGCAGCACTTAAGCAGGCACTACGATACAACTCTTCAGTGCTATAAAATTATAGGCAATGCGGTGTAATAATATGGTCATTATCAAGCGCACTATCATTCCCTTATTGTGAATGACCAAGTTGTGCGTTCGCGAATTGCGAATTTTGTTTGACGGGTTGCCGAGATATTTAACGGTGGTAGGCAACCAGCATAGCCTACTAGTGAGGCAAGTTATCACTTTAAGAATGAATGAGGTATTTATTCAGCATTAACGCTTTGTAAAAACAATTATAAATAAAGTAATAAATAATAATTAATTATTCTACAATAATTGAAGAGGGTAAAAAATAATATTAAAACACAATCCATATTGGAAAAAGCAAAAACGTTAAATCGTGTATACATAGAAATATGATTAAAGCTGTTTAAATAACACTTAAACTAAACCTATAAACTTACTATGCCCTAACTAAAATTTGTTTTTTTCAAAACCCTTTTGAGCTGGCTCAGATTATCATATGTTTTAATAATCACAGGTACTTTGTTGAACCAAATTAAGCCTTTATATTATATAAATAAGAATTTGATTTTCTATATCATCGTGTCATTTTCTTCATAGTATTTGACTCGCCTGGATTAGTGTTTTTCTGGCACTTTATTCCCATGCTCTTCTAATTTTTAAACTGAGGTAGGGATATATAAATGAGAATTTGACTTGTCCACTATTTTCTATATCATTGATTCGTTTTCGTAATAGTGCTTGCATCGACTGGAAATAGTGTTTTTATAGCCTAAAATGTCTAATTGCACTCGAAAAACATCACTCTATTCCCATCCTCTTCTAATTTTTAAACTGAAACCGTGATATATAAATGAAAATTTAATTTTTCCACAATTTTATATATCATAGTTTCATTTTCTTAATCGTATTTAAATCGTCTGGAAATAGTCTTTTTCTCTCATAAAGTGTAATTATACTCAAAAAACATTACTCTATTCCCATTTTCTTCTAATTTTTAAACTGTGATAGGGATATTCAAATGATAATTCGACTTTTCCTCTATTTTCTATTTCATCGTTTCATTTTTCAAATAGTGTTTAGATTGCCTGGTGAATAGTGTTTTTTGGCGTCCAATTATACTTCAGAAAACGTCCCTTTATTCCCATCTTCTTCTAATGTTTAAACTGAGATAAAGAAGTTTACTTGTCTCTGAAATAAATAATGTTTTCGCATAAAATACTCATAAAGTGCATAATAAAGTTACTTTAATAAATTATTTCCTTCGAAACTTTTAGTCTTAAAAATATTTTTATACAGGTATATAAAATTGAAATTCGTAACGTTTGCAGTGTTAGTCGCTGTTAATCTCCCTAAGTAGGTTAAATTAGATAGAAAATAAAGAAATCCTTGCGAGAAACGTCCGCTCTTTCTTTCTTGTCGTCCCGAGCAATCCGGGGATGAAACTGTTGTTTGAACAGCATTACCGGAATCCAACACTTTTATTTGTTTAGAATTATTCGGAAAATCAGCTACTTTCGTAACGCTCAAAAGGGAAAAACCGTTCGGAAAACTTGCAAAACGCTGAGCTTTTAATTTATTGAAAGGAACTTTTCCCGTTTAATAACTCTTTTTAAATTAAAATTTTCTCCTCGAGAATATTATTCTCGGATTTCTTTTTAATAACTTTCCTTTATAATGTAAGTAGGAAAATTGATATTTTCTTTAAAATTAAAACGTGATAGATTGCTCTTACAAAGAAGCGAATCTCTACGTTTTCAAATGTAATAATGCCTTTAGAAATTTTATTGGCCTCGGGCGCTTTAAAGGGATTCTTTTTCTTCCTTGAAATATCCATGGAAATCTCGGGTTTTTTTCATGAATATCATTTTCTTAGAAAGCTTATTTAATTATTCTCTTTTTTTTAATAAATTAAAATGGCATACAAATAAAATGTCAACCTAGAAAGTTTCACTGCCTCACTCACATGGCCAAATTAAATCCAGTATTCGGGAATTTTACACAAAAACATCAGTTAAATAACTTAGTTGTAAAACGCGTCAATTACTGATTTATTTTGGCAAAAAGCCCATATAAACACGCATGTTCTCTTATTTACTTATCGATAGAGTAGGCAAAATCCCATTAAAAACTCATGAGGTTGTCAGCCACTCGTCTGATATTTTTTTCTGGTAACGAGTCGTTTATTACGTCCCGAATTGTCGGGTTAAAACTACCACGGACCAACGGAAAAATAAAAACTAAATTGCCCCTTGTTTATTAGGCCGCGAAATAATTTAATAACGTTCCAGTTTTTCCCTAATTTGAATACAAATGAAAAGTCAAGTTCTCTTTTTTTTTTAGTTTTTTTTGAAGCTTTTGACATATTTAGAAAACTTATAACTAATTACTATTGTATTAAATTTATCAAACAATATAAGGGCACCATCGTGACCATTTGCATAAAGCTGGAAGAATAACAACTTACAAATGCTGACAAAACATTTTTTATCCTATTTTCAATGAGTCTGAGAGGTAGTTTAAATATTAGTTATTTGGTTCTCTATGAACGTCCACACCCTATAAATTCAGAAGATTGCAAATGCATAACTACAATTAAAAAAACTAAAAAACAATTTGATTCAGTTCAAATCAATTCATTTACTGGTGTAAAAAACTATGTATCCGTAAAAGTAAAACTATATTTACTCTTCTGATTGGCAAAATTGAGTTCATGCAACGTTCTCATGGACAATACCTCTATTCTGCTGATGTACTGGTATACTAGTTCCTCCTAGGAACTTTCGACTTTCAGGGATCTTTTCTACCGCCATTCATATCCTTGGAACATTCCCAATGTTCGGCTTAATTGCAATAAGCCAGTGATTACTATCCTATGATTATTATCCTCTCATGTGTCCTTGCCACTTGATATAGAACACCAAATAGAATTTATACTCTGAATAATAAAAACAGCACTGATAATTTAGCTTTTCTATAAGAGTTATAAAACACACTAAAAATGTAATAGTCAGGCCACTCACCAATCTTTTTAATCAATGCTTTACGTGAAGCATTTTCCCGACAGTTCTTTTAAAGGCAATAATTAATCTAATTTTTTATAGTGAGGATGATATAGAGGTTTCAAACTACTCTAATTTCTCTGATTCTAATTATATTTAATGTAGTGGAAAGCAGAGAATGGTCATTTAAATATCTAATGATTTTGAGACTATTAATTAACCTTTTGTCAAATTGTCAGTCTAGTTTTTTATCCTGGATGCTTAAATTCGTATGTTGCAGACGCAAATCACCACGTTATCATGATCGGGTCAACTAGAAATGCAACTCGTATACTAGAGTCATATTGGAATAAAAATTGTTTACACGTCTCCTACATACGTATCTTACGCAACGTGTATATTATTATTACTAAGCATAGGAGGGCATCTTCATGTTGTGCATCTTTGTGGGATGGTAAACACAATATGCATTATTTTCACGTTTAATACCTAAAATAATATAATAAATATGACTGAAATTAGACCTTATTGATTTCCGATGAATTATGATTAGAAAGTGATTAACCAAGATACTTAAAAATATAAAATTACAAGAAAAAAATACCTGAAGGTAGGTTGATAAAATTTCTAGGTTAAGTTTTCGCGCGATACATGCATGAGTAAAAAATTTGTCTATCATAGAAGCAAAGTATATAGATTTTTCATTGTTAGACTGTGATAGAAGTATCGTAGTATTTAAAGTTTGTTAATTCTAGAAAATAATTATCAACTTTCTTTTGTAGAAGTAGGTATATTTAAGGTATATACGATTTTAAAATAATAACTTTTGCATTGTCACTTTTTTCGTGCTACATGATGGTGTTTTAAAATTTTTAATTTCACGTTTTCTCTTTTGCCAACCATCATAAATTCTGTTTTGTTTTATGGGCGCTATATTGGATTTTTACATTTTGAAAATCTATGCGAAGTTATCTTTATAACGATGTATCACAAGTTATATTTCTTTTTTGTAATAACCCGATTTTTTTGAAAAAACTAAACTTGCCACAGGTGGCTGTGATAAACTGACAAGACAATATATAAAATGTTATAAATGTCACATGTTTTATTTATTTGTATATTTTGTTAGTATTTTAGTACAAGCTGATAGTTATTTTACTAATAATTTAAACAAATATGGTTTTTACGAATGAATAAAAAGGGAGATATTAAAATGTATTATAAATGTAATATAGATCGATGTAAGTTCATTTTTAACAGAAATAATGAAAGCATTTGGAGCCAAAATAATCCCTGACAGTTTTGGGCAATTAGTATTATTTCGAAAAATTGATCTTTTATTTTTAATGTTTTAAAATAAGTCTTTGTTTTCATTTTTTAAGATCAGAATTTTTAAATTCTTGAAATAATTTTTTTTTCAAATTTTCCGACCATTTTTATATTATTCCGGGCATTTGGAATAAAATCTTATTTTATTGCTGGACTTTAAGGTCATTTTCCACGTGTTTCAAGTAGTTCAAAGAATTTTTCTTTTAATTTTAATATTTTAAGAGAAGCTTCTGTTTCCAATTTTTAATTCCAAAAATTTTTTTTGTTGGAATTTTTCAGATTTTCCGAACATCCGTACAATATTCCAGGCGTTTGAAATAAAATATAATCTTATTTCTAGACCTTAGAGTCATTTTTCACCATTTTTAATTTTCTACATTTTCATCTTCATTTCAAATAATTTATCTTTTAATTTTAATGTTCTAAAATAATTCTTTGTTTTCAATTTTTAATTTTACAATTTTTGGAAGTTTTAATTTTTTTTTTCAGATTTTTTGACTATTTTTATGCTTTTCAAAGCATTTGGATCAAATGTTGTATTAGTCCTGGACATTGGAATTATTTTCCACGTCTTCCATGTATTTCAAATAACTTTTCTTTTAATTTTGATATTTAAAAAAAGTTTTTGTTTTCAATTATTAATTTTTGGAATTTTTGGAATAGCTTATGACAGTTTCCAAAGCTTTTGAGTATTTGTATATTATTTCAGGCATTTGTTATCAAATAATATTTTATTCCAAGATTATAAGTTAATTTTTCCATGTTTCGCAGGTATTTGCAATATAATATGTATATTATTGCAATATAATGTTTTCATTTAAATTTTTTAACGCTTATGCGTTTATAAAATTTGGAAAATTGGCATGTTTTTAAATGTTTTTATAATTTTCCAGATTAATGCAGTAATTTATAATAAAGTTTTGTTGTATCCCAGGCTTTTTAACATCAGTTTTTTTATATTCCAGGCGCTTGGAGCAATTTTTTATGACTTCCAGACTCTTAACGCATTTCTGTAGGGTTTCCAGAAAACTGGATTAATTTTTATATTATTTTAGACATTTGTAGGAAATTTTTACGCCCTCTACAGATTTCAATAATTTTTTTTATATTTTACGGGAATTTTGCGTCTTTTTCTGTTCTTCAGACATTTAACGTAATTTGGAAAATGAAATGGAAATTATAATTTTTAACACAGTGGAAGTAGATTTCCTGTGTCAATAGCTTCAATTACAGTTGTGTTGATGTCAAAATAAAAAATAAAGAAATAAATAGGACTAGAAAGTACCAAGAAACAAAATGACAAACACACAAAGTGAAATTCCATAAATCAGAAAAAAGCGATAAAAATAACAGATTTAAATATAATTCAGTCCATATAGCATGTCTGAATAATTTCCCAACTGCGATAATTGAAACCGTTTAAGTTATAATACAAAATCATGTCAGTATTTAAAATGATGTAAAATTTAAACACATGAACTTGCATGCGAAGATCCCGTTGACTGATTATCCACGATAATTATGACACATGAAAGAACATGGTGTTAAACTGGCCTAATCGTAAAGTGAAATCAATAAATTGCGTGTCGTACTTATGTAAGACGCTGTTTACACACGGCTGTAGTTCGTAATTTCTATGTAAGGCCGTAATTACTCAAAAGTAATTAGTGGTTAGCTTTGACACCGGTTTTCCAAGCGGACTTGGGCGATCGAGTTTATTTGCCCAACCGCAATTAGACTTATAGGGAAAGAGTGTGTGTTTAATAAAATTATGTTTTTTTTCCTCTTGAAAACCTATGGTTTTTTTTAAGCTGCTAATAGGTCTCAAGGAAAAATTTTATAGAGCACCTTTTTTTTTTTGTAATAACAAAAAATATATGAATTATACACTGGAGTTAATTGGACCAAGGCACAATTGAAGGGATAAAAAAAACAATATTTAAAAGTTGCAGAAAGTTCAATTTTCTTGATTAATTGAAATAGAATTAGAGTGCTAATGAGTAAACGTAAGCCATTTAAACAATGGACCCGGCCCTATCAAACTTTCCTTGAACAAAAGCATCATTAAGGTCGCATTTTCGTCAGTGGTGACGTAGCAAAATCCTGGCGACAAGGAAAGGGACAGGGCTAAAACCAGCAGCAACTCCTTATCTTTGTCCGGGGGAGAAATGTTATAAGCATGGAACAGCTGGACGAAGATGTTTACCTTCTTGTAGAACTTAAACTGCCTTTACCCAAAGATAAACCAGAAGTTTCTGCTTGGAAACTTCGGGTTGGTTTGGGTATATTTAGGCGGTTTTATTTAATGGGAAACTTGATTAGGTTTGTTAAATTCGGTCCAGTTTTAAAGAAAAAATTTGAGAGTTAATTTAACCATAACAATGCATTTGTAAACGTAATAAGAATGCGAAAATCATTAGTGTGAGTTAACGAACAAATTCGATACGTTTCTGCTTGAAAACTTTGGGTTGATTTGGGTATATTTGAGTGGTTTTATTTATTTGGAAACTTGCTTAGGTGTGTTAAATTGGGTCCAGTTTTAGAGAAAAAATTTGAGGGAAATGTCAATTAATATGTATTTAGCAAGACGAATTATTAGGCTTGAAAATAAAAGAAAATGAAGTTAAAATAATGCAAAAGTCATAAGTATGAGTAAACAAATAAAAACGATGGTTTTTTGTACCTAAATTAGTTGTAAAAGATTAAACTATGACTTAAATATGAGTGGTCATAACGACTCATTTATATAGTTAAATTTGATTTAATTAGGTAAAAAGTTGCCGAAATTTGTTTTATTAGATTCAGATGGCTTTTTTGTGGTCAAAATTGAACTTCTTGATCTATCTAATTATGACTCATAAGTTAATAATATTTGGGCACCATTTTAAGTCATAATGCAGCAAAAATGGCATAATAAACTTCCTTTAAATAAGATAATTATTTTTTATGTAATTTTTTGTAAGTAAAATTTGATTTTATCATTTGTGGTGGATGTACAGAGTCAAAAAGCGGGTATTCTTACTCCTTTTTCTGGCTAAATGGTAAGTCCTACTAAAAAGTTACCAAAATTTGTTTTATTATATTAAAATGACTTTTTTGTGACATAAATTATTAATATTTGGGCACCATTTTGAGTCATAACGCAGCAAGAATAGCATGACAAACTTTCTTTAAATAGTATAATTGTTTTTTGTAATATTTTTTGTAAGTAAAATATGCTTTAATCATTTGTGGTTCATGTAAAAGGCCTAGAAACAAAAAGCGGGAATTCCCACTTCTTTTTTTGGCTAAATGGTAAGTCCTTCAAAAAAAATTAGAGAATTCAATTTAGGCCAAAATCACAAAAAATGCGTCCTTCTAATTCTTCGACCTAAATTCGTCTTTTACTATCGATGGAATTAAGAAAAAAACAAAAGGCAAAAAACCTTAGTAAAATTAATTTTAAATAATATTTTTGTTCTACGATCGACCGTTTTTTGAGTTAATTGTAAATAAATTGAATCTGGAAAATTATCCTTTATAAGGATGTAACTTAGCTGAAGATGGTTAACAGGGCTATAACATTATAAACGAAGTTTGCAACAACGTTAGATAAAAAAAAAGTCTCTGTACTTTCTTAAAGAGTTTTTCGGTTTACAATAAAAATTAATAATAAACGTTAATAAGAAAATGGCTATCTGCAGAAAATATTATATAGAACGAAAAATTTTAAGTATGAAACTATTTGAAAGTAGCATTACATGGGCAGAAAAAAATGAAATAAAATTAAAATTCGGCTTGATTTCTTTAAATTAAAGATTGTTTTTATCTAACAAATAATCAGCGTTGAATGTCTTAATTGTTATATCATGTAAAAAGATAAAGACCTTTTGATCTCACTGCTAATAATAAGTAAAATCGAAATAATTTCGTAAAATCAAAAAATTCGTAAATAAACACTTCAGTAAAATCGAAATAATTTCGATTTTACTAAACACAAATTTTAACCTAACGAGAACAAAAAACTCACGTGTATTTAGAAAATCTGTGGTCTATACCATAAATAGAACTTTTTTCCAAATTTTTCATCATATCCATAAAATCAGAAATAACAGGTACAAATCTAGTATATATTTTTTTTTAAATTATTATTTTTTTCTAATATAGGCATATTTCATGCTCTATTGACCCATCGCGTCCATAGCTTCCACTGAAAAATCCAAAATTTAATTTTTTTAACATTTTCTCAACCTGAAAATTTACCCCTGGGAATATACACCCAAAAGTTTTAAAAAATCGATTAATTTAAAATTAAATATAAGAAAAACTTATAACTAATTCATGGATCATTAATAAAAAAAATCTTATTGAGAAAATGTTGGAAAACACGTTTTCGAACATAAATTTGAAAAAATTATATATTCTTAACAAAACTGAAAAATAGGAAAATAAAGGGTATAAACAAATTAATTCTGCTTTAAAAATTCCAAAATATCACTTTATTTTACCTAAAAAATAACTGGCAAATAGAGCAGACGAGGAACGAAGTATTTAATCCCAAATATCAAATTGAGCAAATATTTACTTCTCCCCTCTTTACCCTTTAAAATATTGACATTTTCAAGATCTATAGCCAAAGAAATCATAATTTATTTCAATTTTTTAAGTGAAATTCTAAGTACCTAAACTAAAAAAAAAAAAAAATCTGTGAGTTTCATTATTACTTTACAATTAAACCAAATGTTTTTTGACACATTTTGCTTAACGATTTCATTACAAAACCTATTACCCTAAAAAAGGACAGAGACAAAACCCGGCAAACATATAAAATATTCTTTTATATTACATTAACAAGCGTAACATAAGAGCAATTAGAAAATTTAAAATCTGTACTATACTCAACACTTTTAACCAAATTTCTCGTCGTAAATCCAAAAATGGCCAGTACAAATCTTTCTCACATTTTTTCAAATGGAACCAGTAAAAACTGTAATGAATTCTGTATACAATATAAGGAAAATCTTTACTAAAAATTATCAAAAATCTCAAGATACTTCAATACTTACTTGACGAAACTTAGGGTTAAATTCTTAATTTTTCTTGGAAAAATCACAAGTTTTTTTTAGTATTCTTAGACATACATACATTTAAGTTTTTTAAATGATTTTTAATTAATTATACTTAAAGATCAACATAAGATTTAGAATTATTTTATGAAATTATAGATATTTTAGAAAAATCTAAAATAACATGCTCGTTCATACATTTTTATGATTTTTTAAAGCTAATCATAACAAAAGCTTACTACAATTCATAGATCAATACAAAAAAAAATATATTAAGAGTAAGCTAATAAAACAAAATTACATAACAGGTTTTTGAAAATAAATTTAAAAAAAATTATTTGCTTAACTAAATGGCTTAAAATGGGAAAATTATGGGTGAAAAAAAATTAATCGTGCATTAAAAATTGTAATTAGTTTTACCTAGAAAAATGCTTGTAAAATAGAACACAGAGGTAATTTAGTTGTAAATTTGATATTGAGCAAATATTCATTTTTCCAGTATTTCTAGACAGAGATTTCATTTATTACATTTTTTAAGTGGAGTTCTAAGTACTTACACAAAAAAATCTTTTTTTTAGGAATCATTTATATTGACTAGTTTTGGGAAACATATTTTTGTTTATTGACTTTAACAAAACCTAATTATATCAGAAAATACTATTACTCTCTGGGTAGTCTTTTTCGAATTTCACATCGACAAAAATCTGTTGGTTTATAAAAGTATTAAGAATATTTTTAATTTGTGCTATATAGAGAATTTTCTTCTTAATTTATCCTCCTGGCCATAAATCCAAAAGTCATAAATGATTTTTTTAAGTTAATTTTTTTTAAATTTAAATAACCATGCTCCATTTACCCATTAAATAAAAATTTCTTTTTACGTCAATGAAACAAAAAGAAATCAACCGCAAAGACCCCTAAATAAAACGTGCCTAAAAGAGGGCGAATTTAAATAAAATAGTAGCAATCGTACGCAAAATCTACATATCTTCAGTACTACGCAAAACATCACATTTTTCTCGAGGCTGAAAACGAAAAAGGAAAATATATTATTTATAAAAGAGAGGGCGGATTATCTACTCAGCAAAGCTCTTTCAATTCCACCCCAAAATCGCCTCGGAATAAAAACTTCTGGATTGCTCCAGGACCCCGAAGGCATGGATTATGTTATTTATATCGGAAGCAAGGCGCGGTTAATGTGCCGATAAGACGTTAAATCCTCGAATATTTTGTTGTCTAAGTATTTTTATTTGAATTTAATAACGTTCTGGGTAAAATTAATTATACCACTTTTTCATGTTCAATTTCCATAGCAAATTATCTGAATATTGTCTACGATTTATGTTCTAAAATTATTTAACTATGAATATTATAAACAAAAGTCCAAGTAAGTTCATAATTCCCTTTAGATTATCACTCACATTTCTTTCAGAATTAATTTGCAAAAGTATTGCTGACAGGAGATGATCAATCACTGAACTCTTGATCCAAAACCGTTACAACTCCCAAAGTAAAACAATTGGATTTCGTTTCCTAATATGATAAATAATTGAAAACACATGGATCCCCCCAAATAAAGCCGAAATGTTAGGCTAAACCAAGTAGCATCAGGAATCCATTAAAAAGGGCATCATCAGTCCATTAGCCGCTATCGATTTTACTCAAAAACCACTCTAGCGAGAAGTCGACACCCCGGTACCCTTTGAAATTTAATCAAATATTAAATACGACCCTATTATCTGGGCCAGATAAACTTTTGCGGGGCCTACGCCTTGTCCGGGACCAAATATGACTATATACCTGAACATACATCCCTATCTCGTTCACACTTCATTACTGTCAAAGCGATCGTTTGCACGCACAAAATCTGCAACTTTACCGGCTTATCTACCCAAAAGTTATGAGGTCTTTTTGTAGGGAAGTTCTTAAAAAAATATTTTGCTTCATTGCCATTAGCTTAGGTTATGATTTTTGGCATGTTACTGATGTATTAGTAATTCTAAGGAGAGCAAGAATCTAAAAGAAGAAATAATAACATGTCATTAGAAATGTATAAGACTATGTTAAAAATCCACTGCTAATCTACGTTTCTACGAGATATTACCATTTATCTTATTTTGACCAAAGAGGGGATGACATTTGACTGCCTGGAAGAATATTTTGATTTCTTCCAGGCAGTTAATTAATCACATCTTTGATTTCCTTTAAAAGTCCTTATGAAAGTAGTAAACAGAAGCAACTTCTAAATATATTGTGGATTTTTGTGAAGCAGTAGAAGAAGCTATTGATGTAGTTGCTTCAGGCGTTTTAACTAAATCTTAAGAAGTGCCCCTTTATCTGCCTAAAGGCCTTTAAGTGTTGAAAAACCCATTTTTGGAATATGTATCAAACTCAAGAAATACCTATACTTCAATTTAAAAAAGTCTAGACAAAAACACTTCGGTCTCTACCCATAATTTTCCAAGATACTTGTCAATATCCTATTTTCGATTTTTGGTGGTAAACGGTAATTTCAATAAATACTTATATAAAATAAACATGAAAGGCACCGAAATATGCCATTGTGATAATCAGTCAATTAATGATCTGAATCATAGACTTTTTCTTGTAAAAACAATTTTCAAGCCATCTAATTTTTGAACATGAAACTTGGAGAACTATCCTTACTGCCAATGTGCCACGCAACCCTTATGGTAGAAGTTACCACAAATAAAAAACTAGAAGCAATTTTTTTTTTATTTTTAAAACTATGTAAAAATAAAATATAATTCACATAAAAACTGAATTTGCAATAATGAGTAGTAATGCTAGTTTAGAGTAAGATAGATAAAATTAGACATAGGATGTAAAATAAATGTTAAAAACACTTTCTATGTTGTTCCTAGTGTTATTTACCTGTAGTTGTTGTTCCTATTATTATTTATATATAAGTATAATACAGAATTTAATGCAGATATTAAAATAATTGATATAAGCAGATATCTACAGTGTGTCCCAGGATGAGCGAATTTATACGTACAAAAAATTTTGGGGTTGAAATTTGACCATTTGGCATCTAACCCTGCTTGATTAAATAATAAAACTTAGCATATTTTTATTTTTTAAAAATCAATCATGCTTTGATACGAGCATTTTTTAAATTTTATGAGTAGATAAAGTAGTATTTCTAGGCAAGATATAAAAAAGGTTTATAAGAAAAAGTTGTTTAGAATGCAAAATTATGGCCGAATACCGAATTTAATAACCATAGGCCTATAATTAGGTTACCGAACAGATGGAGTGGTCACGTGATCGTTCTGCGCCGGAGGTGTGGCCTAGATCCTCGATAGAGTTCATGACTTCGGGTTTTATTTAATTTTATTAGTCGAGCGGCTTTAGATCGTTTTGGTTGAAATTTTCTGCTATTCGAATATTTGAATCTTCGCAAATATATACTTACATTCAATCTATAAATTTAAATCTCACAGGCCTACCAGCGCAGCCCCTAACTTGTTATTCCTTCTTCCATTTTAAAACACATATTTAAAAAAAGATAAAAGCTACTTAAGTAATTCTCAAAACCATATTATGTTCATAAAATTATATTTTATAATGGCCGGGTTCATCAGAAAAAAGCGCTCCCTAAGCGCTCGATTGTTGCTCAGGTATGACAATTTTTATTGGTCCTTGGCGCTCAGGTATCGCTCGGTTCTGATGAACCTGGCCAATTACACCCTAAATATTTGACCTGGCACGATAACTTAAAAGGATTACCTATTCCTTTTCGGCAAACCTCAATATATTAACATAACTTTGCATAACAAAATACTTAAAAGGGATTATTATATCATTACCTGGCACAACCTCAAAATCGGTTTTACAGGCGACCATATTATATTTTAAAAAAAGCTTATATTTTAAAATAAGTAGGCATAATTCTCCTCGTCTAAATCTGCCAAGGTTGCATCGATGGGCGGGCCTATATTTCGCGCACATCATTTACTTCATCTGTTCGGTAATCCGACTATATATTGATTTTTACGTTAAAATTATTTATTACTATTTATTTAATTATTTATTCTCACTTTTTTTAAAGTTTAAACAAAAACGAAATATATATTAATAGTTAAAATAGTGAAAATTATTTTAAAAATTATTGCCCTTGGACTAATTCTTTTTACGATCGGTAGGAATTTTTGGCAGGTGAAATGCATGCCGCTTATTATATTCGGTTCTTTTTTGCTGTATTTACGAGTTTTTGTCGAACTTTTTAAAATATAAATATGAAGAGTCAGGGGGAAGAACGATGAAAGTCCACATTTAATGAAAAATAAAGTATTCAATGCAAAACGATCCTTATAGCCTCTATTTTGTCGGGTTACAGTATAAGAGGAAACAAACATGACAGTCCAAAATTACAATCGAAATAAAATTAGATGTACTAGGAAAGAACGCTGAAAGTCCATGCGTCAGCGGAAAAAAGGCTGAGAGTCTTAAATGGCGCCTTTAAAAATATTACTTCATAATATTATAAAAATATCACTTTTAAATCAGTGCGACTGTGTTGTTGTGAGTGATAACTGATAAATATTGTAAACACTTGCATTTTTGAGGTTATGGAGAATAGTTTGCCTAGCGCTCTGACGAAAAAAACGAAGGAAAGATGGACGTATTTGTGATGCTACAAAGAAACTTCGCTTGAAATCTAATGAGACTGGCAGTGATTGTAAGTGTAAGAATTTGAAATGTTTTTCTATTGTAAACGAAGAAACGCGTCCTATAATTTTGCGTGAATTCAATAATTCTTTATCATCATACAATGAGCAGAACTCGTATCTTGTCGGACTAATTTCCGTAGTGCCCATTCAGCGACGACGACACCGTAAACCGCAAAATGAAGTCACTAAGTTTAATCAGTCATCATACAAATATAGAGTTAGAGTCTTGGGGCAAGACGGTGTCACTTCTGACGTTCAGATATGCTTCAAAGCGTTCCTTTCAATTCACAGAATAAGTGGGCGGCGTGTCCAAACAATTCAAAGGTCATTAAAGATGACAGGTGTTTCTCCAGTTGACAACAGAGGTAAGCACAGAAATAGAAAGCATGCTCTGTTCAAGGAAAGCGTGTGTAAAGCAGCACATCTCGTCTTTCAAATCCCGTAGCAGCCATTACATCTTAAGTAAGTCCAAGAAAACGTATCTATCGGAGGACCTAAATGTTGCAAAAATACATAAACTGTTTAAACAAAAACATCATGATATGAAATTATCTTACGACAGCTATCGAGAAATTTTTAACAAGAACTTCAACATTAGTTTTGGGTACCCTCGTTCAGATACCTGTTCTTTCTGTGAGGAGATAAACGTCAAAATACAAAATCTTTCAAAAAAAAAAAGTTCTTGATAATAAGAGCAAATGTCAATGAAAGTCACTGGACCCTCATCTTTCTTTCTCAGTTTTTTGCGATCTCTGCTAGAATTTTTTGTTTTTTATTTTTCTAGAGCCTTTTAATTTTTTTTTCGAGTAGTAATGCCCTTGAACTACCCAATAGTACATATTTATTCAATAAATAATGAATGAATTAACTTAGTTTTAAGTTAAACTTAATTTTATCGATATTTCGATTTTATGTTTCATGGACTTTCATCCTTATTCCCCCTGGCTCTTCACATTCTCAATTAAATATGGCAGCTACATTGTCACTGTGTACTGAACATAAGTAAATCTGAATTACAAAGAATTTATCATGCCAACAATTTTAAAGCATTTAAACTAAGGTACTTGCCTACTTTAAAAGAGGGGAATGAGGCGCACCGTTTATTATTTTCTGCTTGGTTAGGCGATAAAATTTTAGAGAACAGGGGTTTTCATAAAAAAATTGTATTTTCGGACGAATCTACTTTGACGACAAATGGTGTAATTTGATCTCGAAATTTGCGAAAAAAAGACGCCAAATTTTGTAATCCATGGCAAACATATTTAAATTTTTGAAGAATACCTAGCAGTTACCAACAACATTTACCTGTTGATCAAATAATAAATAATTATTTTCAACACGACGGCTGTCCAGCGCACTCCACTATTCGAGTGTAGCAGAATGCTTGAATGCTGAACTTTTCCTAATCAATGGATTAGAAGACACGACCTAATTGAGTGGCCGCCAAGCTCACCTAATTTAACCATATCTGATTCCTATTTATGGAGCCGGCTCAAGCAAATTGTTTATTCCAAATAACAGGGAATTACTAAAACAAAGAATTAGAGATGCTTGTAATTCAATTTCCATTAAAGCAATTAGAATTTTTTTTAATATGGTTAGGAGAGATATTGAAAAATGTTTCGGTAATGGAGGTAGCTACATTGAATAAATTTAAAATAAGTAAATAAAATAAATTTTCTTGTTAAATTAGACGTACTATATACATTTTATTTTTGTTATTTTTACATATAAATTCGCTCATCATGTATTTTATAGAGAGTCAAGTATAAGTTTTTAGATAATTAAGTGAAGCAACGCGTTTTTCTGGTCGGTTTGAAATATAGGTGTACAAAAAATTTAAATACAGGCTGTGAGATAAATACCGTTGTTCCGCTTGGAACTTGTGGCTAAATGTGCTCAACATAAAACCATCAAAAAAAAATTAAAAGTGCTTTTATTGAAGTTGTTGCACTAGGTACTGTTCATTTAGTATTTTCTAAACAACTCGTACTAACTGATTTTTGTACCTGAATTCTCTTTGTATGAGATTTTTAAGTACTAATAACTTCAGTTTCGGTTGATTTAAACGGGAATTCAATTCTACAAGAATAAGAGAAAGACGAGGAAAATTCCGAAAATAATTTCAACTTCGTCAAGAAATTTAAATTAATTAAAATTAAAAGTGGGGAATTCCTTGGATTCTACCTTATTAAATTAATCAGTTATAGCGTGAAAAGTAGCAGACAAAGAAGAAAAATAAACAAACTCCTAATTTGTTTGAGATCAAAGTAATAGGCAGAGATATAGAATGATTATGGAATTTGCTTATTGACTGGTAGGACAGTTGCTTGTTTATCTTGTTATATGGTATTTTTGTCTTTAAATATTTGTATAAATTATGGATTTTTGAGCATCTGTAAGATTTTTTTTTCCAGAATTTTAAGTAGTGAATTCAGTTAGATCATTCAGAGATGTTGACTTTTTTTTAATTGAATTTATCGATTAGTAAGAGAAAATAGTAAAACAGAGTAATGAACTAATGGAGTAAATGAGTTTAACGAACACATTCCTAAAAATACTAAAAAAAATTAGACGAAGAAAATAAAGACAAAGTTTATACTGGAAATTTTTTTTGAATTGTGACTATTTTTATTGAAAAATTGAATTTAAAGAATAATTTTACTAAAAATATAAAAGTTTTAAATACGTATTTTTTAATTATAAATTTTGTATTAAAATGTTACACAATACTAGGCTTTATGTATTTTTATTTTAGCAAAACAGTATTTTAATGAACAAATTAGTCTTGATATTATATATTTGGAATTCTCCAAAAAAAGGACACCTTAAACGCCCAGATGTATCCTATCTCTATAAAATAGCATCTCTCTTCCAATGTACGAAACATGTCATTTTAGGGGCAAATTTCCAAATTAAAAACTTCATTTCAATACACTATAGCGATTGAAATTAAAATAAATTAAAAAAAAATTGACATAAAACGTGGCTTATTCAATACACCCTGACATGTTTTTTTCCTCATAAAACACCCTGGGTGGTTTAATGGACAATAAAGCGTACTTTTTCTTGCGTAAAATAACTTTATGGTAATTTTTGCATTAGGGACACTTAAGCAGAGATTTTATGATTATTGCTAGCTTCCCCAAGAAGGGAGAAGCTGCGAATTCCTTATATATTGTAGGGACATAAATGTTTAGGGGCACTCAATTTTAAATACACCCTTAAAAGTTTATTTGGGCCTAATTTTTACTGCTTTTAGCTGGTAAGTTAAAATTGAGAAACTTTTATTGGACTCATAACTCTCGGTTTAAGAATGCCTTAACCTATATTTCTCAATCTGTTGTTCGAAGGGCCCTAAAAGCTACTAAAGCTGAAACCACCCCAAGATCAATTCACAAAAGTATTTGAAAAGTAAATCGCTTCCCATCCCTTGCCTTTTATAAAACCGTCCTGCGAGCATACACGATTCAAGTATACCAGCCTCGTGAATATTTTAAACCCAAATTATCCCCTTTATGTGCGCGAGTCTTTCAAAAGGGTAAAGAATCAAGGTTATCCACCCTATCTTGCAGCAGGACAGGGACAAAACATTCAAAACAACTTTTTAATCTAACCAGTGCTGAGTCGCGACGACGAGAGAGCTTACTCTCCTTGCAGAAATTCAATCGGGCATTTTTCGGGACAATGACGATAATGTACAGGAACGTACTCAGGTTATTTTAGTCCCTAGATTATAATAAAGTTACATTATTTTACATAAAGTAAATAGAAAAGTAAGGGATGAAAAAACTAATTTTTTAATTTTTTCAAGTAAAATATATAATACATATGTGATTTTGTTTTCATCTAGGTCGATGTGAAATAACTGCTGTCATAAATATGCAGAGTCTATTTCTTACCACAGGTAAAAAATTATTAAATGTTTCACTGGTTCCATGTTAATAAGGTTTAATAATCATAGCAAGTTCAATATTTTACTGAATTAATATTGATGCAAAAATAAAAATAAAGATACTTTATTAAAAAAAAAAATTCTTAAAAAAACTACGAAATTTTTTTAAGAAAATTTTTGCTTAAAAAGCAGGTTTTTGTGTCTATTTTTTGTGGTCACATAAATAATTCTTATTATATGAAAAATTATATATAAGGTTTTACTTTACAAAAAAGACTTTAACGATTTTACTCCAAAATTTAATATTTATTGAAAAAGAAAAATTATTCACACATGTTTTCCCATTTTATTAAAGAATTTTATCATTATTTATTAAACTAAACTAAAAAATAGATCAAATATTTATTTAATTTATATATCAATATATATAGGGTTTTATTCACATTTCTACCTTAATGAAAGCCTTGTTAAGGCCACTAAATCAGAATTATTATTTACCATAAAAAGACCGTTAAACGCAGTTTTATTTCATAATAAATTACGTCTTGTAAAATATTAAAAACTCAGTTTGGAAGTTTAACACTTATTTTACTACCAACTTTAAAGCCGAATAAAACATTTTCAACATGGCATAAAAATATTGAAAGTTGCCCTTAATAAACTAACAAAAGTTTTCCTTTTATTTGTAGATTACTATTAGCGAAAAGTTTTTTTATTTTAGTTTCTGCGTTAAGAAAAAATGCTCAGGTACCCTACAAAGAATTTATCAAAATATAAATAAAGAACAAAAAGTGAAATTTTTATATAGAAGAAATTTACGGTCGATTTAATGCAAGTTTGATCAAAGTTTCAAAAAAGAAGGAACGAGGACGAACGAGTGACCCAAACCCGTAAATTTTTAATTGCTTTCAAATGTACCTTTTTAAATCGGCTTTATCGAGTCCACTTAACAGCTTAGTGGCCTAATAAAATAAAAAAAACTACCTCAACCTGAATCCTTTTTATATTCTACGCTTTCTGCTTAATATAAGGTTTTCTGAGCACAATATCCATTTAAGTTATGCAAGCTTAATAGGTTTTAAAATATTTCTACTAGGCAGACACCGTAATTTTCTTACACCTCCACTCTATATTCCCCGATCCAACCTATAGCTGCCAGATAAAACTTTAAAGTTCCCGGTAAGTTGAAAAACTTTCGGGATATAAATCCGGGACCAGGGGGATATCGATTAAGATTCCGATCCCAGGGATCTTTTGCGATTTTCGGTCTGGAAAAGGGAGACGGGGCCATCTGATAAGCAGATTTAATTATAGGAAACAAGAGCTCAATTTTTTCGGATTTCCCAGAGGGTGAACTTCGACAGATGCCAGGTTTGCAGGTTTATAAACTGATCTAATTTTGCTTGATTTTTCATGCCAAATATACGTTCATAAAGCACATTCTAATGGTTTTATATTAAAATCAATTCGACATAAAAGCATTTATTAATTAACAAATAATAATCCGTTATAACGAGGATATACGCTGGGATATTTCTAATATTCACGATATATAAATAAACGCTTTAGTACGAATATCAGGGTAATATTTCGTGAAATTATTGAGAAGACAATTATAGCACAAAATCGTTTTATCGTTCAACTGATGACATATTAAGTCAGATTAAAATTGCAATATCACTGCTGGTATTAATGTCCT
Source organism: Anthonomus grandis grandis (assembly GCF_022605725.1). NCBI lineage: Eukaryota > Metazoa > Arthropoda > Insecta > Coleoptera > Curculionidae > Anthonomus > Anthonomus grandis. The sequence continues at coordinate 22,978,520 of NC_065556.1, read as the reverse complement.
GTTTAAAATTGGGAAAATTTAGGTATTAATTAATAGAAACAAGATCATGAAAAGAGAATGCAGGAATATAAAAATCGTAAATTGTCATTTTATTTATGGTTGTGAAATTAGTGGATAATGAAGTAAAATTGAAAATGAAAAAAAAAATTAACGAGATCATGAAAAATTAATTTAGAGATTAAAAGATTGACTGTTATAGACTATATAATTAGAAAATTTTCACCAAAGATTTTTTTTTTGGCAAAGGGGATTAAAAATGTAAAATTTCTGAAATCGTGTGATTGTGAACTTTATAGTAAAAATAACAATATTTTTTACTGAAAGGGTATAAAAAGATTCACGAAAAAACGCATTTATTAAAAGAAATTAAATAATTTATTTAAAAAGTAAATTCTACCCCGGTAAAAGAAAAAAAAAATTCAAAGTTCATAAAAGGAATATAGAGGCTCCCCTATTTATTAAAGGAATGCTCGTCTTTTGTAAATACCTTTTATGTTTCTGCTATTATATTAAAGCCAAGATACCTGCATAAATTTATTGAACGCAAAGCAGATATTTTTTATTTCTTAAAATGCTTTAAAAAATCGTTAAAATATATTTAAATAAGCATAACTTAAATGGACACAATGAACAGATTTTAATTATTTTATGCTCTCGCTATACAGTCTTACAGCAAGCTTATTTACGGTGTATATAGCGAATAGCATTATTTTTAAAAAAATGTGTGAGTCGTGCCCATTTGAGTTATGCATGTTTATATGTTACACTGGTATACACAATAAAAATTAATGGAAAATTAGAAAAATTTGTTCTGTTTGACATGTTTCAAGACTATAAATAAAGTTTTAGAGATTAAAAAAAAATCTAATTAGAATTTTTAAGAAATTAAAAAATATGCATTTTATGAGTTAAGATCCATGAGTATAAAGGTATCTTTAAATATTGCTAAAGCCCCATGCAAAAACCGAACATCCTTTAATGAAAACTTTTTAGCACTAAAAAAATTCAATAATTTTCGTCAGTTTTATTATTTTAGGCAGCACTCCTTTAAAATAACCTAAATCTCTAACCTCACTCAAACCCCGTAAAAGAAAGTGGGATAAACTGATTATCCCAATCGAAACACAATATATCCGCACAGCAAACACCAATTCAAGCCTTTACGGTCAAAAATAAAGTATTCAGTGGCTTAAAACCGTCTATGCCCTTTCGTTTACACGTCAGCCTCGCCTCGTATTTTTTTTCTGACGGCTTTTGTTTTCCTTTTTTTTTATTGGAAGAGGGTCCAAAGGATGGTAATTGACGTGATCGACACTGACGTGTATTTTTAATGGGGCCTAAATAAATAGAAAATGGCCCGCGATTTTATGTGATTTTTGGGATTTCGAACTGTAGGTCGAAAAGGGATTTTCTTTGAAATAATATCGAACACGACATCGGTCAACGGATTTCCGAAGGGTCGGCTTTTTTATGCCAATAAAGGGCCCAAAAAAAATTGCTCTTTAGGCTTATAAGTGCCCTTTGTTCTCACTGTTAAGAAACATCAAATTGATGTACTTCTTTATGACATTTTTTTGTGGTATTTTCCCTCCCAAAAAAAAAACCCTTAAATTTCAAAGTTTCCCTGCTCCAAACCATAATTTTTAATTCGCTCACACTCGAAAATATATCTCTGGATCCCGAGCCCGTGGGGCAGGATTTAATTTCCGGAGATATTTTTCACCCCCTTAATTTCTACATTTTGCTTTTATTCTACTGTCCCGTCGAGATAAAAACTTCGGGAAGTATAAAAGGTATATCTCTTCATGTTAATTTTTTGTTTGCTGGTCCATATCAGAATATGAGATCGGACCAGTGTGAATGAATACTTTACCGGGTTAACGTCGTTTTTTTAAGCACTGTGCTTGGAAAATTTTAAATTTTTTAGTAAAACAGCTGTAATATATCAAAAATATTGGGATCAAAATTTCTATTAATTAAGTCATTAGGCCTTAATTAGTTGCAAGTCAAAAATCTTCGTCTTTTTTTAATTCTTTCACGTACCCGGCCTACTTCAACTGCCTTGAAAGAAATAAATGAAACAGTAATCAATGGATTAACTACACGTTGTTTTGGTGTGGACTGTATTGTTATGTGTGAATTGTGCATGCGTCGGTTTAAATTAAACTTGAGACTTCTCGAACATTAATATTTAAAAACAGAACGAAAATATGTGATGTTTAAAAAAAACCAAAAGCGTGTGTGTTCTTCCTACATGAGCACTGTCACCTTTTAATGTCTATCATATGTCATGCAGGACCGCGTTGCCACATTTATTATTTTGTCCACACGTCATTTGTTAAAAAAAAAAAAGATATTCGCTGCCGTGTTTTCCATAAATTACACGTCATTCAATAAGGAAAAAAAACAAATAAATCATCATCATGTTTTGGGCTTTTAATTGGGCCTATTACGACATAAGTAGTGCATTTTTTGCAGAAATAGGCTTTTCAAATTATTATTACATATTCACGTAATTATACGGATGCGATGTTCTTCATTACATCTGCGTGGTGTGTCATTGACATTGTTCCCAATAAAAAAAAAAGGTTTCGATGACTTCACGTCAAAGGAAATAAGAACGGGACCAAAATAAGGTGAAAAGAATAATTTTTAAATGCATTGAGAAAGGACGGAATGAACTACCTGAAAAACGAATTTTTCTCGCTACCAAGACTGTCTAGAATGCTTTATAAAGAGATTCTTCCTTTTTCCCATTAATTAAATCATTAGGTGTTAATTACTTGCAAGTCAAAAATCTTCGTCTTTTTTTAATTCTTTAACCACCAACATCAACTGCCTGGAAGAAATGAAACAGCATTCAATTGATTAACTACATGTCATTTATTAAAAAAAAATGGATAACCGCGGTCGCATTACCCATAAAACTGTTACACGTCATCCCACAAGAAAAAAAAACAAATAAATCATCAGCCAATTTTGGGCTTTTTTAAATCATCGCATGCGATAAGGACAACTTATGCCTATTACGTCGAAAATTTTGTTAAGCAATATTTGGCCTTAAAAATTAATTAAAAAAAATATATTCACTCAATTATAAGAACGCGTGTGTCAGTTTTTTCCTAAATTATGGGAAATTATTAAATGGCGCGCATTTTTTTCCCCATTGAACATTTTAACCGCACTGTGTCTAATATTATTAAATTTAGAAATAAACGTTTAAATTCAGTCACACGAGTGCGAGCGAGACGACCAATCCTTCTACGTGTCCCAAAAAGAGACAGTGACAGGCACGTAGGTGTTTTCTCAAATTTCTATACCTTTCTATATTCAATGTTTTGTTTTTAAGCCAATGTTTTTTTAAATTTTTACAAATATATTATATGTTTAGTAGCAGAAGAAACTGATATATTCTAAACTAAAATTTAGAAAAATATTTTTTGAGTATTTGAAAATATATTTAATTACTCACTGCCCACATCCCTCTGAAAGATTATTATGAGATTGTCTTCGAAGGGAATTGGATACAAAAACTAAGTAAAACGCATCTTAACCAAGGTTAAATAGTACAGAAAGATAGAAAAAGTTGCAAATGTTCAAATGCAACATTTTAATGACCTGTTTTATGAAAATTTTTTATGTCCACAAATACACTGGTTTGTTAATAAATTGAGAACGTGCAAAATTAAAATGGCGATTGTTCATTTCTTTTCTGACTTTTTATAATATAAATTGTAATCTTATTAAAAGTATTATTTTGAAATTTTTAAATAGATGTTTTGTAAATGCTTTTGTTCTCTGATTGTACATGTGCGTCTTTACATGAAAGCTCCTCATATATATTAGCGTCTTAGTCTAAGGTATCGTAGTAACGTTTAATTTTATTATAATACATTTTTCCTTATAATTTTAAAACCAGAAATTACCTTTTTTGTACTACAAAAAATTTTAAAATAAATTTACCTTATAACTCAATTACTTACTATCAACTTAATCTAAGATTATATTTTTTATATAGGAAAAAACAGTTTATCTTTTTATATTTATTTATGTACTTGACCTATAAGAAACAAAAAAATACAAAATATATTTGCAAACATACAATAATGAAAATCATTTTTTAATTAAACAATATGCAAACATTTTAAAAAAATATTTGCAAAAATTTCCTAAAGTTCATATTATGTTATATTTATTTCAATTAGGTAGAAATATATTTCAAAAAAATAGTGATAATAATAAATATTTAATGTTTAAAACATTTTTAATTGAACTATTTGTACGAATAAATAAAAAATGTTTTCATTTATATTTAATAATAATAATAATAATAATAATAACAATAAATTTCTAAACTTTATTCAAATAAAAAACAAAACTTAAACAAAAGGAAGGCGATGAATTAATCAAAGCCCATAAAAAACTATTTTTGTTAGTGAGAGTAGTGTAGAATAAAAAATAAAAAATAATAAAATTAAATAACGAGAAACTATTAAATAAAAAAATATATAGCTAAAAAAAGTACTTACAGCTAAAAGATTTATAATCGATAATAGACATATATGTACATATGTATAAGACTAATTAAAATACATTAAAACTAGTTATAGTTATAACAATCTATCATGATAAAAATTGACAGAGTAATAACATCCGTTTTATTTTAATTTTTTTTTTTAGCTAATAACTTACTACTATATGTGAGATGTGGCTAAACTAGGATAATATACAGTTCCCCTTGGAAATAAAATATCAAATTCTTCTTTAAATTTACCAATACATGATCATAATTTGTTGATTGTATGCTGGATTATAATTAAATTATTAATTTGTTTGATCCCCAATAAAGCATTCATCCACCGTAATGACCCTATAAAACAGTAATTTTTATATCAAAAAAGTATTAAAAAGATTAAATAACATGTCTTAGAAACAACTAAGCCTATAGAACATAGTTAAGATCCCCAATTACTAAATACCATTATTTACGTAATTTTCTCAAAAAATACATTTATAAATGAAATATTTTTATATACTTAAAAAAAAGTAACACTTTTTTCTTTTAAATTACTACTTTAAAGCTCTAGATTGATGTCTGTAATAAAAATTTCGAAATAAATTTACAAAAAAAAACATAAATAAAAAATCAAGCGAGTCCGGCACGTAGTATTTTTTCCTTCCTTTTTGTAGAGCCAATCAAGCGACATTGATTGGCGGTCACTCTTTTATCAGAGTTGGCTTTGATAGACGTTAGTTTGAATTCATTTCGGTCGAAAATCGAAAATCCATTGAATAAAAAAATACAGGCAATGGGATTTAGAACAAAATTGTTTTTTGACGGAAAAAGTCGACTTAAGCGATAGAAATTGGGATATGCATGTCTTGTCGTGCGGTACGTTTTTAAGATCATAAACTAGTCCTTTTTTTCCTGTTATCTTATTAAAAAAACTAAAGAAGTTCAACCAAATAAAAAAAATTTTAAACTTTTATACCTGTTAATAAAAAAATAAAATTTTTAATTTTAAAATTATGGTTGTTTCCGTAAATATTGATTTTTTGATTATGGTTTTTGTTTTTATTTTGAGTTTTATTCATGCTCTTTAAATAGCTTTTTATAATTACATATTTATAAAATATTTCCATAGCAGCTCTATAAAGACACAAGAGATATACTTTTTAATAGGTAAATTTAAAAAAAATAAGCATTAAGAAGAAAAATATAGATGCTTAAAAATTAAATTTTTTTAATATATAAAACCAAAATTTTCTTTTTTTCTGGCATTTCTTTCTGGAAATTTGCAGATTTTCTTTTAAATTTTAAAATGTCCAGTAAAATAGATTTTTTGAATACTACTTTTAAATCATATATATGTTCTCAATAATAATTAAAGAGAAATAATAAAAAAAACTGTTTTTTCAAAAAATTTCATTCACTTAAAAATTAAGACGCTCTTATCGCTAAAATTATGATTGCTTTAGTGCTTTCAATGCTAGAAATTTTATACTTAAGAACTTTATAACAAAAAGAGAAAGATATATCATTTGTACAGAATATAACCCAGTAACTTACAAATTTTAAGTATAAACAAAAATATAAAAATGTTCAAAATAATTGAACTTTTTCAAAGAACACATTTTTACAATACATTTTTAATATTTGACTAGTTTATGAACATTCTACTGACCATACATTTTTATTATTTTTGACAAGCTTATTCCAAAAACTGTTTTAGTTATTGTGTTAAATTGCTTTCAACAACAGCAAATGCTACTTATTAGTTAACAAAATATAATATTGAAATCAAGGATATATTTCTAAAGTCTTGACTTTATACCATTAACTACACAGCATATTCAACAAATAACTCTCCTATTTATTCAATATATCTATAGCTTAAACATTTTAAAAATATATTAAGAAATACAATATTCTTAAGAAACATTTACTTAAATACTTCAAAAATACAATAATCATAGAAGCAATATTCCAGGCTGCATTCTAGAAGTCTAGGTAACTGAATTGACTATAAATTTCATTAAATAATTACGTAAACAAGATGCTATATGTATACGTCGTTTTAAAAACAGTACTCAAGAAGCCTTAGATCGGGTAATCTGAAACCCAAAAAGCTCTTCCAATTCTAATCAATATGAAAATCATATTTTCTTTTGCCAAAACCTTATCCAGAGGTATTTTAAAATCAAAATCGTCATGATTAAATAGACATGCATCATGCCCATTTAAGTTATGCATTGGAAGTTCATTTTTTTTTATAATTCAATAAATGTATTTTAATTTTCCTGTTAATTTTTTTTTATTTTATGTTTAATATTTATTTATATTATTTCTATTCTGCAACTTTGTTGATCTAGTCTAGCCCTTACAACACAACAAAATATTTAATATATATTCCCAAATCTGGTACGATATAAATGAACTCAATTAAATAAAAAAACATGCATCGTGTCCTTTTAAGTTATGCCCTAATTTTTTTTTAATAGTTCTTTAAATATGTTGTAATTCGAGTCCCGCCTTAACATCGCAAAAAAAACGTTTAATACAAATTGCCAAATATGGTCTGATTTAAATAGACCCAATTAATTAAATAAAAAAACATGCGTCATGTTCATGTCATAATATTTATTCTAAATTATATTAAATAATAGGGCTTCTATAAAGTATTAAACATGTAAAATTCAAAAGTGTCGCTAAATATGAGAATAAAATTAGTAATATACATAATTAAAACCGTCTCTAAATCATGTCATTTCTGAAGCGAGAATGCAATCAAATCCAGCATTTATTTTAAAAATGTTATTTTTATTCTATTGACTACGCAGTATAACAGAAAAAAAACAAATCACTTCCCCTAAGTCTTTTAATGAATCTCTCGATTTCATAAGCAAGAATTGTGAGCTTTCCTATTCTCTCATCTACTCCATTTTTGCGTGGGAGCCCAAAAACGATTTCCTTTTGTTTTCCACCCTTTTGTTTGTCCCTTTTTTTAATTTCTGCCGGGCAGGCCATGTGTGGCGATAACACATTTTTTCAAAGGATCATTTGTTGTTTTTTTTCGCGTGTGTGTGTATGTATTAGAAAAAATTGAGAAGAACAAATACAATAGATTGGTTTTTAGATAATATATTTTAATATATTAAGGTTCCAAGTAAAAAAAAAAACCCTGAAACTCCTCGGGGCAAATACGTCAGAAAAGAAAAACAGTTTCCCGAACCTTTTCCCGAATTTTGTTTCAATCTCCTCTATTTTCCAGGGTGCCATTTGTGTAAATCACATTTGCCCGCTCGCCTCATCCCTTCAGCATTTTTATTTCATTACGGATGTATTTCTTTTCATCGCGCACTTATTCAATAATAAATACGCTCTTCCCGGCACAAACGTGGCTTTCTCTCCTCCAAACGTATCTCTCTCTCTCTCTCGCTCTCTATCTTTTTCTAATAATGTTTATTATGGCCCTCCTTTATTGCCCTCGAATTACTTTTCTGAAGAGCTCGAGTACAGTTTTTCGGGAATTTTATACGATTTTCTAAGTATGTGAACTTGTAACGAGCTATTGAAAATGTTTTTCGCTTTTCCGACCTTAACCGATATCAGTTTGTCATCGTATGGGTAATATACCCTTAAGTAAATGTCTTTTTAGATTGCTTACGTTGCCTTTTATTTTTTGCTTATTCGGTTTGTTTGAAAAATAATTAATTTTTTTATTATTAAGAGTTTTTCTTTATAACATAGACATATTTAATATAATAGATAATTCCGGACATCCCAAGAAAGTGATTTATACAAGGTGTGTCACTAAACATAAATTACGATTATATCTCGGGAACAATTTATTATTTGTTTCATTGCCTGCTGCTATCAGAAGGTACGAATGGTAGTGAGAAGGAAAATAACCCTACATTATCCAAGAAAAGAATAACGGAAAATTAAGGGTATTTTACCGATTCTTATACATACAAATATATAATAAGTACAAGGCCTTACCAGAAATACCAATTACTTAAAGTACAACTTTTTAATTATTCTCTAAAACAATATTATAAACTATCGATGGCCTTAATTAACAGTTAGCACCCGTCAACTGTCCATAGGGTACCTCACTGTTCTTCTTTTGTTATGTGCGAAACAAGGATGGAAATATATAACGGGGCGTCATGTTAGCGGAACCTCCGAACTGTTCTGCCATTTTTTGTTATATTTTGAAATAATTTTGACCACTTATATGTTCTCAAGTTAAACGACGTCATTTTTTTTTCAAGCAATTAAGATTATTCTTTTCATTACTTTCAAATAGTTGAACAAATAGGTATTTACTAGAGGTAGTATCCTGCTTCTAAGCTAGTACTGGAAGTTGTTTAAGACACAAATGTTAATTGAATAGCCATATAAAAATAATTCAAGAGTATGTCATTTGTAGCATCTATAAGATGCTTACACTACATATTTGGAAATTCATTACTTATTTATTGACCTTAATTACATATTTATTTCATTTATTACAGATGGTTACCAGAACGAAAAAGATATTCGTGGGTGGCCTATCAGCCCCCACTACTCTGGAAGATGTCAAGAGCTACTTCGAACAATTTGGACCGGTAAGTACATTTTTTCTGCATAAAAATTAAATTAAATGCATAACTTAAATGGGTACGATTGTCTTTTACTTCTTGTTTTTAAATATATGAATATCTTTGAAAATATGGCTTTTTTAGTTATTCTTTTTATAAGACTCTGCTTGCTACAATTTGGATAAACACTCTTCTGGTCATATTTCAGTTACCGGATATAATAACGTGGCGCAAATTTGATATTTATTTTAAACTACCCCTGAGCTGTTTTCGCCTAACGAATTTAATAAGTTCCCGGTATATTAAGAGATAATTATTAATCCTTTCGGGTGCCCCGCCTAAGGAAATATATCAGAGATTCATTTTCCCGTCCAATTAACGTACCGAAACAACTCGAGCTTAATAATTTCCGTACAGATATCCAGATTGGCTGATGTAGGCACAATGGCACACCAGATTGAAAAATAATTGGATGCAAGCCCGGCTTTTCCGTCTATCAGCGAATTTGAAAGAGAGTGGGTCTGGAGAAAGTGAAGTGGCAGAGGTCCTTTGTTCGCGACAGATGCCACGTCACGTGCGAACTTGAAGTGGAACTCTTACTGTCCCTCTAAGAGGCCCGTTTTGAGAGGCCCATCTTCACAACCGCTAGTTTGCATTGTTTCATCGCGTACCTAAGTGGGTCTCGCCTTGTTTCAGGTTTTAATTATCTACTGCGGAAGCTAGAGGTCGTCCTATAGAACTAAATCCTGCGGAACAAAAGGGAGGTTTTTATTATGTTCCGGCTATGAGCGGGTTAAGGTTTTTCGTTTTTTTTTTCGGTGGTGTAGCTTTTATGCTGCTATAATGAAAAATTTTTAAATTTATAACATTAATAATGCTGGTTTTTTATTGTATAAAAAAGTTCTCGGTTGCTGTGAGCTGTACGAGAATACTGCAAAAAGAATCATTAATGATTTCATTTAACTAAAGTTTTAATTAGAATTTTTTTTAAAAAATTGCATAAGTAGGATTTATGGCTTTTGTAACAAACAATTGGCTAGTAAATTTGGAAACTTGGCTCAAAATCTGTTTTCCTTAATTGGTGCTTTTAAAATGTTAATCGGCACTTAAAAATGCCTACTTTATTTTAAAAAAAATAAGTAACAGGGAATCATATGCATTAAAATTATGCATCCAAATAAAAAAAAAAACAACAGTAAATCTTAAGTTCAGCAATAATTTCGTAAGAACCCTTACTGTAGATAAGGTACGGATGTTATCCTAGAACTTGCAATAAACAAGTAACGACTGAATAATTGTTTATTGACCATAACATATGTTCATAATAATTGTAATAAGAATAAGTTGACTATGATACATATGACTTCGATATTTGTTTATTGATATTGACTGAATGCTATAATGATGTAATTCCTTAAGTATATTATCGTTCATGCTTATTGTAATGCAAAAATAACAAAGGATTAGATAAATATGTTTCATAAATAACAAACGTCAGTTAAAAAAAAATATTTGCTGTTTTGGCAAAAAATAGTATTGTATCCATTTAAATTATGCATAAGAAGTTCCATTTATAATTTGATCCCTTCAAATAAGAGAAAATGTTATTTTATTGATCATTATAAGTATCTATAGTATATAATATCTATTTAAATTATGCAAATTGCACTATTTCAGAGTACAGCGTTTCAATTTTGTATATGCTAAATTGAAACATACTTTTGAAGGATATTAAAAAACGCAAGTACAAGATTGCTTCCAGTTAAAGTAAATTAACCAAAAGTTACGAAACAATTTTCTTCACCCCTCCCCCCCTCCGGCCCAAATAAAAGTTTCTTAGCAAGCATATTCGTGCGTCGACTTTATTGGCCCTCTATTTCAAAACTAATTAAAATCGCTTGGCTCACTCCATTTTCTTTCCGAGTGATTTAGGCCTTTAGACACAAGGGCCCTAAGTTTTCCTGGCCCGATACTTTCCGGCTGCAAAAGGCTTTTAGCGCACAGACTTCGGTGATTAAATTCTCGAAAACGGCCAGACTTGAATTTTGGTTCGCGCTACGAACTGAGGAAGTTCAAAAAGGTAAAGTACTTCGGGAGTTTTATATTAAAAATCGGTTTTTGTTCCGCTTAATTTACTTTTAAAAGCGAAGTAAGTACCATCGGGAACACATTTTATAACGTCACCTATTATAGTTTCAATATGAAATTAATTTTCTACAATTTATTATGAGTCCTGGTCAACATGTATGTTGGTTCAAACTAAATTTCCCTAATGAATTTTTTGTGGGCTTGTATTTAAACAATAATTCGTTTATTAATAAAGCTTAAATAATCGGGATTTGTGACACTAATAACCCGAATTTTGGAAAAGTCTAATAATTTAAAACAAAACGGCGACCAAACGCGGCCGGGAGTTTCGTATAAATATTTCAAAGTTATACATGACTTCTCATACTGGCGGGCGTAACAAAGTTTTACTGTAAAGTTTGGCCCGATGGAAGTTTAAGGGCAGTTTTTATGTTTACGCGTTTTCCCATGAGTTCAATATGCTGAATTTTTATTCCTAACGGGGCATGTTTCCGTCCTTTTAAAATTTCGACGTTACACGAAGTTTAAATCGGACGTTTTGTTGTTCAAAACCGTGACATTTTTGGGTTTCTGCTGAATACGATTTTTTTTGGATCTTAAATTGTCTTTAAAAAATTGGAAACTTCATATGACTTGCTATATTTTTTACACTAAAGTAGAAGCGACTGACTATTATAATGCTTGTAGCAAAAGTAAAAATTGGCAGCTTCTGAGGAATTATCAGATAACTAGAGGCAACAAGGACATGATAAGTTCTTTTTATTCCAATTGCTTAAATGTCGTTTAAACTACTGTAAGGAACATATAATAATAAGTATCCTTAAGAGAAAGAAAGGAATTTAAAATCACTGTGGAAATAAACATTATAAAATGTACAATTTTTATATTTAAACAAATTAAGAGTAAGTGGGATAATTGTCCAAGCAAAACATCATATATTATTATCGTATAGTAACCGATTCTTTAGTATCGACGACCGTACATGGTCAAGATATATCTATTAAAGTATAGAATATATGCGTATATCATATACGCGTCTGTTTAAAAAGGGCGAGAAAATGTTAGCATTTTAAAAATTGACAGAGGATTTACATATCTAGTTTTTAAACTCGATTACTTTAATTATTATTACTCGATTACACTTTGAATATTTGATGAAATTTTCCTAAAAAATCACAGTTTTTCGACCATATTATACAATCTAATAATGCTGTTCTAAAAATACTCAATATTTATATATAAATTTATATCAAATTTAAATAAACAGTGTTAATGAATTAACTATAAAATATATATTTTCTGCAAAGACATTGTTTATTATTAATAGAACCCTTATCCCCCACCCACCCCAAACAATTGCCAGTAAGAAATTCTTTTAAAAAATCGCCGTTTTTTGTATATAATATGCAATCTAATAATACGTTTTTTATTAAATATTTATTAATTACATATATATGATATATATGATAGGATATAATAAATTTAGAGTAAAACGTAAAAAAAAAAACCATTTTTATTTCTCGAAAGCAAGCCGTATCCCTGTGGAAATTAGACGTTGTGCCATTTTTTATCATAAATAAGTGGAAATTTAGTTTTATTAAGATAAGTCAATAAATTTTGAAAAAAAAATAGTTTTTTTGAATCTAGACCACTTTTCTTATCGAAATTCAAAAATATAGTTTTTAAATGAATGCTTACGATAAATGATCGAAAGACGCCTCTTGACTTATAAAACACATCTGCAAATTTAAAAAAAATATTTACATTAGTAGTAAAGTTATTTAAAAATCAAATCTCATTTCATTAAACGCATCATGTAAATGTCCTTAAATAGTATACAATTTTCCATACTTAAACTTTTATGAAATAGTAATTTTATATTACTAACATGTAATAAAACTTCTTGTTAAACTTGAATACATGATACCATTCCATATCATGCGGATGCTTTATTCGAGATTTACAGTTGAAATTTAACAAAAAATTTACATCTGGTGTAAACCAAAAATCAACGTTTATTTAACAATCGTGTGTTGTTTGGGTATAGACCAGTCTCAAAAATTTTAATATTTTCAAACTAGTTTAAGTGTAATTGAGAAATTAAAATATGAATTATTTTGAGACAATAAATTTATTTAAGAAATTAGAAAAATTAAATAAATTTATTGTCTCAAATCTCCTAGAGTCAGAGCAATCTCTGTTTTGTACCTCGGACAGTCGATATTAGCTAGATGTGATCTACGCCAACTTTTCCAAAGATTTTGATAGGATGTATTATTATGAAAATGTAAGTACATTAATTAGTTTTATAATTTTTATACTATTTTATTCATATTTTTAAGTTAAAGTTGATTAGAAGGTTTATTTAGGCTTCTTCTTAAGTTTAATTTAATATTTGACTCCAATTTGGGTTATCTCAGTTATATTATTGAAAATCTTTATATTCTAAATTTTCTACAACTGAACAGAAAACTGTCAATATTCTCTTAAAATTATTGTTTTCCATCGACAAAAACAATGAAGAAAATTCCAAACATTTTTAAGTTGTTTCATGACATATTATTCAGTTTTAAATATTTAGTCAATTTTTACCTTAGAAACAATTAAATGATAGTCAAAGCGAGATATGTTAATAAGTTTTGACATTGTCAATAAAAGTATGTTCCTAACAAAAAAGAGTATTCCTGGAGTGTTGTCCAGAATTTCGTTACTTTATATCTTAGTATTTATAGGACTTTGTTGAGTTGGTGGACTAGTCTGCGGACACTGACTGCAATAATTAAGAGTGTTAAATTCCCAGTTACTGAAATCACATTTGCAGTGTTACTGAGTGGATATTTGTCTCCACTCCTCTTTAATTGATTTGTGAATGATATTTGGAGGGCTTTTGCCTCTTTCAGATAAAATCTTATGTCATTGTTATATCAGTAATTCGCAAATTTATGAGATAAAATCTAGCCACATACAATTATGTAAAAATAATATTTAACTTTCCATGCTTGGATGTACCCGAAAAATTTACCAATGGGTCAAAAATACCCAATTTTCAGAAATTTTGTTTTTCTACTAAAATTCCGTTTTAACTTATGTTATTTATTGAATTTAGCCATAAATATAGTAAGAGCAAAATAAAAATAAATTAGAAATATCCACGCTTAAAGGTATCCCAAGAAGTTTTATATTTTCTTTTTAATTTTGTTAGTTTAATTTTTTTTTAATTGATATCCTTAATGTTTCATTGGGTCTGATTATAAGCCAATTTTTTTATCTCTGATATAAGATCTATCTACAGCCAGAGGTACAAAATTAAAAAAAATATTTTTTTTTACTAAAAAGTCTTTTAAAGGATCCACATTTGGCCAATTCTTAAAAATTGACATAAAACTCCTAAAAGTATAGTTTACTGCATTATTTTTTAAATTATTCTCATAACATTGTCATATGATTCAAAATAGACTTTATGCTCAAATTAAAAAAAATATATATTTAAAAAAGCCGAAGGAACTGCTCTATAATATTAAACTATAAAAGTATATCGTCAATATGACCGCTGGTATTCACTAACGGATATGAAAAGCAGTCAACAAAGCAAAATCGCGGATGCACTTCCATAAAATTCAATTTATTGGCGAGCTCGATCCAGTACCCCCCGAAAATCCCCATAAACTCACCACTAATACCGCATCCACGCCAGAACTATTTCTCTAATCTTTACGAAAGTAACTTTTTGCCTAAACGGTTTAGCGCTCAATAAATAAACGAAATTACCCCCCGGGAACTTTTATCTTTATGATTAAGACCATAATTTTCCGGAAATAATACCTCACAACTTTAACCCGAAAAGGAAACTACTTATGGAAACTTTACCAAAGCGAGTTAACCTTTTGAAAATTGTGAGTTTCCTTGAAAAATAAACGTTCCTAACCAAGTAACAATTTCAATTATTACGTTACCGATTTTTTTTTCAAGGATTAATAAAATCGTTTCAGCTCCATCCAATATCCAGGATTGACAAAGACGTTTGACCCCTATATTCTGGCGAAAGCTCAACAAATCTTCCGCATCACCCCGAAACGTCTTTATTGCCCCCCTAAAAAGGGAAGACATCACGCAAAAATGGGGTTATAGTGTATTGGCAAGCAGACGCACCCTGGGGCTTTGTTGAAATAGAGGACGGCCGGCAAAAAGGGATTTGTTTACTTACATTTCAGCACTAATCTGCTGGAAAATCAGGCTTACGATTGACGTTTTTATGTGCAAAGTAAATACGGTCAATATTCAAGGTTGAACCCATTATCTAAAATAACTTTGCGTTTTGTGCGGAAAGTTTTTATTTCAAAGATTTTATGATTTTTGTATAGGACTTTAATTTTGTACAAAAAAAACTGTAATTGGTGTTAAAAATAGTCAAGATTTTTTTTGTTATTAAAAAATCTCTATACAAATATAAATGCTTTATTTTGTCAAAAACGAACAACTTCTCAATGAGAAAACCGTTTACACCAAGTATAAACAGTTACTAGGCTTGGGCGAAATTTTTTTTTTTTTTAACTAAAAACTATAATTATTTATAGTACCTGTTTTACTTATACAACATTGCAATCCTGGAGAAAGGACTTAAAAAATTTAAAATATGCTTGGATCCGTCGATTTTTGATTTTATGGTTGACCATTTTTTTTAATACTTTCAACCCCTTAACATCTTAAATAGGAGTAGGGGTCAAGTGATGAGCTTATTTTAAAGGTCTTTTTATTCTAGTTACAACTGCCAAGTTTGAAACTTGAGTTTTCGCAGTTGACAGCTTCTCAAAAATTTTAAAACAATTCCATTGTTTAATACTTTTAGCGTTAGTTTTTAGAGTTTCTTGATTTAGAAAACAAAAACGATCGCACCCGTGGATTTTTTATTTTAGAAAAATGATTTTTCATTTAATTTTTTAACTCCACAACTTCAACCTCTTAGCGAGGGCACCCTTATTTTTTAAATGGGAAGGCGCTTTGTGTTTTAAATTTGGGCTGCATGTTTCAGAGAAATCTAATTTAATTTTATTGATTAGTACTTACGCATTATCTTATCGAATGTTGAAAATGTCCGCCGGTTACCTACATACAATACTACAGTTATTGTTGAAAGTGTTCCTGGACATTATGAAGAATATTGGGTGTTATTTGTTAGCATTCCTGAATGATGCGGCTCCGTAAATCTTTTAAGGATTCAGGTTGGGTGGCATAAATCTTCGATTTGAGATGTTCATACAAAAAGAAATCAGGAGGAGATAAATCGGGTAATCTCGCGGGCCATTCGATAGCACCCCTTCTCCCAATCCATCAACCAAGCAACATTTCATTCAGAAACTGCCGTAGTGGTAATGCATATCTCTATTTAAATTTTCCGATAAGAAAAATGGTCCAATTATATGATTACCAAAAATACTCACCCAAACGTTTGATTTTCGAAGGTGTTGAGTATGAAACTCATGGTAGATCATTGGATTTGTGTCGGACCAGTACCGTCAATTATGCCGATTGACAGTGCCATTGAGAAAAAATGAACATTCGTCTGAGAAGCAAACATTTAAAAGATAGTTGGAATTATTTAAAATTAGTTCGGACATTATTTCATAAAATTGTAAACGGCTCTGGTTATCCATTAATAAACCATTTTTATCGAATCAAAAGAAAAGCACAGAAATAACTAAGTCACATCAACCTTTTTATTGAAGGTAAAGTCGGATTGTTGTTTGATTTTTAATAGTTTAGAAGCAATTTTTCACTCACACACCTAAAATATCCAATAAAATGTGTCGAATTCCATTGCTTGGCGATGCGCAGCTCAAATTTAAAAAACAAAGCGCTATTGTAAAGAAAATTGAATTTCATATTTAAAAAATAAGGGTGAATGTCGCCTCCGCTAAGGAGTTCAAGTTGTGGGGTTACAAATTTAAACAAAAAAAGTCCTGTTTCTAAAATAAAAATCAACGGGTGTAAGCGGTTTTGTTTTGTAAATCAAAAACCTCTAAAAACTAAAAAACACAAACCTTGCTGGACTGTTTTCGATGGGTCACCCTGTATACAATTATAACATAATGATGTTCCATATATGTACATACAATAGATCTAGATCCATAAATGTACATCAAGTTATTTCTTCGCTACATAAACCCCTAATAAAATTTATATCCCAAAAACATGCGCTTTCCTAATTATTGTTTCGAAATATTACAGCCGCGGCAATTAATCGACCTGCCTATAATTAGACCATAAATATAAAAAGAGGCCATAAGATGGGCCATAAACCATCCGTTATCAATATTGAAGCCCTGCACTGGCACCATTAAAAAGCATTAAGTGCCGATATTTATGCCCGTGCCTTCCTTAATACACTTATTACTTGCAGGTTTTACGGCCAACGAAGATTTATTGACTAATTGCTCAGCCATAATCGGTATTGTAAGCCAAAATGTAATTTTTAATATTAGAAAATGGAGTTAAAGTCACAGCATTAGTTGATTGGTTTTTAGGGTTATGTTGAAAGTAGGTTTTTTTATTATTTTATTTTTTCCTTCATGCTTTTTTGGGAAGATATTTGGTATTTGTATATAAATTCGTAAATAACTGTAAATTTCTTCAGATAATTCTAAAAAAAATACTGTGAAATAGGCTTTACCGGAATATATCGATGCCACGGCTGCCTTATATCGTAATATGACTTAGTTACAAAAAAACGAGAAACAGATATCTTTTGTAGTGTCACGAATAAGGGAAAAAATTAAAATGTATTGCATAAATGTCTTTATTTAAATTTATTTTTATCTCTAGGTTTTTTAAAAACATAAAAAAATTAATGCAAGTATGCTTAAAGGCGGACACTTAAACCACTTCTATGTTTCTGAATATCATGTTAAAAAAAAGAAAGTCGAATGTAGTAAATAAATATATAAAGAAAATTGATGATTAATTTAATTTTCAATTGTGTTTCTTTGATCAGAAAACTGGGTTAGTAATCTTAAAGAAAAAGACCCAAGTAAATGTGCTCATTTACTTGTTGGAAAATTAAAATCAAACATTGGCTTATTTACAGAAGCATCTTATTAATACAGTAAATTTTTTTAGATAGTGCATTCTTTAAATGCAGAACTTGTAAAAGCATATACCTTAAATGAATTATTTGAATTGTGCTACGGGGATCACTATGGTGGTACTTTTCTGGAAATTCCATAATTTTCTTTCCGGTATTCAAATTTTAATTTAACGTATTTCGTATACTTAAATTTTAATTCAGATATATTCCAAGAAATCTTTTCAAAAAATCCTATACAGATTAGGCAACAAAGTGACTAAGAACTTGTGTGCTTATTCTCTTAATGACGATAAATAATTTATCGGTATTTTAAAGCCCTTAGATAAGATCTAATCTCTAACTAGGTTAATCAAAAATAAACTCGACTCTCTTTAAAATTATTAAAATCCGCCTCATCTTTCGGCCTCTGGATTTTATTTTAAAATATTCCACACGAATTATTCACACAAAGATATGCCCTCAGTTCATAAACTAAACGAACTCCCTGCATTTTAACAAAACACTGGTAAAAACGTGTCTCTCGCGTAAAAAAAAACAACCAGAAAATCCCCGAGATTTTATGTAAAATATTCACCATTTCTTCCTGGAAAACGCAGCAGTTCTTCGAGTGCCGGAGGATTTACTTTTTTGCACGTTTACCCTCCGACATGAAAGGGGAAAACGACGTAATAAATTCAATCTGCCGTCCCGCAATAAACAAAAATATCGCCAAGAAGGAAATAACCCGCGCTTTATTAAAATTCACCTATTTTTCATGATGGGGGGCTACTTTTATTTACCCTAAAATACTACAAATGTGGGAAAAAGCGAGCATAAACTGGCTCAAACCACCCTAGTTAAACCAGTGAAATTCATTTTAAAATAAGAGTTTTACAGCCCTTCTAAAGACATCCATATACAGAAAATTACCCACTTTCGGACTGGATAAAGGGCCAAGTAAGCGTAGTTTCCCTTCATAGTAAACTAATACATTTCGATCCCACTAACCCAAAACTTCCCTTATTTTATTGCGTAGTTAATTAAAGCCTCCGAATTGAAACTGAAAGTGACTTGGGGCTGCGAAGTTTATGCGTAGAATTCAACCCATTTCATGTTCTCTTTGGCTAGATTAGATGGATTTACAGAAATCTTTATCGATCCAAACACTATTATAAAAAAAGCGCTTAATAAGTATTGAGTGTTTTTTTGTGCTGAGATTTTAACCTTTTTTATGTCAAATTATAAAGCTTTATGTAAATTAAATTAATTTAAATGCAAATCAATAAATTATTATTAATTTTCACTTAATTAAGTTATACTCATTTTATGTTATCTTTCTTTAGATCTACAAAAATGTGTATTGTTCTCGGCTAATACTGGTAATAATAGTAAGTTTGTTCAATAAAATACGCTAAAATCATGTTGACAAATAAAATGTCTGACTGAACAAATGACCCGCAAAAAGCTAACTTTATCAGGGCCCTACAATTTTCTGAAGAAAGTAGTTTTTGAAATAAAAAGGTATAAACAAAAACCTTAATTTGCTTTATAAAAGTACTTATGCTATTTAAAATTTAATTGCTAAAATACATTTAAGGAACAATTTTTTAGTTGACGATATTATAAAAAAAACAATTAATAATGTCTTGGAAGTATACCAGTCAAAGTAGGGTAATAGATCTGTCAAAACAGGGTTTTACGTTTACATCAGAGATAAATTATAATAAATTAGGGTTTATCTATAATTATACTGGCAATTTCATACTTTTTTATAGAGTCTTTGATACATTCATGATACTTTCTATATAGGACTCTTAAAATATACATTTGAAAGATTTTTTAAGGTTTTGCTCTTATATCTGACTAAAAGACGTAACAAAATAATTATATGATGTTTAAGCAATTTAATTATACTTCGATATACTTCGAGTTATCTCAAGCAATACACGATAGTTAAATAATGGTTTATATTCGGATTACATCAGGTCTACATTTCTGGTTAAACTTCAACGATAAATATCGGATAAAATGTCCGCGTGATATTCGTTGAGGAATTTAATGATATCTTTAAGTTTTTTTTAGTTTATATTATTTTATACAAGTTAAACCTTTGAGTATGGTATATTGTATACTATCTTAAAACTTTTATAAAATGGGTTTAATGAAATGGGAGTTTTTTTTAATAATTTTACTAACAATTTAGATTTTTTTTAATTTGCAAATATGTTTTATGCATCAAGGGGCATTTTTTGACCTACAAAGAAAAAAATTAATTTTTACCAATGGTTTGTGAGGGATTTTTCATAAATAAGGGTAAGAACAGTGTTCATGAAAAACAATGTTTCTGCAGGAAATATATATTAAATGTTAAATTAAATAATACTATTTATTTAAGTTTAATATATTTCTATATATAAATATTTAGTATAAAAACAGCGTTATTAGATTGAATAATATGGACAAAAAACAGTAATTTTTTAGAAAAATTTTATCAATGATTTGAAGTGTAGTAATCGAGTTTAAAAAATAGATACGTAAATCCCGTGCCAATTTTTAAAATAATACATTTAATTGGTTTTTAAAGAAAATAGCTTTAAGTACAAATAAAATAATAACAACATCCAAAAAAGACAAAACACACAATAAAATACTGAGGCGACTAACATAACAAATAAAAAGCACTTTTTTTTTATTCAGTAAAACATCATAGACCATAAACTACCTTAAAAATAAAATAATTTAATAGAACACCAGTAATATTTATAATTTAATTTATAAAGGAGATCATAGACTATAGATCTTCTTTCTTTAAGCGTTTTCTTCATTCGTATATTAATATGATTTGAAACTTCTGAACCTAGATCAATAGTATCTTCTTTGATGTCGTTAGGAGTTTTAGTTATTATTCGTTAAATTGGTGGTTCTGTTCATATGTGTTTTCTATTTTTATATGCCATAATTGACATGTAAAACACTAAGTTACAATATTCAATATTCAAGTCAAAACTAGTTAAAAGGTTTTAAACTTACTTTTAAATTTGAAGTCTCTTTAATTTAGTCAAAGTAAATCACTTTATAATAAAATACATATTTTTTGAACTTGCTCCACTTTTAAACTATAACTTATTAGCAGAGGTTAAATTTTTAAGTCACTTCAGCTGTAATTTATTATACTTAATAGTTAAGTGCGCAAGGAACTGCTTTAATTATAAATATTTGGCTTTACTCTTTTTTATTACATTTCCTAAGATTAAATATCGATCCAAAAAAAACAATACAAAAATGTTTTTTTTTAGTCATTAGTCTATAATTTGCCATACCACATATGAATAATTTATGTTTTTAATCGAGAACTTTACTTTTTCTTATCTACATAAATATTTGAAAAAAAAATTAAAACTTACTGATGTGTAATCTACGCATAATCTAACCGGGTATGACTCTCACTTTTTAAGCGCGAGTAAAAATAAACCTTTGTTATCAGAAACGTCATCTAAGCGTGATTAAGCTTTTTTTAATACTGGTCTTTTATAGCTAATAAAGCTAAATCCACAATGTAAAAATAGTCCTTGGGGCCATAAAAAATTATGTTATTTTATCGTCGGCTATAATCGTGTATATGTTTAAATATGGAAATTATGCCTAAAGTAAGCACAAAATAAAAATTTAAAATTAATTTTCTTTCCTCGCAGGGGAATTATGTAATAAATAAGACGTTCTTTTATAGATAATTTATTCTCTTTAATTTTGAGTTATTTCTTGAGAGGAAATTCCGTTTCTTTAAGGGGTTATTTTGTTAAAAATCCCCTTCGTTGACTGCTTGACGAGCAAAGCCGATTTATTTTGATAAAATACCTTATGATGATAAATATGGTTTTTGACTGTGTAATATTGCCTTAATAAGGTAATTTATTTAACCTTTCTTAAAATGTAAAATGTAAGTTAATTGGAAAAACAAGTTGTTTTTCCTACTTTTTCAATATAAAATTAAGAAAGCTCATAATTTCGAATAAAATTTCTTACATTATGCACCCAGTAAATATTTTTGTTATTTTGCCTCAAGCCTAATAAAGCAAAAAAAAATTTTTTAAGAAAATAAGGAAAATAATTTATGTGCCTTTCAAATTCCTGGGCAGCTTATGTTAAAAACATATTTCTTTTCAGGTTAGTATTTTATTTTGGCCTAATGTGACAAAAGTCTTAATATTCGTTATAGATCCGCTTATTTAAAATTTGCTTCGTTGTTTGCTGTTTTCATTCCACAAACCGACTTTTGTAAAAAGCTAAATGATTCACAATTTTTTATTTATTATTGATTATTTTTATTACTGATTGAATAATTCGATATTAACCACTAGATTATCGTAAATATTATTTTACCCTAATTGATTCGGAGTTAATGATTTGGCTCTGGGTGGTAATATTCCTATTTTCTGTTAGGTAAACAATTAATGTAGGATTTACCAAAAACTTTAATTAACAATAGTTTTGCCAATGTTAATGTTGTATATACTTTTTTTTTACTTTATTCACTGCATCTTGAGTTATTTCTTTCAATAAGCAATTTCTTAAGTAGTCCAGGGTTTCAAAATAATTTAATATATTAGAACCATTTTTAATGTATTTCAAATGATTTTTTTTTAAATTATTTTATTTAATTTTTTTTATATGTTTCAGGCTTCTGGAATTATTTTTTAATTTATTCCAGGCATTTGGTTTTTTTTTCACGTTACACTAATTATTATTTATCCTTAAATTTTTGAGCCAATTAATACTTACATATGTTAGACACTAAGGTTTATTAATTTTGCAGTATTTTCTTGTCATCTAAAATCATTTTAGAAGTACTTCAAACAGTAAATACAACTGCTTTAAATAAATAATAAATAGAATTATTTATCTCGGTCTATCGGATTGCCTGATTTTTTTTTTGAATTTATTCCAGCCCTTCATTAAGACATGTTGAAATTATGATTTATCTTATTTTAGATACTTACCATGCTATTTAATGTCAATTACAGTTTTTTTTATCATTTTCATTGTTTAGAATATGATTTCGCGTCTTTCAAGCATTAAAAATTATTTTATTTTAAGCTATTTTTATTTTCGTTCTTTTAGGTTTTTGGAACGCTATTCTTCGGTCCTTGAAACCTAAAGCCATTTATTAAATATTATTTTATAAGAATGACTGGGATGGTACAATTTCCTCAGTGTTATCCTTTTGTTGTCTTAATTTTAAACAATCTGCCATCTTCTTCCCCCTTAACTCAAAATGATAGAAATTTAGCTTTAGTAAATTTCTTATGAGTCACAAAACCATGGCTTGATTAGGTATAATGGATAACAAACACTGGGTAGTGATTTTAGTTTTACTAATGGTCCCATAACAGTGTACTAATGATTCCATAATTGTGTTCCATAATAGAATCATTTAGTGAATTTTTAGCCACATACCTTGGACTTCTTAGATTTATTTGCAACTCTATTTGGTTAGCTAGACCATTTTTTAATTAAGTTCCTACTTAAGTTTCCATAATTTCCTTAGCTGCCACTGTTGTTTTGTCTATTTGCAAAATATACAGCCAAAAAACAACCTATAAGATTATTGGCTTTATTCTCTTACTCTTTTAGCCGCTCTTACTAGCTCTGCTCTATTTAGAAGTAAAATTTGGAATATAATTGTGTTTAAGTAATTATTTCATCTTAAAGCCCTCAAATCAGTTAAGTGCTTGATATGCTTCAATACATCATACCACATAAATTAATTTTTACGAACAAATCAAATTAGTAAAAATTGCTATATGTTAACAAATTAAGTTATGCATCATTCTGAAACATTCTTATTTAATTAATTAAAACAGATTTAATTCCTTATGAAGTTATAGAGTTTTGAATTGAGTTCGTACAAAACCACTTGTTTAGAGTTTCATAAAGAGTTTTGGTTAGTGGTAAGACTTTGTCATAATTTCTATACTACTATAAAATGAAAGACCCTAAAGAAAAGAAAATTTTATCAGTTGGGAATTATTAGAGTCACTCGAGATGATGAGGAGAGATCAGACATGTACTTTGGCATGCAGGTGCTCAAAATAAATGTTTTACAAACGGTTATTATTTAGTTTAGCCGCTCCCTGGGCTACGATATCGATTTGACCTACAGTCGTCCCCCATTTTCCGACACTCGATGGAGTTTAGAGCACTGGAAGTAATCCTATCAGGCACCTTTTTCTGTACTTGATTGAGGCCTAAAGAGTATAGAGATATGACAAAAAGAAGAATTTTTCACAGATTATCGATGATAAAAAATGATTTTTTTGGTCGGCTCATAGTTTATTTAGTTAGCAATATTTACAGGTAATACCTACCAAAAGTACCATTTTAAAAACAAACGAATTAAATATTTGTCAAATATCTAAAGCAAAATAAATATAACAATGCTCTCTGAAATGTCTCAAAGAATCTATATTGGCTGAAAACAGACGGCAAGTATCCGTAAATAAAATAAATCGTGGATTGAACTGCTTCAAAGCAATGCCTGGAATACATTTAAAATAGCTTTAAAAGTTTAAAATCATATGGGAATCGTTTAAGAAATTGACTTAAATATCTGCAATTAAATGTAAAAAGAAGCGAATTTATTCCGGGTAGATATATTTACAAGTGTGTTATTCGAAAGGGGGTTTTTTGAGTCGGTTTTAGATAATCCTATATGTATTAAAGTGAACGGAATACATATCAACGATATCAGATATGCAGATGATACTGTAATGCAAATGATCTTCAGAAATAATTGGTTCTTTTAAATAAAACATATAATATAAAGAAGTTTATGGTGAGATTGAGACTGACTACAAAAAAAATATAATAAATGGCTTTGGAATGTAAAGATAGAACTGTAGGGTTTGAATAACCCAGAGAAATAGATGCCTGGAAAAGAATAACTTTTGTGATCTTAAACGTACTAAAAAAATTAAAGGGTTTCAGTAAAATAAATCATAATTGAAACTGCCTTGAGAGTATCCGGAATACATTAAAAATTGTTCTAAATATCTGAAATAATTTAAAAAAAAATATGTAAAACTTAAAGCGATATTAGAACTTTAAACATACCTTTAAGCATAGCAAGGCTTTAAACATATGCAAAAAGATGCATGAAAAAAATTATTCCAGGCAGTTTCATTGACTATCTGGATAAGTTTCATATAGCTTTAAATGCCCTTAATGAAATTATTAATTATTTAGAAATTCTGAATTCATATGCTAATTTATATTCATATTCCAGGCAATCGTTTTTGTTATTTGAGATACTTTTAAGATTGCTTTAAATACTTTAAAAAAATATCTAAAAAATTAGTAATTTTTAAATTACATATGTATTAAAGGTCTTTAAGAAAACTAAAAATTAAATCATGATTCTAGTGTGCCGTAAATAAATTACATAAAATGCCTGGAATAAATTTAAAATGACTCTCAATGCTTTTAACCAATTATGAATTTTCATCAAATTTTTCATCTAATGTACTGGGTGTTTAAAAAAGTTGGTGTTAAACTTAAGGGGGTTGTTTAAGACATTAGAGTGAACAATATTTGCAAAAGAACCCCTAGTTAAGAATGACCCAATTTGGCTTCAGGGTAATTTTTTACCTAATAAGTTTTTATCTTTTAAATCTAAAAAACCTTATTATCTCTATACAATAATTTAATATTAAAAAAGAATTATTAAAAAACTAATATAAAAATTATAATAACGCTTTAAAATGACGGCAAGGTAAAGGTAAGGTCAAAAAATTAAAAATCAATTAAGATTTAAAACTAAAAATGATGTTTACGCAGTTGGGCACTGGACTTGGGCCACATAAGCATTACAATTCAACCGCAGTTTAACGAATTAAGGTCAATTTATATAGTTATTTCCATCCCAATGTTTTTAAAGATCTAATAACGTATTTAGACGTTACCTATAAAAAACCATTATATTTTAAAACTTTGGCATCCTCTAGCGACCAAACGAAGTAACTTTGGTATAGCAAGTTGGCTAAATCATGCTGTTTTTGGCCAAACAATTTGTGATTAAGCATTGTACACTCACTTTGTAGACACTCCGTATATAAATTAAATTTATATAAAAAAAAATATTTTAACTATAAAAATGACTTTACTATTGTTTACAAAAAATCAAAATGACTAGCGTACATTGATGCATAACTAAAATGTACTTAATACAGTTTTATTTAGAAACACCTAATTATTAATATTTAGTGAGGTTTTAATAAAAATTGCTTAATACACATATTGGTTCACATATAGCAGAAGTGTGTATAGATTTTTCTTAACTTTATGAAAATGTAAATATATAATGTAAAACATCATTTTTTGAGAGAAAAAGCTGTTAAAAAATTGAATTCCTTAAAATACATTACTACTGCAGATATGTCAACTAAAGAACTTTTAACTATAAATATTAAATATTTAAGAGATAAAACAAATTTTGTTATTGAAAATAACAGGATTGCAGAGAAGGTTAACATGTAGCAATCCAAATTATTGTTATGTAAAGTCTGCTTAAGAATTGGAACTGTCAATAAGCACAGCTGACTTTCTATTAGTGTGACTTGCATCAAAAATGACGTATGACGGCATTAAATTAACTTTTTATAACTTTTTGTATTTTTCACTAAATATTTAGTTTACTTTATAAAGTATAGAACTGGAGAAAATTTTCAAGATGTCTCGTCAACATAATATTTAGCTTACACAGATGCATAACTAAAATGTACCTAATGCAGTTTTCTTTTAAAGCCCGTACTAATAGAATTTTGTGAGATTCTAATAAAAAATGCTTATTACAGATAATGATTCATTAACACTGAAAAACTACTAAAAATCTCAATAAATAAAAAAAAACTACACAGAAAAGACCTTACAATGACTAATTACAAAAATTTACATTCGTATAATGCGGTGTTATACAAAGATTTATTGTTAAGCTTCAAATATAAACTTGGCCGTCATTCAAGCGGCCCTCTCCCCGACAAACATAATTCAGGTTGGAAATTACAAAACGCAGCGTTTCTCTCGCCAAAATGGCTTAAGGCCGGTTTACAATAACGCGCGGAGACGTGGGTTGACTATTTTAATATTTACTTTAACGTTAGTTTGCCGATGGAGTTAACTGAATAGAGTAGGCAATTAAGTGTAATATTTGTTTTAATTTTAAGGCGAGGTTTTATTTTCGCATTCGGTACAGGTAAATTTATAACAGGCTTTAAGGATTCATTATAACTTTTATTAATGGCTGAGTAATTTATATAGACTAAAATAAAATTAGCGTAAAAAGTACAGTATCAAATTTCCTATTTCATGCATAATTTAAATGAGCATGTTTTTTAGTTAAAATACTACAAAATATGCATGCTGTTAAGTGGTTGTTGCATACAGCGATATTAAATCACTCTTTTAGCACGTAAATTCACTATTTCCTGCTTTGTTTCACTAGAAGCTGATCCGGATATTATAAAATAGATTAATAGAACATGACTCTCATTAATTTAAATATGAATGTACATCGTCTATTACGAAATACCCCGAAATGGAAGACGCAAACTAAACTAAGCAGCCTGCTAGGAAACAATTTCGGTTTTGATTAAAACCGAGAGACGAATCAAATCGTAAACGTCACAGCAGGAGGTGAATGTCTGATGCCTTATGAAAATTTCACAAATATTTCCTTGCGGTGAAACGTGGTAGTGCAGTTTTATAGTTAGGGGCGATTTTTTACTGATTAGATGCTTAAACACACCATAAAAAATGCCATTAACTACTATTTAACCTGAAGAAGACAAAGAATACTTGAAACAGTTTTTAACTTTTTAGCAAAACTGTTTTTTGCGTACGTGACATATTCAACCAAAAATAACTTTATAGCCGACAAATAATTTACCTATCTAAACAATTTTCTCAACTCATTAGGGGTCCATTCACTGTCAGATTCTCAGACTTTCTGGACATACGAAATTATAAAGTTGGAAATTAGTGCCACGTCAGCTGGAAGCCAGTTAGTAACTGACCATCAGACACGTGGAGGGCATTTAGATTTCTGGATTATAACTGCTCGACACGTGCACTATCGATGTTCATGAGGTATTTTGTTTATTATGGAATTTTTATGCGTTAATTAATTTAAGTTGTAAATAAAAAAAATTGGATAACCAGGTTGTTTTATTGTTTTTTTTTAAGTTTTATTTATTACCCCAATCAAAGACGGAATAATCGCTTTTTCTTGGAGAAAATTTTTGTGAATCAGTGCAGATATTTACTAATACATGTAAGAAATTATCAAATTAGTTCAGGATCATTATATTATGCTTTAGTTCATAGAATTGAAGTAAAAATATCTTAGTACTAAATAAGGGTGAAAGGAATGACTATATCTATGACGGTCTATGAGCTTTTACATTTTTGCGATTCTCAATTTTATTTATTAAAGAACTGCGTTAAAATAAGCAATTTCTTATTCAGACAAGTTTTTCTTCATCGGACTGTATTTATATCGTATCCTCTTCAATTATGCAATTAAATAATTAAAAATGTCTGTGAATATACTATATTTTAAATTAATTTTTAATTAAAAATCATGTAAAAGAATTAGGCTAGAAATATATAAATGACAATCTAGATTAGTAACCAATTAAACAGGATAACTTTTGTATGAATTTTTGGATGATCATCTATATCGTATCTTCTTAAATTATGCAATTAAATAATTAAAAACGTCTGTGAATATACTATATTTTAAATTAATTTTAAATTAAAAATCATGTAAAAGAATTAGGCTAGAAATATATAAATAACAACCTAGATTAGTAACCCGTTAAACAGGATAATTTTTAGATGAATTCTTGGATCATTTTCAGTTTTAAGTGTGCCAGATTCTTCAAAGTTATGCATTTAAATTTAAAAAATATCTGGTTTTCAAGTTATTAATTTTTATATTGACTAACTAAATTTATTCGTTAATTAAATTTTCATTTGATTACTTAAGATTTTTTGATACCCAGTAAAACAACAACGAAAAAAAATCTTTCTCTCTCTTTTTACCTGTAACATATTTTAATCTTTACTTCTCTTTGGTTTACAATTGATTTATGAAAAATTAGGTTTTTATTCTTTTTTAATATGTTGCATTTTTTTATTGATTGACTTAATTAACGAAATTCTTTTTATTAAGTTTTAAAGATTTTCCGTTAAGCATTGATTTACTACAATTTGCTACAATTAATTCGTATTAGCATTTAAAAAAAAAAATTATTTTGAATTTTTTTTTTATTAAAGTACTTAATCAGATAAATAATACAACATTAGTGATTTGTTAAAAACTAGATGCACAGTATTATTATTTGTTATTTTATTTTATTTTTATATAATTTTTTTTAGTAAAATTTATTTGTTTCTTAATAATTCATTTGAAAAACGTGTAATATTTTTTTTATGATAATTCCTAAAATATTCTTAAATTTGTTTAATTAATTCTGTCAATATTCTGTAAATATTTAAAAAAAATTCTTTCTTTTTTTTTTACATTAAGAAAATATTTAATTATGTGATATTATTTAAATATTTCCAATATATAATTGGAAAAAGAGAGATTTAATTTAGTTAATATACGTCAATATTTATTTAAATTATGTAAATATAAATATTTAGTGATACATGTTTTATGATAGTTAAAATTATGTACCCTAATAATTAAATTGCAATATACTAAATATTATATTTTAATAATAATGAACTAAAATAACACTAACTTTAGACAAATCATACCCTTTTAAATTATGCATAAAACTGCACATACATTTCTTACTAAGGAACAAAAAGCTGTATAAAAACGTATATTACAAACTTCCCAATAAATTAATATAATTCAAATAGACTTAACTGCATTATCGTGATATTAAGGGACAAAGTTAAATTACAATGATCAATATACATACCATAACTAATCTTGTGACAAAGCACTTTCCAAAAACAAATTGACTGTAATAATGGGCCCGATCTCTATTTACTCTGAAAATACGATTACATGCTTTGCCTCTAGTTTCATTGAATCGCTCCGAAAAATACCGAATATCATATTGTTTGTTGCGGCGAACATTCCGGTTTAATTTTGAAACCTATATCAACTAGATTGTTGATTAACTTTAATTTACAATCAGGCAAAATGAGCATTAATTTAGGTTGTTCCTAACTAGTTTCGGTTATTTTTCATATAAGAAACTCGCCGGCTGCCTCTTATCCGAAATGCCTCGAATTACGCAATTACGTTAATTCGTTAAAAGCATTGAGAGTTACACACATGTATGCAACATACGCGAGCGCATCCGACAGCAAAGCAATTTCCTCAATTAAACCCGATTACCTTCAAACCTAATTAAAGTTATAGCAGAAACTTATCTTCGTCTAACATTCGGGTCCCTTCATGCGTAACTAAAGAGTTTCGTAGATTCGCACCTTTAGAATATTCAAATGTGAATGGACGGATTAGAACCTTTATTTAAAAACTCGCTATTCACATCAATGTAAACAATAACTAACTCATAAAACCAAATTAGTATTTATCTAATTGTCAACGAGAGCCGAATAAACGGCCCTTATCTTTTAGGGGCTGAAGTAATTACCAATCTATTTGGACCTAATGTATCCTTGATAATCAGTATTTACAGTGGAAACTAACAAACGGCACTTAACAGTTCGATAATTATATTTACGAACAATACTGCCCGCTCTGATTTTACAATTTTGGACGAGTAATAGAATTTTTAATTAACATTTATGATATGTCAATACGATTGTCTATATTACGGCTATTTAGGGTAAAATCATATATTTTTTCAGTCAGTTTAAGGTAAAAACTCGCCCCTAAATCTTTGGATAATCTAAATTCAAGATTGTCAGTAAGCACGGGGAGCATGTACGTGCTCGCTAAAATTAAATTGTTATCAATTAACTTAGTTTGCTGTAGGATGAGATGAGAATAAGTTATATTGCTGCTTCGTTTAGTATTCGCCTTTAAAGGTAATTTTGGTTGACTTGACTTAAGCTTGGATTACTTTTAATAAGCTTCATTCTCCAGTAGATTAATCCTGATTGTAAGGTGTGTATTTAGGTTTTAGAGTTGTTTAAGATAAAGATCTTTTTGAGGAAATGTATACGAAAAAATCTTTTGATTAAATATAACTTTTTTTAGATGTTTCTTTTTCTTTTATATTATACTTTGAATATATGGAAGAAATTATTGAAATATTTGGGTTATATTAACATGAATAAAACATAATAATTCTGCTTAGGAGTGAGTAGGAGATAGCTACTTTGTAATAGTTAGCAATACAATCGAGTTATTCAAAATTTGATTTTTGTTTTCAAACCTTTTTTCTCGAATAAATTTTTTTTTAATTAATAAAAAATTTTTTTTAGTTTATATTTTAATTTTTTTTGCCAATTTCATGATTTACTTCCTATGTATATTTTATTATTTGAAATTATTTTAATTTTAGTATACTTTATTTTCTACCCTATTTAGGGTAAACAAAATAACTTGAATACCCATAATTTATATTTTGTTTAATATTATTATCAAAATAATAATAATATTGATCTTTAAATCAGTTGTTAAAATTTATATTTGAATATTTAGGAACTTTTTTTAATTTAAAAATAATAATAGTAATTGGTTTTTTCTTGTATTGCTATTTAATTTTAAATTAATAAATTAATATTTAATTTTTGTTAATTGTTCGTTAAATATGTAAAATTTCAAATTTGTAAATAATATGCAATATTTTATTGTGTGCTTATTCCTTTATTTTCTTAAATTCATTTTATTCTACAAATATATTTTTTAAGTATATTAAGCAGATCCGGTCTTTCTTCCTAATTTTTTATTAATATTTTCATTATAATTTGGCATAACTTAAGTGTATATCATATCATAGAAGACAATATTTAATTAGACTGCTTTAGTTTTTATAACAAAATTAAATTTTCTACCCTATAAAAAAATTGCATATTTTCTAAATTTTTAGTTCTAAATTTTATATATTTAACGAATATTTATTAGACAAAAAACCAAAAAAAAAAATATTTAAAGAAAACCAATATTGTTATTAAAAAATGTCTAGATTTGTATTTAGTTTTAACAAATCAGTAAAAAAGTATTGTCTAATTTAGTATTTAAATAAAGTAAAAGAAAAAATATAAAATGGTTTTTTGTCCAATTTTTAAAATGAATTTAACGAGTCCCAAAAAAGTCTTGAATAATTAAACAAAATTTTAACAAATTGCAGTAAAACAGTTGAATCTATTATCAAAACCCCTAATTATGACTATTTTTACAAACATTAATATTCCGTTAATTTTCAAAAAACTAATTTAATTTCCAATTTTCAACTACAAATTGAACCGTATAGCATAAAGCATAAATCTGGGTCGCATAATAAAATATTCAAAAGGAAATTACGAATAACTAGCAAACTAATGTATGTACATCAATTTAACCGAAATATAGAGCGGCTTAAGACAAGGCAAGACAAGAAAGCAAAAGAAAATAGGGAACGTGAGTACGGCAAGAAGTTATGTGCACGGAATATCTTGGAACATTTGTTTTGCTTGCCTGAAAATTAATTAGTTTAATTGAATTATCTATTTTATGTGGTTTTACATATTAAGTGTAAAAATATATACATAACGAGTGTAGCCATTTAAGTTATGCCAAACTATTATGTTTTAGAAAAAATATAATCATACTGTAGGAAGTATATAAGAAATATAGGAGTCCAAGGGTTTTTTGGAGATATTTGTCAGTTTCAACTTAAGAGCTTCTATAATAGCCTCGAAAAATTAAATATTAAAAAAATGTCCAGTTTTGTTAATTTCCCTCACATATTTAACTTAAATGAAACTTTAGTTTCCAAATAACCGAACTTTCTTATAAAAATCCCTTGGAGAAATCTATAGTTCCCCAACGATAAGTTTGTTATTCGTGACCTTAAGATCCTTTCTCGTCCAGCTATTTTAAGCCCGATTAAAATTCCGGAGACCGTTTTATATCACGAAACGTTTTATTTGCAATTTTCTTACATTACGTCAATGTAATACAAAAATAATAAACGTCCGTAAAATCGTAATTGTAAATCAAGTGTATTTTTTGTTTTGCTCGCTGTACGTCGTCGACTGTTAACGACAGCCACTTTACGCGAAAAAGATAGATGTGGGGGACCCTTGTAAAGGAGGGTCTAAAATAAATGACAGTTCTCTTTTCGTCTGAGCTCTTCTTTGATTTGCTGCATCGCTGATGAGCTCCAAGCTTGATAATGAGACTCTCCGTTTCGCATTAAGCGATTTTTTATCGGGGAAGCTCGTTTAGCTACGACGGGAAATGGATAACTAAGTGGGACGGATTGAAAACGGTTTAGGTGAAAAATGGTGCGTTTGTATTATTTTCTTAAGCATGAAATTGATCTTGATTCGAAATAAAGTTGGAGAAAATAATTATTGTTTTTACTAGGGAACAAGTAATTAACAATATCCTTTGCATCCGTAATAAGACAGCCCTCGCGTAACGTAATATCTATCGATTTCATCATTAAGTACATTATTAATTAATAGTGCCTTGTGTATCATTGATTTTGTAGATTTATGACTAAGATCTATCGGTTCATGACATTCAAGCTATAATTATTTGGTTCAAAATATAAATACATAAAGATTTAACAAAAAAATAGATTTCCTCGTAAATATGTTTTAAAACAGTAGTATCGTAGCCATTTGAGTTATGCTTAAAACCACACAACTTTCGTGGTATTAAAATAATAAGAAGAAAAGTATATTTATCTAAGGATAATTAATGACGAACACTATTGTCACTTAAATCATGCAGTTTTTGTGTTAATGGAGTTTCAATACTTCCACTTAATAATCTAACATTTTTACTTAATAACTTCCCAAAAAAAGACAATTTAATGTTAATTAAAAAATTGTTAGTTAAATTCTTTTTCAATTAAGTATTTAATTGATTGTACTTATATATTTGGCTAATATGAGGTGAGTATCGTATCCATTTAGGTTATGCTCTTTGCCCAATAATTAGGGGTTTCTTACTGGTGAAGTAGTTTAGATTATTAAATGCATTAATTAAAAAGTAATTCCAAATAACTATTTATATTTATATACAGATAAAATAATTTAAAAATTTAACTTCAAATTCTATAAGAACTATATTTATATTGAATTAAAATTAAGTAACGTTAATAAATAAAATACATTTAACCAAGAGAATTTAAGAACATTAAAATGCAAAAGCATCTTATTCCTTTAAGTTATGCAATATTTATCAAATTAACTAATTATATAAATACTTAGTTTAAAACGAGCAAAAACCTATTAATATAATTAATGATTACTAAGTAGATAATAATTTGAATTAATTATATTAATAAGTAATAAATTATTTAGCTTTCATTGGAGAAGAGGTGACGATAATATTTATATAAATTATATAAAAATATATTGGTAATTACCCAAAAATTTTATGACAAAAAGTATATAGTTTGTTAAGCAAATAATATGCTATAATATAATATTAAAAAGTAAATAAGCAATAGTAATGAATCTAGAATAAATTAGTGTCTAACAAAGCATTTTTTTAAATAGAAGATTTAATAAAAAATCTAAAACACCTATTTTAATTATATAATTTAAATAATTTTCTAGCTTAACTAGCAATTAAAATATTAGTAACGAAGCCTTTTAGGTTATGCAAAATTCACGTAAAAGTTTGTAATAGAGTGAAGTAATAAATATTAATAAAGATTTACGATTGAAATTATAGTAGCTTAGCAAATAATTTAAAAAATTAATTATTAACGAAATAATAATAATTTGTTATAAAATATACGCGATTTCTAAAAAAATACATTATGTCAATGCTGCAATTTTTTTAAAAAATGCTCTAAATGCTCTGCGAAATTCATATTGCAATAGTTTAATTAAGGAAAGTCAATGAAATTTCATAAAAATTGGATATTGAAATTATTAAAATTAAACGCAATTTTTGTGTTTATAAGACCTAAAAACTTGTATACAATTTAACTTAAAGGCCTTCAGAAAACCAATTTATTTATTCATTAAAAATTAGTTAGTTTAACTTTCGAGTATTTTATAAATTGAAGTACTAGGATATTACAGTGGTCGTATCCATTTATGTTATGCAATATGTTTATTAATAAAGGATAATTCCTAGTAAAGTAGTTAACATTTGTGAAATATAGAAATATAAATTAAAATAACTCTTTAAATTATTTAAGAAATTACTTAAAACTATTTAGGAACCATTTTTATATTACTTGGTATACATTAATTAATATTATAGTTACTTAATAAGTACATTTATACATAAGAACACTAAAAGGTACGCATCGTATTCATTTAAGTTATGCAATATATCAAAAAAACCAACTGTAATTATCAGGCATGAATAATGAAAATTAATTAAATACCTAAATAACAAATAATAAAAGGTGAGGAAAATATCCATATAAGATATGCGAAATATATTAGTAATTAATTAAAAATGTGATGATATTTAATTAATTAAAAAATACTATAGTTTGTTAGGCAAATAATATGCTATATTATAATAATAAAAAGCAAATAACCATAAGGTATCATATTTATTTAAGTTACGTAATAACTATAATAGAAGTGTCTACAGTTAATAAAAACTTTTTTAAAGAATTTTCCTATTAAAAATTTAAAACAACTATCTTTATTATATAATAATCAGCTTAATCTTTATTTTAATAATTTAACATACAAAGGGTCAGAAAATCAGTTTAGTATTAAAATAATATTGTGGCTTACTTAGCAATTTAAATGTTATCATCGAAGCCATTTGGGTTATGAAAAATTTACGTGAAAGGTAGTCATAAACTAAAGTACTAAATATTATTAAAGAATTTGGGATTGAAATTTTATTAGCTTGAAAAATAATTTAGAAATATAATAATTTGTTATAAAATACCCGAGATATCTAATAAAATACATTATGCCTCAAATACAGCAATCTTTTTAGAAACGCTTTGCTAATTTTATATTGTAACAATATATTTTAAAAGCTCGTATGCCAATGACTAATTTGCATTTATAATTATCTCCTAACACATTAATAATAAATGAATATTAAGAACATTAAAGTTTTGCATAAATTAACCAGATAAATGTTATAAATCCTTGCTGGCATATTTTTAAATTCTATTCTTCGTAACGTAGACAATACCAAAGCAAATAATCGCAAGACTTTAATTTCTATTGTGCAAATGCACTACAGCATTAATTGAGATTTTGTTTTGCCACTTGTTATGCCACAACGCGTCCATTTTAACAGGATATTGGTTTATGAATATTGTGATCTTTATAAACCTGAAACATTTAAATGCGTTAATGGCACGTCCCATTAATTTTGCTCTAATTATTCAACAAGGTCACCACCAGAGATTTGCATGTAGATCGACCTGTTTCGATTTATTTAACTAATTATTGGGTTTGTTTCCGCTGTAGAATATGTAATAGGGCACAAGTAATTATTTATATATAGGGCTTGTTTATAATGCATTAAAAAAATATTTATTTTTCAATGATTTTTATTATCATTGAAAAGTATGAAAAATTGTACTTTATTTCGGTCAAAAGTCTGTTGTAGCATTAACGTTCATAAGATTGAGAGAAGCTACGCGTTATATTGAATTATAAAGGGTCTTATGATCAGCTATTTAAAAGATGGGCCTCATAGGCATATGAGTTATGCATCAAATAACGTAAATCTTAGGCTGTAATTGTAAAACATTTATTTAAAATGGAATTTTTAGTACTGAGGATATTAATCATTTAACATTTGAATTCAAAAACATATTTTATATTTAAAATGATCATTAAAAATTAAAACTTTATGCAATAACCCCAAAGTAAATATATTTATTTACTTTTAAAATGTCACCAGCTTATTGTTTTTAAACAACAATGAAATCTCGTTAAAAATAAAATATAATTTTTTTTCCTTTGTTATAATTTATATATTTCTATTTTATTCCAGGTAAGTCCGACACACTGAACACTGAAGCTTCATGGTAATGTATAAATTTTTTATTTACGTAATAATAGTTTTTATGTAAAAAAGTTATTTTCACATCAGCTTAATTAAGCATTTTTTTAATGCGTTTTATGCCTATAACAAGTTAATTACTTCCAATTTAAAGAAAATAGGCTTATAAAAATTTTTATAATTGAAATTTGGAAATGGGCTGCTAGGAATATCTATATTTACCATTAGATTGATTGACTACGTGTGATTAAGTTAAATATTTTGATTTTAAGACAATTTTGATATACCGAGATTTTTAAGGGTATACAGTAAACTAGAAGTACGCCAACCAACAGTTATTGTACCCAGTAAAAATTTTAATATTTTAACATTCTGTATATCGCTCAACAAGCTTTTCCTATTTAATTATTATTAAAAAACAAAAAAAAAATAACTAGCAGCCTACAAATTTTCAAAAAATAATATTAAATTATAAAGTTTCAAAAAGCATTAATATTGAATCCCATTTCTGTCGTACGCAAAAAAAAATTGTTACAGCATACAAACAAATGGGTATAATACCACAAAAACTGAAAAACCCTGTTAAATAATCAGTCAGCAACAAAAAAAAAACGAGCGTTTTCGATCATGCAAATATGCCAACAGTGTTTTTCTGTTGCAAAAATTCTATTATTCGATTTATGCCCGTTTATTATCATTGTCGTCTTTTAATTCCAAAAACCCATCGGAATAAATTCCCCCCCAAAAGGCATTCGCGTATTACCATATTTATTTAAAAATATAGGCGCATTAATGTTTAAAATGGCAATTATTGTTTTTCAGGTTCACCGAAAGCATAATATTAATGCCCATTTTGAATAGGGGGAATTGGAAGTTGGCGTGTGATAATATTTAAATATTCCCATTTTAATACAAATTATATTAATTCCCATTTTCCATATTTGTTGTTATAATATTTGTCTCTCCCTAAAAACGAAATTAATTAGCTCGCGCTCCATGTTTCATTTGAACAAACGAGATAAAGTGCTTAACAAAGTAACCGAAATTATTATTTAATAATAATAGATTTTTGTTTGTTCAGATTTTGTTTATGTGGATATCTTTATTGCAATTAATGCGGAATAGATAATAAATATTTTATATATAAATAACCCGTTTGGTGATTATTTAATTTAATACATATTTATGTTAAAATAATAATTATTAGTTCATTAAATTTAATAATCTGCTTATACAAAAGGGAAATAAATGAATAAAAAGATTAATATAAGTAATAAACATAAATAATAAAAAACTTTTAAAAAAAGAGCTTTAGGACAAAAATGTCTTAAATGTTTTAATGAAGCATAGAAATTAAAACTAACTTATAATATTTTTAATCGAAGTA
The DNA here is from genome assembly GCF_022605725.1 of Anthonomus grandis grandis. Taxonomy (NCBI): domain Eukaryota; kingdom Metazoa; phylum Arthropoda; class Insecta; order Coleoptera; family Curculionidae; genus Anthonomus; species Anthonomus grandis. The sequence continues at coordinate 22,939,748 of NC_065556.1, read as the reverse complement.
AATGCTTCACTTAAAAAATATTAACTAAAAATTGGGAAGATATTACCACGCCAGTATTTTATTTTAGATAAATACAATAATGTTATAATTTTTATACTCCAAATTTGCGTGCAGGAAGATCTAAAGGGCAGAAGAGTTACAGTTTTTAATTGTTAATTTAAAACACTCTATAAATACTTATTTGAAAATCTGCTTTAACATATACTGAAGAGCTTAATAAGTAATGTACATGAAATTTAGTGCTCCTCGGCATTTTTTTTTGCTCTCTTTGAAATCCAACCAATAATCCCATTGCCGTAAATATTTGGATAAAGGGCAGAAAGCGGCCTAATAGGTTTTAAACGAGCCCCAAGGGTGGAAAAACTGTTTCGCAACACATAAATCTTACCGTTAGAAAATTGACCAGAAAGGTCGAGGAGAACCTTTAAGCGCAGAAAATAAAAATGACTGTATTAGCCGAGCCTACATACGAGATGAGTTTTACGTGGCTATATTGAATTTTCTACGGTAAAAGGTTCTCGAGTTTCGGCATTTTTCAAGCTATTTGGAGAATGAGTTTCTGGAATTTTATTCTGGTAGAGAGTAATAATTCCTTATCATATATTATTCCTCTTGGCGTATCTGTAGATCGAGTAACAATTTTTATCGCAAATGTTTTTCGACCACCTTTATTGGTAAAATAACATAAAATAATTTATATCGAGACTTTTTATTTGCATACTAACATTAAACTGATGGCACGAAAGCTGGCTTGCCCTGATACTGATAAGTCCTAAATTCTTCAAGACACATTTAGGTCGGTAAAAGGTTGCTTCGAAGTAATGTGCTGAGGACAAGTAGTGGATATTTTGCTTAATTAGATAACTTTGTCTTTGTGCATTGCTACAAATTATTGCTAAAAGTTTTGCTGAATAGTACTGTTTAAAAGTAAAACCGCTTCATTCTGTTTTATTATACAGGGTGTTTCATTAAGCGTGGATCGAGGTTATAGCTCGGTAACTATCGATCTGACATCATTGACATTATAAAAATTGCCAAATGCTGGAAATTATTTTTCAATTCGAAATTTGGTCACTAGGGGATGTAATTAAAAAGCCAGTAATTTGCATCTAATTTTCTACGGAAAATAATTTTGAGTATACTAAGATTTTCTTTTAAGAAATTGTAAGTCAGTATTGATGCATTCAAAAATATGTATTTATGATATTCTCTTCTAAGTAATTTTCTCCAGCGTTTTCTAATTCTTAAAGTTATTTATATGCAGTCTTTGATATAGCCTTCCATTTCTCTAACAATTCAGTTTTTAACGGCTGCTCTTTGAGAAATCTTTTCAGTAATGCACATTTAAAAAAAGTCACAAGGAGCTAGATCTGGTGATTATGGTGCAAAAATAATTTTTTTATTGATTCAACATTTTTATCTGTTGTTGATGTACTGCAACATCCAGGGCGATGATCATTGGTTTCTTCTCGACTTTCTTCATTAATGTATAGTTATTTCTAAATATCTAGGGCATCTTCGGTTCCAAGCATCTTGGGTAACCTTTAGATTTGGCACTTATAAATTGTTATTAAATGGTATGAATGTCAAGTAAAATTGCATGTTTGGTCTATAGATGTATACGTAATAGGATTAGGTCATTAGGTGAACTAGAGAAGAGAGTGTAATCGGAAGTCGGCAATGATTAATTAGAACGACTTAAATAAACTTACTAAAGGGTTTAACACATTCATTGTTAGTTCTCTTTACCAATGCGTATAACTGGTACTTATCGAGCTTATCGCCCATAGCTTCAGTATTGAAAATTATTTCTTTTTTTATATTCTTTTCTTATACTGCTTAAAATATTAAATTTGTGGAATACCGGCCATTCGAGATACGCACATGTTGGGCGCCAAAATTCCACACACTTTTGTCAAATTGAAATTTTTCCCAGGAAAGGAGTCTATTCCTTTCCTTTCTTTTAATACATATTCATTATTAGACTTGGCTTAAAAAGTAAAGCCCATAAATGTGTTCAAGCCTATAGTAGGCATAGCTATATAAGCAATGACTTTTCAAGTAGCTTAATATGTTAAATAGAGATGGGAGAAGATTTTATTACCTCTAGTTCCAATACAGAAAATTGCAAATTCTTTTCCATACTGCTTGGGATATTTGTGGAATATCGTTCATTCGAGATACTCGTATGTTGGGCGCCAAAGTTCTACCCACTTTTCTTAAATTGAAATTTTTGCCAGGAAAGAAATAGACTTACTTCATATGTATTATTCAAAGTTAAAAATGTGTTCAAGCCTATAGTAGGCTTAGCTTTATAAACCATGACATTTTAAGTAGATAAGGATGTTAAATAGTGATGGATAGAGAGTGTCAATCGCCTTGAGATTCAATACTAAAAATTGACTGTTCTCGTACTAGTTACAATATTTGTGTAGTATGGTATATTCGAGATACTCACATGTTGGGCGCCAAAATTCCACCCCTTTTTGCAAAATTGAATTTTTTACCGAGAGTCTTAGAATAAATGTATTATTCCAGGATAACCGAAAAAAGGATTTTAAGTCTATTCTAACTAAAATTATAGTTCACACGGAATTTTTGGCAAAAAAATTATTTTTCAGTCAATGATAGATGAGCATTCTCCGACTGCCTGGGAGAAACGTAAAAAAAGTCTATTTTCTCTTTTAGTACAAGAGAAATCTCGCTTAATATAGGAATCCTTATTAAAATATTTGAATTATATTTGAAGCAATTTAAACTTCATCCATATCATGCATCTCTATTATACCATGATTTTGACAAACAACTTGTCCATAGAGAAATGTGCAACCAAAGCCCCTAGTTTTTCTAGTTATATTAATTTACATAACACACATGGTCTCAAGAAAACTCTCACTTAAGAAATAAACTTATTATTGATGAATATTTAAATAGTAAATCATATCTTAATTTTTATATGTTACATTGCTTATTATTACTTATGGAGATGAATTAAAGATATTATATGCACAACAAAAAAAGATATAATAGAGCAAATTCAAGCTGCTCTAATTTTAATTTCTCAAGCAGAAATTGAAGCAGCTATTATCCTATATAGGGAAAAAATCAAGAACCATTTTGTTTCTGATCTTTGGTTACAACCTGTTAGCCTTTAAAGTTGCTTTAGTTTTATTAGGACTAGGATATTAATATTAAATTATCTTTTTTATTAAATTTTCGGAATTTTCATAAATATTGTTAGTTTTAAATAATTTTAATTTGTCCGATGCCTAGGTAATCTACAAAGGAAAATGCCAAATAAACAAAAGAAATATAATAATTTTTAATACCCAGTGACATGCGCGTATTAAGGGTCAAACAAATTTTATTACAGTAGTAACTCGAAAAGTAAGAAAGATGGCCGATTGTCGTGTTTATATTTTTTTCTGGATTAATGTTTTTCTTGCCATTGTTGTCAAAAGAAATTCGGATAATGTCAAACTGACGGTTCCCAAGATATGATCGAAATCCAAGCCTACTGGAACAGCATGTATTATTATTAATAAGTAGCCACAACAAAACTTACACAAGTTTTTTATTCATTAACAATGATCATATAATTTCTTATTTGCTCTCCAGCAACAATTCTGCCGAAAGTTCGTTACCGAGCAACAACTAAGAATGCACACTTATGCAGTAAATAACCATACTCTGGAGCTGAATTCCTTCGCGAAGCCAACATGTGTTAGCGAGGACTATATAGTCAGAGAGCTGAGCCAAGGAGCAGTATAATTTTATTATGTCTTTAAATTTACGACATGGGCCGACCGTGCCAAGATGCCTTGTTTTGCAGGCATTAAAGAAGCAAGACGGGGTTGGGGAGAATGGCTCTCTAAATTTAGGGTGGGCGATTAGTACGTAAATGCTTTAATTAACATGCAAACTCTGGTGGTGTGTGTGTATGGTCTTAGATTACGTCTTTATAGACGTTGTAATTCATGCCGCTTATAAATTTTTAACTTGATAGGGTTATAAGGTTGCCAGCTCGATAGATCTTTGGTTAATATTTAAAATTGAAAGCTTTTTGTTTGGGAAAGAAATATGAAAGTTAAATCCCTATATTGACCCGTAAATTACCGAAGGTATTACACTAGAGAACGGAAGGAAAGTGGAAGAATCATCGAGCCTCAACTAAAAAGGATGAGACGTAACTGTAATGGAGTTTTTCCGGCCATGTCACTCGCTGATAGAGTTTCATTGGATGATAAATGAACCAAAAACTCATTATAATTTGTTGCCTCAGGCAGAGGACTAGAGATTTATTACCTAACTACTGATAGCTCTTCTTCGGAAAAAGGCTTATTTTAGGTAAAAAGATGGGCGAGTAGAGGTTCCGAATATTTAATGAGCCTATAAAAATTATTGGATTTATAAGTAAGCCGCATGGAGTAGTACATGATTAGGGCTGACAGTCATCTCCTTCCTTAGAACTGATTTTAGCTCTTTTGGTGTTTTGATAGGTTAGATACTTCAAGAGTCATATTTAGTATACACTCTTTAATAGATTGTAAAAAAATATTAATGTCCATTTAAGTTATGCATATATTCTAAAAAATCACTAATTTAGTTAGTTTTAAAGACATATATTGATGCAAAGCATAAAAATATAATGGATGTAATGGACAAGAAAATATGGTAAAATAATAATAATAATGGATTAAATAAATAATAATTTTTAAATACATACCTAATAATTGTTTAAATTTTGTTTTATCTTTTTGTATAAATTGAAATAATAATTAGAAATGTTTAGCATTTAAAAAGATTACAAATATTTACAAAAGAAAATGACTTGTCCTTTATCTGTCCAATTCTAAAAATAGTCTTTATTTGTTTTTGTTCTTTTTTTTCTTGTATGTATCAATTTATAATATTGCTTTATTTTTAAATTAATAAAGATTAATTTAAAAAATAATTTTATTTTTGTTGAGCCTTGATAGATTCAAAAGCCTTTACTTTCATAGGTGAAATTTTAAGTCTTAGTACTATTATTATTTATAAAAATGTATGTTTACAAAATTCTAATTTTTTATTCTAGAAATAACTAATTATTCTTAATTAATTAAAATAAAAGCACCTTCTATAATATATTTCCCTGTCATTATCAAATTCGCTTTATGCGTTTTATTTTAAGGTGTGTTCTTTCACTTTTCGCTTATACTATTAAAATTGTTCACATTACCTGATAAAATTCTTTTATTGTTATTAGGTTAATATTTTCGTCAACACTTATATCAAATTAGTTATATTTATTTCATGTGTTATTGTTTCTTTAGATTAATGCATGTAAAATTTGCATCTTGACGTATTCTTTCATTCCACTTTTAATTTTTAATTTGTGTTTAAATTTGATTTTTTTAAAGTTTATCTCCTGCCTTCTATTTTTAATTAATTCTTCTCATTTAGTGCTACAGTTTATGTAATTTTAGTATATTTTAGTTCTTTATGAGTTTTGATAGGTTGGATACAGCTTTTAATGCATATTCTAACAGTATTCTGTACACTTCTTTAAAATAATACTCTAGGCATAATCAAAAACGTATTCTCTATAATTATCCATTCTAGTAGAATCAGAAATGCCATTACTCAGTGCACACTAATAATTTTAAACTACTTTTTATAGGGTAAATTTCACTTTATATTTTCTTACACTTAAAGTATCAAGACTTTTTATGGCATTCAGCTTATGCCTAGACACTGGAAAATTTATGGAAACATTTATTATTTATTTTAATTAAATTATTATTTGTATGTGAAAAAATGGTACAGATATAGTAAAAGTATGATTTTCAGGTAACTCTGAACTAATGAGAGCCTAAAAGCTTGACAAGAATGTTGTTTCAAATAAAGAAAAAATTAGCCGCTTTAATGGTTTGTAAAAAAAGTAAATAATGTCCATATGAGTTATGCATTTATTAAGTCATCAATTTATTTAGTTTTAAAGATATATGTTGATGCTAAGCATATGAATATAATAACAGACTGTATTGGATGAAAAAAATTAAAATAAAGAAGTAAATAAATAATACTTTTGATATAGAAAATTGTTTAAGTTTTGTTTTATCTTGTTGTATAAACTTAAACAAAAAATTAAAATTTGTATTATTCATATATTTCCCAACATGGCTTTTTCTCTACATTTACGATTCCATTAATAGTCTCTTAGTTCCATTACTCTACTTCAAAAAAATTATTTCTATTTTAGGTTTTCTTACACTTGCTGAACCCACTGAAATCTTAAGACCGTGATCTAAGTGTTTTTTTATCAGATCCAACTTATGCCAAGATATTCCCAGACAGTTGCAAATTCGCTATTAAACAGTAATTAATTTGAAACAAGCAGAGGCAGCACACCGCACTGCGACGTTAAACTCGAAACTCCGGTCCGGAACTTTTGACGTGACATGTACACGGAGTACCAAAACATTGAAGTTGCAACTTGCAACCGGGCAACTAATGCATAAGGCATAAACGCACACTCTTGCCGTCGCAAACTTTCAACTTTGCCTCTTGATTTTTTAACAGTTTGGCCTCAATTTTTTTTTTCTTAAGGGTAACTTTGTGCGTTTTTTGTTGGGACTTGAGTAAATGCGAGTTTCACGGTATGCAGCAATAAACCGTAATTCCATGCTCGATAAGGCCCGCAAGAAATAAAATTTATTTTGCGAACCAAACCGCGATTAAAAAGATCCAGGGTATATACGACCAAGGGGGGCACTTTTATATAAATTAGGATTAAGGAGACTCTATCTCCGAAAAACCCTCGTTTAGAACTAGTCTATTTTCGGGAGTCTTATCGCGGATCCCGACAAATAATTCGATACCGTATATCCGAATCTAATCCTCATTTAATTTTCATCTTTCGGCCCTTATCTTTGTATTCTTTGCCGGGCTAAGCTCAAATGGCCAACATAATAAATTATTGACTGCGGACGCCCTGTTTTTTCTCCTTTTGCTTTTCGATTTAGGAGATTAAGGCCATTTTTGGATTGCGTGTTACATAATAATAGGTCCATGGTTTGTTTGTTTTTTTTATTATTTTTAGCGGGCGCTTTCCAATAATTTGCCCATTTGATTAATATGAAAGATATTCGTAATGGAATGGCGATAATCAGCCTTAAAGGCAACTTAAATTCTGCACGTATTTAAATGATTATACATAATTCGATTACGAAATCATTTTTCAATATAATTTTAGCAGAAAAACTTTGATTCAATAGAGTTACTTCTGAATCTACAGCTGATCTAGATGTTTAATAAAGCAGAATTAATAAAGACTATACAGTATAGGCTCAAACAAGTCCAAAGCTTATGGAAGGTCAACTAAAGGCTAAAACTGGGATAATAGAGTCTTGAGTGGGAATGTTAAATGGGTTTTTCTTCCCTTTACTCCCCATGTACTGAAAGCGCTCATCGTTGTAATATTTAGGAAAATTTCAAAGCTCATTTAAAGAAAAAAAAAACTGCTGTATAATAAAGAAAACGCATCCACATTATAAAGGACCCGTTTCTTTCCCTTTGTTGTGCAAGGCGAGAGCACTCGCCGAAATCCTGCTGGTCTTAACTAGATTTCGTTCCGCTGAAATATGTCTGACGAATTTTCGGGTTATTTTCTAGAGAATTAGTTTTGGTACACAGATGGGGAAATGCACACTAGAATTATGTGCGGGTATTATCGCTATTGTTCCTACCAGCAAATAGAAATATAAATAACTTAAGCGGCTCAGAAAGCTCACAGTTTGTGATGGAATTGAATAGAGTTTTTACTTGAAAATCTATTTTTGGCATAACTTAAATGGACCTGATGCACTATTTAAATACAGTTCTTAATTTAATTTTAAAAGATTATCCTATAAAGTTTTATATTTAACCAATTTACCTTTAAGTAATAATTTCCTGGTCCGTTTTTTTTAAGAACTAAAAACCCGTAATAAAAAAGGTCTCCTATACAAAAAGACCTGCGGTAAGCCATTCCAATGGTAAAGCCGGTAAAAATATGGAAATTTTCAAGCACAGGCCCAAGAGATGACATTAAAACTTGATGAAATTTACATAGGGATATTTAGAGGGGTTTCATCATGTTTTTTTTTTGTGTATTACTTTCCAAGTAAGGCAAGTGAAACGAAAAAATATAAAATGGGAAAAACGAAAATTCTGTCGGCACCTACTTGTCGCGCGCAAGTGACAAAAACTTCAGATGTTTTTAATTAAATAAGAAGACGCTAATGAGATGTCATAAGCACGGGAAAGTTCCCGATGACAAACGAAAGTCGAGATTAAGTATCCAATTTTTAGATAGAAATGTTGCCTGCAGCAGCCGCGCAAGGATTGTGAGAACTTTTTTAATTACTCTTCCTTACGCTTCACGGGAATATTTCATAACTGCCACGCACAAACCCTTAATTTCTTTTTTCGGCGAAAGAAGTGCTTTTGAAAAGGTTGTCGTCTAATAAAAAAATTATTTTAGGAAATAGGGGGGTGCCGCTCGATGACAGCGTAAGATTTATTGAAAAATTAATGGATTGTGTTAATTAGGTTATCATTTATATGGTAATAATGATACAGATATAGTACATTTTTTTCCTGTTAGCACTGAACTAACGGGAGCCTGAGAGCTTGTTTTAAATAAAACAAGAATAAAATCAATCAAATATGGCCTTTATTCTTAGTAGGTCTTTCTTATAAGTGAATAATATTTATTTAAGTTATGCATATGTTCTAAAAATTACTAATATAAGTAGTTTTAAAATTATATATACAGTATCTTAATCAATATTATACTAAAATACTAGTAATAGAAAATATTATAAAAGAAGCGTATTGACCAGAAAAGTTGATAATTGTTTTAATAATTAAGGAGTTACAGTAAAATAGATTCTTTTATGTTGCTTTGGAGCAATTATAGATTCATTTTAATAAAAAATTTTTTGTTTATTCAGAATTTGGTAATAATTGAAAAAAAAGTGCATCATATCCATTAAAGTTGTGCTTATATATGTGTTAAATCACTTACATAATTAATATAAAAAGTTATATCTGTTAATGGCTTACATAGAATGTGTTACTTACTTTCATACCTAATGCTCAAGTATTTAGTTTTATATAGAAATGCTATAGGAAAAAGTATTTAGAAGAGAGAAAGCCCAAAATGGCACAGGTTAATTTAAAATAATTAAGAATGTCGCCTATTCCCCAAAACATAATTTATTTTATTTAGGAATTTGCCCTATACTAAGTTTTAACTAGAAACTCAAGCATTTAGTTTCCTTAAAAAATGCAAATAGAAAACCAACATTTGGAGCATAAATAAAGGATATTTAGTATAAAGAGAAGCCTGAAGTAATGCAGATTACTTTTAAGCTACTAAAGAATATCGCCTACTTTTCAATTCGAAATTTATTTATCTCAATGTCTTTCCTAATACCTAATAAGTAGTTTGTGGAAAAAATTGCATCATATCCATTAAACTTATGCATATATTTTAAAAAATTAGTTATATAATTTGTGAAAAATTTTAATATATTTTGATGGCATACTTAAAATTTATTACTTTGCTACTTAATTTTATAATTAGGGCTGAAGCTGTTACTTTTCTGTAGAAATGATATAGGAATCTAAAATTTGTATAAATAAAAAAACCTTAAAGTGATACAGATTGCTTTAACTCAATTAAAAATGATGCCTAATTTTTTTATTGTTAGTAATATTGTCAGATTTAAAAATTATAAAGTAAAAGTGCAATCTTGTTTAAAATGGCCGATGTTTCGTAAAATATATTAGCATCCTCAAAAAATTCCAGATAAAAAAAAATTATTTATGCTTAACATACACAAGTGACCAAAAAAAAAGAATACACAAAGTCACGATCTCATAGCATATAATTACAGGCTACACATGTTTCGCTCTAGCTAGAGCATCATCAGGCCTGAGATGTTAGGAGATTTATTTTATGAGACCGTGACTTTGTGTTAATTTTTTTATCTTTAGTAATATTATCGGATTTAAAAAATATAAAGTAAAAGTGCAATCTTCTTTAAATTTGCCGTCGTTTCGTAAAATATATTTGCATCCTCAAGACGCAAAAAATCCATTTATACTTAACATACAAAATTGACAAAAAAAAAGAAAACACAAAGTCACGATCTCATAGCATATAATCACAGGCTACACGTATTTCGCTCTAGCTAGAGCATCATCAGGCCTGAGATTTTAGGAGATTTTTTTTATAAGACCGTGACTTTGTTTTTTCTTTGTTTTCCTCAACTTATTCTCTTTTTTGTTATGGGTGTGTTTCTATCGTATCTAACTTATGTGGGAACCTTAGTGTATTACATACATAAAAAATTAATTTTATGTAATTTTATTTTGGATTTTCATGTAATATGTTATGATGATACAAAACACTACATTTGTTTAATAACAAATACATTTGTATAACAATATAACTGACTATAAAACTTTAGATCGTTAATGTTTTTTCTTAATCCCGATTAAGTAACGTATAAGAAAACATGTTTCAAATCCAATAAAGTTATGCATATATGTATATTTAATGAGTGTAAAAAGTTACATATTTTGGTGGCATACATAGAATGTGTTATCTAATTCTTTATAAGAACATCTGGATTTTTTTACCTTAAACTGTAAATTGATCATTAAAAAAATTTATTATTTACTTGACTAAATATCAAGAGAAGGCTTTCCCGATTAAGGAATATTTCTAGAGGTCCAGGAATTTCTGAATATATCAAATGAAAACTATATGAGTCTCTTCTGAAATTTTTTTAGGATTTCCAAGTGTTAAAACCAAAGAGGTACAGTTATGGGTAATTGTCTCTCTTTCTTTCTCGCATACCTTTTTATGAACCATTTTGTGTTATATGCAAAAAATATATTCCAATACTTTCCACAAGTTTGGTTAAGATATGTTGATGATGTGTTTGCCGTGTTTGACAAAGGCAAATGCTATATTTAAAATTTGTATAACAACTTAATAACTCTTTTTTCTCCACTAAATTTATTTTTAAATAAGAAACAAAGTTCCAAAATACGCAAACATTCGTTGGAGAAGCGATTGAAGAGTTTGTAAGAAAAAAGGGCCTCATATTCATTATAGTAACGCATATATGCTAAAAAATCTTTTATATAATTATTGTGAAAAATTATATATCTCGATAGCATACATAAAATCTGTTAAATTACGAGAGAGTCTTACCACTATCCAAAACTCTTCATTTTACTCTCGACACGTGCATCATTAGTATTTTTGTGAAAAGATTACAACTTTAACAGTTTTTGATTATTTATTATTATTATAATTTTTCTCGTGATTTGAGTATCACGCCAAAGTAATGGAAAACTAACATTGAAAGAATAATTAAAAAATATTTCGTATAAAGATAGTTTCAAATAGTGCGGATTGCCTTAGAATAACTAAGAATATTTCCTATTCATTTAAACAAAATTAATTTTAGTTAAGGATTTCTCAATTGAGTGGTCTGCAGAAAAAAAAGTGCGCCCTATCCATTAAAATTATGCATATATGAGTTTAAAAACGTATATATCATCACCAAACATAAAATGTATTAATATATATTAGTTGGAATATAAATATTTTTCTGTTTTTTAATTTTAAATGAAATGATTACTTTAATGGGTTTCTGGAAATCTAAGTTTTTATAAATATTTTATCGCACTGAAGTTCGTATAATAGGCATAAGAAAGTAATGTGACCCAATTTATTAATTAATTAAAAGGTTAATGCGTAATTTGGTTTAATTGAGTCGGATCAGCGTACACGTCCCAGTCGCGTTGGGCCGCCGCCAATCCCAAGATATAATGGCAATAGCCGACTAAACTCGATTTATTCACCCAGAATAAATTAATTTACGGTCCGACATAAAGCCATAATTGCATTTGTTTTACTGACAATCCAAACTGATTATTTAATATAGCCATCGCGTACTAATATATTATTCGGCGTCCCCGGGAGCGACGGCCGGCGTGCGCGTTTCTTTTTTTTCTGTTTTGTTTTCTATTTTGTTAATTAACTATATTGTAACACACTAGGCCATGCATAAATAATGTAAACCCAACGGTGAGCGCGTAAAATGTCAAATTCTGCAACGGGCTAATTTCACAGGTGGCCAGTTTTGGATACGCAGAAACCGTATAGGGCCGCAGAGCTTTTGCTTTTGATTTATATATACGGGGAAAAAAGTGATTGCGTGGCGTTTGCCGTCCGCCCGTATTTTCTACCGTGCAGTTATAAATTGCTAATAGGCGGGTATTTGTCACAAATTGAGTATGAGCCGGTAATGAAATTATTAGTCTGTGGGTATTTCACACGCGAGAGTTAGAGAACGGCCTATACGATGTGACATTTTATACTGCCATACGCATTATCGTTAGGTCTGTAAAATGAACCTAAATTGAAATTTCATTACATAATGCTCTATTATAGAAATTCAAATATGAAATTTGGCTACATTGAAAAAAGTCTGATTTAACAATTCTTCGTATAATTTTTTTTAAAAAAACGATAAAAAAATTATTTAAAAGTATCCTGATAGTAACGTCGATAGTTATTAAAGAGTCTGAAATAACTATTTTGTGGCTACTATAGTTATCAAAATATGAGAATTTAAATTTTAGCTAGGATCAGACGGATTACAAAAAGGTTGACTCGAAAGTTTTCCAAATGACTTTCTCTAGGCATAAGACACAACATTTATTTAAAGTTATTTCGATGCAAAATTAGCCATAACAATTAAATATATAATACAGAAAAAATTCACTTAAAAATTAGGTCTTTCTTTCTTCTTTTATTTTTTGGATATGTCGACTAGCATTGTGACTTATACATTTTTTGCAATAAAATATTTCTATACAAGTTAACTCAAGTAGAATCTATGCCGTCAAAATTTTGTTTTCAAGTCCAGGTTTTGGTTTATTTAGTTAGATAGATTTAGTTAGATTAGATTAGCATATCATTTTGCTCTTTTTTAAAAGATAGTAAACCCTTACACAATTATATTTGACAATGAAAAGAATAATTAAAGTAGTTATAAATATTCATACTTATATTGATATCAAGTAAAAAAACGTGGTCGTATCTACTAAAGTTATGCCTGTATATTTCCGGCTGTAATCTTTTTAAATTCACTTCAGTTAATGCTTTGTAATTTTTAGTTTGTAAGGTATTTATGGCGATTAATGTTTATTGAGTTTTTTTTAATTTATTTTTTCATTTAGCAATAATTGACAACGAGATATTGATATACAAGAAATAATTGATTCATTTATTTCATGTATTGTCTGAGGTCCTGTATCTAAAAATTTTATTTATAAATGTTATTTCAGTTTTTCGACTTAAGATCAAAATTTAAAATTGGCCCTGATAATGCAAATATATTTTGCGAAACGTCGGTTAGTTTAAGTATGATTAAAATTTTATTTTATTGATGTTTAAACTAAATAATATTACAAAACACTGTAGAAATTGATCCAAAATTTTAATACTTGCTTTCTAGTTATTAAATTTAAATATTATTTTTTTAAATTTATTGTTCGGTTGTTATGTAAATTTACTCCAATTATCTTGTTACGTGTTTGATTAGTAAGGACATTAAGAATAAATGGTCTAAGGATATAACTGTGACAAAAAACAAAGTTTCGCTTAATTAAATAAATTAAAATGCATAACATAAATGGATGTAAGGCACGTTTTACTATTCAAAATTGAGAAATTTAAAATACCTAAAGAACGACGAAGTGATTTCTTTTAAATGTTCGTTTACACATATAATTTTAAATAAATATTTGTTTTTCCTTGAAGCATGTTGTCCATACTGATTATTATATAATTTTATATGTAAATAAAGTTAAAATTTCAAATTTTTCATGATTTTACAAAAAAAATAGACACTCTAATACAAAGCATAAAAAAATAGTTTTCTTGTTTATCTCAATATTTTGTATTTTCTTTATTTTTATATTTCGTGCTATTAAGTTTACTTTGTAAAGTTTGAGTCATGTCTCTCTTTGCTTTGCAAAGTCTACTGCACTTTAAAATTTTTGTTTTTTTTTGTATAATAAAATATTTTCTATCGACTTTTTAAGGAAAATAAAACACATGTTTTATATGAGATCTTTTATTAAATACGCAAGTTTTACCTGAAAAAATAACTACAAGGGCACAGTTAAACTAAAATGGCAATTACTCGCGTGATAAAGAAAAATCAAACATATATATGTAGCAATATACTCAAAATTCCCATGAAAAAAAAAACATTTTAAAATATTTGACAACAAAATAAATTTAGTAAAGCAATATTTTTACATATAAATTTCCTAAAACCACTGATATTTTATTGTCAAGTGATCCTGACCTAGAGATAGCTGTGTAACCATCCCAAAGGATTCCTTTCCTTGTACGGAATACTAATGAAATATCATAACTTTAATAACTGCCATTACTTATTCCGCGTGGAAGTTATTCTACTTAGAATTGTTGTAGATCTACAAGGGTTTAATAGGGTCGAAACAGCTATTACATATTGATGTGGCGGTTGAGCGAAGGTGGTAGATGGTAATTTGTAGCCCCTTATACTCGAAAAGGGGGGCTACAGTTAAAATCTTGTAAGCGATAAGGGAGCCGTAAATGTTAATTTAAATAATTTTTCCTTAGGCACATAGCGCCAAGCAATAAAAAGGACTCTTAATGAAAAAGCTGTTAAAGATACGAGAATTAAAGTGTGGCATTTTGTAAACTGTCATCTAAACCGGCAATTCTCTAAAATAAAGCGGGAATTATTGCATGTAATTTAGCCAGGAATAACATTAGAAGGCGCTGAGAGACCCTTAGCGGGTTATGCCGTCACTTTGTCTCTCTACGATTGTAGAGAGCGGAGTCTACTCAGCCGGAATTACACAACTTATAATTATTGTTTTCGGCGGTGTGCATGCTTGTTTGTTTCGGAGGTTTATTACAGTTTGTTGTTTTACTAGCAACTTTGGTACTTAAAATGCTAGTTTATGGGGTGTAATATACATATTTTGCGCCTAGGCTGTAATAATCAAGTTGTAATTTAAGAAAATAGATATTAATTATTACTATTGCTTTTAAAAGTACTTAAATCATCTTTAAATAAGAGCATAACTTAAATGGATAGGGCATGCCATTTATTTTTTTAATTCAGAATAATGAATGCCAAGTTTTTTGTTTAGAATGAATCGCATACAGAAAATAATAATAAACGAAGTTTAATGAGTTACCAGCCTTGTAATCCATTAAATTTTTCTTTTTATTACCGCCTTCAGGATCGTTAAAAAACTGTAAAACTAGCGTGATAATAGATAATATTACCCTTTTAAGGTTTTAATTATTGTTCGTAATAAATTAAACGAAAACGATGCATAACTTAAATGGACAATATACACTTAATATTCAGACAGCTCTAGTTGAATAGGAAC
This sequence comes from Anthonomus grandis grandis, assembly GCF_022605725.1. NCBI lineage: Eukaryota > Metazoa > Arthropoda > Insecta > Coleoptera > Curculionidae > Anthonomus > Anthonomus grandis. The sequence goes on along the minus strand of NC_065556.1, from coordinate 22,924,235 downwards.
AATGAATAAAAAAGAACAAGAAGAAAGTGCAGGGCATTTATACATCCGCTATGGAACATAATCGAGAACAAGCAAGTTCGGTGCGTGAGCTGCTCTGGCAAGCGATGCTAAATTGCATGGAAGTTGTCCGACCATAAACACCAGTTAGGGTAGTTAGAAAGGGTTGTGTTTGCAATTAGCTGCCGGTTGTTCCTGCTTGTCACTGGCAGGACGTACAACCGACTTTCGATGTTACCCTACATGTACGTGACAATTGCCGTCGCGAAAGTACATTTTCTAGTTTCCCTGTTTCAATTTTAGTGGTCGCAGTAGAATTTTGGGCTGAATTGGAATGTATGAGGCTTTATTTATTTACTTGTATTTTACTGCAATAGAAGTTTGCAAAATAGCATTGTGAATGCCAAGGGACGAAAGATACGTGCGAAGTTTCTTAGGCTGGCTTACTTAGCGCTAATTGGAAGATGTGTTATTAAGCGATGCAAAGGTTAGCGGTTTTTATTTTTAGCTTTTTTAGAAGTATAGCATTCCAATGTAATATAAATAAAAAATGCATAACTTCAATGGATATTTTTTATGTAGAACGGAATATCCGAAATGATGGAATTGCTCACGACATGCCATTCAAAGAAATTTTTAATCTCTTATGTATTTAATTGGATGTTCATAAAGGTTAAGTACATGGATAGGTCTGGTGAAAACTATTGTGATATGGTCAAATTTTACGGTTACCTTATGGATGTAGTTTTTGGAAATGGAAAGCAGGGATACATCTTTAATGTTTGTGCGCGTTATAGCGCCCTATTGGTCAATTTCCGGAATTTTTCCTCTTGAGCTCAGTTCAAGAGATCTAAAAATAAAGAGCAAAACCACAAAATAAAAACTCGCTATAGATAGATAGCATCCAGTTCTACAAGCCTAATAATTTTTGGCTTTTAAGTCCTGATAAAATAACTGACTTACATAAGTATATGCTTAATTGAATCATAAGTTGTGAGTTTATGATACTTCTGTCTTATCAAAGTTACGAAAACTTTTCAATCAAAAATATAGTTTGAATATTTATCTCAGATCATTTAGGAGGCATACCATGAAGTTCTTATTAATGCTCGAACGCTATTTTCAAAATGCTTCTTTAGAAGTTTTCATAGAAAATTTAGTATTGGTATTTGTTGAACAGACCAGGACTGTTTTTCTATTTATTCCTTGGAATTAGGACACTCCTTTGAAATCTACATCTTTTTATAATTTCAAGTTTAAATAAATAAATATAAGAACTGAATTAAAAAGCGAATTATAGGTCGTGTGTCATTAGGTTATGCACATTTTCATTATGTGTTCAGACATTTCCAATATACATTTTGTTGAAAATTTGAACCTAAGATTTGTCGATACATGTTTCTGCTTTAAGGCTCCTTTAGAGTAGAGTAACCGAACAAGTCAGGAGAAAAAACATAATAGATCACAAACGGGAGCATGCAACCAATTTGTGTAATTAGCGTTAGTATCTCCTGGCGCTGAAGAAGTCAAAAAGCGAAAACACGTGTCGGCAGATACCATCCTCCTTTCTTCTGATTCTTGTCTTATGAAGTATTTTAATAGCCTTGTCTTTAATCATTTAGGTCGTTGTGCTAACTTGCTTTCACCAAAATATTTTAATTATCTTTTTTTTAATACAACTTAATTAATATTCTCATGTTTAATTTCAATTATATTAATAATGCATAACTTAAGTGGATATGAGTGATCATTTGTTATGATACAAATTTCAGAAAAAAAGAGTCAGTAAGTAAGAGTAAAGAGCCTTACACGAAGTGCTATCAAAGCTTTAAAGTTATATTAAGTTAACTTAAATTTTTTCTAGACTAAATTATAAATTTAATGCTCAATGAATAACTTAAATGGTTATAAGGCATTATCCCTTACTCAAGATCAAAAAAACTTACAAAAATTACTGTTAGAACCTTACGAGAAATGTCACTTCAAGTTTCCTACATATTTCATTTATTAAAAAAAATTGTAAATTCACTGTGTCTATTTTTAAAGATATGAAATGATATGGAAGGTCTGTTGTAAAAGTAATTACTTCTGTTCTTCTTTTTACTCACAAACCCATTTTGACTTATCCTTTAAATTAAAAAAATATTTAAATATTTGGTGTCTATTATTTATTATGTACTTAGTACTTGAACTACAATGAAGTGTCTCTTATTTTGCATCTTATTTATCAAAGTCAAAGCCACAAAAAGTATATAATTGTTCTGACTACACTTGTTTTGCAATCGACTAGAGCATCATCAGATATAAGAATAAAAACTAGCCGTAGATAGATAGTATCCAGTTCTACACACCTTATAACTTTTGACCCACCAGCAAGTTATATTATAATAACTGAGACTTACGTAAAGTAAATTTTAATTGACTGATCAGTTGTGACTTGTACGATACTCTTTTTTCAAATTAATAACCTAAGGCAACGAAAACCAAGGAAATATGAAATTTGAATATCTATCTCAGATCATACATACGTTCTAATCAATGCTTATTTTCAAATATTTTCGGTATAAGTATTTCCTAAAGAGAGCAGAAATGTTTTACAATTAATTTCTAGTAATTGAGTCCTCCTTTGAAATCTATGTCTTGTTATGAGTTTAGGTTTAAATATATAGTATAGAATTAAATTAAAGAGCTAATCATGTATCATTAAATTATGCATATTTTTACAAGACAATACAAACTGGCCGAAAAAATGAAATTTGAATATTCTCCTTTACAAAATAAGAATGGTGACGAAGGAGGAGGGGAGGTGCCACTGCGGACTTCTCGACGAAATTCAATTAGAACCAGACTTTGGAAAACTCATGATTAAAACATCTCTAAAATCGAAGAAGGCGCTTGCCAGAACGCTTGTCGCTTTGCCTGAAAGCTTACTTGCTAATTTCTCTTTGTTTACGAGCTTTGTTTAGTTGCTGCTGTGTAAACTTTTCCCGGAAAAGGGGTGATTTAAGTGTTAAGTGAGTTCTGCGTCACATATTTTCTGGAAAATTACATATTTTACTGTGCCGCATTAAGCAAAACGCTCTTATATTTCAAAAAAAAAACAAGTACATACTTTAAACTTGTTTCGTCTACATGCATTTTAAAACTGCAGTGGCAAAACAAAAGTTGAAAAATTAATTACGTCCTGGCTCGTTTTCATTTAAACCCCGTTCTTTTCCTATCACGTCACTCCTGTTACGTTTTAGTCAGTTGTGGAGTCGTTGCAACACATCCCTCCACTTGGCAGACATTTTTAATCCCGGTAATGTATACAGGTATAGAGGAGCAGCGGCATGGAAATTTTTAGTTTCGACTTTCCTTCCCTGCTTGCGCCCTGTCAGACAGAGACGAGGCGAATGCTAAAAATGCCCGAATTTTAATGTCTTTGCCGGGGGATAACATAATGATGTTTGCTACGGACCTTTTGATGTTTAAACGCAAACTTGAATTATCATCGTCTCTTTCGCTCTGTGTTGCGTTTCCTGTTTGATCTTCAGTTTGCTTTTTATCACGTCAAAAAGCAATGTTGCTTGATGAGAATCATATAAATTTAAACATTTATCATTGATATTCTGCATATATTGAACTAAGTATGGTCGAATTTATCTTAAAAAGAGGAATCTTATGCAAAACTCCCTAGAGTGGGAATTCATTATTTTGAAAGATCCGGCAATGTTAAAGTTCATTTAGCTCTAACACGGATGTAATTTTTAAACGTAGTCAGAATGTAAATCGTTGTAAGTAAGCCCAAAGACGTGAAGTGCCTTTGAGATCTACCCCAATACTAAACTTGATAATGAGAGAATAATGAGAATATGGCTTTATTTTTATACTCTGCAAAGTTCAGTGATCTGCTTATCTTAATCGAATGTCGCATATTTAATTGGCTTACAATTAGTAATAATAATACAAAAATTTAAAAACTTTGAGTTTTCTTAAAAAAATAAGTGATAGGTAACAATTACAATTTTTAAGGATTAAGTTGGATGTCTGGTAAATTAAAATCTAAAAGTTTCTACTTCTTTACACTCTTTCCAGATAGTTAGCAGGGTCATATCTAAGAAACTATTTGTCGAGTTCAATCGCACATACTTTATCCAGATAATGAACCGAATCAAGGGAAAATTACTTTGAAAAGTGCATAATCTAAAAGGCAATGGTGCTCACCTTTTTATATTGCATAAAAGCTGTTGAAGCTGCTTATGAAGTGTAATTTTTTCTTCATTTTACATCGAATTCTACTTACTTTTCCATACGAACCAATTTAAAGTAAAATGCTTTTACATCTTTACACCCTTTCCAGATAGTTAGCAAGGTCAATTCTAAGAAACCATTTTTCAAGTTCAATCGCACATACTTCAACCAAATAATAGCCCTAATCGAGGGAAAATCACTTTAAAACTTTTAGGTCGGTCAATACAACTGAGATTGTGGGGATTTCCTGTACGCAACTTAAATTAACTCTATTTGAGCCTATGTATTATTTTGGGTTAATAAATTCCAAAACTGGTATCTATGTTGGCCTAAATATCCATCAAAGTGTACTAAAAATTTAAAGTTTTACAGATAAGCTTAAATATATTAATTGCAGCCACGATTTTCATAATACACATAATTTATTTGCCATTTATTGGTGTTTAATGCATAACTTAAATACCTACAATGCACACATTTTTATTTCATGGTATAATAAAATTGCATTTCCATTGGTATAGTTGACTTGCCTCTTAGATAGTCAAAGTCAAAGTCAAAAATAGCTTTATTGTTACATAACATCATCTGTTGTTAACAAAGCATTATATAAAATCTTAAAGATTTAATTCTTGGGCAACACTTGGCGCACATTTTTTTTAAATCTAGTAAATAAAAATAACTGAAAATCCTACTATTTTATATTTAGAAAATTATTTTTTAAAATAAAATAAATAAGAAACACCCTTCTGGAGTTTTTACCACTAAAGGAAGTAAAAACAAAATAAAAACGATTAAAAAATCTCTTCTTAGGCTTCAGAAACAACGTTTCGTTAGACGCATTTTAACGCGAACGAACCCGTTTCGAAAATAAGCGGAGGCGAAAGTAACGAAAAAAAAATTAAAACCGACAGAATTTGTTTGGTTTTATTGCCGTGGTGCTTAAAGTAATTGCAACAAGAGCGAACGCAGCAGCTTTTGCAGAAAAATACGAGCGAGTGCAATTAAATAACACAAGAAAGAAGACAGTAATTCCGGAGAAAAGAAGGGGGCAAACTTGATACTTTTATCGGTTTTATGTGGCCTTAGCGGCAACTGTTACTTTTAAAGTAGTTCTGCGTGATGAAAGGATGGATGTCGAACTTTTTAATCTTTCGGCTACGTTGAACTTTCCGGGGCTTATTAAAATTCCGCAATTTAAAAGCTGTCTTGCCTTCAGGAAAATTTTATGCTAAATTTAGTAGTCATCTACTAAAAAAACTTGTAACACTAAAACTGATTGTTGTATCGCTGATATTGTTTAGTGAATAATTGAATGAACCAAATTGACCTAATTATAAAAAGGGTCGATAGAGGTCATCTCCTATTTGAATATTATGGAGTGTTGGATATGTTTGCGACGCGACGGTAAAACAATTTAAATATTTACCAATTTTAATGGACTTGCTATTCCATTTTTCACTATTTAGTTATTTACTTTTATACTAAAAAAAATATTGATATTTATAATGTGAGCCTCGTAGCCATTTAAATTATGCATCGGACATTAAAACCTTCTAGTCCTATGTGAAGTTGTTAGGTTGTAATTATTATTTTTGTATAATAAAAATATGCACTTAAGCGAATTAGGTCTTAGAGCAATATTTAAGAAACGATCTATAGCTTTATTGACTAATGTAAAATTTTTAAATAATTTTCCTTTCGACTAAGACATTATCTGAGAGAAAGTATGTACAATTACACTAGACGCCAGAGCAATTGCATTATACCATAAAATGAAATTGTGTGCATAATAGCCATTTAAGTTATGCACTGAACACCAAATTATGTGTAATATGTAAATGTTGGGTGACTTAAGTAAATCTAAGCTTATTCAAATTCAAATTCAAAATGGTTTATTTGTCAATAAAAATTATAAGGAAAAAAATACATTGAAAAATAGGACTATCCTTTCGATTATAAAACCGTTTTCCCTAGTAAGCACAAGCAAAAAAAGGATGAAAAAGTCCTTCACAATTTACAGAAACAATTTTACTTAAATTAAGTTTTTATATAGGAATGCAAAGTAAAATATTCAGTTAATAAGCCTAAGATTTTAAAACAGGCAGTGGCATTGCGACAACGGATGATCGCAAGGAAAGAAGATAGACGAGGCGAAAAAAAGACTCCAAGAAATAACCCCAAGATGCGTGCATCGGCCTAGACTATCAAACAATATATGTATGTATGTTAGGGAAAAAGAAAAAATAAAATTATAAACGAAATTTTAAAATATAATTTCCGAACATTCTACTGAAAATTAGCATATTATATATAATACCAGCTCTTAGCTTTTATATATAATATCACAAATTTTTAGTATTATTTAATGAGTATTTAGATCAAAATGGATACCAGTCTTAAAATGTATTAATCAAAAATAACAGAAAAGCCCAAATAGGGTTAATTCAAGTCGCGTACCGAAAATCTCCAAAATCTCAGTCGTATTGACTGGCCTAAAGGTTTCAAAGTAATTTTCATTCGATTAGGGCCATTATCTGGGTGAAGTAAGTATGTGCGATTGAACTCGGTAAAGGGTTTCTTAGAATTGACCCTGCTAACTACCTGAAAAAAGTGTAAAAAAATGAAAATTTTTGGCTTTAAATTGCTTTGTATAGATAACGAGTAGGTGAACATTGATTTAAAATGAACAAAAATTCACAGTTCATAAACATCAGCTTGCATGCTATATAAAAATAAGAAGGTGAGCACCGTCGCCTTTTAAATTATGCACTTTTGACTGAACAACTGAAAACAAATCCTACATATTCTAGTAATTTTAACTGAAACCACAATTTTAAGGTTTTAAAAATAGCTTGTCACATACTAGGGTCACAATGGATACGAATCTTCGAATTTTATAACCCAAAATAACACAAAGGCCCAAATAGGGTTAATTCAAGTCGCGTAGCGGAAATCCCCAAAATCTCAGTTGTATTGACTGACCTAAAAGTTTCAAAGTAATTTTCCCTCGATTAGGGCCATTATCTGGGTGAAGTATGTGCGATTGAACTCGGCAAATGGATTCTTGGAATTGACCCTGCTAACTATCTGAAAAGGGTGTGAAAAAGTAAAAACTTTTTTAAATTGCTTCGTATGAAACTGAGATTGGATTTAAAAAAAACAAGATGTTCTATCAAGTTAAAAATTGAAACGTGTGCATCATAACTTAATTAAACAGCTTTATGTGCATAGCAGCCTTTTAAGTTATGCATATTTTAACTTAATTAAATTAAGTAATATTCCTCTGAAGTATATCAAATATTAGTATATAAAAGTGCCTTTAAAACCGTAGCTCGAAAATACCGAAAACAAAAGCACCAGACAGTAGGAATGCTAATGGCAGTCTCCCTAAGGATTCTCATTAAACAACTGGATGTTGCCCCGGTTGAAAACCGGAACTTGGATTAGGAGAATCTCCAATTAAGCCTCACCTCCGACATGAAACTTATCACTAATTCAGCCGCAATTTTTGGTTGGGCAAAAAGTGCAGCCACTTATCCTAAATGAAACCGTTCATAATTTATGCCGGCTTTGGTCTCTCCGTTGCAATTTCTGGATGGCGGCGATGGAGGAAACTTTTTTTGTTTTTTTTTGAAATGTGGAATAATTTTGAATGCGAAGCAAATGAATTCTTTATGTGAAATATTAAATGTTTTTACCTAAATTAGGTGCGGTATGATAAATATCTTAAATATACATCTAGATATGCTCATAAAATCTAATTTATTAAATGCCTTTTTATGTTTAAAATAAATTTAATATTAGAATACATTTGCATTCATCATCATTGTCTTTATTTTTATTCAATTTTAGCTTCCAGCATTATTAACTCTATAAACTAAGCTAATGACGTACATAGATTTATTCATTTCACTTAGTTACTATGCATAATTTAAAAGGGTATGGTATACACCTACATAAATTGAATTATTATTACAAGTAAATTCCATTAAACAGCATAAATAATTAATTCCTGAAGTGGATTTAGTGATAATACATTGATTGTGATACATATATACAATAATTATTTATTAAATTCCTATAGAGACAACCGCTATGCCATTAAATATGGCGGAAGCAACTGCCTTTTAACAAATACACGTCGTAAAAATGCATCGAAAATGGCAATAATTCGAGACAAAACGGCTTTCGTGGCTATTAAAAGGGCTGCCTCGCCATGTGTGAAACAATAAACCAAGGAAATAGATAATGATTTACGAAAACAGGGGTATAAAATAATCCTTTAATAGTTCCAATTTTACTGGCCCGTTTTGGCCAGAAGTAAAATTTTATATATCGCCGAAACGAGCAATTTTGCATCCGGTCACATATATTCTCGACCAATTGAATACGAATAAAAATATCCAGTAACCAAGAACAATAAGAATTTATATCCAACTTAGCATATATGATGACTCAGCTCTTCTTACAGAAACTGGATATTAAAGCGAGAATACTTTGAATTTCGATATTAATTGAATTGAAAAAATGACCTAACAGCTGGCTTATTTAATAGAAATAAAAAGAAGGTTCTAGGACTAAATTTGTGTTAGACCTACTCTGCACATGTATCAATAAAATATTCCATTGCGTTACAAACAAAAAAATTACAAACAAAAAAATGCTTGTGTTTTATAAATAAACTAAAAAAAATCACTTTTTAAGCCGCATGTTTTTACCGTAATGACCATTTTATATTTTGCCTGAAATTCCTGAAAAAAATAACGTGAAAGTTGATCATTACGCTCCCGTATTAAAAAAATATTAATTGGCTATTAAAAAGCCGCGATAGCGACGTTTGAAAAGTTCCTTTCAACGGTCCTAATGGTGTTGGTGCCTACGTCATCCATCAATCAGATTGATCGAGAAAAAAGATGTTTTTTATTGGTCTCCCTCTATTTTCCGGAAAAACATTAACGAGGGTACAGGAAACCGTATTTTTACAGTAAACGTGTTTATGATATTTGCTGTTTTTTTTAAATGCCTATAAGGCAATTAATTAAAAAATATTATTAGATGGAAGGTACTATAGAAGGTATTATGGTAAAAAGCAAACAGAACTTGATCAAACAAAAACTCAAAATATCACAACAATCCCCAGTTTTCAAAAAAAAAATTAAATATAGTTTTTAAGACAGAAGTCTGTTTTGTATTATTATTTGTTAAAAAAAATAAAAATCATTAGAAAGTAATTAAAAAAACACTTAGTGGAGAGTATGGCAGTAGAAGAGTATGAGGAATTAACGTAAAGGAAGGGAATATTATCATAAAATTGTTGGACGAGTGTAACATACCATCCAATATTATAGAGAAATGTTTATAAATTGCCTAGAAATCAATCATCGTCAAAAATATTTTTAAAAAAAGTAGAGAAATTAAGAGAATTAATCCTAGGACTTGTAGTTTTCAGGGAACAGTAAAAATATTTTTAAAGAGTACTTGACATCCCAGGCCCAACCGCAATTAATAAAAAATATAAAAAATAAACCTTAATTTAAGAAAAAGGCTATCATTTACTTACATGCAAACATAAACATAATTTTGTATTTTATTTAAATAATTTTAGTGTTTATAGAATTAATAAATACTATGAGTATGTTTTTTTGGTATAATTTTTAGTTTGGTTTGCTGGTGGATGACGTTAAGGAAATGAAGAAAGATATTTTTGATTAGCATTGCCCTATGCTATTTTAGAAATAAATTTGGAATTTTAGGGGGGTTCAATAATTAAATTGTAAATCTGAAAATAGAACCCAAAAACACATTTTCGATGTAATAAAAATCCAATACATGACGGTAACTTTTTCCCCTCCATCTTACGATGGCGCCGAGGCAATTTTTCAAAACGGAAATTTAATTCTCTTTCCACTTCATCTGCCGCCTCGGCTTCGATCCTCTCTATATATATACGGTACAATTCGAACTTTTTAATTGTTTATTTATCAAAGCGAAGTGTAGTCGATTCTCTAAGGCGCCCTTAGTTTCGCTTCTACCGAATAAAAATATCCAGGCAAACGGTTCCCCAGGCGTTAGGCAGCAGACTCTTCAAGATTATTTTTCAATCCGTATCCGCGGTAGCAAGTATGAGAAAAGAAACATTCTTCTACAGACAATAAATGTTTTATATGCAGTTTTTTTTTGTATAAACAGAGTCCCCCTAAAAAACACGTTTCTTCCAGGATAGAAAAAAAAGGAAAGCCAACGTATTGTTCAACTTTAGTTATGAAGAAAACGAAGGTAATTTTTGGTTTAACTGGGAATTGTAATAATTTTCTCGATGCTCGCTAATACTCAATAATTTGCAAACTTTATAGAGTCGAATAGCTTATCTGCGTATAAAAGTATCATTCTCTTAGCTTCTATCTACGAATTGATCAAAATTAATTTAAATTAAAATGTTTGTCTCAAACCAATCTTTCATTTTTCTCCGTAACTTAGTGGCCAACTATCACAGATGACTTTTTTTATTTAACCTTTCAAGTTGGTTGCCTACAACGCATTAAACTAATGAAGGGGGTTGCCTATGAAGCGCTTTTCTATTATAACTGCCAAATTTGAACCAAATGCAAACTTTATGGCGAATTTAGGGTTGTTACGTACGAGTTATATTTGTGAATTTTATTAATAAATTGACTTTGACTGTTTAAGCTAATTTCCATTCCATTCAGCAGTAACTCCCTTGCATGGTCAAATGGTTTACCTATAAAGCGTTACACTAGTCTAAGGGATGGCCTATAAACTGTGATTCTATCAACTTCTATCTGCAAATTGATATCCTCCAATAGGCAACCTTCTGTACAAAAGCGCTTACTGTATTTATTCATTATGTATAGATAAGTGAATCTAAATTTAAAGTTTTCTTAACAAAAACCTCTCTACATTACGGGTGTCTCTTTATTTTAAACTCTCAAATTGGTTGCATATAGTTGCCTATCCCTGCGGCAGTTTATAGGCAACTCGCTTTAACAGTCGAACTGGTTGCCTATAATGCACTAAACTAGTCACGAGGGTTGCCTATGGAATGAATGCTCTTGCATTATTACCGCCAACTGTACGTTGAATTCAGGCTTGTTGCAGTTTGAAAAAAATTAAGTCATGACAAAAGAGAAGATTTTTTACATTAAATTTGTCGTAGAAATTAGGATTTATTTTGTCAGCGTTTGCTGGTCGTTATTTATTTCCCATAAATTATAAGGAAAGGGAAGCGGACGTTGCTTTAACTAAAAATGACGATATTCATGTCGATGCTGGATAATAACAGATAATTTGACAATTTTAGACAGTCGAACGGGTTGCCTATAAAGTTTGAATCTATTAGCTTCTATCTATGAATTGATATCCTCCGATAGGCAATCTTCTGATCAAAAGTGCTCACGATGAGTATAAATAATGAAATAAGGGAATTAAGTTTAAAGTTTTGTTTAAATTTTTTCTCCCTACAATATTTATCGCACATATCTTTTTATTTCACGCTCGCAAGTCTCCGTTAGTTTTTAGGCAATTCGCCTAAATACTCTAGTGGGTTGCCTATAACACGTTAAGCTAGTCAAAGTGGTTGCCTATAAACCACTGTTCTATTATTACCGCCAACTTTGAACTGAATGAAAACTTTATAACGAATCCAAAGTCATACATGACTTCCCTAGACAGTCGTTTAGACTAGACATTTAAGTTGTAACTAAAGAGAAGCATTTGTTCGTTTTACGTTGAAAGTTGTCCTGGAAATAACGTTTTTTTTTGTCAGCGTTGGCCGGTCATTGTTGATCATTTCCAGAAAATTATTAAGAAAATGAACTTAACGTTGGTTGAACTGGAAATTGTGTACTTTTTGTCAAGGTTGGATAATATCAATATTTTCTAGTTAAATTGTAGAGAAGCTGAAGTTTATGAACTACTTAAAAACTATGCTAAGCTGTTCAATTAATTCCCTATAGTTGACTATCCTTCCGGCACTTTGTAGGCAACTTGAGTAAACAGTCGAATAATTGGTTGCCTATAATACGTTAAACTAGTCAAGAGGGTTGCCTATAAACAGCTATTGTATTATCACTGCCAACTTTGAATTGAATACGAAAGTAAATACAGATTTATCACAACTTGACAATTTCAGTTGTGAGAAAAGTGTAAGAAACATTGTCTCCAGGTTGGTAATTAACCATCACAGATAATTAAAAAATTGACTGCCTATCCATTGGGCAGTTTATAGGAAACTCACTTAAACAGTCAAATTGGTTGCCTACAATACGTTAAACTAGTCAAGGGGGTTGCCTATGAATCGCTCTTTCATTGTTACCGCCATCTTTGAACAGAATGCGAACTGTAAAAATTTAAGATGTATAGACGAAGAAGCTTATGTTCGTTTTACGTTGAAATTTGTCCTGGAAATTACGTTTTTTTTATCAGCGTTGCCTGGTCGTTGATCATATCCAGAAAATTGTCAAGAAAATTAACTTGACATTGGTTAAACTGAATATTGTGTACTTATTGTCGAAGTTGGATAATTATCGATATTTTCCAGTTAAATTGTGAAGAAACGAAAGTTGATGAAAAACTTAAAGACTATGTTAAGCTTTAAGTTGATTGCCAATAGTTGTCTATCCTATCGGCACTTTGTAGGCAAATCGCGTAAACAGTGGAATAATTGGTTGCCCATAATACGTTTAACTAGTCTCGAGGGTTGCCTATGAAGCGCTCTTTTATATTCACCGCCAACTTTAAACTGTATACGAACAGTTTGTTGTCTCTAGGTTGGTAATTAACCATCACAGGTAATTTTTTTTACTTAGGCTCCCAATATGGTTGCCTATAGTTGCTTATACATTGGACAGTTTATAGGCAGCTCGCTAAAACAGTCGAATTGGTTGCCTACAATACGTTAAACGAGCCAAGGGGGTTGCCTATGAAGCACTCTTCCATTATTACCGCCATCTTTGAACTAAATGCGGACTGTAAAAATTTAAGATGTATAGACGAAGAAGCTTATGTTCGTTTTACGTTGAAATTTGTCCTGGAAGTTACGTTTTTTCCTGTCAACGTTGGCTGGTCATTGATCATTTTTAGTTAATTATAAAGAAAATGAACCTGACCTTGGCTTAATTGAAAATTGTTTTCTTTTTGTCGTAATAATTTAATTAATCGTATAGATATTTTCCAGTTAAGTTGTGGAAAAAGGGAAGCCTAGGAGTAATATAGAGACTATAGATTTAAGAGACTTACTGACTTAACATATAATTTAGGCTTTGATCATCAAATAAATAATACGGCCTTGTTTTACTTATTTTCTTAAATAAATTACGAAACATTGAAGGCCATTATCAAAAATCTGCAAATTAATAACTAAAGCTCTTTCCTTAAACTTTAGACTGGTACCAATCTTTTTTTAATTATCTGCAATTTTAAGGGTTGGATAGATGTTATCCCAAACTCTTTGTAAGTATATGGCTAGATCTAATATGAATATTGAGATGCCAAAAATATTCCCCCATAAGCCAATAATCATTTAATTTTCATTTTACATGTGTTAATATATTTCTAGCAAGGATTTACAGGAGGCTTCTTTCGGTGCTTATCAAATTTTCATTTTAATTCCTTTAATTGCTTAAGATCTATGCAATTTCTACATTACTCGTAGTTTTTTTTTATATTTATACTTAATTTAATCGTTCATATATTTGTTCGGTGATTAGATTTAAATACGCAGTATCTATCCTTGATTAAATGAAACTCCAGTTAATATGGTAATCCAAGAATGATGAACTTGCATTTTTGTTTCGTTGGACATTTAAATCGGCCCCCATTTATTTTGGGTAAAAAGCTCAGTACACGTTAGCGGTAACATATTTTCCACGTTTTTCCATGATTAATATCAAGCTCAGTGACAGAAACGGGAAATTGGCAGAATATTTTATGGCCGAAGTAAATTATACCGTTTTGTTTTTATTTCTACGCCATAATGCCTTTCGTAAATTGATATGAATTGTTCCAGTTTCAATTAGTATGCAGACTAACAATAACTAAAGGAATAAATCATGTCGGGTTTATTGGGAGATGTTTAAGTGTATACGAATTTTTTGAAAACTTATGTTAGCTCTAATGGAAATCCTAATAATAATTTCCGTAGCGAAAATATACGGGAAACATAGAAAAGCAATATCTCGTGCAGCATTTAGAAAATGAACATAAAATAGATACATAAACCGGAATGGAGAGATACGGGTTTTCCTTAGACAGATTTCGCAATGTTGATATACCCGGTAAAATGATATAAGGCGAACGTATCTCTGGTAATCGTTTTTGGATAAACTGGCTGCCAGGCGAAAATCGCGAACATAATTCAGCGTCAATGATAAAATGCTCCGAGTTTTCTTTTAGCCTTTTAATATTGGAATTGGGAAATTTCGAAATGATTACCTTTGTTTTATAATTTAAGACTATTATATCAATATTTTTTTTTAAATATTTAATCATAGTTTATTATTGAAGCTTCAAGAAGAAGTTTGAAGTAGAAAGAAGTTATTTTGGATGAAAACCTCTCTATGAATATAATTCTCATTTTAGGCATATAACTGTATACTCTCATCTGCAAGAAAGCAACGTAACATATTTATTCCTATTTTTATTTTTATATAAATCAAAAATGCCACAATACAAGGGACAGTATTATTTATTTTTTGGCCATTTGATAAGCTTGGTGGGCAATCCAATGCCTTTGTAAAATCGTTAGGAATCGTTTAAGTTTGGCTTTTTTATCCTGCAATCCTTTACTGTTCCTAGATACCAGCAAAAATTTGAAAAAAGTATATATTTTTTAAATTAACAAAATTCTATTTATTTATATCCATCACGTGTAAATAGTCATTTTAACAACATCTATTGATTTTGGAAAATTAATTCCTTAAACCATTGCACGCAATTTTCAGTAAATTAAATAAATTTGATTAAATTAACGGTATAAATTTAAATTAAATTACGCTAAAATCATTGAAGTTATTGATTCTGGTAATAACTTAAGTATCATTACTATTACAAATGATAATTATTATAATATTTTTAGTAATAATCCTAAAAGTAAAGATTTTAAAATTGAAAACGAAAATCCTGAATTGTCTGATTTTGAATTTTAATTTAATTTTCCCTAATGACAATTGGCAACGAGTGATCAAAACAGTATCAAAACTAAATAGATTATTTGGAAATAAGGCAAAATTAATTTAAAAACATATATTGATACACGAAAATAAATAATTCTCTGACAGGTCCTCATGATACAAAAACGTACATCACATATTCTTAAATTATGCATATTGGGCTACATTTATTTAATCAAGGTTAGATTAACAAATAATTAAAAAAAAAAACTATTAAATAAAATGAAAAAAACATATACAAATAAATCAAAACCGGTGGTTTAAATTTCCCACTCGATATCGCACACACTATTTTGCGTTTAATATTTAAACCGGAACATTTGAAATATGTATTTGTAAAGTATCAACAGGCTGTTCCAATATTGTTTTATTATAAAATTCCCTCATCTATTTTTTTTTAATTAATTTTTTTTGGATAATACAAGTTTCTTATAAAGGTTTATTAATTATTTATAAAAACATAATATAGGACATAAAAAATGAAAGGTTTACTTATAAGATAGCTTGCGTATAAAATATATTGAGGATTTTTAGGCCTAATTAAGTTAACATTTAAAAAGTCCAGCAGTAGCTAGAAATTCAGTTTAGCCAAAAAAATTACACCATTGACTTAAAGAAACCACCACTTTATTAAACCATATCTAAATTTACCGATAATTATAGGCAATACTTACATACAAGAATGGACTTCTACTTACCAATAATTTTATAATATTTACTATGAAAGTTGCATAAGCATTGATCAGTCACCATGTAGACTTTTTGTGTATTTTATCTATCTATAACTAACTGATTTTAGAAATCCTTTTTTTAAGTTTTTTAGAAATACTCCATCTCAATTATTGCAAGGGAAATTACAGGGACATCTCAATAACATCTTTTGTTATAAATTTTAGTACAGCGTTGATTTTAAATGTTTTGTATGCAAGTTTTGCTTTAGATATTAAGAAATTTTAGTACTTGCTCTTTTCGGCCTAAAAATTCACATCTTTTAAATTAAGGCAAATTTTAGACCTTACTAAAAGAGGTGCAGGTACACTTCTGAGAAAATAGTTATTATTGAATAATCCAGTTATTGTTATAGAGTTATTTTTCAATAATCCAGAAGCTACCAATAAATTATTTTAGAAAGGTAATAACATGTAATCCTTTAAGTACAATTTTCTAGGACTTTCTACTTTCCTTTATCTATCCATTAGCAATTATTTTATAATCATTCTTAATAATAATCAAAACTTATATTTTTTTAGGTAAAAAGGTAAATAAGTTAAAATATATAAATAAAAAAAACTCACAGATATTAAATGATTTAGAAACTATTTTTTTATGGTAAAGTTTGCCCTTTCTTTTGATTAGAAGTTTAAAAAATCACAAAAATTCTATTTATTAAATAGGCTCTTACTGAATCTTTAGAAAACATAGACTTTTACAATCGTATTAGAGAATTTGGAAGACCATAACTCTTGTTTTTTTAAACAAAATTTTGCAATAAGAAACTAAGATATAAAATATTTTTATAAGGATTAAAAAAAAAACTAAATTTATTACTAACAAAATTAATTATATTAAATAAAATTGACAAAATATTTACAGTGTTATTTGGCTTGCATCTACAACTAAATCAATTTCTATTAAAATATTTTAATAAATAATTTTATTACAAAAGTAACAGATCTCATTAGGTACAATACACATTAAATTTACAGCGTTAAGTTATATAACTAAAATGTGCCCTCCTCGGTGGTTGGTTTTCATTGTGCCACGTGGGCAACACTGGGAATTTAATCCTAAAAAAAATATTTATTACTAAAAATTTTTTAACCTAATAAGCTTACCATAATAACTGTAAATATACTAAGATATACTTACTGTTCGGGAATAATATTACTTAGCCAAGAGCTTTCCAGGGCTTCTTGTGCCGATATCCGTTTGCTAGGATTCAACATCAACATTCGGTCCAGTATATCGCGAGCATCTTTTGGCATATACCAAAACTCGTTTTGCAGATTTCGCCTATAATATGTTGTTGGTTTAAAAAAATTGTACAGGGGTAAATCCTTTACTCCGGGCCACACCTCCGGGGTCAGACTGCCGCACGTCTTAAATATCCTGTCAAGTTGCTCACTTTCCGAATGTCCCTGTATAACAATTTGATCGTTTACAATTCTGACAATAGGTTTTTCGTGTACACTTACCCTAAATATCGGCCGTGAAAAAAATAATTCTCCCAGAACACACCCGCAACTCCACATGTCGATTGCTGTGCCATAAAAAGCATCCCCGTAAAACAATTCCGGTGCCCTATACCAGTAGGTGACAACCTTACTAGTATAGGGTCGTCTGTTTTTCTCAAATGCGTTATTGTGAATCCGTGCTAAGCCAAAGTCGGCTAATTTCACTACGCCTCTAAAATGAATAATTTATTATTAGTACACATTTTTCTGCCATAAACTAAAACATAATTTTTTTTAAATAAATTATATAGTTAAGGTGTATGGCACCTTTGATATAGAAGTAACATAAAAAGTTTACTCCAAGAAAATTAGTTAAAAAAGTCAGTTTTAGCTTGTTACAATGTTTTTAAATCTGGTGTATGTATTAAAGCCATATAAAACTATGCTTCATTTCAAATAAGTAGAGAGTACAAAAATTTACATTTTCGAGAGTTTTGTGGTCATCCATAGGTATAGGTAATCCATAGGCCAGGTTATCTGGTAGAAGTAAATAGATAAATAGTACTGGTAATAAAAATACAAAGTATAAATATTACTGCAAAAGTGTTAAATATAGTAGTATTTGCTATTACGCCGTAGTGTTATATGTAACCTACAGATATATAAAACAATGAGTATTAAAATTTAAAAATGATTAAAAACTTGATATTTTTTAGAAACTTTAAATAAAATTATAATGCTTGATCTACTGTATTCGTAAAAAAGAACTAATTTTGTTATGCAAACTATGAAAGTGGCATATATTATTTGAGGATCACTCTCTACCTCTTTTCAATACTTCATAAGGTTTTATTACTCTCAACCTATTTGAAATGGACTATAACCCACATAACATATAATACTTAAATAAACTAATGATTTCTTGAAAGTCTTCTTTAAAATTTTCACAGATCGCCTATTGTTGTTAGAAATTCACTATCAAGCTTATTTATTTGCCATATTATTATTCGTACAGATATATTATTAAGGAAACACAATTAATTCTAGAATTGATTTTAAAAATTAAAAGCGAAATTATTGCACAAGTACTAATGAAATATTAAATTATTAGAAAAAGAATTATTTAAGGACTTATTTAAATTATAAGAAGAAAACAGTTCTCTTAAAAACGACTTCTTAAACTATTTCTACCATTTCGTATGTTCTGACTATATTTATGTAATATAGTTATAGTATTGTCCATTTTTAAATAATTGTAACTTTTTTACTTTTAATTTACTACTTTAAAATGTTACTGCTATCTTTTGCATAGTCATTTTCCCTTTTGACAAAAAAGTAATTTAAATTTCAGAGGAGTAACTTTAATTGGAATTTTAAATTAAAATTATACGAAAATCTTTTTATCATAATATATTGCTACATGACTTTAAATTAAGCAGATATTTCAGAGATAATGAAACACTTGACAAAGACTGTATTCTAATTGATAATGCTAAAGATCTTTTGAGTAATAATTATTTTAATGTTTTTCACTGCAATATTAGAAGTACTAATAAGAATTAGAAAGAACTAAAGAAATTTATTTAATAGTACAGGAGAATTTAATCTTGCACACTAAAAAAACTTAAAATTTTGATTGGTGTAGAAATATAGCAAAAATATTTATAAAAATGAGCTAAAACAAAACATCAACTAATTGGGAACAATTTTAGATGTTTATCTGAATAAAACAAAAATTTATTTAATTGCTATTTACATATTTAAAATAAAATAAAGGTTCCCGGGAGTATTTAAATAATCTAAACGGTAACGTAATATCATACTCATAAATAATTATTATGCTCATATACAAAAATGATTAAAAATGTGTTCATCTTTGCGGATGACACAGTCATTTTGTTTAAAGGTGAATCATAAAATCAGGCAAGGAAAACTATAGAAACAACCCGATTCTTAGTAAAAAACTAATCTGGTCAAATGTCTTTGATATATTTAGACAATTAAAAAAATTATTGTGTTATATACCTGGCTCTCTATATATGTATATTATATTGGTTTTTAAAAAGAATTTTAAAAGTGTATTATTGTGTCGATCAAAAATTTTTTTTTAAATTTATATATATAGAAGGATATATATTTTTAAGTTCATATCTTGATAGATCCATTTTAACTTTATTTAAATATATCCTTATTTGGTAAAATTTTTTCTTATATTTGTTTTCTTTAAATATTCCTATTGTAACGCAGTATTAAAAAAACTGAACTTTTAACTAAATATTAAATACCAAATGTCAAGAAAATTAAGAACTTACTTGCTGTTAATTAAAATATTGCTAGTCTTAATATCCCTATGCAGGAATCCATTTTTATGACAATGAGCAACGCCTTCCAAAATTTGCCGCATAATGCTCGCCTTACTTTCTTCATTAAACATAACGGCTGACTCTTGTAAAATCCACATTAGGTCGTGACCCATATATTCTAATATTATATACATAAAAACTTGCTCCTAAAAAACATTGTTATTATTTTAAATCAATTTTTTCACACGAATATCCACATACCTCATCACATTCTTCGTCATATTCTTTTTGGTGTATAACGTCGATCAAACTCACTATATTTTTGTGTTTAAGCTGCTTCAATGCAGCTAATTCACGTTCGCATGAAGTCATATCAACATACGAAAACTCCCGTTTGATTTTTTTCATGGCGACTAGTTGTTGGCTTACGAGGTCTCTAGCCTTATAGACTTCGCCATAAGAACCTAAAAAAAATAATAAATAAATACGTAGTTCCAAAAACAATATTGTAAATATTTAGTTACCTTCACCAATTTTACATTCAAACTGAAACCTCTTCGGGTCTTCTAATGTTACTGGCGAGCTTGCTCCTTCATCGTCTACAACTGAAAATAAAAGTTTTGTAAATGATAAAGGTCTATAAAGAGGCTTCTTCAACTTTATGATGTGCTAAATAGAGCACTACTGAAAAACAATTAAATCTTACCAATAATTTCTTCTGGGCTTTCCTTCACATGTGCAGAATAGAATAATATGATTTTCTCCTCAGCTGGTGGGGTTCCTGGCTCTACTTGAATAACTTCCTCAGCTGAATTAAAAAGAATAGTAGTAGATACAAATTTTTAGGAAGGAAAGACACATAGCTATTATGTTTTTTCTAATGTTAATGATAACTAGAGATTAAAATTTAAAATTAAATAAATAAAAATATATATTCTTACCCACAACCACTTCTTTGCATGGATAGTTAATATAATCAAAGTAAATTATTTGTTCCTTAGTAGTTTCTCGATTTTTAATTTTCCTTATATACTCTAGCTGTGACGCAGCGGTATCTGAGCTAAACGGATTTTCGACTTTTCTTCTCTTTGCTAAATAAGAGAAATTATTTATGTAATATATTAATATATAAAGCGAAAACTTGCAAAATGTCTTTCAGGGTTTAGATAGAGGACTTAGATTAATAAATAACTGAGTTATTTTATATATAAAAAAAAGATGGACTCGTGCTTTAAATAAATACCAGACAAATGCTTAAATTATCTAGTGTTAATGCAAAAAGTATTATATAATAAAGAATTAAAATTATGCATTGTTTAAAATAAAACTATTTCTTGTAAAAACTAAAAAAATATTTGTATTAAGTTATTATTTTCGTTATAGCGAAACAACAACGGAATATTAATTTTAAATTAAATTAGACAAATTTTCATATAAAAAAATTATAGGCTACTTTAAATATTATTCATAGTTACAATTAATATTTATACTTATAATAACTCCCTTTTTAAAAGAAACATACTAATTGCAAAATATTTAGTTAAGTACAAATGGTACTTACCAGAAGGGAACTCAGCAGAAGAAAAACTGGCACAAATATTATTCATATTAATATTATAGTTTTTAGTCTTAAAATGGGTTACTTATTTTTAGTTTTTGTATATCAATCACAAAAGCAGATCACTAACTGATTTAACTAGAGTTTATGCAAAAAAGAGCTAAACTATTAAAACTAGTTTAAGTAGTGGGAGAAGCAGGTAGAATTAACCCTTTATTATGAAAGGAGAGCCCATACTTTAGAAAAAATCCGCAAATGATGTAATAAATTAAATTAACCCTTACTATCAACATCTAACGCAGGTAGTATTTTTTGTACGAATTTGATAAAGGGCTTATGAATTTAAGTAGATTAAAAGGGAAAATTCACCCAGTTATTCAGAGTTGTTATCAAATTTAAAGGGTCTTAATATGAAGTGTCATAAAAGTTTAAATATTTGGATTTTAAAAATAACATGAAATAAGACAAGTATGAGATAAGTCTTTAGCTTATAGTTAGAAATAATTAAAAACTCAGAGAAAAAAGAAGACTCTGCACTCTGGACTGGTGCTTCTAAGATTAAATCTATTACTGAAATTTAGACCTACTGTGTTTAAAAGGTAGCTCAAGTAACAAAAGTAGTTTTTCCAAAGTTCTCCAAATGAACTCCCAGTTTTCAATGTAGATCCCAGGGATATTGTGTTAATGTCCTTGATTTAAATTGAGGCATATGTTAATTAAACATTTTTGGAGTAAGAATATAAATAGAGAAAATGTATTCTTGTCTGGAAAATGTTTGCATGCGCTGAAAAAGGTTGTAATTTGTTTTAAAGAATGCAGAAAGTAAGAATTTTTTTTTTTCCAAATGTGAGATAATTTTGATTTCTCTTAAAGTGCATATGGCTTTAAATATCATGCGAAAACCAAATAAAACAAACTTATTTTAAAGTTTAAAAAAAGTTCCAGTACTTCAATAATCTGGAAAAAATAAAAAATAAAAAAAAAAAAACAATTAAATCTAAGCACCTAAATAGGTATAGTATTCGGTCTGTTTTGAACTATTACTTTTAACCTTATACCATTTTATTAAAATATTTTTTAAATGATGTATAAATAGGTTTGTTGCGAGTCCTTCATTGCGACCCTAGGTCTATTGTGGTTATGATGTATAAATAGATAAAGATTCAGATTTTAATAAAGTTACTAAATTTATAGGCTTTTGAATATTTTGTAGGAAAAACTGCTTTTATTTAAAAAAAAATATGTTAAATATTAGCACACTATTTATTATTTAATTTAAAAATTTTTCACCAAAAAAGAAGACACCATATTAAATTTTACTTAAATTGGATCTTAGATTTTAATATTTTTTTAATTACTCAAAAAATATTGTTTGATTAATAAAAATAAAAACTTTTAAAAAAGCTCTTTAAATAAAAGAGAAACAGTTACTTATTTAAATAGCCTTTTTTGTAATTTTGTTTTAGACTAGACATTTGTGAATTTTAAATAATTGACTCGCTTTCTAAAAAACTCACTTTTTGTGTTTGTGAGTGATCTAAAAACTAATTCTGGATGGAAAGTAAAAAATTTATTTTAATAAATAATTTTATACAATAATTTAAACCTAAATAAAGTTATTTTAAATTATGCCACAAGCATTTCAATTTCGTTTTTTTCCATACAACTTTTCTATACCTTTCATACAATTCCTATTTCTACACAAAGATCGAAATAAATGGAAAATGCTTAAAACAAATTAAAATAAATATATTTTTTTGCCTAACTATATACCAATTTTGAATATTAAGAAAACCCAAATTATTTAATATTGGGTAAATTTTGGATCATAATTTTAAAGGTGCAGGTAGATTTTAAAAAAATAGGTATTTATGGAATTGTTTTTAAATAACTCGAAATTTATTCATAAACTATAACAATTAGGTAATAAAATATAATCCTGTTATCCTCTTTCACTTTGTTATCTTTACCTGTGGGCGTTTATTTTATAATCTGTTTTAACGAAATATTTTAAAAGTAACACAGGTGCACAATTATTTCTTGTATTTTTCCTCCTTGAACTTTATTAGTTCATATTGCGGTTAAATATTGATAATACTGTGATTAATTTTAAACCTTGTATTATTTCAAATATAATTAATGCATATTCTGGCACTTATAGATATGTATGTAGAAATAGGATCAAAGTTTTTTTTAATTAGGTATTTTATAAGATATTTATTATATTTTCACTTTTTTACCACAAGATAGCACAGATAAGTGGTAACATAAAAATATAAAATGAGTAAAAATTTAATGCATTATTCTAAAAGTTCATAATGATATTATATAAAACTCGCATTCAATTAAAAAAAATGTTTTTAAGCAACTTTTTTAATTGTGTAAATAATTTTAGTAAATAAAAAGAACTTAATTTTTGGAGAAAAGATTAATTTAACATATTAGAATTTTTTATAATTCAAATTATAAAAATTGAAAAGCAGTAATTATTATTGAATTTACAATTTTTTATAACAAATTTTAAATATATACTTAAATAGTGTTCCCTTTACAATCTTCTATATGATATATTATATCTTCATAATCTACAAATTTAGGCAAATTTAAGCAGGTATATTTCCAATGAAACGAATATTGTTAGAATTGTTTTTAAATAATCCAAAAGCTGGTCATAAAGGATTAAAATTAGGCAATAAAATGTAATCTTCTCGGTATATTTTTCAAGAACCTTACACTTTCCTTCGTTTATCTATAGGTATTTATTTTATAATCTGTCCCAATTCAATATCTCAAGAGTAACACAGGTGCAGCTCTTAATTTTTATGGGTCATTGTGGGCACATTTCGGTCAGTAGCGATAAGTATGATTTTTCATGGAATTAGAAATAAAAGTTACAGTTTGGTATATTTGTTAAATATCACAAATAAGTTACACTACTGACCGTTTGATGTTTAAAATAGAAATAAAACATATTTTTAATTTACAGGAACGTAATTCAGAAATAATAAATATGACTTTTCTTGATTAGGCATTTCGCATAAGGGATATCATATTTTATTTTGACTATATGACGCAAAAGTTTGTTAAAAAAAGTAGTGTTTGTATATATTTTTCAGAAACAAATTGTTTTGGACTATATAATTTATTCTTATTGAGTACCTAATAAATACCTCGATCGTAGAGTTATTTTTGGATGTTTCGACCCATTAAACTTAAATTCGGGTAAGTAGCATTAAAGTTCTTTTTTAACTTGAAATATATATGCTCTGGAACCGCTTAATAGTGGTAAAATAAAAATTTGGAAATTGCTGGTCTTCTGTAAAAAAAATTCAAAGTAACACCTTCTCTTTAATAAAAGAACTTCCTCTTAAAGACTCGTTATTAGTATTAGATGATTTCATAGATCCTAAGCTTATCGAAATAAATAACCTTCCCTAACATTAATTCTTTTATCTTTTCCTTATTTTAATTTTTTCTCACCAAAGTAGTTAATGTAAATGTTAATATACAGTAAAAATGGAAAACTTGATATAAAAATATTGTATTAAAAGAATACTTGAAAAAATGGTCAGGATTTATTTGGAAATAAATGATTTGTATGTAAATAAAAAAGAACAAACGTATTTAAAGATTTAATAAAAACTTCCTCTAAAAAATATTTTAAGGTTGAATGAAATCCACTTATCCTAAAATTTAGATTTATTATTACCTGACTCAAAACTTAGAATTAATTTAATTTTGCTACTGATATTAAATGAATTAAGAAATTTTATAAATATGAAAATATAAAACAATATAATATTAACGACTTTGCCTTGGAAAAACTGAAAAATTGAAATTTCTTTTTAATACAACATTTTTATATAATTTAAGGGGCTTAAGTCAAAATGTTGAAAAGATATAACTTTCTTAATGCTTTCAGATAATTTTATGAAATTTCTTTTAACCCTATAAAAATGGCAAAATAAGAATTTATAAAATCCCTATTGTTTTCAGAAAAAATTTCCACCTCAATATCTTTTTTTCTTCTTTCTTATTTATATTTTTTTTTACACACTTGACAAAAAAATTAAGTAGTATATATACACAGGTTCTGAAAAAATTAAAATGAAACAAAGGACAAATTTAAATATATTTTACCAAAAATTAACAAAAATATTATTTTTACAATTATTAACATTTTTTTTATTTTCAGCTCCAAGCAAGTCACAAAATAAATTATTATTTATAAAAAATTAACAAAACTCACTGGATACAAACTTTATCAAATTCATAGCATTGGTCCTTTAGAGAAACTTAGTATTGAACTTGAATGTACTCTTTTCGGCAGATTTATTTCTTCTGAATATCCCTTTACACTTCTTTACAGCAGAGTATAATAACGTTTGCGTCTCTTTAGATGGTGTTCCCTCCTCTTCTTGAATATCTTCTAAAGCTTAGTTAAAGAGAGAAGTGTTTATAAATAGTAGATATAAATCATCAAAAGGATAAAGAAATATATCTATTATAGTTTCTGTCAAAAGTTAGTTATAAATGTAGATTAATTTTTTTTAAATCCTACAGTTAATAAACAGGAGAAATATTTAGTTTTTTACCCAAAACCACTTGTTTATATAAATAATTTATTTAATCAAAAGGAATTACTTGTTTCTCTATTAGAGTTGTTGGATTTTTAATTTTCTATATGTATTGTTCTTTCCATCTAGCGGTATCTGTGCTCCTTTAAGTTTTCTTCTCCTTACTTAACAAGGGAATATCGTTAAATAATTAATAACTATATAAACAATTTTTAAGTGTAAATAGGAAAATATTCAAAAAAAGGAATATATTCAAATTGCTTTAAAATAATCAATAACCTGCTCATAAACTATTATAATTAGGCTACAAAATATAATATTCTTCTGATGTTTTTTTTTTCAAAAAACCTTTCATTTTTTTTTCTGTATATTATATTTTGTCGTACTTGTATATCTTAAAAATAAAACGAGTGCAGAGTTCTTTGCATTTTTTTGAATGCAATAAAACTCTCCAATAAAAACCTAAGGAACTAATTACACGTTTTTATTTAAAATTTAATGCATAACCTAAATGGCTATGAAGCATAAGTCTTTAAAATTTGTATTTTTTGTATTTTTCACTGTATTTTTAGGAACATGTATTTTTTTTTAATTAAATGACTTACATCGAAATTTTCTGGTCTTTGAATAACTGGCGTACTTATCTCATTTAAAAAAAATAAAAAATAAAACATTGGCTCGTTTATTATTTTTTTTCTCTAAAACGGTTCATTTTATCGATAATGAACAAGAGTATCTTTTTTTAGCCTAGGGTTCAAGGTATCCAAACTAATTTCTTTTAGACTTTACCATACAGGGTGTTAAAAATATACGCATTAAAGTGTGCAACCTAGTCCGCCCCTGGTAAAGTAAACAAGGGAAATGTATTTTAAGGATGTCATTTTAAGAGGCCCCTAAAAGTGTTCATCACCTAAAATTTTTATTAAATTCTACTGAGTAGTTTAAAAGTAATTTACGAAAAACCAATTTCTAGCAGCGTCCTTTAGGAGGCTGTATCTTCGTAAAGAAGGCCTGTAGGAATTTTTTTCTAGGAACGTTCGGTATTATTTTTCGATGTTCTACCTGGATCCGAGAGATTTCCCACATGAACCAGGACAACCTGTATATTAACTGGCAATAGCAATAAATGAATATTTTTTTATGAAACTACTAAACATAAACTTTGCTACAAAATGCACACGCCTTTATTTTATATTTTCACACTGCCATACGTATTACAAAATATTAAATATATGCCAATGGTATATACATTGTGCAAATTTGCCTTGCAGTAGTAATTCAAGCTGACAATAGCATGTCATATCAATGAAATACAACCTTATATGTAAATAACCTGAAGCTAACAGAAAGCAGGATACAATAGATTGGCAACAAAACAGCCATTTCCGCATTAATTTATTATTAAGCTGAAATAGCCCGGGTAATCTCTGAAATCCAAATAATTCAGGAAAATCAGCCCAATTATTTGAAGTCGTTTCCCAACAAGGGTTGCTATACCTTCGTCAATTGTCGAGATATTTAACATTAAGGGGGAAGTCGTAAATATCTTTACCGAACCTTTTATAATGACTGTAGGATTAGAATTTGTAATAATGTAAGAAATGTCATCTCATTTTGATAAATAATTTAACATGTACCCATTTGTTTAATGGAAAATGACGGAAAAAATCTTTTAAGCTTAATTAAGTTGTACTTCTACTTATAAAGTAAACTGAAGTTTTTAACAAGTTATGGCAGTTATAAAATTTAACAAACTCGCCCCACGGTAAGACCTCTTAAATATTTTATAAGATCTAAGTAGAGAAAGTGTTAATGATCCTAAATATTTTATTACATCCAGGAAGTTGGAAATTGCTTCATGGCGGTATAATTATGAAATGAAATTTTCCTGAGCGCCCGCTTTTTTTTCCCCGCATAAGAAAAAAAAACAAAGAGGTGAAATTTTAATCTATTTCAGGAGGGGGAAACTCAATCTGATGTATTTATTAATGTAGAAAAACTTTTTTTAATTAATTTTTTTTTTAATTTCAGATAGAGGATGCCATGCTGATGTTTGATAAACAGACAAACAGACATAGAGGTAAGTTTCTTTTGAGTTAATTTAATGGGTTGCTAGATTAGTCAAAAGAAAATCCCAATTAGTTGCTTCGTATTTTTTCGTACTTTTTTTTTAATTACTTCGTACTTTTAATGTTTTTATTTTTTTTTAATAAGCGACTAAAAAAATTTAGAGGCACCTATTTACAGATTTTTTTAAGCAAAAAAATTACTTTTAATTAACCAATGACGAAAGTCAAATTTTGCTACTTCAGATCACTTATTATTTAAAAAAAAAAAGAAAATTTAAATCGGTGGCCTCAATATTATTTTAGTTGCTTTCCTAACTATTAATTTTAATAACAAAGGGAAAAAATTTGTGCATAGGCGGAGAAATACGTAATAAAATGGTCGACTAAACAATATAATACTAATATTAATAATTATAATAGTATTTTTAAAAATCAAATTAAAATTCAAAACGTGTATTGCTGTCTTATATTTAACTTAAGAAAATACGATAGGATATCACATAGAATCAATGGAATTCAGTGGCTAAGTATGTTAAGTAGAAGGCTGCTTCACCTAAATATATCTTTTAATCCCAATCAACACATTATGTATTATTATTGTTAAATATATATTTATTCAACGGTTTTTCAGTAATTTTTTTGTTTTGGTATATACTGTATATGGTCAAGCTATATTTATTAAACTGAAAAATATATACGTATATCATATACGATTCTGTTCACAAAAGGGAAAAAATTTTGGCATATAAAAGAATTGACACAGGATTCACATATCTAGTGTTTAAACTCGATTACTATACCTCAAATATTTAATGAAATTATTTTGAAAAATCACTATTTTCCGTCCATATTATTTAATCTAATAACGCTGTTTTTATACTAAAAATTCACATATAAAAATAATAAATTATATTAATTTTCAATAAACAGTGTTATTAAATTAAATATTGAGTATATATTTTCTGCGAAAACATTGTTTTTATTCAACACAACCCTTAACCCCCCACCCACCCCTAATATTGGCCCAGTAAGAAATTCTTTTGAAAAATTACCCTTTTTCGTTCATAATATCTAATCTAATAGCACTGTTTTTGTATTAAATATTTATTAATATACATATATATAATTATATTAAATTAAAATAAATAAACTGTGTTATCAGATTAGATTATCCTACGAACTTATATAGAATAAGCAAAATTCAGTATCTGGATCATATAATGCGAGAACAAAAATACACACTTCTCCAAATGATAGTCCAGTTGGTGGAAATTGAAGCATTGGAGAGAACTTAATATATATTAAGTACATTTCCTAATATTTTAAATTAATTTTTTCTGATATATTTTAGAGTATAAGTGAGCTTGAAAACACTTCATAAATTTTTAAGCCTTAAAGCTAAATAAATAAAATAACCAGCAATGGAGAGTGAGTTTTTGTATCTGTAAAGCTGTATGGTCAGGTAATAGCACTTTTATATTAAAGAGTGCGAAAATATTGACTTTTCCAACTTGAAAAACTACTGTAGTTAATATTTAGAGCGATCAGGACCATGAGTTTTAAAATGAAAGTTAATTGGGAAAAGCTCTATAACTTATTAAATTTAATAATTAACTTTACTAGGAACTTAAGAAATCAACGATATTTTAGACTGACAAGTAAAGCGTCTTACTTTAAATAAGTTACTTTTTACTTAATAACGAGTAACTAAGCGACGTTTTATCATATATGGCCCATATACTAATTTCCTCAAAAATTTATCAGAACAAAATCCAAATAAGTCGCCCCATTATTTTCGTACTATACCTACCTCTCGGCGCTCTAACTTTTATAATAATTCTAATGTTATAATAAATTTCCGTGGAAGTTGCTTCAGAAGCAGAAGTTCAGGTAGTGACTTATGTTATTCGAATTCGGAAGTTGAGAGGTATAACCTAAACTTTCCGAACTTATGATATTACACTTCGAAAGAAACTTACGGTTAGTAGTCGATTCAATCCGGTTTTTCACTTGAACTTTGCAGTAGCGAGTGCACGCAT
Source organism: Anthonomus grandis grandis (assembly GCF_022605725.1). Lineage (NCBI taxonomy): Eukaryota > Metazoa > Arthropoda > Insecta > Coleoptera > Curculionidae > Anthonomus > Anthonomus grandis. The sequence goes on along the minus strand of NC_065556.1, from coordinate 22,894,099 downwards.
TTTGATAGTTTTTGAGGTTGCCAGAACGGTAATTGCCATTAGGAGTATTAGTAGTAATAAAGCATGAAAGTCGATAGTTTTTATTTGAATAGTTGTGACTTAAATAAGAGCGATGTACTGTTATATTACTGGGCATTAAAAGAAAACAATTAGGTTGTTATAAAGCCAGGAGTACTTGAAACCTACGTAAATCAGAATTAAGAAATCGCTCTGATAGCATGCTAATAAATACAGCTATAAACTTTGCAGCATATCTACGTCTAAAGGTAATGCTTTTAGGGAAGCACTTAGTTTTTAAAGTTTAAATCCAGTAACTTCGTCATTTTGTCAGACTCTATACTTGGATGTATATACTTCAAGCATCGTCAAATAAAGTAAATCCTATAGTATGGGAAATTAATAAATTAATTGAGAATAAAAATTAACATATATATGGGTTAAGGCGCACATATAGTGTTAAGTAGTAACAAGATCACAAATACATAGATACGCTAGCCAAAAATAAAGTAAGTCAAGAAGAGCTATAATCAGACTCTCTTTCTACTAGTACTATTTCTATAACATTAAAAAATGCTTTAGCTATTAAATGAAATAAATGATAGCAAAACCTTTGTATAGAATTAGCAAGAAAATGCTATAAGTTAATTACCAAAAACTGGTATAAAAAACTTAATAAGTCCAGGCGTATTGTGACAACAATTCAGCATGGAATTTGGACATGCTATTTTCCCAGGCCGTCTTAATAAAATTTAAGTATGACCAATTAATAAATATACCTAAGCAACACATCATATATTATTATTGTTAAATATATATTTGTTTCTCGTTTCTCGAGTAAATTTTTGATTTTGGTATATTAGTCAATCACATATGGTCAATATATATTTATTAAACTGTAGAATATACGTATATCATAGACGATTCTGTTTATAAAATGGAGAAGATTTCAACGTTTAAAAAAATTGACACGAGATTTACATATCGAGTTTTTAAGCTCGATTACCACACCTCAAATATTTGAATAAATTTTTCTAAGAAAGCACTGTTTTTTGTCCATATTATCCAATCTAATAACCCTGTTTTTATAATAAATATTTATATATAAAATTATATTAAATTTAAATAAACAGTGTTATTAAACTAATTATTGAATATATATTTTATGCAAAAAAATTGTTTTTTATTAACACAACCCTTACCCCCCCACCCACCCCAAAGATTTGGCGAGTCAGAAATTCTTTAGAAAAATCACCGTTTTTTGTCTATAATATTTAAACTAATAGCACTGTTTTTGTATTAAATATTTATTGATATACATATATATAATTATATCAAATTTAAATAAACAAGCTGTACTATTATATTAGATATTAACGATAAAACCAGCTATTATTCATGCGTATTATTTTGGAAAAAAATGCACAATTTCTTACTGGTAAATTGTGTGGGGTGGGTGGGGGGATAAGAATAGGGTAATAAAAAACGGGGTTGTTACAGCAAATAATTGCCTGAAAAAAATCCTTTTTAAGAAAACTGTAGAGAAAATTAGGTTTTTTTTAAGATAAGTCATTAGGTTTTGAAAAAAATTAAGTTTTTTTTGGTTCTAGACAATTTTTCATTATCTAGCTTCTAGAGCATAGAGAAAATTTCGGTATTTAAAAAAATAACAAGTGATTTACATAGCTAGTCTTTACACTGGATCATAATATGTAATAAAATGACTCCGAGTATACAATCTTTTTTATTATTCAAGGCTCTTGGAATAATTTAGATTTTATTCCACATACCTAAATTAGGTAGGTTTTATTTATTTTCTTCATTAATTAAATTTAGCTTTCTATTGCAATGGCGTCTTTTATTTAAGCGAAATAATTTTTCGAAAAAAAGTAGTAATCTATTTTAATTTTTTTTTATTTTATTAATTCTTTTAGGCAAATGGACTTTTTTATTCCTTTAAAAGTTTTGAATAAAATTACCATAAGTTACTTTAGTTTAGTCTAGTTATAAAATATTATAAAATAAGGTATTGTCAATAAATATTTATTGGTGAGGTACTAGGAAACGAAAATAATGACTTTTAATAATAACTAATAAAAAAATACACGGATAAAAAATTAAGCTGAAAGAAACCATTAACTAAATTAAATAAAAAGCTTGTTTTTAAAAGATAAAATGTACAAACGAAAACGCTGTCAAGGTCTCATACAAAACGTGTTTTGACCACCGCGGGCAAAATTTCAAAAATCGTCGAAAATAAAAAGTGTGATTGAAGGGGATGGTTGGCGAATGCATTTTGATAATTGAAAAAGCCGACGCAATAAAAACGAACTTTTCGGGACCTGTCTGACGTTTAGAAAATGGCCAAGTTTTTGACTGTGAACCTTTTTATTGAGTTTACCGAAATATCCACCCAAATTGCAAATTGTATTTGTATGATGATTTTTTTTTCTGTACTCAACCCCGGAACGCTTTTGTTCTCTCTCGATAATTTTGCCTCACGACTAATGGATCTAAAGCGTCGCCAGTTCTTGTTTTGTTACGAAACAAACTTCCGCTAACTTGATTTTGTAAAAATAAGAGGGTTCGATTTTCTTAAAAATATTGTATAACTTTGCCATTAACGTAAACCGGGGATTCTTGTACAAATATTCGAGAGCCCGGTTTGCTTTATTTTTATTCACTTTTCATTAAGACAAACTTTTATCCTTAATGAAATCTTTTATTTGATCTGACAAAATCTGCAGGTAAGCCAAACATTTCAATACAACTCAAACATATTAAAGCTCGACTGGTAATTGGGTAGAAGACAAGACAAGCCAAGGAACGTTAACGGAGCTAAGGGAGCTAGAGCAATAAATCCCAAGGTAACGCAAACATAACGTTGACTTAAGCAATCCGTCACTGGGATACAAACGGACCAACAGAGTCCTAAATCCCTCTTTACTTTACCAGGAAACACATCAATCCTTCGTAGGTAATAGGTCTGTTCCGAACTATTCTCCAAGTATCAAATTTCACAGGCAATATATCCTGATCGAGAATTTAATTCGGTTTTGAAGATCGGCTTAGGGCTCGCTAAGGTCGTGAATTTGTGCTTAATAAAGTTACTTTAAAAATGGAAATTTGGAAGGATAAACTAAAAACCTTCTCAATGAATTGTCTATAATTGTATATATTATGCATAATTTAAATGGATATGATAGACACTTCATAAGGGGCTTCTCAAATAAGAAATTTTATATTTTTTCGAAAATCAGAAAAATTACTTTACGTTTAGTGTCATTTTTATTATGCATAACTTAATTGGAAATCCCACACACTTTTATTAAAAATGTATTAAATTACAATTACAAATACTTTTTGCATTCAAGTTTGCTGGATTTTGTTGCAAACTTTTAAAGCCTTCCATATAACATCGACCAACCTATTTTGTTTGACCCTTATTTAGTAAATAACTAAGATAAATAAAACAATAATAATTTAACATTTTACTAAAGTTGTCATAATAGCGAAAAACTCAGAAGTTAACAAAGTGAAAAGGTCGAAAGTAATAAAACGTTCGCCGGCAACGATGCTCAGCGATTTTACCGGTAAAACGCTTTGTTTCGTTATTAATATTAACGTCCATTAAAACTTGGGCGCGTTTAACTAGCTTCTGCTTTTTCGAGAAGATAGAGAAAATTGGAGTTTTAATAGTTCGAATTTAGAGCGCAATTTGCTCTTAGAGATGCCTTTTAAGATTTCGCTGTGAGTTATCACTAAATACTGTATACCTAATTTTTTTTGGGTTTGAGTGCTTTTGGGACAAACTCAGTTTTTTTTTTAATTAATGAATTACAGAGTTAAATAACAAATGTAATCAGTAATGCGCATGGTAAATAATAAAACAGTAGATTTAGCAATAAAAAGCTAATTTTAAAAGCTTGGAATAATACAAAAATTACTCCATTAACCTGGGAAACTTTAAGTTAATCCAAAAACTTGCCAATTTCCTAAATTTAAAAAAAGAATCTTAAAAGGGCAGTAGCTAGCTTATTTTTATTTAGGTAAGCTAAAACTTAACCCAAATAAAAACCTTATTTTGCAATAATTTGCAAATTTGCGTTAAATAAATTCAGCGATTTTCTAGTAAATTTTTATTTTTGGCAAAGGTAGGGTTAAAAACGGGTTTTCACACAAACTTATTGTCTGAGAAAAAAAAATTTGAAATACCCAAAAGACGTGGAATATGATTCCAAAGTCCTGAAATAAAATAAGGTTTTATTCTATTTCCACATTTTTCGATGTTTTTCTTTTAGATACTCAAACCCCTTTCAGGGTTATTTAAATATTTTTTAATTACACATTTGAAAAAATTGAATTCTAAAATTTCGGCAATTTCCTATTTTCTAAAAGTCAATTTTTAAATATTTTATATATTTAAGGGTTAATTTATTTGAGGTATTTAAAGCCAAGTAAAATCTATTCCAGGAACTTGAAGCCAGAATCGGAGTAATTATAGCATTACTTGATTGTTTTTTATTAGATATTTAAAGCCTTTTTTTATACATTTAAGTTTTTTAAATATTTTCAAAATTTATATTTATAAAAAATAACTTTGACACACTTTATCTTAATAAATTCAAGTCAATTCTTTAATATTCTATATATAATTAAGGTTATTTAATTTAAGGCACTCGAGGCCATAATTCAAGCCACTTGAAGCATTCATTTACTTTTTTTTCAAGTTTCACGTATTTTTTATCATCTTTATCCTTAATAATTAGGATAATTGGGAAAATTGTACTCGAGTTATTTAAAACGCATTTAAGTACATTTCAGATACTTACCATAATTTGAGTCAGCTGAACCTATATATAATTTTTTTAAATATTTAAAGCAATTTATTACCATATCCATGATTTTTAAATATTTTTTAAATTCTATGCTTATTAAAAAAATATCTTAATTTATTAAACTTTTAATCTCAATTCTTATCGCAGGTATTTAAAGTCATTTTAAATTTATGCCAAGTACTTAAAGCAAAAATCCGAGGCAGTCAAAGCAATAATTAACTTTATTTTTAGTTATTAAATTACCTTTCCTACACGTTGAATTTCATGCATTTAAAGAAAATTAATTTCTGTTTTGGAATTTTGGCACACTTTTCATTTTCTCAAATCTTTAAAGCCAGTTCCAAAAGATTTTAGATAATTAGAGTTTTTTTCAGTTGAGGGATATAAAGCTAATTTAAATCTATTTTAGGCTCTCAAAGCTAAAATTCGAGATAATATTCCAGGCACTTTGAGCTACATTTAGAGTCAGTTAAAGCATTCATTTATTTTCCTTTTTTTTTAGATATTTAAACCGCCTTCCTAATCTGGAGCCTGTATCAGATCTAATCCTATTATAATTTTTCCATATTTTCCAGAAAAAAAAATTATCAAAAATATAGTAGTAAAGTGGTTCTACTATCCATAAAGTTATTTCTTATATAGACCCTTGGCCTTTTTAAGCATTATTCTTTTAATCTAGTGAAATTCTACATTTATTTTTCCAAACCTTTAAGGCCTAAATTTAATGACTATTCTAGACTATTTTTATTCTAGACATTTGAATATTTTAGGCGCTTTAACATTTAAAAAATTGTTTAGACATTTAAATATATTTTCTCTTTACCAGGCCCCTAAATTTAAATTTACTAAAAATATACCGTAAACTGCGGCTACTTGCACACGTTTTCAGCACATTTCCCAATGTACCCCCGTACATTGTAACTTTACAACTTTGCAAAAATTACATTGTACCGACCTATTTAAGGGCTTCCCATAGCTGGTATAAAAATTGGAAGAATGCAGCATTGGTCCCAAAAAAAATTTATCATCACTGTCATCGACTGGAGATTCATTCTCTTTCGAATCCTCACACCATTCGCATTCAAAATAAGGGTCTTTGTTGTCTTTATTACAGGGTCCCCAAATCCAAGCTCGACACTTCGTGCATTGTATCCAATCAATTGCGCCTCTGTAGTCTTTCCAATTAATCTTGCAGATACCACACTGGGAGTTATTAGTCTTTCTTTCTCTCTTGCTTTTCCTGGTAGGGAGTTGCTGAGTGCATGGCAAAACACTAGATGAAGAGGGTCCTGGTTCTTGGCTGTAGTTCGAAATTCCTCATGAACGGTTAGAGGATTTTCAGAAATATTAGGGTCTGTAACAGTGCGAGACGCATCACTTCCAGGTTCGACTTTTTTTCCCCTTTTGCGTTTTTTCTCAACCCCTGTTCCACGGTGCTCTTTCAACAAATCAACCAAGCTGTTGTCTAAGACTCTTTCGATGTCTGCATCTTCTAGTCCACCAGGAATGCGCTTCAAAACTTCGTCGGGATTTGCAGGATGCAAACCAGTTGCTCTAAATCCTCATTTGAGATTCTCTGCTACATTTTGACTTATCCCTTTCCACAATCTATCCAGTAGGTTCGGAAATTTTTCTTTCGGGATACAGCCTTGGAACCGCGACTCCTTTCTCCACTGATAGAGAATCTCTCCTTATTTTCTTTTCATAGGCGCAAATACGGCCACATCAAGGGGCTGCATTAAATGCGTCGCATTGGCTGAGAAGGGAGTTATGTAGATGTTATTTGTACCACATGCCTCTATCACCTGTGGTGAAAAGTGGCTTTCCAGGTTGTCACCAACGAGAATCATCTGGTCGTTATTTTCTCTGGTGGATTCGACGTGAGGCAGGAAAAGCACATTTCGAATAGGTTCATGTCGAACCATCCGCTCGCACTGCTCGCATATTTTGTTTCTCGTGGTCCACCTTGGGTCCAGTTGTCATAAAGATTCAAAGCTTTATATACAAACATTGGTAGTAAAAGGTCTCCATTAAACTGATCGTAGCTCGGGAATGCTCCTGAACTCTTTCCATTCTATCGTGTTCCTTGGCACTACCACCTTCCTGGACCCAGGATCATCTGTAACGTTGGTTTTATCATAGTTACGCAAATTTGAGCTTTTCACTTCTCTAATTGCGAAGTCAATATTTAAAAAAAAATGTAAAACTTCATTACAATCCACTGATGCTCTGGATCTCTTTATGTTTGAAGCCATTCCAACGCTTAAATGGTTCCTTTTTATAAATAATTGTAAGAAATCAGGTCCAGGGAAGTTATTTTTGAATATTCGAACATTTTTTCCTTCTTTGTCCAATAATTTTTTTATTACGTCACGAATATCAACTTTTGTGAGAGGAAATCCCCAATTTGCTACAACACCCAATGTTTTTGAAATGAGAGCCTCTTCTTGATCACTTAAAACCTTTGGACGACCAACTGATTTCGAGTGTGTACTAAGAAGTCTTCGACCTAACGTAGTCCGTTCTACTTTGAAAGTTTCGGCTGCTAATTTCCTCGACATACCCGCATTTACTGCATCTACCGTTTGGCGCAAGGCGTTCTCTGAGTACTTCCGGTAATTTCTTGCTCGCGGAGTTTTTTTGTACGTACGAACCATTTTTATACTTTATTTATTTGTAATAACAAAAAGCCCGCGATAAAACACAAAATAACATAACCTAAAAAAAAAGTAAACAAAAATACACGTGGTGTGCAAGTTACCCCGGGGTGGGCAAGTAGCCCCACATTACTGTACCTTATATTGTTATGTCCTTTTTTAATATTATTTTTTATTTCATGGATATGAAATATTGCTACATAATCTTATTCCAAGTATTTCTCTCATAATTTTTTATGTCTTTGCGATTATTGCTATTATTTTAAGAGCAAACAAAACTGGTCTTAATTATCTCCCTCTATAAACCCCAAATATTTTTCGATAATTTTAACTTATGTCAAAAAGGTAACACACCGGAATATATATATATATATAGCTTAAGGGAGGAAAAGCAACGTTGCAAAAGCTCCAAAATACTTCTTTCCCCCAATAGTTTCGAGCCATTTAAACCTTCTCCCTCGCTAATAACCTTTCGAGGTAGAAAGTTATTACCTTTAGTGTCAGTGGGTAAAATCGATGTTCTCTTTTGTCCGCTTACGCGTTTTATGTTTATGGCCTTATTATGCAAAATATTAAGGTTAATGGGAAATTAGACTTTCAGACCTTCTTTTGATGTATTAGTGGGTATTAATATAGCCTTTTGTGTATATTAGGGTGTATTTTATGTTAAACAGTTAAAAATTCGGCCTGGTTTTCATTCAATCGTAGAAAAACCCAACCCTTTTTTTATAGCGAGAGGAAAATTCATTGTATATCCCCCTTTGAGTGGACACAAATGTAAAACCTTTTTCCGGTGGCCGTTTTTTTTTTTTTTTGTTTTTCTCTGAACAAAATAAATTTTCCACTAAAAACACAAAAGAAAATAAATAAGCACCCGAGCCGAGGATCAGTTGGTTTGGTCAAAGTTGGAAGTTTTGCGATTCAATTGGAGAATTCGAGACCTTTTTCGGAAATATATGGCTGGATTATGGATACTTGCCGGCAGTCTCGTTTTTTATTTTTTTATCGTAGAAGCGATATTTATGCAGTAAATCAATTACTGCATCTGAAACAGGTATTTCTTATACACGGGGCTTCTAAAAGCTCCTTCTAATGCTCTATATTGAATATAAATTAAATTAACTGCCTCCCAGAGCTAAAAATTAACAGGAGATATTTTTAGCTATTTTCATATTTCAAAGCTGAAAAGGGTTAAAGTTAATCTTTTAGAGGCATTCTGTATGCTTTGATGTACGACTAAATTATTTCCACGAGAGCTTTTTTAATGTCTATGTATTTAAATTTCTATTTACATAAAGAAGGCTAAGTAAATTTCAGCATAACTTAAATGAGTATGATACTTATTTTACATTAGTTGACCCAAAATTTTAATTTAGTAATGCGGATCTTGATTTTGTATTACTTGAAGAGAGAAGATGTAAATTTAGTAAGCGTTTCTTTTATCTTGTTAACATTTAGAGGTATTTTTATTTTCTTTGAGGTATTTGAAGCCATTTTGAATTTTTTCTAGATATTTTTTTTAACTTATTGAAATCACGATTTTCATATTTCTAGATAATATCAGAACAACTTTTTAAATAATTGTTGAGGCATTCAAAGTTGCTTTGTATAAAAGTAGGTTTCTCAATTTTTTGGTCTTTTAAGCATTTTTAATTAATTATTCATTTCATGAAGGTCTTTGAAATAATTTTTCATTTGTATCTGTGCATATGAAGTCAATTTAATTTTTTATGATTTATAATTATTTCCTATTAAATTTTAGCTGAATTCTTAATAAACGACACTCGATACTAAATAATATATATCTTTTAATTAAATATTTAATTATTCCAGGCATTTCAGGATGTTCTTTTTAACTTCTAAAAATCATAATTTTTGATAAATATTTAATTAAAAAAAATATTTTATAATTTTAGATGAATATACGGCAGGATTATAAAAACTTGCCAGTAGTTTCATTTTTTATTTTTTTCTTGTTGTTTTTATATCTTGTTCTTTATATCTTGAAGGTACTTAAAGTTAAAGGTAATTTTTTATTTTATTTTAAGCATTTTAATTTAAATTAATCCCTTATTGAATTTTTGCTCAAATAAAGAACACTAGTTGCTAAAAAATACACCTTAATTGAATAAATAAACATTTAAATTAAAATAAAAGTAATAGGTACATGACAATTTTTCTCCTCTCAAATTAATTCAATCTCTTCTCAAATTACATAAAAAAATTACTATAAATCTGCATACTATACCTTAAAATAAATATGTTTATTATCCTCAATAAGAAAATAATGTTTTGCAATAATAATGCAATAATTCATAAGAAAAAAATCAATTGTTGCATCTAAAATAGGCATTTAACATACCCGGGACATTTAAAGGTAACTCAAAGGCTCTATAATAAAAATAAATTAAATTACTAAACTCTGTCTTCCAGTTCAGAAAATAAATTAGCAGAATATGTTTTTAGTTATTTTTACAAATTTTCATATTTCAAAACTAAAAAGGGTTTAAGTTAATCTTTTAAAAACATGTATGCTTTGACGTATGGCTAAATTAATTTCACGCTTTTATGTTTAACTCTTAGAGCTTTTTCTATTGCCTACGTATTTAAATTTCTATATACATAAAACTGGCTAAATAAGTTGCAGCATAACTTAAATGGGTATGATGCTTACCTTATATTAATTGCAAGAAACCTACGATATATTATTGCTTTTATGTTATGGATATTTGGATGTATTTCTTCTTACTTCCAGGCATTTGAAAAACAACACTGCTTGCAAAAAAATTAAATACTTTATTTATTCTACGAATTTCATTTAATTGAAATAATTTTTATAATTTCAAATAATCGACCAATTGTTAAAAATATTTTTCATATTAAAAGTTGCTTCGAATGCCCGCTTTATTAATTTATTTGTCTTACAAGTGTTTTAATTAATTGTTTTTATCTTAATTCCTTAAAAATAATTCAAGTGAGTTATTAATAAATGACACTAAAAAAACATATTTATTAAACTTTAACACTAAATTAAAGTAAATGGAATATTTAAATTAAAAATATTTTCTCATGGCAATTTAAAGACTAGGATAATAAAAACTTTATTCTTTATTGAAGAGTGACCTTTTAAAATCTTAATTACCATTAAATTTTAAAAAATGCTGTAAATCTGTATGTTATTAAAACTTGAAAAACAGTCACGTTTAAGATCCTCAATAAAAAGAAAATCGGAAATTCGATTATTCGATTATAGGATAATACAAAAAAAATCCGTGAGCATATATATAGGTCCCCACAAAAAAAAATAAATAAAAAATGCTTAGGGAAAAGCCAGCCCTCGCAATAAATCCTTAGACGCCTTATTTCTGATATTTGGGGTAATTTATCGTCGTTTTTTCCCCGTTTCGAAAATTGTGTTATAGCTGTCTTCGGGAAAGAGACGCCGTGGAACGTATAAGTTCTCATTTATATATTGCCCCTTTTGAGTATAAGAAATCCAATTAAAGGGTCGATATAAATAACCCAAAATGATATAGATATTTCGTTTTCAGTTAAACATTTGTTATAGTATCGGTTTAATATCCCAAAAAAAAAAGTTGTCAAAAACTTCTTATTATTCAAAACAGTTTTCGCCCCAATTTAACCCCTCTAGGGCCCTCCTAATGAAAACTAATCACCCTTATACTTCATCCCCGTTGCCTTTTTGATTCCGTACGGTTTTTAATTAAGCCCTGGCCAACCCCCAATTCCGACAATAATAAATCCAAATTTCCCCCTAAAAAATTTGCTTGATAAGAACACGCAGGTGCCATCCGAAGTACGATCATTAATCAACAAAGCACACCGGAATTCTGGAAATATTATGTGCGAAGGAAGGGGGGATTGTGGATTTAATGATCGAACTAAATTACTTTTTTTTTGCCTTTTATTGTATTGGAGTTATGTGGTATATCGGACCGCGCCCTTTAAATAAAAAATATTTTATAGGCAGTAGGGACAAAAAATCTAGTGCGTGCCATATTGGAAAACCATTTTCTTGGTTTATGTAACCATCAATATCCAGGCGAACGTTTACTACTTTCTGTTCCTTATCGGGGGTGCCTCGAGTCAGGTAAATGTAAATAAACGCACGACATAAATCTTTTAATGTGTTCTATTGGCGATAAGAAAGTTATTTTGGGCATCCTGGAATAAATTGGGCGAGCCTGGTTAGGAATTCATCAAATTAAGTGGGAAAATAAATTTTCAGTTGTTTTTCTACTTTACTTAACTTCAGGTAATCGCGGTAATTATGTAAAGGCTTTTAGGAATATTACAGGAAAATATGTAAAGGAACTACATCTTGTAAAGATCATGCGTATTAATAAAATCACTTGCATTATAATTAAAAACATTCCTGGAATAGTACTTTCTCCTCGCATAATATTTTGGTTCTCTGTAATAGATTTTTTTGACATTATTTGTGTATTTAAATTTTCATTTAAATAAAACAGGATAAGTAAATTACAGCATAACTTAAATGAGTATGGTGCTTTCTTCTTCTTTTTCCTCAAATACAATAGACTCGCGTCGTATTTCGAGAGCTGCTCAATATTATTGTTTATGGACCTACAGTTTAACGTGGGTTGGGTTGGGTTGGGTTGGGTTGGGTTGGGTTGGGTTGGGTTGGGTTGGCACAATGTTTTGTTTTTATAAGACAAACACAAACAACCATGCCCATGCCGGGATTCGAACCCAAGACCACACGATTCCATCGTGAACGCTTTAATTCGGCAAGAGTATGGTGCTTATATTATAATAAATGAACTAAAACTTTGGTTTACAGTTATTTTTTAACTAATTACTCTGTTATGGAGCTAATACTTCCTACTGTATTTCTTATCTTACTAACTCAGTCTTATATACATTAATATTTTCCGGCTTCATCACATAAACTTAATTGTTTAAATGCCCCCAGTATAAATAACGTATTTCCATAATATATTAATACGTAAGTGTCATGCAGCATAATACCAATATTACAATCCATGTCCTCAATATCCATAATGACCATTCGCTGTAAGCTCACCGTATGTTCTTTCCTCCAGAGACCGCGTCCAGGGCCGTCAGTAACGATAGGACAAACAAATTGAATCTGTTCCTGTGCGACCCTGTTTCCACCATTCTATAGCTATATAGTATTAAATTAGAGGCACACGTGATCAAATGCACTATAGCCACACACATATATATATCTGCTTTGTTCCAAACTAACCAATTTTCGAAAGAGGATTACCTGTACCGTGTGCCTTGAAGCGAGCAGCAGCCGTTTGATTGGGTTAAATTATCGGAAATGAGACAGGATTCGGTAGTCTGCCTGGTCACGGGAACAACGGTCAAATAAATACGTTAGAGGTTTGGTAAGTTGGATGTTTATTGAACCTTCAAAGACACGTCAAGCGTTGTTATTTAGTCGAAACCCTCCTCCATTGGGAGTTCTCTTAACTTCGCGACCGCACAACGTTTTCGACTTTAATTTGACATCTGGTAACGTTTTCTGGAAATCTAGGGTTTCTAGCATCTAACTTGATGGAAGCGAGAAATCATCTAATTTTATGTTTCTCGTAGATCTTATTAGTATATTGTTTTCCAATTCTCTTGGAAAAATAAATAAAATTGGAAAACCATTACGTTCGTATCATCTAGCGGATATAAGAAGGATAAGACTACTCTACGTTTTAAACTTATTATGGTGAAATGATTAATGTTGTGCAAGAAATGGGGAGAATCAATAAAGATATCTTAGAAATTAGTGACACAAGGTCTTTTTAGGTCACAATAAAAATCAGCACGCGTATTGGGTCGGAATTTCCAAAAAGATAAACAAATCGGTAATAAACGGTATCTCTGTATACTATCCGTCTGCACACTTATCTTTGCCAGACACTAGATAAATTAGATGAATATATAGATACGATATATGATAAACGACATTTTCCATGGATGAAAACTATGAAAATCACTTAAGTGTTAGGCGATTTTAGTGTTAAGTTCCAAGATGGTAAAGCTGGCAAATACGTTTTTTAAGAATGGCGACCTGGAACGATAAATGAAAACAGAGATAGACAATTTCAATAAAGTCAAGTATAGTATCTAATTAACATACTTAAAAGAAGAAAGTTATATATGGGTTTAGTCTATTTAATAATAGCAAAACAAGACATAAAATGAAAAATAAAATCAATGAAAACAGGAACATATAAAAACAAAAAACTTGCATACAGAAATATGACACTACAAACCTCTATGACGGCTATTTTGCCTAAAATTCCAAATAAAAATCATAAATTAATTTTTTATTTTACGCACATGTACCATTGATTGATTACCTGGTATGAAAAGGTAATTTCTTTTAAAATTTTGAGCATCTGAGTTAAATCCCTGGCTCAACTGGCTGGAATAATATATACACTTAATCGCATGGAGTTCAAAAATACTTTAATAACTTACCTTCTTAAAATGCAAAATGTGAAGCATTGATCTGCTTTTATTTCATGCAGTTATACCACTAGTTCATTATCTGAAATAAAAAGGTAATTTCTACCAGAATTTTAAGCGGTAGATATAAATTTTTGGCTCAACTGCCTGGAATAATAAATTCACTTAACTACATGGAATTCAAAAATATTTTAATAACTTACCTTCTTCAAATGCCAAATATAAAGCATTGATCTGTTTCCAATTCATGCATTTGTACTACTGGTTCATTATCTGGAATAAAAAAGTAGTTTTTGACTGAAAAACTTGACGATTTAAAATGCCAGATATAAAACATGACTTATGGAATTTAAAAATGCTGTAATAATTAAACTGCCTAAAGTGCCAAATAAAAATCATGAATAAAAAGCCATTGGTTCATTACCTAAAGTAAAAAATAAATTAATTCCAAAATTGCATGCAGTTAATGCAAATCTCTGGCTCAACTGCCTGGAATAATAAATCTTATTAGCCACGTTCACACATTCAAGGGCTTCAGAAACAAAAATATGCTTGCAAGATCGATTTGGCCTAGTAAGATTTTAAATTCGAAACTACAAGACCTTCTTGGAAAGGCTTAAAAGTTTTAGGGGTAGAAACATGAATTCCAGGCACTTAAACCATTGATCTATTGCCTGGAATAAAAGATTAATTTTCTTTGTAATTCCAGACAGTTAAGGGGATTCAAAAATGTATAGGTTTGATACTGCCAAGCCGTGATTTCCCTTCGAATTCCAGGTAGTTAGGTAAGTGTTAACTGCCTGGAATTACTGATCTATGCGCATTAAATGTTCTTACACAACGATGCATGAACATAAATCAGGATCTGTACGTATGCTTCATAGACTACAATAAAGCTTGCGATAGGGAAAAACATGATCATCTCATGACATTTTTAAAATCAGAAGGTTTAGACAGAAAAGACATTACAATTATTGTTAATGTATATTACAATCAAAAAGCGTTATTGAGGGTAGAAGTACATATCACAGGACAAATTAATATGAAAAAGGGAGTCAGGCAAGGGTGTATTTTGTCACCGGCACTATTCAATTTTTTATTCAGAGGAAAGTATTTAAACAAGGGAAGTGACGATAAACGGAATACTCAATAATAACTTAAGGTATGCTAATCATACAAGACTGATAGCAAGCACACTTCAAGATTTACCAAGACGAGTGAATAAAGTAAATAAAGTAAATAAAAAAGCGAAGGATATGAGGTGATAAGAAATGTGAAAAAAAGTATATTCATGTTGATCAGCAGAGGAACAACCAAAATCGGACCTAAAGATGTCGTAAATAAAAGGTTAGTATCCATTTACATACATACGATGAAAAACTAAATTTTATAAACTACCACCAGAATTAAAAGAAACCACAAAAAAGAAAAAGAATAAATGGATAAATGAAAAAATTAAGAAAAAATATTTGATATGATGCAGGGGATGGGTAAAAAAGAGTTTAATTGTTTTTATATATTTTATCCTAATTCTTATTTTTAGAAAATAATAATGGATATCGTTTCTATAAAAAATTATATTACATACTATTATAATTTAGCACTTAACATTTTTCATTGGAGAAAGCTGGGAATTACTACAGATAAGTTTTTAACTATAGTTTGGAGAATGGTGTCCATGTTCTGGGATGTATTTTTATAGGTATTTGCCAGCAAACACAGTAGAAAATAAAGGTCTTATTTCACCAGAAATTCCTTTTATTATGACGACCGGTTTCGCGATTACAATATCATCGCATCATCAGGTCGAGGACTAAAAGTAAAAGACACATATTACATAGGTACTACGGTTATCAAAAATTGGTAAAATGCTGAATAAAAACGAATTTTAAAGCGCTATAAAAAGTTTTTAACTGTGTGGATCTTAAATCGTATATATTGGCTTAACATGCTTGAGTCTATTACACAGATAAAAGATGTAAACCAGTTCAAAACATTATCCCGAACTCAGAATAATTCAAGTTTTCTTATTTCAAATTGTCTAGCAATAGTTTTAGATGCTGTTTTTAAGTCTAGAAGCCCTGCCAAAATAATATTGTCACAGTCATCACAAATATTACATCAACATTTGCTAAACGTATCATATTTAGCATGACTGATTTTAGTAATCATTTTTATTAATTTAAAATTGTATTCGTTTTGAGTTCGAAGACTAAATTAATTTTTTTGTTAAAAAACAGATTAAGAAAAAATATAAAAATTGTACAGAACATTAACAGAAATTAATGGAAAATTTTTTTGAATCCAAACTTAATAACTTAATTATAGGCCTGGATTAGGCTTCTAATAAAAGAGAAAAGACTGACAGTGATGCTGGCATGGATCATTTTTGGAATAATCGGTTTTTTCTAAATTAATCAGTTAAAATGTTTGTCCTAAATAAATCGATATGTAATAAAGACGAATCCCGGATCTTTATTTTTTTTCTAAAATATCCAGAAGGTTAAACTTCGAAAATACTCGGCACCATATATCTCCTGAATTTTTTAAAATTAAACCATCGATAAATTTTCCTTCTTTTCCGGTGTGGATTTTATTCTTTTGGCTTGTATGCCACGAAAAAGGAACAAGAAAAACGGTAGGTGTTCGTGTACTATAAATTCAACCACAAAGCTCGGGTAAATTATGTTCAACTTTTGTTTTTGGGGGGGCCCCCAAGAAACGGCGACGGTTCGAGTAATGAAGGTTCGAGCGAAAATAAAACTTTAAAAATATCGCTATTTTATGGGCTTAAACCTTAGGAGCGGCCATTTTATGACCCTAACTATTAAAAAAACAGCTCAAAAAGTAGTATATATTTATTGAGAACATAATTATCATGTGAATATTGATAGCAAAATTTCAATTAATAATGGGCAAAAAACAAATTATATTAGTTTTACTTCTTACCAGAAGTCTTCCCCAAATAGGTGCTTTAGAAATTAGTCAATCGTTGTCAATTCCTGCATCACCATCCATAAAATATTTGGATATTATTCTCGACTAACATCTTAAATGGGATTTACAATTAAAGCAGTTGACCCATAAAATTAGAGGTTTAGTTTTAACTTTTAATTAATTAAAACAATACCTAAGTATCAAGAACCTCAATATAAAATACTATTCATTGGTTCAATCTCATTTGACATATGGATTGATTAGGTGGGGTGGTGTCTGGGATTGCCACTTACAGCAATTAACCATCATTTAAAAATGGATACTAAAAATTATATTTAATCGACTATTTCCTACCAATTTACTTTATAAAAAAACAAAAATAATGGACATGAGGAAACTTTATTATTTTAATTTAAGTATGAATATATATAGGAAAAAAATTATTCTTGAAACTTTATCGCACACATACCCCACAAGAAATAGGCTTACTCAAAATGCGCGTGTTGGTAGGAACAAAAAAAGTATTGGTCAGCATCATTTCAAATATTTAACACCGAAACTTTATAATATTATACCAAGACCCATAGAGGAAAAAATGTCTACAGCAACATTTAAAGTTTATGTAAGGCAATGGATTGAATAGACAGATGCGGCTATATTTCATCATTTGGTGAATAACTTGTAGCTTGTTCTTATTATTTTTGTAATAACAGAGCGATAACTTTTATTAAACGTTTGATAATGCCCATGTTCTTTTGTTGATTCCTATGTGCTACTGTGAGTATTTGAATTTAAATAATGTGGTCTTTTCTTATTGTATGTGTTGTGCAAGTAGTGATTGTCCTTATTTTTAATGTTGTTTTAAAACCGACAATAAGAATAATTGAATATGGACAAATACAAATAAATTATAAGTGATAAATGAAATACCATTCATAGGATATTTTCTCGGACTTGACAAGAAACACCCGATATTGACCTTTAAACCCGAATTGGACTATATATATCCCTAAAGAAAAAGTACCAACAAGCTTCTTTATATTTGTATATAGAGCAGCTTCGGTACTAATGGTTTATTTCTTCCTTATACCTGTACTTAAAGTAGAATAAGTATTTTTTATATAAAGTTTGTAATTTTAGAAATAAACGTATTATTAAAACAGGAAGAAACATCAATGCAAAAATAAAATCAATTAATTAACCCCCCTCTGCAATTACGGCGGCTGCAATTCACTGATTGAACAAACTGTTAAAAATTTCGCCATAATTCGCGTAATTAAAACTGAAAAATAAAGCCAGTCAGTCTGGTCGTTAGGTAAGTGCTCGAACGCAGACGTTTTTCAACGAGAGGCACCACCACCGTTGATTTAATGAGCCCCTTATTGTTCCGCATTTTTTAAAATAAGTTTAATGAATAGGAGCGTTGAAGTACGCGTTCGCTGGGTATATATGCGGGTTCACCGCGAGTTTTCCTCGTTATAATTACGTTATGAATTTTCTAACGCCAGAGCCGGAGTTTATCATGTTGTCAGTGATACCCGTATAACATATTATATGCTCCGGTAAAACTTTAAGTGAATAAAGTAATGTAATTAATTCAAATTAAATTTATTCAGCATATACGTTACAATTATTGATAATAATAATAAATACATTTAGCTCATATTCACAAATATTTAATAAATAGAATAGCGCCGCGATTACTAAAAACCGTTTGCAGATATTGATAACTAAAATTAAAACTAAATACCTATCCAATATATTTACATATACATTTTAATCATAATTTTAATTGCATATAGATATAATTAAATAAATATACAAATTAATTTATAAGGCGTACCTTTAAAATACCTTTTAAAATTGTCAGCTTTCATATTCAGGATCATATTATTATTTAGGTGAGGAGAAATATGATTTTTAAAGGAAATTGGGTGTAAAAAGCGCTTACAGCAGTTCCAAAGGTTTTGTAGTAAATCAACACAATATTTAGTAAGTGAATCCGAATAAAGAACATCGCAGTAGTCAAACAGAGATAGGATAAGTGTGTTGCATAAATAAACGATTATCTTAGATCAATGGGTAGTAGTAGTATAATTCGGACATCCTCCACTTAATTTAATGAAATAGTTTTAGTTACCCATTGATCTATTAACTCAACTGAAAGAATGGACTACTATTATCTTAGAGAAAAATAATTTTGTAATGCATCAAGTATTTAAAGGCACGTAGTTTGAGTATATTTTTTATGTGCGTGTGACGTGAAATACCATAGTTAAGGTATATATAGGAGTATTATGAATGAGTGGGTGACAAATTGGAATAAATAATATGGACGTTTCTCCTACCACCTAAGAAAATCACTGATGATTTACAGGTCTCTGGAAAGGCTCTGGTTATTTTATAGATCCTAATTAAATTGCTTTTCTATTACAGGAAGAAAATTAATTTTTTTTATGAAATTCTTTTACTAAAATCGGAGAAACTGTTAAATTATTAACTAATATTTATTTCTTAGTTTTTATGATTAACATTACAACTGCAGAAGCTTAGTGAACTTTAAATTAAGTGAGTCGTGATACTTAATACACTCATTATCCAATGTATGAAATCTGTAAATTAGTGAGACTGTAAATTAGTAAATCTGTAATTACTTTGGTAATGACATATTAAAAATAGTGGTGTATTTTTAAGAATTCTTGTGTGATACTTAATATTAATTAAATTTAGTGATATTGATCAAATTAAGTAATGTTAATATTAAGCAGCTATAAAATAAAAATTAAATATATAAAAAAAGAAATATAACTAACGAAAAAAACATTTTGATTAACCAAATAATTATAAATACTAAATTACAAAAAACAGGGGTTTTCAAGTACAAAAGTATATTTCGCCAAATTATTGCATAACTTGAAAGTACACTGTTGACTTTTTTAATTAATAAAAATGTGATGAGTGTTGTAGATGGTGCGATTTGGTTACTTTAATTAATTAAATATTTTTAAAAGAATTTTAATATTCATAAATTATCGCAAAACTTAAATGGATATAGCTGTCAATAAATATTACAGAAATATCTTTAGTTTATTATTTTGGAAATTTTAGAATAAGTTAATAAAGTATAATTGTACAAATTGGTACTATCTAGAGCCATGCGTAAAGTTATAATGCGCAATAATATTATATTATTTAAAATAGGATTTTTAAACAAACAAATATTCTAAGACTAATTGTGGTATAACTCAAAGGAGCTCAAGGGTCATTTTATATAAAAAAAATGTATCATAAATATATTAGAGGATTTAATGTTAAAATAAAAGAATTTTTGTACATGAGTGCCCCGAAGTAGTAAAATTATTAACCTTTTATAATTTCTTATTAAAATATTAAAGAGGAATTACTGGAATTACTGGAATTTTATATACAGGAATGCCTGTCAGAATGTAAATAATATTTCTTTTGCAGTTAATAGTCACTATCTTGTATTTATTAGAATTTAACAATTATTGAGTTTTGAAAAACCTCTTTAAGGCTCTCTAAAATCTAAAATTTTTATAGGAGTCAAAATTGGAATATTGCTTACAGGAATGTTGTACAAAATAATTTTTCTCTTATATATACCAGTGAATATTTTGGTTTATAAAAGTCAAAATATTACAATAGTTACAAATTCAACCTATTCCTTCAGGTTCTCCTAACCTTTTTTGTAGGATCTATTTAAATTTCTACAGTAGAAGTCAACACTTTATTAAAAGAATAATTGGAAGAACCAAAATGGTTTATATCTAATCTTGGAATAAGCTTATAAAAAATTTTAATTAAAAGAAATTATTTTTTTTATAATAATAAATGCATAACCTAAAGGGAGACGATTGCCACTATATATTTAAAGAGTATAACAGCAATGATGCTTTTGTGGATATTGTTGATAAATCATATATATATATATATATATATATATATATATATATATATATATATATATATATATATATATATATATAAATTGGACACTTAAAGGTAAAACATACACGTAAAGTCACGCATAATATCCTCGATTCTATACCGTTCGTTTAATCGGGTAATTTCCCGCAATAATGAATCGGCATTTGAACCGTCGTCTCAACGAAACCGAACGGAGCGAGAAACGCTCGAATTTTTGCCTCTAACAAGGCCGATCGTTATCCAGTTATCCCGATGTTTTGCCGTACGCCCAAACGCAAGAAAAATTACCGCTTCGTTACTACTCATGCTAACAAGCTCGGGGATTTGGACGATTTAAGAAAATGCCGCTTCAAAGCGTCGGATTTTATTTGTAACAGGGTAAAATGTTTTTCCCCCTCATTTTTTTCCCGGTTGATACATTAAATATATTATAATATTCGAGGTAGTGAGTGTATGTCGTTTATTTTTGGATTCTGTAAAGGTATTGAGGATTTTTAGCTGGAAAGTGTTTATTTGTCGTATAAAAGCTAAAAGGCAGGTAAAAATAAATGCAAACAGAATATCAGCAAATGAAGAATATGATTTTTCTAGATTGGATTCGATCAGACTTCTAAACATCTTCAAACCGTTTGGAGATAAATAAAAATTATTAAAAGGAATAAATTTGATAACTCATCAAGAAAATATTAATGGTATTGAGTTTTGCTTTTAGAAAACGATAAATATCTTAATTAATTTAGGCATAATTTATATAGATGTGGTTGCCATTTTAATGTTGCTAACGAAAATGTTAAATGTTCTAGTAGAAAATTTTATATATATCTGGATGAGTAATAGTCATCAGTAAAGAAATACGATATGTCAAATAAGAACAAATATATAAATGTTTTGTCTAAAAAATTAATATTTGTTACATTTTCATTATAAGATCTGAGAGATTCTATAAAGTGATTAAAATTCTTTAACTATTTACAAATGAAGCTAAAAAAATTGATGAAATTAATTACAAATATCCTTTTGGCAAAAAAACTAAGAAATATAATAGTCAGTCTTTTATAAAAAAAACAAAATAATGCATAACTTAAATGAATATGAATACTTAATTCCATTTAGAAAAAAGACCATTTTAATTTCAATCAGGATTTTCAAAAGTCAGATATTTTGACATAACTTCTGCATAACTTAGTTAGATATGGATAATATTTTTAATTTAGAAATTAAATTGTTGTCATTTGTATCGAATTGGAATTTTAGAAAAATTCTTTAGTAATATAATTCTATTTAGAAATGTATTTATTCAGAGCTCTTTAGAGCTTAAAATTACAAGTTTTACGACCCTAGGATTTATACTAAATATAAAATAAATAAACATAAAATTTATAGCTTAATAATGATTAAACACTCACATGATATAATAAAAACGGGATAAATCATATTTAAAAAAATATATATATTAATTTTATTAAGTATTCTGTTTCAAAAATAATAAATTTTTTGATTAATTTAGGCATCTTTTATATAGAAGTGGTTCCGATTTTATTAGTTAAAAATCAATTTTTTTTTTAATTTTTTAAATTTGATATTTCTGAAGAAGTGGGCGATAGCGTTAATACTACATAATATATCTGGATGAGTGAAAGTTGTTTCATAATAAATAATCTAAATATTCTACATACTAAATTGGTAGGGTAATACGATATGTAACATAGATTAAAATATATAAACTTTTTCCTAAAATTTTAAAAATGATTCAAATTTAAAATTACCAATTATTTTTGTAATGTGATTTTTGTAATATTATCTGTAATGCCCAAGATTTCTATTTAAGTTAGTACTAATTGTAGTTCTCTAGGATTTTCGATATCTCCTTAATATTTAGGTCAATATTGAGTAAGAAGAAATTATTATCCAGATAAAAATAGCAATAAGAACTAGGAATATTTTAATGAAAATTATCCATTACAGGTGTTATTTCAATATCTTCTGTATTAAAATGATATGTGTAAATTCAACTTTTAATAATTAAAAAATACAAAATTTAATGTTTTTCTTAAGACAGTAGATATTTTATTTACTGTGTAGGTCATTATTTAAGTATAGATAGATATACTACATAAAAAAAACCGTAAAATCAAAAACAATTAAAATCTTATGTATTTCATGCATAACTTAAATGGTTATGATTACAATTTAATTATTTAAAATAGGATAATTTTATTTATTTTCAAATTGATACTTCTGCAAAACTAGGTAAAATGTTAGTAGTTCCTATTTCCAATTGGTAAATGTTGGCAAACTAATTTGAGAGTTATTCAGAGACAAATATTTCAGACACTTTCCATATAAACTAAATTAGTTTATTACAAAAGTATAATTTTACCAGTCTCTGGATATTTTAAAGACAAATTAATCATCATTAAAATATCAACATTTAGGGTTTTATTAAATGTACTTTTGAAATGTTTCCTATATAACCTAAGACGTCTGTGGTTTTATTGGGAACATTAAACTGATCTGAGTCAAGGCTAGTCGAACTAAAATTTACTTAAAAATCAGCTTTAAAAAAATAGCTTTTAGGAAAAATGTGGCATAATTTAAATAGGTGTAATTGCCATTTTATTATAAATTAAATTTCTATATCTTTAACTCACATGTATTTTTTTAGAATTAAAGTAATCATTCACTCTGAATAATTTAAACTTCAAAGTATCATTTTACATTTATTGAAGCATAATAATATTTTGCTTTGATAGGTTTATGGTCATAATTTTGCCTAATATCTACTAGTATCTTTCCAATATCTAGGAATTAAAGCTGTTGTAGCATTGCTTATGCATGACTTATAGGGTAAATATAGTAATATTTAAATTTTTGTTTGAAAGGGCCTTATAAAATATAAATAAAAGAATAATTCGTATAAATTCTTCGAAGGTTTAAGTTATTTATTTCGACTAAACCTTCCCGTAATGAAATATCGTACTATACAATTTCTGACCCCAGGAACTTGCGGAATTATTATCATATCGACGGGCTAAGTTTGGAACTGAGTCGGAATGCGCATTACGGCTTACAATCGAAACCTATTTATTAGTTAAACCACTCGGGCAACTCCAAGTTGAACTTCGGCCCACATTGGTGCTATTCGTTTTATTGAAGCCAATCTATTTACCGAGTAGAATAGTCGGTAAGATACACAAGTCGCTCGAAGGGGAAATTAGGGTTGAATAGTCCAGTTTACACTAGTAGTCGATTGAACTTATTAATCTTGTAATGTCGGTAAACTTAGTGGAAAAAAATATGTAGGCTATGTAACAGAAAACTTTATTTAAGCTTCATTACTTTTAACAATTAATAATTTCGGAAGTTGTATGTTCTTTAAATATAAAATGGCAATCGTGTGCTTTTAGGTTATGCAAGGATTAAGCTAGAACCTTTTATATATTATCATAATCGTAGCCATTTAAGTTATGCATAAATTTATTAAAATATATACATTTTTTGTTGCAAAAAATACATTTATAAATTAGAAATAAAATGACCGACAAACCCCTTAAAAACTTTAAATGAAAGCTTTACTGTAAAACAATAAATTAATGCATTTTATTAAAACGAAATTATTATATTATCATAACAAATTATTAATCATATAAATTTAATAAAACAAGCATGTTAATTAAAAACAGCCCCATAATACAAACGAAGAAATTGAAAAATATAAACAATTTATTTAAATTATTTTCGAATCATCGGGCGCCCATTTTGCCGCAATAAATTCAATAATTTATTTAAAAATACACGTCGGATACTACGATGATATTACTATAGAGAATTCAAAAGTCGATACCCACTTTTATAATGTAGCGTTTAAAATAAATAATGTATGATATAAATGGACTTTAAATGTTTAGTCTGTAGATTAATATGTTCTTCTAAATTACTGGGTTAGGAATGGTCATTTTGTATTTAGAATTTTATATTTAAATTAAGGGTTGAGAATTATATATTCACATATATAAAGATAAAATTATGCACAACTTTATTGTGTGATAAATTTAAATCGACGTTTTGTTTTAAACATTAAAGAAATACATAATTATTGGGTTTATTTGTCCTTAAATATTTTATATTATTTTTTTTAATTTAGACAGACTCACAATTGCTTATTATTATGATAAATCAAAGCATAACTTGATTGGATATTTTTGTCATTTACTGCTTAAAAATAATGCCCTGCATAATGATTCAATTGCATTCATGTGTATTTTATAAAGCTGACATAAACCTTTTAATAAAAAATATATCTAAATAAAAAGCTCTTTATCCCTGACACATCATATCACAAAAATATTGAAAGATGGAAGCGTAAGGCATCACTTTGCCACCGCCGCTCGCGATTGTTAATGAAAAACAGCTTTTATGAGCGTTTGATAAATGACGGGATCCTTCAGCGAGTCTGATTAATTAATAAACATTAAAAATAGTTTGTTGCGATGTAACTAGCTGGTGGGGCAATTTATCAATCTTTCGCCTACCCTCCTCCGCCCCTGGTGTCTGGACTGTTTTTTTATATAGCTTAGGCGAGCTTGTTATGCCCCCGGAAGTGATACACTCCTAATGGATTTTTGCAAGTTTTCTGTGGAACTGATGGATTTTGCCGGAAGGAAAATGGGGTTTTTTGCACCTGTTGGGAGAGAATTAGTCAGTCAGGAAGCTGGCGAATCGCTGTGAAAAATGAATGTGAAATTAAAAAGTTTCTTGAAAATTCTATTGTTTGGAAGGGAATTTTCTAAAATGTCTTGTAAATTATTTCTCTTTTGAGTTACATGACTTTGGTACACCCAAAAGTCGACCCTAAAGCCACTTTAAATTCCACTTTCGGAGGAGATAATATAGGTTTAATGTAAAGCTCCGTTTAGCTAGATCATTAGTTAGCTAAGCGACGTCAGGGCCGGATTTAAAAGCAGGGACGGTTTAATAATATCGGATTAATCGTGCAAAATACAAAATAGGTTAATTTCTCACTCGACGACAGTTCTTCCTCTCGGTTAAGAGCTACGTAGTATAATATAATGAATTAAACTACGAAAGTGGGGGTATATCAGTTACGTTGCTAGAAAGAGAATTATTATAATAATGGATAGATCCCATTATTTATGTCTAAGGTGCGATTTTGTAATTAAACGGGGATTTATGCACTGTCAGAGTATATAAAGGCGAGTAATAATTTTAAGCCCAATTTAATATATCTTATGGAGGTGGTATTAATGTTTTTTCTTTGGTTTTCAGGTACGTACCAAGATCAAAGTTAACTATAGGTTATGTAAGTATATAAAAATACTTAAGTCAGTTCTCTAGTATGGAAATATCTTATCATAATACTACAATTTTCGTGAATTTAAGGAGCGATCTGATATTTATTCTTCATGCATAATTTAAATGGACACGTTTAATTTTTTTATATTTTGTATGAAACGTTGCCTAATAGCTGTTTTCTATTACAAGAATAGGCTATTAATTTTTTAAATATTATTATATTAAATATTAGTATATAAAAATATTACTATTTCTTTAAGATTTTAGTTTACGAGAACGTCTATATCCATTTAACAATTTCACATTAAATTGCTTGTATTCTTAGTCTTTTAATAAATATGCAGCGTACTTAACAAATAAAATATTAAAGCGGAAGAATGGACTACAAATAATATTAGATGCCTTTTGTTTTTAAAAAGTAAGGCCCATTTTAATTATAAAATAGGAAAATATCAACTCAACTGTACCTAAAATAAGAAGATAGAATGTGTAGCACAAAATCATAAAGCATAGAAAAACCAGACAGATTATAATAAAGACATAAAAAAATAAATAAGTCAATAAAATTAAAATATATATATAAATTATTTAAATATATAGCAAAGCACAATAAAAACCTTTAAAACAGTAATAACTAAAATTGGTCAAAATCTGTGTCCTTTATATTTGTCAATACTGTGAAAATTAAATTTAATTAAAAAATCCTTTTACTGTTGAACAAAAAGGACTTTTTTCTTAATGTAAAGTGAGTTATTGACACACCTATTAGGTAAGATGCACGAGTTAAAATATTCGAACAAGATCCTGATAATACTTTTAGGTCGATATTAGCGTTGATAATAACTTGATTCAAGTACTAGTCTTGGAGAAATTTTTAAAAAATTGTTGTAAAAGATCGACATTACACCAGAGTTTAAGATCTTTATTAATCATATATTTTATGAAGTGGGTATAATGCCTGAAATTAAAAATAAAAAAAACTAAAATTCCAGGCAATTGAGACAGTTCATCAACATAGATTAAGAATTTAAGGCAGTTGGCAGTCTGGAAATTATCACAGCTACCTGAAATATCCAACAAAATCACAAATTAGGAATCTCAGGCCTTTGAACCCACATCCTGGAATTTGAAAATAAAAATTCTGGAATTTCACGTAAATGAGACAATTTAACTGCCTGGAATCAAAAAATAGTGTCTTTTAAGACTTTGAAAGACAGACAGTAGGTGGACATTTCTAACATGTATTTTGATTCTTCACCCCGTTTTTATTTAGTGTTGTTTTAGTCCATTTTAATTAAGAATATTTTATTTTGATTGAAAAAAGTTATTTTACACAATTTCGTTTTTTTTTTTAAATACATCCATCGATTATTTTAAAATCAAATATTTCAAAAACGGTTGCTTCCAGGTCAGGACTATGATCCTTGCCTTCTGGCAATCGATTCAAAGTGTATTCAGTACATCTTAAAATATTGCCTAAGGCAACAAATAGAATAAGAAAGTACGATAGAGGTGTGACTAATGAGATGTGTAAGATGAAGTGATTGATATCCATACAACTTTGCTCTATGTCATATAGCTTAGGCGCTATCTTTAGGCGTCTCTATGAGATAAGATCTATTTTATTTAAATTATCCTCTATGATGTCCTTCTCTAGCCTCAAAAGAAACACAGACACACACAATCGCCGCAGCATTCCAGAAAAGTGTATTACTTTAAAATTTTATACAAACTAACCTCGAGAGACAATCTACCAAGTTTATAGCCACACTGCTGACACGGTATCTCATGCGGAAACAAAATAAATTTCTTTTACTCCCGCCGTACACAAGGTAAAAATAAAATAAATTGCCCAACTCGGGCACATGTGTT
This sequence comes from Anthonomus grandis grandis, assembly GCF_022605725.1. Taxonomy (NCBI): domain Eukaryota; kingdom Metazoa; phylum Arthropoda; class Insecta; order Coleoptera; family Curculionidae; genus Anthonomus; species Anthonomus grandis. The sequence continues at coordinate 22,866,060 of NC_065556.1, read as the reverse complement.
TTACAGAGCCGGAGCAACAAGACTTGTACGGTCCGGAATATTACGCCACCAAGGGGCGTTCGTTCTGTACAATGGCTTTTATTATCGCTACATTTTGTTTTTGATTTAACTGCTCTGCCTGGCGCGAGTTTAAGACTTCGGGTGCAAAATGCACTTTTTATTTAGTGAGTTTTATCACCGCACAATACACAGGGTGTTTCACCGAGCGAGCATATTTCGGGAACTCTCATCAGTCTCACCTCATTCGAATTTTATTTTGACAATATAAAAGTGGACGACAGAAAATGCTGGCAATTATTTTTATGTTTGGACCCTAGGAAGCGTAATTAAAATATCAATAATTCAATCCTAATTTTCTTTAGAAAATGTCAGCCTAAGGTACCTTTTTTTAACATAATTAGAAAGCTTGAAATGACCTACCGACCTTCATAAAGGAGGGGAAAATAGTAAAAGTATAATTGTTTAAATCGCTATAACTTTTAAAAGACTTATCAGATTTTGTTTAGTTGGGGCTTGATTAAATGTGAAATGAAAGTACCTTTAAATAATGTTTTCAGTAGTACGGAAAAGTTTTTAGCAAATTTGGTAAAATACGTCATTTAAATTAAAAAGTGTTACTTTGATTTTTCCTTAAAAACCTATACAGCGTGGTATTATTTTGATAGTAGAATCCCAAAGTAAATTAAATTTTCTAAAAAAAACATAAAAAACAAAGTCGGGTATCTTTTTTAGTTTTCGAGTTATTACCGAAATAAAAATATTTGACGATGAATACGAGTATGTCTGTATAATTATTGGGTTTCCTTTGTTTATTTGGAACCTCTCTTCGTAGTTTATGAAGGCATCAAACTATGTAAAAATAGCAAAATTTGTAAATCTATTATAAGGACAGGATTTTAATCATAAAAAAATTGAAGCATATTTAAAGGCCAACGGGCTTTAGCCAAAAAACAAGATCAAAAATTTTAGCAAAAAACCGACTTTTCGTCCCCTTAAGGAATAGTCTAAGACAGTTAGATCGGGAGATTTAGGTGGTCATGAGAACACTACCCCTTCTAATCCAGCGATCTAGGTAACTGTTACTTAAACCATGTTTTCATGCTGTCTCATGCAGTTTTAATATTAAATTCAGTATTCCCAAAGATGTGTTTATATTTTTGCGGAAAGTTACTCTAGTTTATTCAGAGAACAAATTGTTTGACTCAAAAAAAATGTACTAAGTCTTACTGCTAACCATTTTTCAAATATTTTAGAGATTAAAGCAATAAAGAGTACAGTATATTAAATAAATGGGTTTATGGTTACTGACCTCATTTCTACCTCCCTTTTTAAAGACCGGGACATTTATCTTGTATGAACTGTATTTATTTATGATTTTTCACATGCAGGTAGTTAGGTTTGGAGAAATTGTTATTAGGTTAAGTTTTTAAGGTTATTTAAGGTTTACAGTACGATTCTGATTTTTTTTTAATATATGTTTTCTCAGGAAAAGAGTGGATGGACTTATTTTTTCAAACATTTAATAAAATGTTATTTTTCCTCTTTGAGTAATAGACCTACTAACAATCCTCTCCCTTGTTATTTTATTTTTTCAGGCTGTGCTAGTTTTCAGTAGATTGGTCCAATAAGTCATTATTAAAAATCTGAGTCTCGGATTTTTCTTATTCAAAATTTAAGAACACATTCTAGAGCAAATTCCAATGGTTTCCTCATCAATTAGAGCCTCAATTTCGTATTTATCGCTCTATAAATCTTACCTTGTCTCTATATAAAATTAATGTGGCTTAAGGGTGACGACCACATACATAAAAACAAAGGGTGAATTAAAATAGTATACGTATAATATCAGTGCTTATTATAAATATAATGTGCAGCAAATTTAAAGGTTTCTTTAACAATGAGAGTCTCGATATCAGTCATGATTTTGATCCCATAGAATTGCAGAAAAAATTAAACAAAAAATGTTTGACATGAAGAATGAACGTTTGTCAAAATGTTATGCGATAAAAGTGGTCATTTCAATAAACAAGGGAAATAAGTCAAAAATCGTCGAAAAAAGCCATTTAGAAAAACATGTAATTTTTGTTATAGACAGCCGAAGAAGAAATGAATTATTTGTACTGACATTATGTAATATTTTTTCCAGGCAGACAATGACTTTTCCTGAAAAAATCTCTTAAAGAATTAGGGATTTTGAATGCAATTTGCAGGCAGTTAAAGGAAAAATAAATTAGTTGTGTAAAAGACACAAAAATATCTTTTAGTTGTTTAAAATACGTTTAAAAACGTTTCTTACAGACGCTTAGCAAGAGAGCCAGGTTATGACTCCTAGTTTCTTTAATGTATTTTTTCTGGATTTTAACAAGATAATAACTTAAGTATTTCAATAGTGATAGTTCCAATTACTGCAGGCATTGACAAGTTCCTTTTTTAAAAATTCCAAAATAATTGATATTATTGGCTGCCTGTAAGAAATATAAAGGTTTTCTCTTCAGTTGCCTGGAAAAGAGGTTGTTATTCATTGTATGAGGCAGCATTAAAGGTTATGTCGTTTTCTCTTTCACAACAGATTAATCGAATTGGTTTTGGTTTATTTATTTTCGTAGCATTATGATTCGTTGGCGCCAAGTTTTTGCTAATAACGAGAAAAATTAAAAGTGATGGCATCCCACGGCAAAACGAGGACGCTAAATTTTAGCCGGGGACGTCTACAGCTAAGAGGGTGGATTAAAAGCCAGTTTAGAATACGAATTTAGCGGGTCACAAACCCTCGAAATCCCGTAAGCCCTAAATAACACCCGGCGAAGTTGGAATACGGGTCGCTGCCTAGGCTAACTCCCTCCTCTCGAATGCGGGAGTTTTGGTTTCCTTGCGTTTTCCCCCCGATGAACAATTTTGATTATCTCTTTTTATAGACGTGTGGATAAATGCACCCGAGCCCCTCTTTTATAGCTCATCCTATTTGATTCACCTTCATCTACTCGGGTTCAAAAGCTTTATGAGCTTATAGCCTAGTATTTAATATAAATGCATAACTTAAATGCATACGGTTTATAATTTTCTTTAACATCGTCACATTTTGCAAAATTTCGTTAATGAAATTGGCCTACAAACTAAACACCCATCCATCATTTAGTTATTAAGACCCAACCAACCTACTACTATTACTACTAAATTCTTCCATGTTATTTACTAATAAATCTTTCCACTCTAAAAGCCTCGATCAACGATAAACAAAACCTCCAGTAAAAAGAATTCATGGCCCTACAAATCTTATCTTATCTCTCCATAAAGTTGATATGGCCAGAGGGTGACGACCTCCCCCCTAAAAACAAGGGTGGATTAAAACAGTATACGTATAACATCAGCAGTTATTATAAATAACCTTAGGGTCTGTCTACAACTTCGGAGAGCAAAGACGTGATGCGTTAAGGGGGAGCCTCAATTGAATTAACTGCTCACTCGTTTGTCTCTAACTATTCCTGCTTTAGCGTGACATATTTGTCTATGGGGTATAACAGCTAAAATTGGTTAAAGCAGTATACAATTTTATGGATGCATAACTTAAATGGATGCAATTCTGGTAAATAAAACTTTTATTAATTTTTATTTCGGTAATTTGGATTTTGTGAAATCAAACTAAAGAATGTATATGATGATATTTCAAAAGTTTGTAATGGTTTGTTTATTTCCCATAAAGAATAATTCTCAAAAGTGCTAGCCCGATTAAGCTTTAATCAGAGGAATTTGATAAGCCTTTCCAGAGAATTTGGAAAACAGAATATTATGGAACGTGAATAGACGACAACTTTTATAAGCGATTTTAGTGGATAGTTAAATAGTGTTTACATCTAATTCTATTTCCCTGATTAGGACCTTCCTAAATAATTTTAATGTTAAAATCATAGACATTAAAACTTTAAATATATTTTGCCCAAAGTAATGCGAAAGAAGGAAGTTTGGCAAGGAAGGGTTATATAGGAAATATATTAATAAAATTTTGGTTCCTATGTCAAAATCATTTGAACGTATGTTATTCAATTAGAGTTGGCTAAATATCAAGTGTCACTAGGAATTCAGACAGATCACGTAATCATTAAAATAAGAAGGAAAAAGGAAAATCTAAGTCGTAGCTAACCTAGAATTTGATCAAAGGTTAATAAACTGCTTTTCCAGAGAATTTGGAAATCAAGTTAGTCTGGAAATGTCAATTAAAATAAAATTTTAAGGGTTGTCTTAAAGGAAACCTTAATTATGCTTAGGTCTCATGCGTTCTGGTTCATTATACCTGTTTATGATAGTTTTGCTTCTATAGATAAAATTTTTTAAATCTTTTTCTTGCCTATACAGCATTTCTACTCAATATTGTGAGTTTTAATTTTTGAACGTATTTAGTTTAATACATAAGACTAGCATAATTTTTAACGGTTATTCAGGTCTAAGAAGGGTGAAAACAGGAAATCTCATGATTTTTTCTTATTTTTAAGTTCCTTGTTATGATTTTTACTAGGGTAAATAAATATATTATAATTTTTGTTATAATAAGTTAAAGCCAAACTATTGATGCATTAAGGGACTAAGTGGGAAAGAAATAGAGAAAGACTAGAATGCTGGCCTGACAGTAATGTAATGTAAGATATTCAAAGAGGCTTTCCAGAGAATTGGGAAAACAACACAGGCTGGAAAGGTGAATAGAAGTTAAATTTCAAAGGTTCTCTTAATCGAAAATCAAATGGTGCTAAGCAGCAATGCTACCTGGCTTATTACAGCCTTTCAAGTCTCAAATTTGAAAATATTGATTTTGTAAACTATTGTATTCTTAAGGGACTGATGAAGTAGGAAGGGAGAACAGAAAATCTAAAATCCTGGCCTAAATATAAATTAATCAAAAGTATTTAAAGAGCTCTTGGAACTTGAAACACAAAATAATCTGGAAAAGTAACTAGATGTCAAATTTTAAAGTTAGCCTCAGTGGAAAGTCAAATAGTGCTTAGCTTCAACGCAACCAGGCGTAAATATCGACACATTGAAGCATAACTTAAGTGGATACGAATCTGTTGTATTTCGTTTTTTTGGGTGAATACACTTTATATATTTATTAAAAAAATAATGTGTTACCACTGTTTTATAAAAGAATATTTAACACTAAAATAAATAATTAGGTCGATATGATTCTGTTATATCTAAGTTTTTTGAAAGGTTTTTGTAGAATTTACTACAAAAGTTCATATAATTTATTCAGAACTTTATTGTAAGTAAACTTGCATTAAAACAGTAGAAATATTTTATATATATATTAAAAAATAAATGCATAATACAAATACAATTTTGTTAAAGTTTTTTTTTGGATTATTGGAGATTTAATTATTTAAGTTAAAATATAGTATAATTTGACTGGAATACACTTTTTATATCTATTGAAAAAACAAGGCATAACGATATTTTATCCTGCTTTAACTGATAATATAAAGCAGTATTATTTACCATAAATTTTTCTAACATATTCTACTTAAAAAATATATATTTTGCATAAGAAAAACCTTTAATATTAATAAATTTGCTAAAAAATAAATATATAATTAGGTAAATTATTTTTATTAGGTAAACTTATGTTTGGTTAAAATAGTTTGAAAGTATTTAATTTTTTTTTGGATTAATAAGATTATTGCAGAATATAGTAATTAAAGGTCAATAAATTGTTGCTTTTTTTAAATAATTTTTAACAACTTATTTTTTAAATATTTCTTTAAAATATTATATATTTCTTATAATAATAATATCTATAGAGTTGGCTATTTTATTTACCTAATCCTAATATTTCAATAATCTTTTAAAGATGCATAGCTTAAAAAGACGATTTTTCGTGAGGTTTTTATAAAATAAAGCAATTTAATTTGTCGAAGATTTTGTTAAATATTTATTAAAATTTACTGTAAAGATTAACTAAACTATAATAAAAAAATAATAATTTTTAGATACAAGATTAGATTTTTGTGTACAATATTATTAAATTTGGTTTGCAGTTTTCATTATATTATACTTTTTTTATAATCCAATTAGTTTTAGTTACATTTCTATTAAATAAATAATTTCACTTTAAATTTAAGAAAAACCAAATAAAAATATTAATGAATTTCCTAATTAAAGTGAAACAGTAAGAGATATGTAATATTTTATATAAATTCATGTATGCATAACTTAAATGGAGTTGATTAATTTTTTTTCGTACTTTATAATTTTATTTAAACGAAAATGAGCAATTGAGAAAAACAAAAGATAAAAGTAAGTAATAGACTTATAATTAATCTAAAAACTCATAAATCTTCTACTCCGTTCGCATTTATTCCAACTAAACCAAAAGAGATTAGAGGAAGATAAGAAATGAATAAATATTAACCGAAAATTAATCTTTACATAATTAAGGGGAATTAAGGAATATTTTAGACAGTTGAAATTGTTTCCTTCTGCATTATAATGGGCAGACGTTTTAAATAATTAAAACTCCTCGGAGATACTTTTGAACGATTTTCAGACAAATTTCAGGGATGCCTTGAGACTTGATTAAGATTTAACCTTTTACTTTATAAGAGGGAAAATGCTTGTTTAATTTTTAAGGGTTTTATTCTAGAAAAGGCATATAGTATAAAAGTCGATTAGTATAATTTACGGTCGGATCTTACCGCCCGAACAACTGCGGAAATACATAACCATCACTACGATTTACATAATGCAAATTAAGAGAAACTTTGGTTCTACAACAGGGGGATTTCCGCGGCAAACAAACTAAAGTTAAAGTAGCTTAGAAAAGGCAGTTTTAAAAACAGTTTTAAATCCGACGAGTGCGAGTTACAAATTTACCCGCAAATCCGGAAAGTTTCTTTTTAAGTAGCCACATGTGTCGCCATATTCATCGGGTCGGGCTTACTTAAAAATGTAACGTTGAAAATATCGGGGTCCAAAAAGATAAAATCCTTAAGTCGTTTTAAAGGGTTGTCAAGGGATTAGAGATTTTTTTTGTTTTTATGTTTAATAGTTTTGTTGAAAATTAGCAGAAAAATCCACAAAAGAACATATTTTTAAATAAAATCATTTATTAAAATAAAATAGTTTTTTTCTCTTGTTTTTTTAATAAATAAAAAGAGTAGAGAAGATGTAAAAAAGTTGGGTCATATTTAAATAAAATAAATAATTCGAGGTAACTTTTTTAGCTTTACGACAAAAGAGACCAGAAAAGACAAGGGAAAATTTTGATTTTTCGCAATTTTTATTTTTTTTTCTTAGCATATTTTTCTTACGTGTTAAAAAAGCAAGAAGATTTATATATAGAACAGGTTGAATTTTTTAATTTACGCCAATGGCAAATGCTTATTATTTTCCAGCATAGGAGTGTATTGAGATTTATGACTTGATTAGGTAACATAGTATATACTATAGATAATAAATTAAATATTAAAAATATATAAAAGTTTAAAGAAGTATTAAGAGAATTTTTTCTTAAAAAATCAAAAAATTTTTGACTTTTGTTTAAAAAAAAAATAAGAAATCAAAATGATTATTTAATACCTGCAAACTATACTTATATAATAAAAAGAATGTATTTAGTTATATATTTACTTTTTAGCAAGCTTATCAATATTAATTAAGTCTAATTTTTGGTAATTTCTTTGCTTTATATCATCAATTAAAGCAGTATAAAATAAACGTATACGTTCAAGTTATGCATCGGTTTTTTTTAATATATACAATTAATTCAAAATAAACTTCCAGTTAAACTATACTACACTTTACCACATAATCTCCATCAACAACCCAAAAAGTAAACTTTAACAAAATTAGGTTTACTTAAGCAATGCATTTAATTTAAATTATTTATATAAAATCACTATATTTTTTTCAAGAAATTTTTTTTTTAGTTTTTTCTTTAATTTACACCCAGCAAATATTTATATGATACAAATGAATAAAAATGAAAAATTGAGATTTTATCTGATGCTTAGGTACCAAATTCCTAATTCCAAGCAATGAAAGTATCCGTATAAAATTACAAATAAACTTGTGAATTTTATGGACAAAAATTAATCATCTCAACAAAATCAATATCTAAAATTAGGAATTTTGAAAATCTCAAATTATATATAATTTTTTTGCAAAAAAAACAATAAATCTGTATATTTAATTAAAAAAAACATATACAAAAAAAAACGATTGAGTAATTCTACTCTTGGGCTTTTTTTCTCTAAAAGTGCAAATGTGTGTGTCCTTTTTTTAGCAAATAATCTTTATTCGTTACTCTCGCCTTTTTAATTTTGTATTTTTTTATTTTGTGCGAATAAAAAAAAATCTAAAATACTTAAGTCTAACCTTTAAAAAAATATATTTTACTTAAATGCAAATTAAAATATTAAATAAGAATGCATAACTTAAATCGACACGAATTATAATAAATTCATTATTTTCACTTAACTCTGATAACAACGCCACTGTTATAGATCGAATTATTTATTTTATTTAAATTTTTTCATTTTTATTTTAAAAAAAATATTAGAGCAATAATGAAAAAAAATACATACAAGTTTTACCTTATTTAGGAGAAATCTTTAAAATGCAAATTGCTTAAACTCATATTGAGTACAAAAGATTTTCTTTGATATGGTTTGTCTTTTTAATTCGGTATTATTTGTTTTAATTTGCTTTTTTCCTTTAGCATTTAAAAAAAACAAAAATATTTAGGTCTAATTAAAAAAAAAATTACTTTACTGAAATGCAAATTTAAATAATAAATCGCCGAATGAACGCATAATTTTAATAGCAATTGTATATACCAATTCCTTAATTTTTATTTAATAATTACTGTTTTAACTTGTTTATTTTTTACTTACTATTTTCCAGTTAATTTCCCTTTAAGCGGCGTTATGAATTTAATGGTTTGTTTTAATTTAATTTTCTAATTTTTATTTAAAAATATTATTATGGGTCAAGATGAAGACCTCACATTATTCATAACGATTTTCTTTTATTTTTCTCTTTTTACTTTTTGTCCTTAATATCCTGTTTAAAAACCGGTTTACTAAAATGCGAATTAAGAAATGCATAGCTTAAATGAATACGACAATTTTCTTACCAGGTGAATATGTTCTAATATGTTTGTCATATATTTTTAAAAAAAAAAGTTACCAACTAAATTTTCATTCATCTGCATTCTATTTTTTTTTAAATTTTTCCAGGTACTTTACGTTTACTTTCTATGTTTTAGAGGAAGATTTTTATCTTTTTATCTTCCAGGCAGCTAAAGTACTGAAGTTTTTTTTTGTAGCAAATAATTTTTTTAAGAATTTATTATTTTTTCTTATATATTTATATATAACAAAGAAGAATTTATATATATTCTTTCTATTATAATTTCTTTGTATCTTTTCACTTTATTCTTTTTTATTAAAAAAAACTCAATTAATTAAAAAAACTTATTAAGATATTTTTTTCGTTATTTTATATGGAACTCCCTGAAATATTTGAATCGAAACTAATATGTACTAACTTCCCAGTACAGATCTTCACGGTAAACATTCTATGACATAATAAAATATTACCTAGAGCCTTTTTTTATAAAAAAAAACTAAAAGGGGGGTGACACAAACATATCTATAACTTTCCAAGAAATATTTACACCATTAATCCAGAACAAACATCTCTGACAGTAAAAACGGAAAAAAAAACGAGGACAGTCATCGTAATTTTTCACTTTTTCGCAGCATATCGGCGTGCTCTTACATAATTCATGAAATTAGATAGATTCGTTTCTAACTTTGGGGCTAAAATCGTTGTCTTCATTTATTTAAAATCCACCCTCGGCTCGTCCCTACTCAATTAACCGAAACACCAAAGGAAACGGATATCGCCGGAGTTATCTTAGAGGGGTTCAAAATATTTGGCCTAGTAATAAATTCTGTTTTGTGGAAATGTGCCAGTAATAATAATCTACTCTAATTTATTTAATTAACCCGAGACACGCATTTTGGCTATAAGCTGTGACGGAGAGTTTATTATGGCATTTAAAAGTTACCCGCAAAGTCTTTAGAGGTTAACGCGAAGTTTCGGTAATGATATTTGGGGTGGTTTTTTTCGGTCGACGCAGATATGATCAACTACTTTTGAAATACTTAAAAAAAATATTATTTAAAGATTGGCTTGTCATATCCGTATAAGTTATGCATATTTTATGAAAAAAGAAATTTTTTAACCAGTTATTATCGGTAATATATGTCATTTTAACGTAAATATAATGTTTTTTCCATCAATTATGTTACTATGCATTAGATATATTAGAGATGTATGTCACACATATTATCCAAAATCTCAGTAATTGGTTAAGACTCAAAGAACTGCTTAAATGAGATAAATAAATAGATTTTAAGCTTTATCTTAATGCATCCGAATGCATACGATAACTTCCATTGTCTGGACAAAGTATACCTCTATTACAACCTCGTGAATGAAGATTCCAAGTGTCTTGAAAAATCATAACATTATTCCAAATTCCTGGCGAGGCTTCAACTGCCTGGAAGAGATCAATTATGTATTTTAAAAAATTATGTAAACCATTTTAAATGAAGTAAACTGTCTTTTAGAATTACCTGAAAAGATATCTTGAAGCACTTAACACTACCGCTAGAGCAAAGAAGTGTAATAAGTAAAAATCATCAAATATAATGTAGACGTTTTTACTGTTGACACATAACATAAATGGTTGACACCCTCATTTCAACTATCTGAAATTTGAAATCATGAGTGTTTTGTCCCGAAAGATGAACTTCAATTTTTTATCCAAGGAATTTATAGTGAAAAGTATATTTTTCAACGCACTTTAAGTTATTCTTTTTTTCTTCCAGAAATACTGTATTACTTTTAAGTAGTTGCTCTCTGACAGTAGAAACTTTGGCTATGGCATGCGCATTTTATGACAGATGCGTAATTTTCTGGTCTTTTTTATTATTACTAGAGATACTAAACAGTTATGAAGAACTTTTATTATTCTTAGTCTAAAAGATCGTTCTATTATAGTTGCTTAAGAACGAGCTTAAGCATCACCTAAATTTTTTATTTAGTTTAGCCACAGTTAAGGAAACTTCTAAAATAGTGTTGCATTTAAAATCAAAAGCACTTGGTTGTGAGTCAACATCGGTGTTAATGATGCAACACTATATTCTTCACATATTATAAACTGTTGACTAGAAACTAGGTATATCCCAGATATGTTATTAACACCTTTTTCTAAAATCAGTAATTTCCACGATATTAGACCAATTTAAATTATCGCAGTCATCTCTAGTCTTGGAATAATTTATACAGCAATAAATTTATGACTTTTAGAAAACAACATAGCATGACGTCTATCTTACTAAATGTTACGCAGAAGATAATTTCTATATTAAAAAGTAGTGACTCCACGGCACTTATAATTCCTAATTTGTCCAAAGCGTTTGATACCATATATCATGGCTGGCTTATTATGCTTATTAATAATATCTCTTTAATGTTTTTTAGATCCTACTTATCCAACAGAAAGCATATGGTGGTCTTGAAAGATCAAACTTTCTTAAATGCCACATATATGTCATTTGAGGTACCTCAGGATTCCGTCTGAATTCTGATGTATGTTTCTAATTTATTTAATGTGCTCAAATACTGCGAGACCAAATATATAATTTTTTTAAAGCTAAATCTAAGTTAAAGGCATCTAATAGAATAAACGACGATCTCTCTAGAGTTTATTGTTCCAGATTTTTTTCGTCGTAGTTTTCTGTTAAATGCTGTGGCAATTGACAATCCCCTTTCTTTAAATGTGGGTTTTAAAAAATGCAACTTTTTAAATGATCTACAGGTGTTTATTATTTTATAATTTTTGATTATTATGGATCTATGAATGTATTTTTGTTCAATTGCTTGTTACTATTAGTGTTTCCATTTTTAAAAGCAAATTTTTTTTTCTGTTGTGCTACCTAAAATTATTTTGCTTTTATTTGTAAAAATGGATTAAGTAGATTAACCTTTAGCTAGACTTTGCCTATGTATATTTTTGAAAACCACAAATAAAGCCATTTTTTATGTAGTTAAGTTCTTAAATTTTAATAAGAACCTACCATATCTACTTTATTTATGCACGTCTTTAGCATAAGCATTTCGTATTGCATTAAAAACTGGTTATTAAAATAAAAATCCAACGTATTTTACTTTTTTAAATTTTAGTATAAACAGTTGAAATATACAATAACCAATACCATTTTTATATAAACTAAAGCCATAAACGCAAAAACCATCTTGTTTAAAACAGATTCATTATTTCGTATTAAAAGTAATAGTAATTCACATAATTTATGCATATACTCCTTAAAAAACTAAATAATACTGCTTATTGCTACATTTAGATTCAAAGTTATTTAATTAAAATTTTAATATATTTTAAAAATTATTACTCGTTATATATATTATTATACAAAATTAAGATATTTTTTAATAATGAATCGTCAAATGTAAAATAAAAACCGATTATATCAACATATATAAGCTTTTCTTTAAATTTAACTAATAGTGCATCATATCCGTTTAGGTTATGCATATTTTCTAGGAAAACCAAAAATTAAAATGGTTAAATAATATGCTTTAATATATTACTTTTTGCAATTTTTTTTACAATTAAATGCAACTGCTATAAATAATTGTTTGTAATACCCTCTGGCCACGCAAGGTAAAGCATATCCTACTTTCAAATACAAATTTTTCTTTCACAATTATTGGACAATTGACTCTGATTAACTTTGGACTGACGAGTCAGTGAAAAATGTTTACTAATAAAAACTGATACACCTTTTTTTAAGCCATAAACTTTTTCAATCGACTTATTTTCCACAAAACCAACTCTGACGTTAGAAACCGGAGTAATAAAATAACAACTCCTTAGCAAACATGTAATACGACTCTATTTACAGGGATTTTCCTGTGGGGGGGAAAAAGAAGGTTTACGCGAAAACTTTCGCTGTAACAGCAAAACTTTCAGAATTTTCGTATCTAAATTAAGCGCTAAGACGCGTGAAAGCACAACAGGAACGAATAATCTAAAGTTGCTTACATTAAGCGTGACAATAATAATTAGGAACTTTTCAATTTAGATTTTGTTTGGGGTAAATTTGACCTATAACGAAGGTAGTACCCAAATTAATTAATATTTACCAGAGTGGTTTCCAGGCAAGTAAAAAACCCTCTTTTAGTTTTCTTATCAACTTGCGATCTAGGGTAGTAAAACCTCACACGCCGGCTGTTCAAAATGTATAACGTATTACCCTGGAGTAATAAAATTTGGCTCTTGTTTCCAAGCGTACTGTTTTAGGGGTGAGATGCTATGTAAATCTACTACGGGCTTCGATTTCCGGGGTTGCAGGTGGAATTCTTTATGTCTATCGGAAAATAATACTTCCGATACTATACCTACTACTTTTACAGATTTCTTTCTGTCTTCTAATATTTCTTAATATCAGGGCTTATTTATTAGTCGATTTAAAAAATAATCATATCAAATTATTGGGAGAAAGAAACCGCATTTCAAAAGTGGTTTGCAAATATGCGTGTAAAAGATATAAGTCGTAAAATACAATAAAAATTTTTTTTCCGTGATAACTTAATTAAAAATTTAAATTCATTCGTAGCACCCTATTTTAAAATTTAAAAAAAAAAATATTTTTCTATGAGTATAAAACAAAAAGTAGCAAATAGAGTACCATTATTTTTAGAATATAATTTTCTCTCGAAATACGTAATAATATACCAAGTGTTCCATTTAAAATAAGAAACTTATTGTCATTTCCTGTTAAACCGGAAGTGATGGAAAACTATAGAATTTGTCAAAAGATGCTCTTATAACTATACTACCGACATACCAAATTTCATTTATTTATCTTGAAAAGTAAAAAAGTTATTAAGTGTTTTTTCTCTTATTATATCTTATTATCTTATTATATTCTCTTTTTTCTGTGTCACCGGTATTTATATATTTAAATTAAAAAAAAACACTTCTTCCTATTACTTTGGCTTTGCATATTAATAGCTTTAAGAAGCCGGATTTCTGCCGGATCACCATTGCTCTTCTCCAGACATTTTATTTCTATCTTCAAGGAGTGCCAATTTTACACCAATCGTTGGCTGAGGTTCTGCCTACTCTTTCGTATAAGCCCCTTTACCATAATCCTTAATATCTCTCTAATATCTGAACGTTCCATTTAATATCGATCGTCTCGCTTCCTCCATATAACTAATAGTCGAACTTCCTTACGCCGCTATCTTAAAATTACTACCGCGATACCGGAAACCGACATGGAATATAGATTAAACAGTGCTGTCAATTATCGGTTTAGAACATAAATACTCCAGTATCAAGTTGCCAATCAATTGATAATAATTACAGTCGATTTGACTTGCACGGTTTTCAAATTATCTCCGAGCCCCGGCCTAAAATACGGATCTGATTGTTTCGTTAAACAACATCGAAATTCCATTTGTACCTGATGACTCTGGATATCAATTGAAACCTGGGCGTTATATTGTGCGTTTAGTTTAGCCAACTGTAAGTGCCCCGTTTTTGCCATCTATTGACTCTTTATATGGATGGTGAGCTTTTTTTTTAAAGTCAAGTTTGTTCTGTATAAATGAAATACTTCCTCATAAAAGCCAGGTGCGACATATTTATAGGTTAATTTAATCAGCAAAAAAAAGGTAGGAGTACCTACTAAAATAACTAGAGGTCCACCTAAAAAAATGATTTTATGGCAAATACATTGCGAAATTTACATTTGGAGACCTCTTATTATCTCTCCTGCGAAATCCCCCTTTCAATTTTGAATCTTCCTCGTAACGAAAAAAAAAACTTTTAACAATGACCAATAAAATCGACCATTTCCGTCAATTTACGTTCAATCCGCTGAACACAAATCAATTTTGGCCCAATACAAAAGAGGAAAATTTTACACTCGATATAGATTTTTATATATATCCAGGCCCCGGCCAGGAAACCCATATCTGTCTAACCCGAAAAGCGAATTTCTTTCGATGAAAATCGAACTGTAATAAAACTAAACGGAGTCTCTTCCAGTAGGAAAATCAAAGGGCCCGTATATTATTTTCCAGTCGACAATATGCGGATAGTAGGGAAATGTTCTTTGAATTCTGGTTGGTTTTTTAGAATCCTTACCAAGGTTTATTATTATTTTCTATTTGTTTATTTAGAGCTTTTACAAATCATAGTTCTTCATTATTCGAAGGATGTAAAACGCAATTTTAACCGCCAGTACCGTTCAAGCAATTCCAGTGTCTTCAAGATGGTGAGAGAAGTCTTAATTGTCATACACATCTACGTAATTTTAGGAACCATACATATAAATCCTTGATATATTTACTATATTCTTTAATTTCTGCATTAACCCATCTATTTGTTGGTGCTGTTTTGCTTTATCCTAGAACGACTTACAGGAAATAATAGAGTGAAGTACTTCTACGCTTCTTTCTTGCAGAACATCATATCATGATTCTTGATGCAAGTGTGTAATCTAGAAATATTATTCGTGAAAGGAGATTTTTATTTGTGTATGAAATGTCATTGGAATAAGGAATTACTTCCAGCTAAATGCAAAATTATGACTTTTTCTTGTTTTAGAAGTACTATTGATTTTGACTACACGGTTGGTCCCTATACCCTTACTTCCTTTTTGAAAGATTTGGGAGTCACTCCTGATACAGGGTATTTCAGAACTATGGGATCAAACTTCTGGGGGTTGTTCAGTGCAACAGAAGAGTATAGGAACCCATGTCTGGAAATGCGTCACTACGCCACTACGGCCCTAAGAGTATGCTTCGTGTGTATGGTCTCCTTTCTAAGGGATACATATTGATGCTCTTCAACTAGTTAAATACAAATCTTTTAGCATATTAATTGAATACCTTGGACAATAGTAATGACTCAGGTATACTTAATATGCTAAATATAGGCCTCACATATCACATATATCCTACAAGGAAATCTGGAGCCATAGAGTTACTTAACTAATAAATACCTATGCTCTACTGATGGTATTTACTACCCAATTCATTGGACCAACTATGGTCTTAATAATTTCCTCACTAGAACAATGAGACTAGCAAACCATAATTAATTTTTTTGAAACTTATAATGAAATCCTGTGTCAATTTTTAGTAATCATCAGTTAAAACAAATTAATTGTTATTCGCACGTTACTATTTGCTTATTTACTTATTAGCAAAAATTGCATTACACAATTCCTAATAGTTAAAATATATTGCGCAAAATGTCATACAAATTATGCATATCATACAGCTAAATGTGCAAATAAATATTACAATTTATACTTAATAAAAAGTGAGCTACAAGCAAAGTAGCAAAAAGCACCAAAAAACCGATAACATAATGTTTAACCCAATTAAAATTAGAATTATAGATGCATAAGGCTAATAATTTAAAAACACAATAATAACAAAAAAAATTATAAATCTTGACCACTCCTATGTACTGTAAAGAAAATCTAAATTTGTCTAAATTAAAAAAAAAATAAATTGTCTGCATTTTCTGCTAAATTTTTTAAAGTTTTGAATTTGCCTTAAATCATTTGGAAGAACATTGTAAAATGTTGGAGCCAAATATGATATATGTAAATATAAGCCCTAATTTTTTATTATAGTAACGTGCTTTCAAGTGCCGGTTTACATTATTCCTAGTTTGATGTTCGTGATTTATATATATTTTAAAATTACTTGAATTGTATGTATAAATGCATATGAATATTACAAAAATATGAAAGTTTATACATAACTCTTAAAATATAATTTTGTACCACATTTAGTTGTTTAAATGTGTTTTATTTAAACTTCCCCAGAAAAGTACTCCATATCATAGTAATGATTTAATCAAGGATCTATACACTGTTATACTGTAGTTTTGTATTTAAGATATTTCGCAATATGTAAAAGCGTTAAATGGTTTTACGAATATTCGTTGTTAATTTTATGATATGTTAATCCCACTTTAAATATTTATTAACAATGACACTCAGATACTTGACAAATGGAACCTCTTTAATCTGAATTGATTGCAGTTTAATATTTAAAGAATGAAAAGAATCTAACTTTATTATTTTTCTCTTTTACTTTAATCACTTTTTGATTACCCTCATCAATGATATCTTGGTTTATAGTATTCGTAATTTTATACATTTTTTTAATACGATATTTGAATTCTTTAATTTGGGCTTTATAAAAATCATTTTTATATTTATTAAAGACTTTGTTTTTTATTTCAATATATTTTAAATTACTATTCCCTTTCTATACTAAAAGCTTTTTTAATAATTTTTTTTCATTTTGTTTTAATTTTTTATTTGATAGGTATTATCTGTTCTATTTATTGAACATATATATCGATGGTTTAAATATTTTAGTATTTATTTTTAACTGTTTTAATTTCTTCTGCTTTCTTTTTAATATCTTCTAAAATAGCATACAATTACATTATTAATACTTACGACATTCTTATGCTAATTTTAAATGCTTAATAAATAATTCGCTTCAACATTGTTAAATATTCTTAGAGTCTTCGAGAAAATTAAAATTGCTATCACTTTTATTGACATCCATCCCATTCATATAAATACTAAATAAAATACGGCAGTGGTCCGATATATCAGCATTCAAAATGTAAGATGTGTGTATAAATTCATTGTATTTGTAACATATGGTCAATACAAGAGTTTGTCATTGACATAACCCGTGTAGGGTCAATGATAAAGACCCAATATTCATGAGACAATAACTAGGATAGGTAATTGTTTGTCTCCGCAGAATCAGAAGCAATTAAATAATTGTTTATTTATATCCGTTATAACTATCTCATTTTTTTAGTTACATCCTTTTTTCAAATGATTCTTCAAGCCCTCAATAAAGTAAGAGAGCACTATCGAGGGAGGCCTATATATACATGATATTCAACATTAACCATATCGTTTACTGTGATAAACCGAGTCAATGTAGTACCAGATTTTGCGTACCTTATTTTATCTATCTTACCAATATTTAACTTGCATTTTATGAAATTTGTTTGTAACTAAAATCAGTGTTAGCAAACTGTCCTGTTTCAGTTAAAGTAATGATATTACATGAATGCGTTCATAGAAAAACTAACATTTGGTTGGCCTTTTTCTTTATACTTCGAGTGCTCAAATGACCTATATTTAATATCTCGTAAAACACAAATGTTATTAAGCTTTGCCTGTTTATAAATAAATAAATTTAAACATTATTTATACAAAAATTTAAAAAAATTGAAGGACGCGATGTCTTTGGCAATCCACAAAGTGTTTTTAATTTAAATCAAAGTATAAGACACATGTTTTAGATTTAACCTTCAACCCGTAATTTAGGCATTTAATTATTTATTTTATTTTTGGTAATTCTTTTAATTTTATATTTAGCTATTTAATATTTATTTAAATTATATATATATATATATTGTTTGAGTATTTAATAAATTTAGTAGATTTAATCTTTATATTGTAGCTTAAGTTTATGACCGTTGAGTAGGGTTCAGTAGAGTAGGTGTCTTCGCCTTGCTTCTCGGGTATTATTATAAACCTCTAAATAGTACAATGTTTTGTTATGTTCTACTATTTATCAGAGAAATTATATTAAAATTAAACTAATTTTTATCGGACTTATAGTCATTTTTAATAAAGGAAAGCGATGTGTCGACGTCACATATTTAAAGAAAACTGCTAATTGATGATTAGGGTGAATTTTCAGCAATTTCAGTTGTTCCATTAACATACATTTCCAAATAAAGCCGTGACTGTTTACCCGATAATCCTTTCATAAAGTGATACGATCCGGTGCAAATTCATACACCACAAAACCGAAAAAAAAAACCCACACACTCGTCACTGTAAAACTACGCCTTGAAAAGCGAAATGTAGTTATTGTTTTTCTACAAACATGTTGTTTTCTGCACATTATCCCCCACGGTAGACAAACAAACAAAAACGGACAAGCCAGCAATTTCTGACAGCTCCATGCCCGATTTTGCGGTTCGTATTGTGTATTTACCGAATAAATTGCTTGCCTTGGTACACGCATGTATATTTAAGTGGTCATTATATCCAAATTCGTGTTTTATGACCGTTCGGGGGGGCTCCACGCCTGGACCGAGTTGTATTATATTTTGCTTTAATTACATTTTCTGGAAGAGGGTCCCGGATCAGTAGCGTCCCAGAGATTACCCACTGACACGGTATAGTCCAATTTAATTTAAATTGCTCGGTTTTGTCCTCTCTGCATGCTCGTTATGAGTAGGGCTTTTGTTGTACTGGTTTGAGTTATTCGGTTTTTGGGCGTTTTATTAAAATGAACGTTATTTGTGTTAATTAAGAGGACTTTTTCCATTGTTTTAAATTTGATAGACAAATATTGCGGTAAGTAGCATTTTAGCGATTAAAGAATTTGCTAAATGACCAAAATAGAGCCTGTATTATAATACACAGGGTGTCAATTTGAAAACTTCCCACTCATATTATCTCGAAACGGGTTAGGTTTTTATAAAATCACTAGGACATGTCAATTTTATTATGAAAGGGGCACAATTTTTATGTAGAAATCACTTTGTCCATAACCTCCTTTTCAAAAATAATTATGGCAATAGGGCACTTAAAGCATCATCATGACACCAAAAACAATTTTCCCAAACTTAATAAGAAGTCTCGTTTTATAAGCAATTGCAATATAAACTCACGTAAAATTCATCTCCTTTAAGTACCAAATAAATAGAAGCTAGCATTTTAGAGCAACACCATAGTCGTGTTGCTATTAGATCCAATAACTAGCCCTTCCTCTCTCCTTGTATCTAAAATATAACTAGAAAAGAATCCTTTTAGCAATACAATAGCAGCGGGGTAATGCAAAAGCAATAAAGAGTAAACGAAATATCCTTTCAAATGTTGCCACCATATATCACGCTTAAGAAGATTTATAGAGGTATATTATAAAATACCGACGTGAAGACCATTATAAAACATTTTTGCGCTAAGAATACAAACAAACGTCTGCACAAATGGCTTTTATAGCGCCCGCCGCGTGCTCCTTTATTTATCTTTTTTTTTTAATATTAGGGATTATTTAGGTTCTTTTAAAGTCAGTTTTCTATACTAATATGCACGCGAATAAAATTTAAAAATATGATTATTTTTTGCCTTTTTAAACTAAATAATCGCTAGTCAAACAGAGGTTTTATATGTTTATTAGACCCAAAAGAGACGAATGTATAGTCCAGATATGACTGGCTAATCAGCTATTTTTTGCTCTATTTTAAATACAAAAATGTATACTACTAAACCAGTTATTAACCTATTTGTTTTATTTTGACAATTAACTAATTTTTAGAGCAGAATTATAGCTTAAAATGCTAATTTCATTAAATAAAAATAAAAATAATTATCAACATATAAACATATTAATCATAACAATTGACCAGCCAGAAACCTAAAGTTTTAATTTTAGAAAGTAAGAAAAATTAAACATAGATACTGAATAGATGAAAATTAGAGAACTGATGTCCATTAAAGTTATGCATTCATTATCTGATCTATTAATATCCAAATCATCTTTATAAAATAAATTACATTTTTATTACATACATATGAGAACTCCTATATCACTATAATAGTATAAATTTTGTTATATAAGTTGGCCTATTATATAGGAAAACTTGCTACGATTTTCCATATTAAATGAAGCTTAAATTAAGTTATCTTCATTATATCTAAAATTAGAAAACTAATGAATTTTTTATCTATATTATATCATTTTCCTACTGCCTAATTTTAAACATTTTTTTATATTGTTCGCCTATTACAAATAATAATTTTTAATACATTACATATCGAAGTCCCGTGATAATTAGGTGTGAGATACCCTAAATCTAAATAACTTAATTTTTTAATTATTTACGAAAATTATAATAAAATAATAAGGCATATAATAAAGGTGATAATGATTCTAGATTTTTCAAAAGGATTTCGTGCTTCACAGGATATAGATAAAAAGTAAGAATAAAAGAAGGTAAAATTAATAAAGAATTAAAAAGTCAAAGAATAATAACCATCTGTTAAAAAAATAAAGACACTTTGTACTCAGTGTAAAAGCATTATCTTGTTTAGTCAATCGTTTTCCCTAAAAATAAAACTTAGGGATATAAAATTGTTTTTATTTAAGGATTTTAAGAAGAAAAAGAAAAAGTAACAAAATAATAAAAAACGTTATAAATAAATTAGAATTTTAATGTTTTTTTTAACCCAATTTCCAATTCCAGAAACCATGACATAACTATTGTCTGAATTAAGTAGAAACCTAACAAGTAAAAACTTTTTAATAGATAAATGAGAGAAAGTTAGAAAATGCGTATCCATTTAAATTATGCATTTATTTTATATAATATTTTAATTTGAATTTCAGTAATTTTTTTATGTCAGATATATATTAAGAAAGAAAAAAATCAAAAATAAGGGGAATACAAAATTTTAAAGATCAAAAGAATAACGACCAAGGACTATATTTTAAAAGATTGTAATCGATATAATAGAAATTAACCCTCACATACCTTACGCGATAATCTAGCTACATTTTGGTTTAAATTTGACTTAATTCATCAATAAAGGGTAGTTTTAAATAAAAAAGTTAGAAGTGTGATTTTTGAGTCATAATAAGAAAGTATGTATTAAAAAAAAATCAGATACTAAGATGGCAATTTTTGTTATACATCTCAAGAAATTACCAGATTAGATATCACCAGATTACCCTCAATAACCAATTTTTTGTATATAAAATTTTGCCATAAAAAACATGGTCATTTTGTTACTATTTTTGAATTTGATAGGAAAAGACAACAAACTTAAATTTTACATAGGTAATAAACAAAAATAAGAATATCATCAACCAAAATTATAAAATTACGCGATATTTTTAACATGTAAATTAGCCAATTTCCATTTAAAAAATTTAAATTAACGCTAAATTAATTATTTTCCACCATTAAACTACAAGAAATAAATTTTAGACTAAATTGAGAAAATATTCAATATTGGACGTAAAATTATTTTTTTTTTAAATTTTTGCTAAAGGTCACCAATTATTAAATCCTATTTATACCAATTTTAAATCCATTAAAGCTATTAATATTCTTTAATCGCCTTACTAATAATTCGCATTATTTCAAAACAGGTAGACGTTATAATTATTCGCTTCGCTGCATTCGAATAATTAAATTACCTTGAGATGTGTTACAGATTTTCCGAAATAATTTACAAAATTACATCGAAATGCAATTTGCACCAAAAACTATTTTCACGTTTATAGATTGAGCCGGCATCCATTATTTAGCGCCCGTTTAATGGTCCAAAACAAAATATCAAATAAAATTAGCATTAATTAAGCCCGATAAAATATTTGCGTGTCAATATAAAAACACGTCAGTTAATTAATACATTTCGCCCCCCCCTAAGGCTTAAAAATTAAATAAACAAACTAAACGAAAAACTGACTTGTTATTCCTCTTAACCGTTTTTTTTTCCATTAACCGTTCAATCAAGTAAAATAATGACTATCAATGTAGTGAATTCCGGTAGCAATGATGATGGCATATAGAGCTATTTCCTATTTGTATCATTGATTGGACCGACCTGCGACAGATGGCATTCCCTTTTACCCTCGAAAATGACAATTTTAAATTTTAATTTTTTCATTCGCTTCATTTGTCGGACCTTTTCAAAAGGATGGGGGAAGGGGGAAGGGGTGAGACCATTTCGCTCTGTTGCTAATTATGTGATTAAGTTTGCATCAGGTTTGTTTATAGGGCCCAGATTATTTTTAAAGGGGTTGAACTTAGTTTAATTACGGGAAGTAAATTATTGTAAAATTAAATATTTAAAGCGGAAAAAAATTAGGAGTAAACCAGTGATGCCATAAGAATTTTAATGTCAATAAATTTGAATGCACAGCAATGAATATTTAAAAAAAATTTATACAAAAAGCAGATTGAATTTGTTAATTACATTTTTCTATAAGAAAAATTATATTTAAAAATGAAAGGTATATAGCGTAAAAGTCAAGCTAAACCCAGTTTTTTATTTAAATGTAAAATATCAGAAATATAAAAAATAATGTAAGGAAAAATCGTTAATTATAATAAAAACTAAGAAAGATTAAAAGTATAGTACATTAAATTATTACCCAAGAAAATAGACTATTGAACGGTAGAACTATGACTAGTTGTTTTAAAAATGTAGAAGTTAAAAAATTTTAAAAATAATAAGAAATTAATGAATAGAATTGGGTGAACAAAAAATTCAGTAAAATAAATTTAAATATTTTAGTTTTTTTTGTTTAAATTTGAGTTTTTTGGAATTTCTTATTAATTATACCAAAAAAATACATTGACACGTCTGACAACAGTAAACACAATAGTGCTAAGAGAAGCGGTAGTACTAAGGAAATTAAATAAGAATTGTATAGTTATGAGTAAGAGAACACAGGATTTTGATAAATCATTACTTTTTGAAAATGTTAGTATCTTGGGCCAAATATTTGCTTCTTTGTTAATTTTTTTAAAAAGCGTTATTACTTTTTCATTTGCCTTTAGTAGTAACATCCAGTGCCGAAATTAAAAAAAAATAAAATTTTCAATGCATTTTGAGAAAATTACTTTTTTCAGATTAAAGGTTTTTTGTGTTTGCTTCCACTGTATAGGAAAACAATTTTTTTACTCATGAATAGCACTTGTTAATGCAAACAATTAAAAAAAAAACATATTAAATTATATTTTCTAGCATATTTTATTAATATGTAGTCTAAAAAATTTGCAAGAAATCTTGTGGTTTTTTAAGGAAAATCAAATTCTAGAACACAGTTTCTTATGAAAAACCTACTTTTTTATTTTCTCCTGCTTTACTATAAAAAATTAAAACTTTTGCTATAAGACTTTTCGTTGCCTCTTAATACAACATTGTCAACTAATAATGGTTAAAATTTTGGTAAATTTAACTGAAAAGAAAATAATTTAAATGTAATTATGAATTCTTTTTTATATATTATTAAATAAATAAAAAAAAACTTTTTCACACTACTGAAGTTCTTTCTAGAACCGACTTTTTCAAAAAAACTACTTGAAACAAGCAACAATTTTTCATTCAGTTTAAAATGTTTGTAAAATTACTAAAGCTACCACGAGCTTGTAACAGTCACTTGAACTATTGTGGAAAAAGGGCTTTACATTTAATTTATATCTGTAAATATTGACGGATAAAAATGATTATCCAGAACACCTAAAGTACTTTACTAAATTTTCCTTTTTTCTGCCCTATTTTCAAACTTCAAAAAAAAAAAGGAGAAAAATCAATTCGCCCGGTATCAAGTTCGGCACCACACGTAGCGGCACAACAACCCTTCGCTCTCCATGAATAACAAAACGTTCTGGGGGTGAGGGGGGGGGTTGAAGGGGCGAAAACAGTGTCCTTTTATTATCGATTTCCCCCGCCACGTTTTTTGCACGCGTTTACATTACGTAGTAATGGAAATCTACTTGACGTGATGATAATGCCAATGCACACCCTGTCGATTTTTAGATTTTCCCAAGAGTTTTAATGGACCTGTCGAGCGATGTGGGTTTTGTTATATGATATATTTGGCCAATATACTTTTTTGGTTGTATGGGCTTTTTCGGCCTAAATAAGCATGTAGATTTAATTTATTTTGTTGCCATTTTTATATTAAAATATTAAGTTTATGATTTAAATGTATACAAAAAATTGTGGTGTAGTTAATTGGGGAGAAAGTATGTTACTTTTTCGTTTAAGGCATAACTTAAAAGGATAACATGTGCTTTTAATTAAATATTAGTTTGTTTCACAAAGAGATATTTTACGCTTTACGCTTTAAAATTTAAGTTGATGATATTGAAAGAAGATTTCCTTAAATTCCATATAGATATTATCCTGGATAAAGTGTCTCTTACTAAGTTTAATAGCGTAAACAATTTTGGTATTGTTCTGGATTAAGATTTCGTGATAATGTAAGATTAATAATTCAAACGTAATTTTCATTAAGGAAGATTTTATGCAATCACCTTCATGTACTTAATTTTCATGTTCGTTGGAAGCTTTCTGCATCTATGATGATATCCAATTTTAACTATTTTAAGTTTAAGCGTCATTCATAAAAATCAAAAACAAAAAATATGAAATACCTACTTATGGATAGAATTTGGATTCTCAAAATATGATTATATTTCTTATACTTAAGAACTTAACTGGTTGAGGATGAATAGGCGTAGGATGTTGCACATAAGCAATTTTCTATTTAGGATTTTATTTCTACTAGAATCTAAATTTTCATTGGTAATACACAATTGCTAGAGAATAGCTACTTTTTTAAAAAAATTTCAACATTTCCTGAAAAGATTCTTGAATAAATTTTACGTAAAATATCATGTAAGAATGATTCTTACACCTCAAAAACTTTTTCAGTCGGAGCAAATTTTGTCCATTAATGTCTCTCTTACCTAAAGTCTTCAGAATCATATTGGAAATACAAGATTTTTATTTAATAAGCTAACATTTTTGGTCATAACTTAAGAGAAACCACTTAAGATATTCTTATAATTTTTTTATTTTTTATTATTGTTTTATTGGTACTATTTATTTTGAGTTATTCAGGCAAGTAAGATTGAATAGAATAGCTACCGTTTAGCCAGTAAAAAATTTATATAAGACTTTTAATCTTAATAATTGTATTTAACAAAATCTTGTGATATAATATGCATAACTTAAGTGGATATAATATGTCTTTTTTGATTTTAGACTCTGATATATATGAATTTAGGAAAATGAATAATATATAGATTGTGAAATATTTAGATGATGTTTGGGTACCTAAGATAAAAAGGGGTAAGGCATATTCAATTCTATAATAAGATTCAAGAATTACGATTTCTTCATATAATTTAATATTTCAAGCTAGTTCCAAGCATGTCTTAAGGCATTAGCATTCCTTAACAACGTTTCCAATACACTTCATATACCAGGGTTTTCCATAATTTCATTTCATTCTCCGCCGTTTTGTCTAACCCCTACGAAAAATCCTGGCAACTGAAAAAAATTCCGAACCAATTTTCTAACCCATCACCGGTCCAAATTGCCTATCAGCCGCAGTATTTCAAAAAAAAATTACCTCTATCACGACAAGGAATCACCACCAGCACCACCCCCCATCCGACAAGGCCATTAAAATTCCTGCGGAATTCTGGGTGTAGCTGTCTTCTTTCATTGATATTATCATCACGTGGAAAAGATTTCGATTATACAGTAAAGTAATGCCTGGAAAAAAGATGGAAAAAAACCTTTTTTCTTAGTAATTTTATTAGATGAGGGAACGTTTAAGAATGCATAAATTGTATTATATTAAATATTTTTGTATTTTTAGTTAATACAGAGGTATAAAGTCTTTTAATAATATAGCTATTCTCGTTTTTTAAAG
Organism: Anthonomus grandis grandis; assembly: GCF_022605725.1. Classification (NCBI taxonomy): domain Eukaryota; kingdom Metazoa; phylum Arthropoda; class Insecta; order Coleoptera; family Curculionidae; genus Anthonomus; species Anthonomus grandis. Next base: position 22,839,438 of record NC_065556.1, on the reverse strand, counting down.
ATAGTTGCAAAGGAAAGCAACATTTTTCGTCTTATTTGGCTATCTTAAGAGCCTCTCCTTTTTTAATTGAGTTCTACCTTTTCCCATCTCTTTCATTACAAATTTCTCTTCTTACATGCTTTGTGCTTATTGTAAGTAAAATGCACGTACACTTGGTTTTTTTTATATACAAAAATATGTATAAATAGATTTTTAGTACTCTACCTTTTTTTAATTCTTTTATATACCAGACCAGGTGATGACAGCCCATAAAGTGGTGTTAACTCAGTTGTCTTCTGGCTACAGCATTTCAATCTATATCCCAAAAAAATGTATTATTTCAACTTCACGAACGTTTAAAAAGTTCAACTTCATATTTAAAAGCGACGCGTATATCAGACAGCGCTGCAGCCGGGCGTTATTAAAGATAACTTACGTCGACTCGCAATAAAAGTGATAAAGCATTTTCGTGATCTACAAAACGGATGACACAGTCGTTAGTCAGCATTACTAAAGGCAATTTGCGAAGCGATATTTTGCTGGTTATATTTGTGTCATTTGTGTGCGAATTACGATGGCGGCGGCACTTCCGGAAACGTCTTCGGTGGAAGAGTAGACGGGCGAATACTGGATTTTTAAAATTCGATTCGGTTATGAAAATCGGTTTAAAAGATTTGAATTTTATTAATTTTATGGTGTCCGGGTTGTTTTGGACATTCTTTCATGAAAGCTGAAGCTCCCACTTGAGTTGTTAAGCAAGTTCCACTAGAAGCTTTAAGCGTCGGTTTTGAAATATGTCTATTTCCTTAATTGTCAACTATTTATTTTTCAATCATTCTCGTTCAAGTATCAAGTGTTTCATAAAAGAAAGTTCTTTTTTTGGAGGTGAATAGTACTCTATGTTTTATAGTAGAACGGATGAAGTAGAAGTTGTATATATCTTTCACGTGTGAAATGGATAAATTAATAGGTTGAATGGGGTTGCCTCACATAATTTTTTAGTGATGCTTCTTATTACTACTTCGATTTTTAAGTTTTTAGCTTATATGATTTTGTTTACAACTTTTTTTACGAATTTTATCAAATTACTTGTGGTTTTGTATGAATTTTTTCAAGCCCTAGACCGTTATGTTTTTTGAGAACTGTACAAAAACTTAAGAATAATCAAAGTATATAGAAGAACCACAGGAAAGTAGTTTGAGATATAACAGCTATGGTCAAGGGTGCATCGCTTTTACAGGGTGTTCTAATTTTTACCTCTGTATTTAAAATGCCTTTAACAATTTTTGAATTTAAATAGGAGGTGATGAGGCCACTTCTTAGGACACTGCATGGGACTTGACTTCTCCAGGGACAGACTTGCAGCACATGTGTATTAAATTAAAAAAAAAGGTTTTTCAAAATACTTTTTAACAAAAAGAGCCTTTGAATTTTTGCACTTCAACGCACCGTTTTTTTGTAAAAAATAAAGTCATGCAAGCAATATATTTTAGTTCAGATTACGTATTTGTAAAGAAAAAAGTGCAAGTTCGGTACCTAATTAAGTTCTTATCTTTAAATATCTAACAAATTTTTGGACAAGCACTTTGGGAGCTTAAAAATCATTTTAAGTATAGTTTTTGTATCAGTAAATATAGTTAATATTATTAAGGTAGTATCACTTGTTTTCCAAAAAAAAAGTTGAATTACCAAAGTCCTCCTACCAAAATAATTTTAACTACCGAACTTATTAACCCAAAATCTTTTGTTTCTAACTCCTAAATTAATTTCTTAAAATACCGATATTTTATCGCAAAAAAATTATGAAAATTCCAGACTCTCACCAAATTATTACCAAATATTCATTGACAAATAAAAATCATAAAATTACAAGTTGGTTTTAAATTATTCAGATTTGATGGCTCTTAGACCTTGGATGACAAAGTCGCCTCTAACTCAAAGAGTTTTTAAAGCACAAAAAATGTTTATATATAGAATTGTTTAAAAATATTTAGACTTTTATATGTGTAGGGTAGGGTGGGGCTAGTTGAGCCGGATTTGGAAAAATGAAGGGTCATGTTGTTATTATTTAATATAAATAATTAAACATTCTAGAGACTATTGATGTATTTATTTGTTATTAAAAAGCAATTAATAAGTTTGACGAAATATTGTTTTATTTAGGTAAAAATGACTGATATGGCTGGGTACAGTTGATTCAACTTACCCCACATATGGGGCAACTTCAACCGACACATGGGGCCAGTTAAACCACACAAACTAAACTAGCCTAATGGTTGGTTAAGGCAGTTTTCTGATGAAAAATAAAAATCTAATTTTAGAAATACTCAAAAAATTTATTACCAAAACTAAATTAAACATTTTGGAAATTAAAAACTAATCGCTGTCGCAGTTTATACACATATAATATATACTAGTACCCGGAGTGCATCTTAAATGAGCCCATTTTTTGCAATTGGAACACTGTATCCATTCTTCACCCGGAATACTATCTGTAAATGCTGCTAGGCACATCAGACGTAAACATTCATCATCTTCAGACTCAGATGATGGCAATGGGGAAAAGGATTTCTTATTTATTTTATGCTCTTGGAAAACTTGTTTTCTTTTTCTCGAGCAAGGGCTCCTAGAGTCTTTCCATCGTCTGAATGTGAAGAAGTAATATTGGACCGTTGTTCTTTAGTTTTCAATAGTGTATTACCTGAGTAGGACACATCTGTTAAAATAGCTTTTTTAGCAGCTTCTTTCTTCTTTTTGTCTACTTTACCAGAACTTTTCATTTTCCTTTTGCTTTGTTCTTCAGCAAGTGCTTCTTTTTCTGGCGTGTCTATCAAAATCGCGCAAGCTTTCTTCTTTTTCGGGTTTTGTGTTTTTCTTCGTCCTGCCTTAGACAAAGGCCGCAAGCTTTCAGGTGAAAAAACTCCAGTAGATGTAGATGGTATGGCGTTGTCATCAGGTGTTTCTGGAGCTATGGTTTGGGAAGTGCTAGCAGAAATGCTGTTATTTTCTATCGATGGCGGCTGAGATATAGATTTGGGAACTGGACGATCAGTCACCTATGATGACGCAAAATCTGTATCAGAAAATATATCACGATTATAAGGATATATACACGTTTTTGAAAATCTATTTATTATATTGGAACTTGTAGCTCCTAATGGCAAAGCTGTGGCAACAATTTTTGGTATTTCGTATATGCTAATTGTCTGTACGAAGCCATGCATCCTGGGCAGAAGCCAAATACTTCTGAAGGCCCGAAGACTGACACGTCCAGTGGCTGAAGTTTGTGGGTGCAGTGTGGTGGGAATGAAAGCATTAACACTTGTTCTTTGCATATTCTGCGGTTTCAATTGATAAATATGATGAATGATTGTCCAGTAAAAGTAAAACAGGAGCTATTTAGTAGGGCTTGTATATTTAACGAAATGCTTCATAAACCACTTGCATTTCCTGCACCGATGCATTTTGGAGGACCGTTTGAAATAAAATAAGGTTTAAATTTTTTTCTGGGAAAGACACACATACCACCCATGTATTCCCTATTGTTAGCACGGCGGTAATTAGGGTTACATTAGTTCCACGCTCTCCTGAAGTAACAGCACCTATGTTTCTTTTTCCCTTCTCTGCTACTATTTTTGAAGGTTTTGTTACTGTAGACACGCCCGTTTCGTCTGTGTTCCAAATTCTTGATGGCGAAAATTTATTTTTGTCCATAACGTTGGCAAGTTTTTCGAAAAACATATTAACATTACGTTTATTGAACGAGGTTGCTCTACCTAAGCTTGTCGGTTCTGGTTTTCTTATTGAGTACTGAGGGTTTTTCTTTAAATAAAGCGTCAACCAGTCCTTACCTGCCATTTTATTTATCTTCCAAGGTTCAGGAACGTTTAAGTTATATTTTGTTGCACATTCGAAGGCTAGGCGTCTAACATCAACTAGCGATAGACCATATAAAATGGATGCCAATTTGAGCAAGTAATCTTTAAGAATTTTTTCTTGCTCTAAAGAAAAAACTTGACGAGATGCAACATATCCCATTGTTACTTGCTGCGGTTCTAATACTTTTCCCTCATTTTCAACTGCTTTTGCTGCATTAAATAGCTGCTATTTTGTCGCCTCTCCACGTGCGGCCGTCCTCTTGTAAGTTCGCATCTGAAAATAAAACAGTAATATAAAAAACATATTATTTTATACATAAAATAAAACAAATACATGAAAGGGGGCTTAGTTGAGCCATGTCTCAACTTGTCCCATTAATTTTGGCTCAACTAACCCCACACACATTTTTGGAACAATTTAACACATAATAAAAAATGTATTTAGAACTCTTATTTTTTAACTAAATATTATTAAAATAACACAGTTATGAACAAATATTGTACTTACTTTGAAGTCCACAACTTTAAAATAACGAAGTAGGACCAAAAACACATTCAATATCGATTTTTTACTTTCGCGTGCAAAATTAGAAAATTGACGATACCTCCGCTTTAACTGCTGGCGATCAACTAAATTCATGAGATAAACAAATACGGCCGGTCTACGTAGCTTCGTGTTCACTCGGATTTCTTAAAAAGTGTTAGGTTTTTTGTCATATGGTGCATGGATCAACACTAGTTCCGTGGCTCAACTAGCCCCGCCCTACCCTACTTCTTTTAATATTATTTTAAATATCTTATAAAAATATTTGCAGTAAAATAGAAAATTTTCTATAAAAATGAGCAAAAAAGTGGTCCAATCAAAAATGCCCTTTCTATTTAAATACTAAGTTCAGAGTGACATTTTTACTCTTAAGTTCATCCTCCGGACCTTGTAGCAAAAAATCGCCTCCAACGCAGAAAGTTTTTGAGGTACAAAAAACATTTATATATAATTTTTTTTTTAAATAATTGGACTTTTCTCATGTGTGTTTCTTTTAATAATATTCAAATTTTTTTATAGAAATAGTTTTAATAAAATTAAGACATTGGTAAAGAAATGTGCAAAAAAAATTATTCCAGTCCAAAAGGTTTTTACACTCAAATTAATACACAGGAATTCAGCTATTTTGTCGTAAAAAAATTTAGAAAATATCTTCGAATGTTCTCACAAAAAAAGTTATATAAAAGTATATATAAATATATATGTATAAAAAGTATATATATAAAATTGTTCAAAAATAATAAAACATTTTTATGTATAATTCTTTTAAAAGTATTTTAAATATTTGCTTTTCTCTTAAGTAATGAAACCTATGGATTTTATTTTTTTGCATAAAAACCGTATATTGGAGCAGAACAATTTAAGGGGGTTCCTTTTCAGTAAAAATTAATAATTTTTTTTTTTAAAGTGGCGTATCCTTTTTTTTCCAAAAAAAAAAAATTTCCTAAATTTAAAGACCCTGTATTTTGGAAACTTTGCACTTTTGACCATCGGTGTCCTATCTCGAACTAATTCCTGAAAGTCATTTTGGACCAGTTAAACTTATCCAGTTATCCCAGTATACTAGTTATCATTCTGTGTGTTTTAAAACTCAATTTCTTATTTTATAATTTTTTGTACAAATAAATCTTTTAGTTGTTTTAGATAATTCTTAGTATGCGTATCGTCTGGCCGTGTATACATCATTTTCTGTACAACTTAGTATATCTTTCACTCTATAGTTTATTTAAAAATATACAATATTCTAAAAGTAATCAAAGTATAGGCTTCAATATTTTACTATTCATTATTTCTTTGTACAATTTAAAATAGAATTGGCCCTAAGAATTTTTAGTGATGCGTAGCCTCTCACCATGCATTAGGCCTTTTTGTACTTTTTGGTACTTTTTCTTTTTGTACAATAACTCAAGGTAGGGCCACAGAAATGCTTTTATATTCAACATAAAATTTTTCTTTCATAATTTTTTTGGACAATTAAAACTTAAAATAAATACAGAAAACATTTTATTTATTTTATGGAAACAAATGCTTTTTCAAGTAAAACCGATGATTCCAAAGCAAATTTTATGGAAGATATTACAGTAATAATACGAACCTAGGCAAAATAAAAAATCAAGAAAGAAAGTATTTTAATATACCTAACCAGGGGTCCCTAAGAGTTCTCTAAGGCATCAAATAATTCCCTAAGACGACTCCATTACGTTATACACAATTTTAACAAATCTATTGAAACGTATTCATTCATTATTGTATATTTTTTAAAATAAATTGTGTACTCTACATATCTACATTTAAAAATGATAAGTTTTTCAAGGACAACTGCTGTAATTACATAAGTTCTGACTATATAATAACATGGTCTGTTAGGCACATGTGGGCTTCATGCGAAAACTTGATTTTACATTAAAAAAAAGCCTCTTGTCCTGTTTATTTTTAAAATCGCGACCCTTTATTTGTGTGAAATATTAATGGGATTAACACTGTCAGCATATTACATTAAGAGTTATATGAGTAAAAGCCTAAGGCTTTTCCGCGACAGAAAAGACAAGACGAAGTGATATGATGGGGGATGAGACTCAATCGAGTTAGCGAATTACTCTTAGTGCTTTTGTGTTTCGCATGGATTTCCTTGGCAAATTACTTGTTTATATATTCAAATAACATATTCCGGTTATTGTTTTAACCACTAATATGGTTAAGTTTTCGTATGTTGAAGTAAACGTTTACGCTTTTGTATCTTTCGACTTTGCTTAATGTGTGCTAAGAGCGCATACGTTCCTGTTATTAATTTGATTATTAAGCGCAATAACTAACGAAATTCCCATACGCTTTAAAAGTGTTTTGCATACGGTTAATTCTGATAATGTTTTAATTAGAGTAAATACAAACTGACAGTACTGAAATTACATAATATTTGCCAAACATGCCGTTGCATATGACGGCAATTTGATAATGAAATACTTAATAATTTACTATGGACGAAATTTGCCAATTAACTTTAATTTATGTGCTAAAATTTTGATGGTAATAGAAGAACGTTACGATTTAATTTTAAAATATGTAGTTTATACAGATTAATTAATATTAACTGGTTATTAGGTTTAATTAAACAATAAGGTTTTCTGTAGGTTTGAAGTTAAAAATTGTGGATTTCTGTTTATTTTTTTAATAATAACAGGATATCCAGATCAGGAGCTTCAAGCAGATCAGTTAATCAGAAATTATGCCTCTTTAAGTCGAGGAATTTGCATTTGAGATTATATTAATCGATATTCAGAAAGATGGAAATTTATCTAAAAAAAGATTATTGGTTTTTCTAGACATTATTGTCTAGATTTTCCCTATTACGCAGTTACGATATACCACACTTAGGTGAAATTTTTAATAAATTAAACTCTTATAAACTATTTTACCCTTATTTCTTAATTTGTTGGTTATTTTTATTTGTTATGTTTTAATTTTATTCTAGGTAACTTTTCTCCGAAGTAAAGCTATCCTAAACTTATAAATGATTAGGATCAACTTAAAAATACAAATCAATTCTTTACAGTTTTTTGTTCAATTATAAGGTGTTAATATTTAGGTATAAACTTCGTAACCTCTGACCATACATACGTTGATTTTCCTAAATACCATAATCTAAGAATGGTCAAGGTTTTTTCCTTTGTAATTTTTGGATAATTATATGGGGTTACGTTAGAAAAATCTTAGTCAATGTTTTCCACCCTAAGGAGGGCTATTTTAAGTAACTTTTCTTTAACTTAAAGCTCATCTAAGCTATCTTTACTTTCTCTTTATACATTTTTTTAAAATTGAATGAAGTTGCCCTGGATAATTCCTTCTAACTTCTTCTACCTAAAAAATATTTAGTGATTTTGCTTCAAAGAATTCATAGTAATGAGTAGCTTCTGACCTTGATTTTCGTATATTTTTAATTAAAATATCCAATTTTTCTGAAAATATAATTTAAGCGGTTAAAAATCTATTTTCTTATCTATAATTCTATTATTTTATTTAAATACATTTTACTTTGGAATTCTATCATCATAAAAAGAAAAATTTAAATAAAAACAAAAATTAAACACTAAAATTGATAATTCTAAACTGCCTCGCATCGGCTCGGTCTGCCTCGGAGTTAACAAATGACTTCGTACACATATAAAATTACCTAAAAAACACTTAAAAAATAATTTTAGTTTATTAATATTTAAGATAAACTTTAGGGATAGTTAACTTTTAGGAAAATATAGTTTCTAATATTTTCTTTAATTTTTTTTTAGAAAGTCAATTAACAAATGGATTAATTAGAACTTTAAAGAATTATATATATTTTTTTTATGCAATGTCCTATATATTATTTTCAAAATTATTAGACATAAAGATAGTTTTAGTTTCATATAATATTTTTTAGAATTTGCATGCAGCGTATTTTTTTTGTATTTAAGTATTCGTTTAAAAAACTGCAACTAACTACCGATTTAACCTAGATATACAAAATTTGAGCAACAGTTAGTCTAAGATGCCTGTTAAAGACTGGCAATAATATTTTGTCATTTTTGCCTTACAGACTGTTTGTTAAAAATTTTTGAATTTATTAGACCTTAATACGCAAACTCTCAAAATTTTGACATCCGATAAATGTTTATGTTAGTAAATGTATCTGTGAAATACCTTAATTTTTTGTTAAGCATTTACCTACTTCATTTATTTTTTGATACTCATATTTTGAGCTCAATGTAAGGTAGGCATAAAAAGCGTATTTTGGAAGTTTAAATGTCAAAAAAAAATGTCAGTGTCCAGGGATTAAAACCAGCTATAACTTCCTTATAAGAATTTATAGCATATCAAATCCCTTGTACAATACTTCCTATACCATAGCAACAGAAAACAATTTTTTTCTTACAAGTTATTAAATAAATAGTTAGATCGTCGGGTTTTCCTTCTCATTTTATTTAGGCAACTTTGCAATTTTTTAAAATTTTTATATGCGCTTAAAGCCTATTAGATGATCTTTATTCCATGGTTATACATCTACCACAGATACAGAAAATATTGTTTTTATTACAAGTGTTGTTGATTAAGAAGCTGGATCTCCGGAATTTTCACCTCATTTTTCTTATAACATTCTTGATTAAGAAGTCGGACCTTTGGGATATATACCTCATTTTACTTAAAGTATTTTTTAACATTTTTTAAAATTTGCTATATTAGCTTTAAGCCTGTTAAATGGCCTATAAAATGATATTTATTTTATAGGCTTCGGGATATATACCTTATTTTACTTAAAGTATTTTTTAACATTTTTTAAAATTTGTTAAATCAGCTTTAAGCCTGTTAAATGGCCTATAAAATGATATTTATTTTATAGGCTTCGGGATATATACCTTATTTTACTTAAAGTATTTTTTAACATTTTTTAAAATTTGTTATATCAGCTTCAAGCCTGTTAAATGGCCTATAAAATGATATTTATTTTATAGGCTTCGGGATGTAAACCTTATTTTACTTAAAGTATTTTTTAACATTTTAAAAAAATTGTTATATCAGCTTCAAGCCTATTAAATGGCCTATAAAATGATATTTATTTTATAGTTATAGTTCTACCATTTTTTTTTTAAATTAATTTATTGACCTTGTGCTGGGCACATTTAGTCACGAAAAGCTCCTATATTTTTTCAGTATTTAAACTAAATCGGACTTTACAAACGACCATGCCAAGTCTGGGACTCGAACCCAGGGCCACACGACTGCTAGTCAGGTATATACCCACCGCGCTGCCGGGGCCGGCATAGTAGTTCTACCATAGCTGCAGAAAATAATATTTTTCTCACAAGAATTCTTGAATAAAAAGTTGGATCTTGAGGAGTTCTGTCGCATTTTACTTAAAGCCCTTTTAATATTTTTTAAAATCTCTTAAGAGGTTGGGGACGTCCTCTTTCAGGATACAATTGACCATAAATTCTAAATGTTATATAGGTAATTTTAGCATTCATTTCAGTAACCCTCAAGGCATATATCATATTGATAAGTTATAATTTAAATTAAAAATCTTAACTAAATTATTAAATAGTTATAATAGATCGATTAACTAAAGAAGAAAAATAGATTTAGACGTAATTAGAATAATTTAGAATAGTAAACGATGACAGCATTTGGCAATTAACTGCAAATTAACAATGCTTTAATTCTTTTTTATGCAGTATTTTTATGCCTACTTAATAAAAAATTAAGGCTTTTTACAGATTCAATGAATAACATAAAAATATATTGGTTTTCTTATTTAAAAATTTTGAGATATTGCATATTTACTCTTGTTAAATTCAATATTTTTTATTATCACTCTATAAATCAATGTATTATTGCCAAATTTTAACAAATATCGGTAGTACAAATTTCGTAAGTGTAAGTTGAATGTACGTGGCAACGCCGCATGCAAATTCTAAAAATTTTATATCAAAGTAAAGCCCTCATTCAATTCCCTCTTCAATCATTTTGTGAAATAAAATTCAAGACGGAATAATTGATATTTGGATACTAGGCATCAGTTCTAATACTTTAAAAATCAGCGCTGCACTGTTTCCAAATTATCAATGTCAGATTGGTAGTAAGTAAACCATATTAGAGAAGCGTATTTAAGTTTGGATCTGATGAATGCTTAGTAAAGTAATTTACTACGTATGTTTATCATACTCCGTTAATAATTCTACGATCCTCCGATATACTTCGCAATTTACGAATTTCATAATCTCCAGACAGTTAATCAGAAGCGAATTCTTTAAACTTTTACCCTTTTTTGACAATGTGCTTAGAACCAATCCGTCATTTGGAACTAAATAAATTACTTTCTGCGGCCTGGTCACTGTTTTGAAAAATATCTTGCCTAGTGCGAGAGTTATTTTGTTGATTATTATTCGAAAGAGAAAAAAACTGACATAAAGCCATAAAAACGAACGAATTTCCTCAAAAACTCGATAAGCGCGCCTGCAATATACACTTTCGCAATTCTTCCACTCCGCGACGTTGTCAAAACGTGCCAAAACAAAATTATGTAAATCAGGTTCGCTCCTCGCTCCTCACTCCCTCACCCACGCCGCGCTCGTAGCTTACCATAATCCGACACGAGTTTTAGTTTCGGTATCGACCGCGGCACGCCGTAGGCGCTGCCGTTCCAGTATTTTTATGGAAATTAAACCCAATTTATCTGGCGCTTATTACAACATAAAAAAGATAAAAGGGACCCGAATTGTTACCGATCCTGGATGGTTTATGGGGGCTTTCGCGCCCGGATAAAAATATTAAAAGCGAAGTGGGTTAATTCGTTACCGGGGCTAAAGCGAATGTTGGTTCATAAAAGATTTATTGTCTGCCGCTCTAAACCTTGATATCTTTACTCTTGAAGTTTCGAATAGGGTGCGTTTTTGTAATGATTACGAGAGTAGTAAGTGTTACGCTTTGTGTTTTTCAATTTTTTAATGAGCAAATTTATTTGCTTGATTTAAGCGAAATAGCTTAACATTTTAAATTTAAAGTAACTCATTTACCAGCATCAAAATGTATAAAGAAGTATATAATATTTATATTATATATAGAATGTCCCCAAATTACTTCGCAATATTTTACCAGCCGCATCTTTGTCTAAAAATAAGACAAGAACTTCATATACGTGAATCTTGAAAAGTAAATCGTTTTCATGTTACAGGGTATTTTATCCACTCTAATAACACAGTTTGATTATATAAATATATAATTATATATTTATATATATTAATACATGTTTAATATAAAAACAGTGCTATTTGATTGAATATTATAGACGAAAAACGGTGATTTCTCAAAAGAATTTCTTATTAGGCAAATGTTTGGGGTGGGTGGGGGGGTAAGTGTTATGTGAATGTAAAACAATGTTCTGCAGATATTTCGAAAATAACGACCAGGCGTTTAGAAAATATTAACAAAAAACCATCTTCAATGGGAATTATAAAAGACCCTGTAACATGAAAATTCCTGTATATAAAGTTTTTGTCTTATTTTTAGACAAAGATGCGTTAATAAATTATATACTAAATATATAATTTCTGCAAAAACATTGTTTTTCATTCACACAACACTTACCCCCCCACCCACCCCAAACAATTGCTCAGTAAGAAATTCCTTTGAGAAATCACCGTTTTTCATCTGAAAATTTCATCCGAATTTCATCTTTCATAATATTCAATCGAATAGCACGGTTTTTGTATTAAATATGTATTAATATATAAATATATAATTATATCAAATTTAAATAATCAAACTGTGTTATTAGATTAGATAATAATGACAAAACTAGCTGTTATTTATGCGGATTATTTTGGAAGAAAAATTATTTTTGAAAAAAAATTCTAAGGAGGGTTAAGGTAGGATTAATGAAAAACGGCTTTTTTGCTGAAAATCATAACCTGAGAAAAAATGCTTTTTAAAAAATAGGTAATAAAAAAATTTAAAAAATTCTTAATATTTTCCTCACATAACCTTAAGGTTTTAGAGAAAAACGTGACAATACATTATTGTATTTCTCAAAAGCAAGGCCTGTGAAAATCGCAATAGCTGTCGCAATTTTTTATCGGAAATAAATGAAAATTCAGTTTTTTTAAGACAAATCAATCAGTTTTAAAAGAATTTAATTTTTTTTGGTTTTAGACAACTTTTCATTATCTATGTTCAAAACTACAGTTTCTAAATTAAAACTTTTGGTATATTTATCAACCATATATAGTCAAGGCATATTTATTATACTGTAGAATAAACGTATGTCATACATGATTCTGTTTACAAAAAAGAGAAAATTGACAAGGAATTTACATATCTTGTCTTTAACTGATTTTGCGCATATCTCCCTCTTATACGATAAAAGTGCATTTTTCATTATGTTATATTTATTGCAGATAGCAAAAAAACTTTATTATAAAGAATAAGATAATCTTGGTCTCTTTTAAAAAATAAATAAAATTCACTATTTTAGACTTCTCGTTTTATGCAAGAGGACTGTGTTCACACTCTCTTCCGAAATGGACTTCTAAATATTTGAAAATTCTAAATATTAATTTTCCTTACTTATTTGAGGTTCGGTTTCTGTAACAGTAGTCAATAGTCAAGATAGCATTACTAAATCCAGCATTATCTAATTTAGTTTACTATTAGTTTGGTATTACTACTATAATTGATTCAAGAATTATATTATCGGCAGCATATGTGATAATACTCAGGTCTTTGTTTTGTGCTTATGTCTAAGATCAAATTAATTTTGACTACAATTACTTGTTTAATATTTTTACAACTTAATATCGCAAACATATATTTGCACTAGTTGAAACTTCACTTGAATAGCGCAATATTCTACATCAAACGTAAACTGCTGGACTATATGTTATTTTTGTATATAATATTTTCTTGGGTCATATTTGTACAAACATTTAATGAATTGTTACTACATAAAATAGCATTTTTAGTTAATTTTAATTTCGCTCTTTTATACGTAATGAGAAATACTTAAAAAAATTACTAGTAATCATTCAATCAATAGATTCTGAGTAAATAATTCACTATAGTCAAATAAAAAACTGGTGACAGTATTGAGCCTTGAGGTACACACTTTGTTATGTCAATGAAGTTAGATTTTATTGTGTTATGCTCATTTTTAGTAACCACACAATAATATTAATTATTTAACTAACTTTGAAGACTTTAATAGAGTCAAGCAGTGTAAGATATGTTACATTTTTAATTTTATTTATTCTTTTCAATATCATCTGTAATCTTAATAAGGCAGGAAGTTGTACTAAAGCTAGACTGACAATGTAGCGAATTAAATTACATTTTTTTTATTTAGTTATTTGATTGTGTAAAACACTTTTTGATTTTCTTTGAAATGACTGATAATATACTGGTCCCAAGTTTTTTTATCCTTTGGCTCATTATTGTTGACTTAATAGCCTTTTTTCCAGAGCTTCGATAGTCCTCTCACCAGGTTTTATTGCTATATTTCATCCAGTTAAATCTAATTAAAATTTAGGATGTAATAAGGTCATTTTCATAAGATTACGTCGCCTCAAACTTTGTTCTAACTTGTCATTACCCTTATGGCTTATGACTGATGACGTAAGCCATATTTATTTACGAACAAATCCGTTTAGTGCATCCCGAGTTTCCTCATTCCAGCCGAAGGAATCACCCCCTGACGGGTGCACCGCCTTGCGGCTTCTATATCGATCAAAAGTAATTAAATGTATTATCTTTAACATGGAGCTTGAGAGGGCTGAAAAGCTTTTATGGCGCTATCACTTACATACCCTTTTTAACATCGGATTTTTCCTTTTTTTCCTGATTTATAAACCGATACAGCAGAGTATCAGGTTCATTTTAACCCGAAGTTGTACATTTTGGATGTAATGTTTCAAAATTTAATGCATAATTTAAGTGGATAGTTAAATTTATGTTCAGAATTAAATACTATACGATAATCTAATGCAAGAATTTTATACCTCTTGTATCTTTTCTTTAATATATGCGGAGAGAACGCTATCACTACATCACATAATCATATGAAGACAAAATGAAATTGTCGCATACAAATTAAGCGATATACAAATATGTTTAAGAGATAAATTATGTTTGTATTTGAATACTTTCTTTAATCTCGAATAAGTAATTTTTATTTTATTTTCATATGGCACTCAAATGAAAAAGAATGGGTAGAAATAAATGTTTTGCTTCAGGTATAACTGGTATTGGAATTTTAATTCAAAAAATTTGAATGCTATTTTTAAGACATCGTAAATTTACATTGGAATACATAATAAAAAGTTTAGGTTTAAATGTAATAAATTGAAGTAAAATTTTCAGTAAAATACCATTAACATAAATAGGGATATAGCTTGTAAAAAAAATAATTGTGTCAGTGTCGACCCTTCAGTCTTTAAAAAAATTAATCCTACATAATTAAACTTAGCTGAAATGACAATTCTCGATAAAAGAGATCAAAAGCCAGTTATGCCATGGACGTAGAATGATTTTGTTCCTCGTTTATTTTATTATCAAAATTAAACTGAGCTTCAACTGACAATTATATATTCAGGAAATAGGCAAAGTTGATTAGGGAGATGCTTTTAAAGAATCAAATCTTTTTACTTTTTTGGCATTGAAATTTTTGCTATGGGTATTGTCATTGTCATTTTCTATAAACCTGAATATTTTTGTTAAAAGTTACATTTGTTATTAATCTGTACCGAAGCATTAAGGCAAAAACCATCAAATTCTACTGCATTAGATTTAATTGATAAAACTAATTTAATTATATTGCTTTCAAATTTTAGAAGTTAAAAAGGTAATTCTTGATTGTTTGCAACATTATTTCTATATAAGTCAATGTACTTTGTGGCAAAATGTTAATCTTATTAAAAAAATTGTGTATGTTACGCTTATAATAGTTTGTTTTGTAAAATTTATTAATTTCTTGTAGTACCAAAATTGTGCTGTAGATTTTCTTTTAATAAATTTTTTTATGAGCACGTGCTCTCAATTTAAAAAGAAACTTTTTTTATCGGAGCAACACAAAAGACACAAAAAAACACGGAACACAAAAAAATTTAAGTATTCAAGAAAATTAATATATTCTAATTAAAACTTTATTCTAATTAACACTTTATTCATAATATCCTGCATGCGGTAAATACTGAAGGAATAAGTAAACCATTAGTAATAAACCTTTTTATGTTTATTGCATTGTAATACCTGAATCTAATAATTTTTGTGTAAAGCTTTTACATTATCATATTTAAATATTGTTTAAATCAGGGTATAATCCGATATAGTTTTAGAAATAGGAAGAGAATCTGACTTTATCGACAATAAGTTGTCAATACATACTACAAAATCAATAAGACTAGAAGCACCTCTAATGAGATTAATTCTTTAAGCTTATGTAATTAACATAGACAAACTTAAATTGGGAAGCATGAACAAGCCTGATCTAATGGTTGTTCAGCTTATAACTTGTTTAGCGAACATTACTTACGAATCAATAATTTTGGATTAATTATTTTTTATTTGCTTAATTGCTTACAATGAATTTTTATTTAATATGACTAATATATCCTAAAATGTTAACCATCCCAATTTTAATAAAAACTTAGTCATTAAAAATAAGTCATTCTCCTTATATGTTAGATTATTAGTTTAAGTACTGATTAGTTTTTATAGTTTGTTAATGCTATCCAATTATCTAAATTACGATATTGAGGGTATTTTAATTAAATAAAACTAGACAAATAATTTGTTGGTCAAAAGTGAATGTGCAAAGGGGTTAAAATATTTGATTTAGAAAACTTGTCACATAGCACTGATGTTATATATTTGCTGCATATTATAGGCATAACTTAAGTGGATATGATGTCCTATTATATAAATATGCATTATGTGAATATATGATTATATATTCTGTTTAGTTAGATTTAAATGATCCCAAAGACGTCATATACTTAGACGTCAATTAATCATATACGTAAGTTGAATTAACTCTTGTTTGGATTTAGATTAATGTTTTCCTAAAGTCAAGAGATCTATTTTTTATGACTGAAAATATTAATATTGCTACTATTTCTATTTTAAAAAGGCTTGTTTAATTATGTTTGTACTTATGCAAATTACTTATCGCAAGTAATGAAATAATGCTTATAAATAAATATAAATTACTAATAATTAATAACTGAAATATTTGGTGAAATTCTTCTGAAAAATCACTATTTTTCGTCTATAATATTCAATCTAATAACGCTGTTTTTATACTAAATATTTAATAATAAATTATTTGAAATAATTTTATAATAAATTATTTCAAATATGGGCATATTCTTTCTAAAGTATAGAAGTCTTATAATAAGAATACGCGATACTTTATTTAAGTGTGAAAATATAAATATATGACAGCCTTGAACACAGCTTAGGTTTTTTCCGCATAGCCACTATGGTTATGCATTATATTTAAAAGACTTTTTGACCCAATTTTTTTGTAATAAAGTTGACTTTAATTTAAATCATCCCCTTTTATGATATCGGTTTTACCTTTTTCTCCACCAAATTAAATTATTTTGACCATTTACGATTGGTCATAAACCTCTAAATATTCAGTAATTAAACTACTAACTTTTTTAAATAAAATCTACGTAAAATATAAAGCGCTCCCGATTCCCTATAGCATTTTACCGTTATAACTGAAATAACTATTATCAACCGACCTCCTTCTAAGAAATGTATATATCCCCGGAAGAAATCGGCAGTGATTCGCCAATAAAAAAGAAATAAAAACTCTCCGAGAAAGGGAAAAACAACATCCTAGCGACGTATACTATTATCCATTCATTCCATCTACGATTTACTCCCCAAGTTTCGTCATGAGGGTGACGTCACGGGGCGCCCCTAGGAATGTTGTACGACTTGATTTATGTCCTTATTAGTTTTATTGTGATATAGTTCTTTGTTGGATCCAGGGCAGAACTTTAGGGTTTTTTAGGGCATGCGTTCAATTCTCTATATATCTCAAGGGTGTTGGGCAAATAAAGAAGGTGTGTCTGCATTTTTAAATTTAAAAAAATCCAAGATTTCCGGTCGTATATTCCAAGGACTCTCGAGGAAACATTAGGAAAACTGTAATTTTCTGAATTACAGACCTGTAATGCGGAAGCCAAAAAAGTTTAGATTTTCGTCTAGGCACCTACGGTCCCCCAGATCTAAGGGGGCGCCTATAAGTCGCCTCACTATCGACTTTTTAAGAAAACGAAGACCAATTATTATTATCAGTCTGCTTTCTCTCCCCGTTTTCGTGTTTTTGTGTCAATACATTTATCAGAACCGGAAACTTCCCGATGTTTTCCTCGTAAAAATATATTTTTGAATTTGTACGAAACCGGAAGCCAAACAAGACAAATATAAAATAAGAAATAAACCTTAGTGGCTACGAATAGAACATGGGCATCTTCTCCATTTAAGTTATGCATAATTAAATATGTTTTAAAATGGAAAATAATTCTTTTTATTTTACGGTTCGAGTATTAAACAAAAAAAATGAGTTTAATTGCTAAGAAAGCTGACTAAGCCCAAGGCGTGCATATTATCCCGAAAACGATTGCATTACTTCGCGCGACGTCAGCAAAACTGAACAAAAGCTGCATCGTCAAGCCGCAAAAGCTCTCTCTAGTTCTCCGTACTCCCGCTTCCTACTCCATTCGCAATTATATTATATTTTCTTAAATAGTCAATTAGAGGGGTGGTTGTTAAGTTTTAGTCCGAGGTTTTCAAATTCACTTAGAACTGCATACTGCTAGACGCATTAAATGGTCTTTTAAGAAAATGCTCGCATTAAGTGATTTTCTCGTTAACTTTAACACGTTTTTAAGATGATTTTTATTAGGGTTATTCAAATTAGATAGTTTGATTTATGTAGTGTTTTGTATTCCAGTTATATTTAGGAGTTTTTACTAAAGATTGCGTGTTTTGGCCATGGCAAGTGACGAAATATGAAGAGAGATGAGGGTGAAGTAAGTGTTTACGAATCAGAGGATGAAAATGACATATGCTATAGCTTTTAAAACTGTAAGAATCTTGACAGAACTGGCACAAAATTAATGCGGTGAAGTGACATTTACTTATAAATTATTATTAAGACAATTTAGTAATATATTAAGACAATAAATAAATATTTCTCTTAATAAATAAATAAAGAAGACTTTACTGGTGCCTTATAGTTAGTTTTCTTTATCTAAACTTTTTTAAAAAAATCTGACTTATTACAAAGAAAAGGCAGTTCTAATATTCATTGGTTTAATAATCGCAAATATCACTTTAATTAACTCGCATTATTAACAAAAATTTGCAGTTTGGCTTTAGAGAATCTATATCAACTGAGGGCGCAATTTTATATACTCTTAGACAAATATGTACATATTTACACACTCAATTATCTAAAGTCATGCATACCTTCTGAAAGCAAATTTTCCCAATAAGGTTTGAGGATGACCTCAAAGAGGTTAAAACGTCGACAAAATATAATAATAATATACGTCAAATTTCTGACCTTAATCCGACATTCATTGGTGCAAATACAGTCTAAGCTCATAAAAACTATTGATGCGTAAAAAAGCTATGTGCCTAGAGAAACCTTGACTTAACTAAAGCTTTCGATACAATGGATCAACATATTTTGATTGACTTGATTTCTTCCAGGATAACGCACGCGATTAGATAAATTTTATTTATTGATCAATATCCGAAGTAATACGTAATATATCATATATTATTATTGTAAAACATATATATACATTCAAAGATTCAAAAATATTTATTTATTCGACAATTTTTTACCGTAAATTTTTGGTTTTGGCATATTTATTATTATATCTGATAAAATGACTCCGATATTACATATATGCCACTGTCTAGGATACGATACACTTTTTATACACGTATATATCTTATAGTGTAATCATGTAATCATAGTGTAATGCATGTAAATGTAAATGCATTATCGTATATGAAATAATAATAATAATAATACCAAATAAGATATACAAATAAAAAAAACTCAAGAATACAAAAATTCACAACACTAAACACAATTTAAAAAATAAAACTTATTGTAGAAAAATGCAGTGTTAGACTTTTTTTTACTAAATATTATTTACAACAAAACCCTTTTGGGCGCCATTGGTGCAAATTAGTTTTTTTCTTTATACGTCGAAAAATACCCTCTAATGCATAAAACACATCTGCAAACTAAAAAAAAAATTACATTGGTAGTGAAGTTATTAAAAAACAAAAATTTCATTCAGATATATATAGTTGAGGTTCAATCAAAAATTTATGTTTGATGTAAACTAAAAATAAACGTTTATTTAACTGTCGCGTGTTGGTTGAGATATGTCAATGATAGTCGATTAATTAAAGTAATATTTGACCGTTTTCACATTGAGAGCAAGCAAAGTTTTTCATTCATAAAGTTTTTCTTTTCCTTGACAACGCCTTTCTTGAATTTTTTCCTTTATAATATTTTACAGCAATTTCTATCTTCGAATTTCTTTTTTTAACGGTTAATAAATTTTTTCTTTTTTGTTCATACGCTGCACCACTTTGATGTTGCATATACTATTATATATAAATATTTGTAATGTTTGACTCTTGTAATTGTGATAAATTCAACTGTTAAGTTGAAATCTTCATTTTGTTGTTTTGTGATAACTGTATACTTTTTTTATTCAGAGTCATTTATTCTTAGCAGCTGATTCTGTAGATCTTTAATGCGGTTTGTATCAATGGCATATTTTAAATCGGTAAATTTTTGACTCTTTATTTTTATTCCTTCACCTTAAAAAAAATACACCCTTGCTGAACGTCATGTTGTATTTCTATATCTTTGGATAAACATCAATCGAATCTAGCTTTTGTTTTTTACCTCTAGGTTTGCTATTAGTTTTATATCCTTAGTATCAATATGTTTCCATTGTATGAATTTTTCCTGTTAAACTCTATCAAATGCTTTCCAAAATCTTCAAAACACATGTATCTATTTTAATTCAGGTTCAACTATCTCTGCATAAGAACTCTTAATCAAACCAGTGTACACTTTCTGAACCCTAGTTAGTTATCAATAATTTCTGTATCTAAGTTTTCATGTAAATAATATGCAATAAGAACTTTAAGTGTAGGGGTCATCAGTGCAAACGTTCAAAACCCACAAAGTAAGAAAAAGTAGTGTTTCATTCATCGACACATGTATAAAAATGCGTATTTTCCTCCATGATACATATGACCTACTAGGAAGATGTAGAAAGTATTGTTAAACACATAGTCGGAACGGTTGTATTCTGACAAGCACTTAAATTATCCAAATTGCATGTCAAATAAAAGTATTAAATATTTAATCAAACTTTGAATAGACAACATTATTGAAAATTAAAGTTTTATTTAAACTACCATGTCGGACCAGTGAATGCCCGTCCCCCAGGAAGCCATTATTGTATATGGAGCCGTCTCCGCGAGTTGCTGACATTTTGCCCGGTTCCCGTGGGACGCATCGAATTTTGGACCACGTTCCCTGACATTTCTGTACCGCCGCTCGCAAAATTAAATGGCTCGACACACACCAGACTGAATTTTTCTATAATTCAACAATGATTTATGCCAGTTTTGATCGGTTAGGCCTCCTGCGTTATATAATATAAATATAACAAAACGTAAAGGCTTTTCTTAACTAATTTTAACTAGAAAAAGTAAGGCTTCCAAAAACTCCATGCATAGAAAACGTGAAAATACACATCAAAAAAGGCTTAAAATTGACTTTAGTCGCATTATTTGCTTATAGGAAGAACGGCAATTCCAGGAAATATTATGGACGGAAGTGAATTTAACTAGAATCTCTCGAAAGCATAAATGTGCTTTTACTTCAAATAATAAAATAGTTATTCCAGGAATACAGGCGTGTGCTCTTTCATACAAAACCCGGTAATATATAGAAAAGTGAGGTTAAAATCAACCTAAGTAACTATAATAGATCGTTGGTAATACCAGGAAATTTCCTCCTAGCAAATTCTAAATTTATCTTTAACACAAATGAAGATAATAGAAAATTGGATTAAGGATATGTTAGTAGGGGAGACTAGAGCGGGTTAATAACCTAATAATCTAATTAAAAAAAAACGTTTCGTAAATCGCCTTTGTGGTATCCTACATAATCAACTAATCTGCAAATCAGATACTGAGGATTTTTTTAGGAACCGTCAAGTGCATAAACTCACAAACATAGTAAAGGAGGTTGGATACAATGTCTAAGAGCTTTGATACAAGTGATAACTGTAAATTAGTACGTATTACTTTAAAATCATTTGAATTAACTACATCAACGTATTACATAATAGTTACAGAAGAATTATAGAAGAAGCTAACTTTCTTCTAGACCTTTCGGTTTCATTAACAAAATTTCAAGGTTGTAGCATCACCTCAGGATAAGCAAATTTAAAACCAGGTTTCTTCTGCCGCAAGAAATTCATTAAATAATCTTCACTTTCGGTCATTTCTTCTACTACTTTTCCAACGTAGTATTTTACCAATTTTTTTGCCATAAGCAAAACTAGCATATAATTGACGTTTACTAACTCTGCAACAAAACTTTCTGCTGTTGAATTGTATTTAATCCTTTATCTCAGTAAGCTCATCCGACAAAGATGGAACGGGCCAACATCAGGTGCAGATTCGGGTTTCTTCGCCTTTTTTAAATTGATTATTTCCGTTGATTTTTCGCTTGTTAGATTTGTAGTAAATGACTTCATTTCTTACAGGCACTCCTGTAATTAAAATTCCAATTTCATAATTGTAGTAATTTTACTGTTTTTTACAGAAGAGCCTAAAAATCCTTCGGAAAGTCCGACGAGTTAGTATTTCCCTAATCGTATCTATTAGGACCCGATATATTTGCTCTCCCATAAGTGATAAATGGTCTTGCTTCTTACAGGCACTTCTGTATTTAAAATTTCAATAACTCGACTACTATTATAAGAAATTTATTTTTTTTACGGAACAGACTAAAAAATCTCTTAAAGAATCCCAAGAACCAAAATTTCTTAATTTTGACTATTAGGAACTGATATATTTAATGTAATCCCATAAGGGATCAATTTTGTTTCTTACAGACAGCCTTGTACTTAACATTTTAATTTATTGACTTCTATTATAGGGATATTATTGTTTTTATCAGGAGAGTTTAAAAAATACTTCAGAGAGTCTCAAAAGTTAATTAATTTTGACTATTAGAAACCTACATATTTACTATCCTATCAATGAGAAGTGTTTTTTTTCTTACAGGTACTCCTGTACCTAAAATTCCAAGTTTATGACTCTTATTATAAGGGTTTTACAGTTTTTTTCAGGAGAATCTAAAACTCCTTTAAGGAATACCAAAACTTATAATAATTCCTTAATTCTGGCTATTAAAAATCGATATATTAACTGTTTTATTAGTGATAAATAATTTTGTTTCTAACAGACACTCCTGTACTAAAAATTCCAATTTCTCGAGTCCTGTTATAGGGATTTGACTGTTTTATTCATGATATCCTAAAAAAATTTTCCAAAGAATCTCGAAAGTTCATAATTGTTAAATTTTGGATATAAGGAATCCATATATTTACTGTTCCGTAAGTGATAAATAATTTCATTTCTTACAGGCACTCCTGTGATTAAAATTATGATTTCTCGACTCATATTATAGGGATTTTACTGTTTTTTTCAGGAGATCCTGAAAATTACTTCAGAGAATCCTAAAAGTTAATAATTTTATTGATTTTGACTATAAGAAACTAATATATTTACTGTTCCATTAGTGATAAATAATTTTGTTTCTAACAGGCACTCCTGTACTAAAAATTCCAATTTCTCGAGTCCTGTTATAGGGATTTGACTGTTTTATTCATGATATCCTAAAAAAATACTCCAAAGAATCTTGGAAGGTAATAATTGCTAAATTTTGACTATAAGGAAGCCATATATTTACTGTTCCGTAAGTGATAAATAATTTCATTTCTTACAGGCACTAATGTGATTAAAATTTCGATTTCTCGACTCATATTATAGGGATTTTACTGTTTTTTTCAGAAGAGCTCAACAGTCCTTCAAAGAATCCAAAAAATTATTAAATCTTAACTTTTGACTATTAAAAACCGACATATTTACTGTTCCATTAGTGATAATTAATTTTGTTTCTAACAGGCACTCCTGTACTAAATTCCAATTTCTCGACTCCTGTTATAGGGATTTTACTGTTTTATTCAGGATATAATAAAAAATACTCCAAAGAATCTCAAAAGTTAATAATTCTTTAATTTTGACTATAAGGAACCAGTATATTTACTGTTCCGTAAGTGATAAATGATTTCATTTCTTACAGGCACTCCTGTGATTAAAATTCCGATTTCTCGACTCCTATTGTAGGGTTTTTACCGTTTTTTCAGGAGATCCAAAAAATTATTAAATCTTAAATTTAGACTATTAAAACTGATATATTTACTGTTCCATTAGTGATAAATAATTTTTTTTTCTATCAGGCACTCCTGTACTAAAAACTTAATTTTTCGACTCCTGTTATAGGGATTTTACTGTTTTATTCAGGATATCCTAACAAATACTCCAAAGAATTTTAAAAGATAATAATTCTTTAATTTTGACTATAAGGAACCGCTATATTTACTGTTCCGTAAGTGATAATTGATTTCATTTCTTACAGGCACTCCTGTGATTAAAATTTCGATTTCTCGACTCTTATTATAGGGATTTAACTGTTTTTTTTTATAAGAGCCTAAAATTCCCGCAAAGTATGCAAGAATTATTAATTCCTTAAATTTGACTATTAGGAACCGATATATTTAAGTGATTAATGATTTTATTTCTTACAGGCAGTCCTGTACCTAAAATTTCAATTTCTCGACACCTAATATAAATATTTTAGTGTTATATTTTGTGCATTCTATAAAAGCCTTCAGTGAATCCTCAGAGCCAAAAACTCTCTATTTTTGACTAGTAGAAATTGATATATTTACTGCGCCATAAATTATCAAAAATACTACTTTTTGGATAAAGTTAAATTTTCCTATTAAAAACGTAAAGATGGCAATTTTGGCATATGAAGTTATGGCGTAAAATCACACCTTTTAGATTTTTTTTAGGCATCAGTGACGTAGCTATGACTAATTTTAATACAATTATAAAAAAATTACTACGTCATTTACTCGAGAAAAATATTACATTTTTCTATTAATTACCACTATAGAATAATAACTATATATTTTGCTTGAACTAGAAGTAACAATTTATTTTAGACAGTAATTTCTGCATAATTTTCTATAAATATCTGGATATTTCCCAATCTCACTGTAGAGCTAAAACCCAATTTCCCGGCAGAAATTATTAGCTTATTCGAGGCAGTGATATCTGTACTTTTCTTGCCTTAACAAAATAGTTTCTAGAGTGGGCTTAGGTTAAATTGGTTAACAAAGAAAAGAAAATGAGGATGCCTCTGGTTTCTCAAACTAAAGAAAAAAATCCAGATCAAAACCAGAAGATCCATATTCAAACGAATTCACTATGTATCACATCCCTTTAATATTTCTCCCTTTACAAATAAGTTCACTATGTATCACATCCCTTAAATATTTCTCCCTTTACAAATAAAGATTTAAATACATTAAGATTTGGTTAAGGGTAATAAGTCAGAGACAAATTTATTCGTTTAGGTGAAGTCGGCACCAAGTTCGTCTTTTTTGTCCACTTAAAAGGCATCCTGAGTCTAGACAAAAAATAATTATCACTAATTGGTTAACTACTAGTAAATACTAATCTAGTAGGTTAGTACATTTATCAAGTTTCCTTGATTGTATTATTCCTTCTTTGAATGATATTTTACTAAACGAAAAAGCATCAGAAACTAACCACACATTCCGGCAGTCATTTCTGTCTTTAAATTGATACAAAATTCATATTTAAGCGGTAAATTTGAAAGCCTATTTAATCTTTTGTGGTAACAATCCTTCCCAGTTTTCCCTAGAGTTTTTTACGCATAACCTGAATGGATACATGTACATGTTTCATTATCACAAAAAGTTTACTTTTATTACGTAACAGAAAATAATCGTGAACGTCGAATCCACAATAATAATAATAACTTTTTCTGAAAACCATTATAAAAACCCTTTGGCAAAAGAATATGATGGCGAACGGAGATGACAAGAAACGTCTATCTAAATAAATGCACTTTTTCCGGAAAAAGAACAATATATAATGGAAAATGGTGCAGCGCCGAGTCTACCTTTGTATCGAAAATCCCATAAAAGACGATGAAAATCTGGAAAATCTGCTTTATTTATAAATTTTTCGGGGCTGTCAATTCGCAAAAGCAATTCCGTGGGTTTTCTTAGCGGAAATGCCGGGACAGAAGGGGATTTTCTAGTCGAGGAATCGCGCGCGGTGGAGTGGGTCTCCGGGTTTATCATTAATCTTGGCTTAACAATGAGAAGAATTATGGCCAAGGGCGCTACTGAAATTTTAGTTTTTACGACCGCACTTCCTACGAACTTGAATAAGAAACCGAAGTAAGTATTTTGACAATGAAACAACCTTAAACCCACTAATGTAGAAATTATTTATTGTTTCTTTAAAACAATTTAAAGGGATTCATTAAATAATTCGAAATGATTATTAAGGTTTACAAATTATAGCTTTCTAAATCCGGATTGTAATCATTTTACAGATTTTGCGCCCTTTTATGGGTCATAAAGTTCATTCAGTTTTATGTGGCCTTAGGCAATAATCTATTTTTATGGTACACAAAAAAAGGTAAATTTTTCACAAAAAAAAATTTACTAATTTTGTAATATTCCAGTATTTTCCTAGACTAATTTACTATTATCCCATTAGCAATTTTCGTTAACGAGTTTTCGATAGTCTATCAAAATTACTCTCGCGGTCTATTTGTCAGGATCAAATCGATCAAAATAGCTGAATATATAAACCCTTCGTTAATGCTGATAAAATTTACTGAATAGAAGGATTAATCGATATTACAATTTAGGATCTAAGTAGATACAATAGGTGTTAATTATCGTGTTAAGGAATAGTTGCGGTCTTAAAATTTGAAGTACTTCTCACCTTTTACTACTTAAGTTGATCTACCATTTATGTTTGAAAACATATATTTTCTTCCCGGATAAGCGTAAAATTGATTAGAGAATCCTTTAAAAAGCAAGGAAACATCTTTTAAAGGAGAAAAGCATTCGAGCTTGTGATGGCTTTAATCAAAATAGAGCTTTGAGGCTCTTGGATGAGGCTAAAAATGCTGCATTATATAGAATTTACCACGTTATTTAGACTAGTTATTAAAATTCTATTTTGAGTTAGAGTTATTAAGAAATATTATCCAAGAAGTTTATAAATATGTACTCAATAGTTTTAGTAAGAATATTCATTTATATAATACTTGTAACATTCAAGCTTACTCTATGATTTAAAAAATATGAAATATAAGCTGCCATGTAATAAAGAATGTAATATTAAGCTTTTTATTGGCGCAATTATATTTCAAAAATCCTAGCTTAAAAGGCTAAATGGCTATTTTTGCCAAAAAAAAATATTTTTTTGATTTAAAGAAATGATAAATTTTATTTTAAGACAACTTGAGGTTTTGTTATCTAATGCATAACTTAAATGGGCCCGTTACACTTTTTCTTATAAATTATTGTACGATCTTTGTATAGTACTTTTAATGGTCTTTTTAATATGGAACAAGCTACCAAAAAAATATTATAAAAATTACTTCCCACTAATCCTTTAGAAGACAAGGGTTGAGTATGGCATAATAAATTTTAGGCTCAAAACAAAAAGCTTACTGAATCTTAATATTACATATTCTTGTCTATTGAAGGTAGCTTAATATCCTTGACTTGGAAGTGTAAGTTTCATATATTGCAAAAATTTTAAAATACCATGAAACGGGGTTAAATTGATTGAATTTCGTTTGTAAATTTGCTTGTAACCCTTTTGATAACTGCGTATCGGTATTAAAATTAATCATAAATGATTGTGTATGGATGCCGTAAAAGGATTTTGTAATCGTATCTGCTCTAAATTTAAAGTTGTTTAAAAAAATGTCAAAATAATGTGTGATCAATTTCATACCAAAAGGGGGGTGACTTTGATCAGTGCCATATAATTGTATTCTTCTTGCAATACCTTAAAATGCATTATGAACAATTTAACCCCCGCTTAAGTTCATCAATCCGTTTAAAAGTTACAGATTATTCTAGGTTTTGGGGTGAAATTGATCACTTAGGGGGAAATTGATCAGCCATAAAATTCCACTAACTGGTTATTTTTTTAGGTAAAATAAAAAAGAAACATTGCAGTTTTTTAATACTTTATTAAAAACACTTGTTTAAAAATACAAAACTTATAAAAGACATCCGAAAAGTAAAGAAACAAATCTTCAATTAATAGATAGAAGCAGTAATGCGTATTAAGGATTTACATCTTTTTAATATCTACTGCTTTTTTGAATTAATAAACGATATGCCTTTTCCAATGTTATGTTCTTCACACAGTCTAATAACTTCTTCTGTGAAATGTGAAGTTATCGCCTATTAGAATTTTTCGTCCTTGCTGTCTTTTGGCATGTGGAAGAAACGCAGACTTAAACCAGTCATTAAAAGTTTCGGCGTCCATCCACCCATGTGACGTTTGGTTGTATCGTGATCCAGCTGCACAGCATCCATCTATGCAACAGGGTTCTAATTTTGGTCCTTGTTCAGTCCACTGCGCCCACATTTTTTCTGCTCGATAAATTACATATGGTGGCAAAAAAACTCCTGCTGCAGAACCACACATCGTCACTGAGGTTGCAGATTTAGTAAAATTGCACAGTCCTTCGGGGTGTTTTACTCCATGGGAATATATTAGTTTTTTGCGCCCAGGGTCGTCAAGCAAATAAGTTTCATCATAATTATATACGTTGCACGACGGAATACCATTTAAAGTTGTTTTAAGGTTTTCAAAATATTCAGTTAATGTTTGCCTGGAAACATTAGCACGAGCCCTTTTAATATTAGCTGCAAGCCTTTGAGTCATTACATTGTTATGTCTTTTTAAAAGCGAATATACCCAATCGGTACCGGGTAAATTGTCCTTAAATTTTGCCACTGAACGACCTTGGGTATCTAGCAGGTCTTTTGCCATATGCATTAAATCTGTTAAATTAAGAGGAAAGCCCCATTTAGCAATAGTAACAAATAGCAACACATTTAAGAATTGATTGCTCTTCATTGGAGCTAAAAACGGTTTGCCCGCCGTTACTTTTAACATGACGCCCATGGTATCTAAGTTTTACAACCTGCTGATCAATTTCACCCTATTCAGTTGATCAATTTGACCCCATCCAATAAATTTTGAAATTTGACAAAATCCGGCAACGCCGCAAACTTCATTTTAAGGTTATAAAAGTACAAGATATTCAGGATACTAAATATATCACGCACATATCTACAATTTGCATGTATTTTTAAATAGCAGTCAAATTTTGGAAGGTTATATTTTTGTCTAAATATTACTTACTTGTTTGAGAGCTGCAAACTCCAAAAAAAACGTTTAACTGACAAAAAACATGCACATACCATTACTGAATACGATTTTTTACCGAACGGAAAAAATCGGCACTTAATATGCGCGGGAAATTTAAATGTAAAATATTTTGATATGGTGATCAAAGTCGCCCCGCGAAATCAACTTCAACCCATTTCACGGTACCTACAGATTTATACAGATTTATATTTAACGTAAGAAACACAGATTTTCTCAATCGACAATTACAGCGTACTACTGACTAAGTCTATTAGATCTATAGTTTTAGACTATGACCATGACCAAAAATTTCCTTGACAAACATAATATTTTACATTTATTACTTTTTACCTTTTTTAAGTAGATTATTAGAAAATTATGATAATTACAATTTTTCTTGCTATAACCAAGTGAATAAGGTTTTTTTTCACTTCAGTCAGCAGAAGCCATATTTCGTCAAAAACATAATTTTTTTCGCAAGAAATCAATTTATGAGTTCCTTGAACTGTTGTTATTGAACTGTTTTTTAAATATTTTTTTTTAAAAATTATTAAATTACTAAAAAGAATTGAACTCACCCTTGTCTAAATCAAGCGAATAAAGTCTTTTTCTTTTGGGTATAATTATAATGCCGTAATTTAGCATTGGCGTTTTATTTTTTTTTAACCGGAATTTATTCATTAAGTTCACATTAAAGAATTTTATTAATTGCGTGCGAATAATCCTTTTTTTTTCGGTGGAATATTTCGAAATATTGGAATTCTTTAAAAATTAAAATTGCAAAAGGTATTTTCACTTTACGTCAGATGCAGATACAATTTATTAAAATTCTATAATAATAACGACGTCGTTACAGTATAAATTTATTGTAATTTTTATAATTATTTAGATCACAAAAAACAACATTTTTTATGGCCAAATGAACAACCCTTTATTAATTCACGTCAGCATACGTCATTAATTTATTTTTTTTTTATTTATTCGTTTGAGACTTACAGGGTGATTAACGACTAATTGTACGTTCGCCTTGTGTGGAAAATGGAACGTAGCATTTTTCTAAAAATTTGGTAGTCATGGCACTGCAGCGTTGCCGCTTATATAGAAAAATGACAATACTTTTAAATCTTTAAAAGGGACGCCCTATATATTTTGAGAAATTATGATTCTCTGCCATATTTTGGGTCTTTTTTAATCATACTTCTCTATACTTATCTCTAGCGGTTTTGAAGAAAACAATTTTTTGTTAAAAATCACAGCATAATGAATTGTTTATTTCACAGTTATTTAAGTTCCTAAGGAGCTCAAATTTTAAAGATCACTTTAAGAGATCATTTTCATTAATTTTCCTCAGCCTGATTTTAAAAGCATTATACACAATTATCGAAAATTAAATTATCGTAAATTAAATATCTTTCATTTACTACAGTGGCGAAAAGTTCATTTTTTAAATGGACACTATATATTGTATTTTATATTTGATTGCAATGAACAATTAAAATACCTTTAAATACAATAAAAAAAACATTTTTACTTTTTAAATTACTCAGTTAGCCATGAAAATGTCACAATGGTTTAATAAATGCGATATTCAGTTCAACTCAATTAAAAAGTCTAAAATGGAAGATATTCACTACTTAAATAAGGTTTCGATAAGGCTATTTATTTTCTACAGACAATGTGATCAAATATTAGCAAGAACATGTAAAAAATTTAATGAAATATATCCCGATCGACTATCAATAAATCGGCGAAAGTTTGTAACATTACAAAATAATTTTGTTAATTGTGGCTTTAAATTAAAACCTGAATTAAATAAAAGAAAGCTTGTAACTAATGAAGATGATAATAATATGAATGTATTTTACTGCATATCCACAGTTTGTCTTATTACTCAATTAGTCAAAAAAAAATCAACACACGCGTTCAAAGACATGGGTTTTCAAGAAAAACATTGTTTTAACCTTTTAACCGATAATCAAGTAAAATTTTTAATTTATAAACCACTAAATGCTGCCAAATTTTTACAAATTTTAAGAAGTGTTGTAAGTATTTTTTTCGAAAATCTGCCATTACAAGATTTTCGTACCTGTTGGTTTCGACTTGACGAAGAACCATTATAAAGACTAACAAAAGTCTAACAAAAAAACTGTACGACATGTTTGATGATAGATAGTTTGGGGTTATGGGAACAAGAAACTGTCCGGCGAGATCGCCAGATCTGACACCCCTTGATTTTTATTTATAGGGTAATATAAAGAAAAGGCTATACGCAACACCAGTAAACAGGAAAGAACAGCTAGGTCAGCGAGTAATTACCTGTTTTTAAGAGCCATATCCACCAGAAAATGAGTTTGTAAATGGTTGGAGAATAATGAGTCATCTCGAAAATTGCCTAGAATAATAACTAACGAAGTATTTTGTAATATAAATAGGCTTTTCTATACGTTGGTTATAAATCTAGTTTCAATATGTTAAATTTTTTACATGTTCTTGCTATTGTTTGAGTACATTGTCCATGGAAAATAAATGTTCCCGTTAAAACTTCATTTGGGTAGTAAATAAGAATGTTCCTTTTTTTAAATTTAGTTTGAATTTTCATATTAAGGATTTTTTAAAATTCTATATTTAAGGACTTAATATAAAATGTATTCTAGTTCTTACATTTTTTCAAGATTCAAAGGCCCTTTGCAAATCGAAAATAAAAAAAAGAGTAAAATTTAAGGAAAAAATCCTATTAACCGAGTACTTTTAAAGGAATCCATTATTTTATTCAATTTCCATATTAACAATAGCCTGGCCTAAAAAATACCATTTCACATTCATTTATAAATTTAGTTTTAATTTTCATATTCAGGATTTTTTTTTAATTCTATATTTCAAGACTAAATGTAAAATGTGTTCTAGTTCTTACATTTTTTCAAGATTCAAAGGCCCTTTGCAAATCGAAAATAAAAATTTAGTCAAATTTAACAAAAAAATCCTGGCCTAAAAAACACCGGCGTATTTCGTAATATTGGCAAAAACTGGAACAGTCGGGCAAGGTGTGAGTCTACTCCCCGAATATACCAAAGAAAGCCGGGAGGAATGCGCTCCAGAATATCGAACGGTGTGATGTGGTGCGGCGACCGAAAGATAATAAATTTAGTAGCGCGTAGCATAACGTGACCGGCTTGCGTGATTGGCAACTTGGTAAAGTATAACAATAAAAAAAAATCCTTATCGAACTCCTTCATTTGGGGAAGGCTTTTTCGATAAAATGAGTTTGGTAATATTAAATGGACCGGGCCCATTACCGCTAGTGTTTCTGATATTTCGAAGCCTCTCCGAAATAATGAAATAAGAATTATTGAAGTTTGTTTGGACCTTATAAAGCTTACGGAGCTTTCGTCATTACGGTTTCGATTTTTTTATTATTGCGTAATAAATCACCCAATTACAGGAAAAATTGTTTAACACAATTATATTAAGTAATTGTATTTATATATATGTATTAATTTATAATCATTACCCTAATCTAAACTATAAATTAAGTTAACAACAGAAAGATAGTAATAGATCAATTAACCATGCTAATTTGCTAATATTGGTGCTCTAGTTAGCATATTATTTCTAGGACGTTGATAATCAAAAGGTAAGGAACATCTTACGATTAATCTGGGAATTATGTATGTACCATGATTTAGTAACTCGGTACAATCAATTTTATTATTTAAGAATTTGAATAAAAAGGTAATTCCTAATCTATGCCTTCTGGTTTGCAAATCAACCAAAACAGTTTGTTTTTGTTGGTCTTGCAAATCAATACAATCGGGGATAGTAATAATTTTTAAAAAATGTTTAAAATCGCTCGCTGAGTCTCAGGCACTAATAAGTTTAGTAAGGTCATCAATAAATAACAGAAAAAATAGGTGACCTAAATTAGATCCCTGTGGGACACCTGAGGAAACCTCGTAACTGTGAGAACGAAAACCCTTAATTTCGAAGAATTGATGGCAGCTAGTTAAATAAGACTGTATAAGAGCAACCAACTTATCCGAAAATCCCAAGGCTTATTGTCTAATTGATCAGATGACTTCTGAAAATTAATAGCATATTACAGATACTCTGAGAAAAACTAGTTAAGTTTGTATCACAAGACTTTGAGTAAATCCGTGCTGATCTGATAATATAAATCTTTTAATTTGTGAGTAGATTTGATGAAAAATGTACGATTTAAAAAGCTTAGCAAAGTTGCACAAAATCAAAATAGGTCTGTAATTACGCAACTCCGTTGGACCGCTTTTTTTTCAAAAACAGGTATGACATTGAAAAATACCGTCATTTAGTAAGCGAACGTTGTACGGGTCCGAACAATTCGTGTAAACAAGTCCCTAGTAAATTAATTTAAATTTTTTTGCTTTTTAAAAATAAAAAAAAACACCCCGAGTCCCGCAAAAATCTTCCATTTTTCACTTTAATGTTTCATATTATCTGAGCACTGTGAGTGACAATGGAAAAAATATCCCAGCAACCGTTTGCTTAGTGGTGTTTTGTCGGTTTTGACTTTTTTTGCGGGGGTTTCTCTTATATTGGAGAAGGAACCTTTTAGTATAATTACCTCAAAGGTCTCTTGGGATTTTTTTTTCATTTTAACAGGTTAAAAATGTAATACAGTTATGGCGGTAATAAGTAAATCTCATTTAAAAATTGCCTTTGGGAAATGAAGATATACTAAATAAGAATTACATTTTTATAATACCTTCAATAATGAGCAGCAATTAAAAAAAATAAATATATAATAAAATTCTTTATGTAACACTTGACAAATTCTTTATTTAGTTTAATTTGCTCAGTTTAATGGTATAAAAATAAGTGCAACTTATATGTTAATAGACACCGTACTCCATATAACACTCTTTCTTAATAAGTAATCTTTAGCATTTTTAGTAACTTTAAATCACTTGCGCTTTTGACTTCTAATAGAAAAAAATTTGAAACCGTGGAACCCTACAAAAAACAATGATTAATGATGACCTTATATTATGTTGCTGACAATTGGATCTTTACTCTAAATAGTTTCGTAGATATTATGGCATAAATCCATGCTCTATTCTATATATTAAAATTAAAATCATCTTCAGAAAGCCATTTGAATATTTGAAACATCCGATTCATAACAAAATTCAATTGTTGATCTAATAGTATAAGAACTACCTATAAGTAATAGACCTACCCGTTAATAATTTATTTAAATGACAATATGTAGTTTTGATTTAATTAATACTTAAATCTTGATCTCAAATTTTTGTACAGTTTGTTTTTTTAGCTACTAGCATATACTTGTGCAATGCAAAATATTTAATTCCAAATTTAAAATACTTAGAGCAGTACTTTTTACCTGACACATAAATCACTTTATTGTCTGTAAAGGAATTTACAAAAGAAGTTTGTAAAACTGTATAGATATCGGTTATATAAATGGCGAACAACAACGTTCCAAGAATACAACTTGGTGGTTGACAAAATAAAAATATGTTGTATGTACCAATAAAATGGAGATGCATAACTTCAATGGATCAGACGCATTATTTTTTTATAGTTTAAATTATTCATTTTTAAAATCAGCCATTGGATTTTTGATAAACATATAATTATAAAATATATGCATAACTTTATTGGATCCGAGGACTAATATTTGTTTATTATTAAATTTAATATAAACGAATACAAATATTAAATACCCGATAAGCTCTCATCGGAAAGCATTATTGAAAAATAAAAAATCATGCATAACATAAATGGAGACGATCTACTGTTTTTTTTATTTGTAGATTAAACTAGCAATTGCATAGAATCTTTAACTGCCTTAATATATTTTAGAATTAACATTAAAGTATGTAAAAATCAACATCTAAAGCTCTACAAGTCTCCATAAACACAAAAAAAACAACAACTACTCCCAGTTTCCCCTTTTCGACAATTTCTAGGGAATCTTTTTGGCAATGCATACAATATTTCACCCCCTTTTATAAACCACATTGAGGCGTTCCGCAATACAGTCTGGCTGCCGTTCCGGCACCCAACAGAATTGGAAAACTCATACAAATAGAATTACGAATATATTCAACTGGTTAAGGATGAGGATAGAGTGAGAGAAGGCGAGTAAAAAAAAAAGAAGAAACGAACAAGTGGTAAGAAATTGCGATAGTGGCGTCGTTTATCTTTCTCAATGGGCTCGAACAAAACCGCTTTGAATTTATCTACAACCGCTCAATCAGTTAAAAGCTGGTGTGTAAATTTTCTGAACCGATGGCTTCACTTCGGATGAATTTATTGGTAATTTTAAATGTCGTTTCTATTTTGTTTTGTTTCGGGTTTCTGCGGAGTGAGAGGTAAGCCAATTTTATTGTAAGTGTCTAGTAAAGCGGTTTATTTTTAGGAGTTTTATTGAAAGTTTAAAGAGTTGCAATTAAAGTTTTATAATACATCTCACCCTATTCTTTGCATCTTTTTTTTTTATATTGTTATACGGGATCAACCCTATTACAAAAAAATAATACTACATAATTCATTTAAAACTTAACCACAATTATAAATAATACAACCACAAATTATAAATAATATAACCACAATTATAAATAATTTCTCTAATTTGACGCAGAAACTAAGACAAGGAGGTGTCCACTTTACCTGACTTTAACAATTTTAAAATTCTTCCAATTGAAGAATAAAATGCATAATTAGTGCTACGAAAACAAGCGATTATGTCTTAGGTTTGTACTTTTTTTGCAAGCCAAACAGTTTCAACCTCCTTAGTAATATGTGATGGTTATCTCTATCAAAAGCCTTGGACAAGTCAGTGCAGATGTAAAAGTTAGGTTTTCTCTGTTGTTTCGCTACGTAATAATGATAAATTATTCTTAATGAACCTCACAGAAACGATCAAATAACTACAAACTTTAACCTACAGCCCGTAATTCCCGTACAGAAACAATAACCGAACCGAAAATCTCATTTTACCCAATCATTTCCGAACAACAAGGACCTTTTCTTTCAGTTAAAATTTAATTAGAGCAACGATCGGCCTATATTGGAGCCAATCGCCGTCAATACTGTCCCACTAGTGCAAATAACTCAGGGTGAGGTTTGCAATAAATCACTTACTGATTCATTGCCCGGGGGGCACCGATTCGCACCCCATTTTCCCAGTTTTCCCCAGTATTATTAATTAAACACCACACGACACCGCCGGCACACGTCGACGCTAACAAATGCACTACCCTCCGGCAAAACTACTGTGTTTTCATTTTTCCTTTTTTTTTTTGTACTTCCCTCCAATATGTATTTTACGATTGCCTGATTTATTAGCTGCATAAAGTGCCTGACGAAGGTAATTTTTAAATTAGTTGGTAATTCTGGTTTTTGGTTTAAAGTACAATTGTCTTAGTAGCCACGTGCAATTAAACACGACAAATGAAAATTCAATCCTTCATTTTCAATTAATTCCCATCCACTCGAGCGAGTTAATGAGAAGTTAAGTCTTCCCGTTCCCGATTAAATCCAATCGGTGGCCGAGAATCACACCTGAACCATGAAAAAGACCGGATTATTGCCGAATCAAAGGGATGGCCAAGAAGAATTGACCCTATTCCGAGTAAATACCAACACTTAATCCTTTAAGACGTGCCCTACCGACTTACGGCGAGTCTTGCTCCGGTCCGGGACATTTTTCAACCTTTATCCAATTTCCGAAAACAATTGCCTTTGGGTTTAGGTTTGCCCCGCGTGCCTCGTCGATAGATAGTGCCCTTTTCCGTAGTCCAAAGGGACTAACATTGGCATTGTTTAGATGCGGAAAATGGTGAAAAGTTTGAAGAAGTTCGATCCTCAATCTTGAGAATTAGAGTTTATGGTATTAGCAGATTTCATTTATCTTTATAAGAAAGTTTTAGGCATAATCCAGTTTACATAGGATTTTGGAGAAACCTTAGAAATTATTTTAGCAACCTGTGTGCTGGTTTTGAGTTATGCTCTTTTTACAATTTAAAAAAGAGATGTCTTTGACTAGGAGATAATAATGTATTAAAATTTAATGTGTAAAAAATTTCTAAAGAGATTCTTTTACTACGAAATTATATATGCATAACTTAAATGGAGATGATATGCTATGTTATATTTATAGCATAATTTAAATTGTACTTGAAAATCTATTAAGTATTAATTTTTAATTTCAAGATTCGCACTTTCGGAACAATTTTGTCTTGTAAAAACTTTTTTTAGGTAAAACATAACACAACAAACTAATTTTTTAGTAACAAATAAAGTTAATGGTAATAGCAGAATTTATTTAGCTTTCTAACAAACTTTACGTCATAATTCAGTCTATATAAGGTTTTTGAGACCTTGATTCCATGGTCTTATGAAATTATTTAAGCTACCTTTGTGCAAATATATACGTTTATTGAAATAATTACTAGAAAAGAATCAATTTTAAGCAATAATCTTAGTTTTATTAATATCCTGTAAACTACCCTTAGACCCATATTTAGGACTATTAAATAATAATACAATAATAATTTTCATTTATTGCAAGACAATTAATAAAATAGTCTAAGCAAGTAAATGTATGAATTGTAAAAAAAAGGCGAGAAAGGAATTACAGTTTATTTAAAGTTCAACCCTTATACAATCAAACATAAAAAAATTAATATTTGTTCAATATTCTAAGTTTTATCAATAACGTGTACCCTTGGATACATATTTAGGGATATCCAATATCCTCCTAAATATGTGACTAATTTAGCAATTTTTGCGCAAATTTTTAAAGGTGTAGCCTTCATAGCCATTTTAAATCATGCTTTTTTAACAAATTAAAAAGGAAATGTCTCTGAATAGGAAATACAAGAGTGTAATATAATCTGATGTGCAAAAATTTCTTAGAGAGTTTTGCTACGTGATTACATATGCATAACTTAAATGGATATGACACACTGTATCATATACATACATTAAATTAATTATTTTTCATTGTACATATAATTTACATTAATAAACCTAAAATTCTATATAATGTATAAATCCTAATTGGCCATTGAAAATTAACACATATAAAACAAAAATAAATAATAATTTTGGGCAAATTCCGCCATCTGGTTAGCATATTATTTTGTTAAATAGCATTCATTCGGCTAACGTAAATAATAACGTAACAGGAATAGAATTTTCAATTTTGACCTGTATGGAAATTTCGCCACATCAGAGCAAATAATTGATAGTTTCCCTGAAATTTAATAATATGTCCCAGCAATGAGCTTTTAATCAAACGTTGTATAAAAAATATAAAAATATCAATTTTTTTTTTAAATATGGCACTCCGTTTCCAACAACTTCGTTCTAATGTAAAAGCTCATATATAGGCCAATAGCTACTTTTGTTACATTTTAACTGTAAGAAAAGATTCTTATTTGCGATTGATTGGGTAAAATGAGATTTTACATTAGGTTATTGTTACTGGTTTGGAACTACTGGATGTAGGTTAATACGAGTAGTTACTTGGTCTAATATTACTTTACTTTATAAGTCACTTTTAGATATATTAGGATTTTTAGATAAAGCTTATTGATGGAAATGACACTATGATTTTAGTGCTTTGATAAATTTTATAAGAGACTTTTATGTTTTTTTTTTAAAGTATGAACATTGCTTTACATATTAAATCATTTTTAATTTAATTCTAAATTGTACAAAATTTTTTAGAGTAAAGTTTACTTTTTTGTCTATGGGCATAATTGGAAATATTTGTCTTTAAAATCAATAAATTTCAAATATAATTAAAAAAAAAAATCACCTCTTATGCTCTTATGTTATATTTTTTCTTCTGATTCTATAATACTTTTTATTGATCTTTTAGATTCTTTTTGAAATTTATTCTTTAATTCTTTTGTCATTATTAGCCTATAAATTGCATTGCTTCTATGCCTATATGCCATTAACTTATGGCTTTAAAAAATAAATAAATAAATCTGATTTTATTGTTATCAATAAAAATTTACAGTTTTATTAAAAACAAAAAAAGCATCAGCATTTCTATAAACTAAAAATAAAAAAAAACATGTTTAGTAAGAAATTATATAATAAATAAAAAATTACGTACCCACTAAAGTTATGCATTAACTGTTAAGATTATTCTATTATTCTAGATTTGTCACTTTTATGTCAGAAAACATTACGATTTTATAAGGTTTATTTATGCATTCCAATTTTAAATTAAGAAAATCAATAAGGAAAAGCCTTTTATATCAAATTACCTAAATACAAATCTTATAAAAAAATATTTAATTTTTTTTGGGTATTTTTAAAGATCATGATTTTTTGTGATCATTTTTTATTGATCTTTTAGATTTCTTTTGTAATTTAAAGTTTAATTCTTTTGTCTATAAATTGTTCTATAAATTTTATTATCTTTAAAGCGGCTTGTAGTAATTGCTATTATTACTAATGTCTTAAAAAATGTCTGTAAATATGGTCTCTTAATTAGAAAAAAATATTTATAGAATCTGCTTGTGATGTTACCAACAAGAATATACCTTTTTCTTAGGAGAAAAGAGTATTTCTATAAATGAACATAAAATAATTTAGACCTTTATCAAGAAATAATTGTTCCCATTAAAGTAATGCATTAATAGTTAAAAAAGCTCTAGATTTTTGACTTTCATCTTCATAATTCAATTTTCAAATATTCACTTATGCATTTTAATAATAAATTTAGAAAATGAACAGATAAAAGCGTCTAAGATCCATTTAAGTTATGCAAATGTATTTTATTTATGAAACATCTTTGCTCTTACATTATTCATGAAACTATTGAAACGATAATTATTATTGCAAAACTTCGATAAAAATAGATAAATCTTAATGGTACTATAAAATCAAAAAATTGCTTTGACAAACGTCTTAAACAATGTGTTAGGATTGGGTTTCTGGTAAAAAAAATTGAATTAGTTATATTAAAAATAAAAAAAAACAATAATTTCATATCTGTAATTAACATTTTGAAAAACAAAACTATTTCTTATTAAAAACCCCAACTTTATCCTAATTAACTTACTTTGCATCCTTTAAATGTAGAATACTATGCAAAAAAATTGTTATGCTTCAAAAAATATTTACTAAAAAAAAACTAATTTTTTAGGGTGAATATTAATAAATTTAGATTTTGCTGATGCAAAAAGGTTAAAGATTCATAAAATTTGTATAGTAAAAATTTGCATTAGAAATATACTCATGCATCATTGCATGACAGCAACCAGACCTCTTGGTCCCGCATTGTGTCAATCAACAAATCAAATTCTGACCATAATCTATTCCGACAAGTTCATTAGACGTATCAGGGATAACACGAAAATTTGATATTCCCAGATCCGGTCGGAATCTAAGTAGAAATGCATAATCTTGCCGCATCATACCTCATAAATCAATAAACTTAAAACGAGTTTATTGATTTATGGGGCACACTTTTGTTTAAATATTTATGCGGGAAAATTTAAATACTAAACAAGGCAAAACACCATCTGCTCTGTTGCGGTCGTAACTTTGATAAATGACAATCCCAAGGGGCCAGAAACAAAACTATACGTCAAGATAATTTGTCTTCGCGTAAGGCACCATCTGTGATGTGGATGCTCCTCAAAGACGTTTTATACCTTTTGCTAGAAAATATCGCCCCCTCTAAATCTTTGTGATTGAGAATCATTACTGCCCGTAAGAATTGGACGATTTTTCAACCCCGAGATGATTGCCGTAATTTCATTTGATTTTGTTTCGTTGCTATTGCACTTTATAGTCCTGAAAATTGCAAGTGGACCTAGACAAAAAGTCTATTTTTAGTCCTTTATTGGCTGTTTTTTTATCAGTATGCATAACTTAAATGGATATGAGACATATAAAATATTTATGTAAAGAACAATGGTATTAAAAAAACTGATTTAATAACTGAAAGGGAGTTTTATTTTAACGTTCTTCCGTAAACAGTCTTGAAAGAATTTCTCGAAACGAACTTAATCGAATAATACTTTATGAAAAGTTTTTAAAAATGAGCAATCGGTGTAGCGTAACGGCCCGAAAATTGGAAAACTAACTTTTCTTTCTTTTTTGTTGCAGGTTTCGGGTTTGTCACATTTCAAAGCGAAGACGTCGTTGATAAAGTTTGCGAAATTCATTTCCACGAGATTAACAATAAAATGGTAAGTTCGTCTGTGTTGGAATGTTTTCTATTATATTTTTGTGTGTGTATGTGTGTGAAACTTTTTGACGGGCAAACATAAATCATTTGTGGTTTTTCTTATAAAAACTTTCGGTTTTTCTTGGGGTATAATTAAAAATTAAATGTGATTTTTTTAAACCTAATATAATGGGAAAATACACAAAATAGGAATCACTAGACTAAACCAGATACCTCTTGACTTCGTAGTGAATAAAATAAATTGCAAATAAGATGCCAATTTGCTTTAAACGAAATTAAGCCCTAGTTAATGAGAAATCTTTGTATGCATCATAGAAAATCTAATCGAAAACAATATAAATCTATAAATGTAATAGCCACAGAGTGAGATGTATATCTTGTATATGTTTACTTATTTCCTGGTTTGTCCTACCTTATAAAATTACAATCTAAGCCATGGATGCAAACCAAACATGACTTGATTTGTAAATTAATTTAATTTGAACTTCACTAATACATCCTAGGCAGTTAACGTACAGTTTTAAGTAGTGTGTCTGAAATGTTAACACATCCATACCCCAACTGTCTAAAACTCGAAAATAATGTAATTTAAAATCCAATAATGGTTTAATTATTTAATTCCAGGCAGTTGAGGTAAATTTTTAAATAAAGTGCCTAAAATGTCATTAGATCTGTTTGAAATTTAATAATTATTTAACTTGAAGGCTAGTAATAATTAATTAATTAATTAGTCCAGGCAGTTGAGGTACAGTTTTAATTAAAGTGCTTGAAATTTTCATAAATTCTCTAGCTTAACTGCCTGAACTAAATAATTAACTTTTTATTTAAGCTTAAATTAAATTATTTTCTAATTAACTAATGACCTTAAAATTAAAATTATTTTAAATCTAAAATTATTTAATTATAAAATTATTAATTATTTTAAAATAATTTTAAAATAATTAAATTTTAATATAATTTTTCCAGGCAGTTGAGGTTCAATTTTAATTAAAATAGCTGCAATTCCTAAAAACCGACGGTGCTCCAATGCCTTAAATTGTACAATTAAAGTTAATTTTTATATTGTTCTAATTAAAATGTCACTAAATAATTCGAAAACAATTAAATTATACTTCAATCTTAAATTAATTAATTAGTTGAGGTGGGTGAGGTACAATTTTAATTAAAGTGTCTGAAATGGAAAAAAAATCTATAGGTCAACTGCCTGAACTAAATATTTAACTTTTTATTTAAGCTTAAATTAAATTATTTTCTAATTAACTAATGACCTTAAAATTAAAATTATTTTAAATCTAAAATTATTTAAACAATTTAAGTCATTTATAAAAAATGTTAATAAATATATTATAGCTCTACTGCGCCCTGAATAATAAAAAAAAATTAATTTAAATGTGGTTAATTAATTAGTTCAGGCAGATAAGGTACAATTTGAATTAAAATGCCTGATATTATAGAAAGTCATAACTGGTTAGTTTTAATTAAAATGCCATTAATAAATTAGTTAACTAGTCCACGTAATTGAGGTATAATTTCAATTAAAAAATCAGCAATTTTAAAAAGCCGATGTTACTCAACTGCCTGGAATCCTCTATTATTAAATATAATTTTAAAATAATTATAGGCCTAAATTTTAATATAATTTGTCCAGGCAGTTGAGGTACAATTTTAATTAAAATAACTGCATTTTTAAAAAACCGATGATGCTCCACTGCCTTAAATTGTACAATTAAAGTTAATTTTTAAATTGTTCTGATTAAAATGTCACTAAATAATTAGAAAATAATTTAATTTTACTTCAATATTAAATTTTTTAATTAGTTGAAGCAGGTGAGTCCACCCAATGGGATCGCAATTTTAATTAAAATGCCTGGGATTATAGACCGTCATAACAGCCTTATATTGAAAAATAATTTAAATTTTAATATTATCAGTAAATTATTTTTTTAGTCCAGGTAGTAGAAGTTCAATTTTAACTAAAACATCAGAAATTTCAAAAAAGAAAGGATGTTGGTCACTGCTTGGAATTCTATTATAAAATTTTAATGTCGTTGATTAATTAGAAAATAATTTAATTTGAACTCCATTAATAAATTAATTAATTAGTCCAGGTATTTGAAGCACAATTTCAATTAAAGTGCCTTAAATCTTGAGAAATATGTATGTCAACTGCCTGGAGTAATAGAGTAATTTCATTTTAAGCCCCAATAACCAATTAGTCCAGGCAATTAAGAAAAAAAATTAATTAAAATGCCTGACGTTTTTATTCTTGATAGAACGGTTTTCTGCTTACTGGCATCTTCAG
The DNA here is from genome assembly GCF_022605725.1 of Anthonomus grandis grandis. Lineage (NCBI taxonomy): Eukaryota > Metazoa > Arthropoda > Insecta > Coleoptera > Curculionidae > Anthonomus > Anthonomus grandis. Next base: position 22,795,840 of record NC_065556.1, on the reverse strand, counting down.
GGTCAAGAATTTAGGAGTCTAACGATTGATAAACAAGTGGTCAATAAGATCAGTTACATAATCAAAATTAAGAGGTTCTGAATCACTCACAAGATTGAGATAATGACAGCAATGTTACAGAAGAAAAGGATCTGAAGTCCAGTTTACCAGAAAAGCAGGGAATAGTAAAAGTCCTAGATGCCGAATAAATTTTTGTCTATTTTGACTATTTAAGGGAAAGGAAATAAGGACACTAAAGAAAAATTTAAAAAATATTCTTAACGAGAATCCCACATCTTATTTGTATTATACATTCTAGAACTAGCGGATTAAATATGTTGCAATTTATTTTTATATAGTGGGCATTTAATGTGACTGAGCAACTGAGTTTTTATAATAATAAAAAATAGGCTTATTTTCGATATCTTATATAAAATCATTGAAACTGCTACTATTTATTTTATCGTCTTTGTTAAACAGCCCTCTAAAAAATATAAATTCTACTTTATAAAAAGATTCATTTGGAACTAGTACAACTCTAGCAATTTTTAATGAAGTTTGATAATATATTAGGTAAGGTTGATTTAGTATTCTAAAGTCTCCTATGGTCGTGACTTTACCAAAAAGAATTTGATGTTGTTTTTTTGATTATTATCATTTTCTTTTTATAAAAATTAACATGTATTTATTGGAAAAGAATATACAGACTTAACCTCTATGCCAAAAAGAGCCATAGTCTAAATAAAAGACGTAGTCTAAATCAATCTGTAACTGACTCGAATCTTACAGGACAACATATAAAATAATTATTTTTAACATTTGAGCTACGCAATATTTTGCAACATGTTATCACGTAAGAGTAATATATTTTTTAGTAGCATTAAAGTTAATGATTTTTTAAAGATCTTCTGGTTGTCGTATATAAACTAATTTTTTTATTTATTTTTTGAACTATGCATATACAATTTTATTTTTATTTTGATCATTTTCATAAACAACTTTGCAATCTTATTAAACCATCAAGTTAAACACACGACTCGTTATTTAAAATTTGCAGCAACATTTCATTGTTGTCAATTGCACTTGGCGGGGCCAAAATACGCGCGCTTTTGCGGATCGGGCTTTCTGCTGAAACGCAAAATCTACTCAACATTCTTTCATAAATGTGAATATGTCGACGGGTATTTCGTGTACATATGCCGTAATGTAAAACCGACCCTAATTGAGAAAGATTAATCCAGCAATTCCGGTTGTTTTGTCGTCTGCGGGTTTCACTCGCGCTGTAAACGTGGCGCTTGTGTAGGGAAAATTAAATCAATAGACACATTATTTTTTGCGAGTTTTGGTTAAACCATATAATTAAAAGCTTTTTTTTTGAATGAATACCTAAATAGCTGCTATCTTAATACCGTTTCTCTAAGACTTTATATAATGTAAAATCCCCATTTAAACTAGACCGCATTTAGGAAGAGAAAAAAATGGGATTTCGTCTCTAGCATCTCGTCTCTGTAATACGGTTTGCTTAATTATAAAGGGTGCACTACGAAATGCTCTGCATAAATCTTTGGTTAAATGTCCCAGGGCGTTTATTGCCACAAAGAAAATGGAGGAAAAAATTTAGTTTTAGACTGTCGTATTCTACTTAAACTGTCGTATTCTAATTTATATGAGAATAAATTAAATAGATATTTTTGTACTAAAAAGACTGCCTCAGATTTCTAAAGATTCCCAGACTAATAAAGTTTAAAAACAGTGATAAACTGAGTTACTTCTTCGCTCACTGAGCTCAACTTCAGTTGCATGGATTAAAAGTTAATATAAAATAATCATAACATCTTAATGCCTAACTAAGTGCTTTTATAGCATAACTTAAATGGATATGCTCTACGTTTTTATAAAAAATTTTATTAAATTAAGTGGATCGATTTAAAAAAGATGTAATTAGAATTATTCCACACTCTGCAATTTCAATTTAGTTAAAAGGTCCGGGAAATGAATAATTAATATCAAAATGTGACACACAAATTGCATTTGAGAAACTAATAAATACCAAATAGGCTTATTAAAAGTTTCCATTTAAATAAGTTAAACGGTTTTATTTTTACCGGTTTCGGTTCATATACATAATGGTAGGCAAAACATATTTTGACTCTCATCCCTTAAGGGAGGGAATATCCATTTCGGTAAAGGAAGAAAGCAGGTCGGGCCCGTTCGCTTTATTGAAATTCAGAAAGCACCGGTCCAAATTCAAATTTCTGAAGTAATATTTATGACCAAAATCATAAGTGGAAAGCCGACCAGGTCGAGAGGAAACTTTTAAGTGGCCGGAGCTTTTTGTGTCCGGCACCGGGAGAGAGCAACTGGGAATTTTAGAGGAGTTTCCCTCTCGAGCATTTCGTTTATTACTGGACCCATTAATAACGCAACTGTCAGGAAGAATCTTCCTCGTATCATTATCCTTGGCGGGCTAACGCTTTACTTTTGATAAATATAATGTTGCCCTATTTAAGAAACCACTTACATAATAGACTTTTCTCTCAAGATGGGTTTAATAAAGAAAAATTAGGGGTATACCATAGTGGTTAAAGTTATGCACTAGTAGTCCCCTCCTCCACTGTGGCCATATTTTTGAAGTTAAAGAGTTCAATTTTTTTTTTGTGTACGGGGGGTGAAAAAGTAAAAAATTCTTTAAAACCTTTAAATTTCAGTCTTTTTCCAGTCTTCTTAGTTACAATTTAAATAAAATTGAAAACAAGATTGAGTACAACTGAACAACTGAATTATTCCAGAATTTATATAAATTTCTTTTAAATATGTATAAGTGTGCCCAATCTACGAAAGTTATGCCAAAAAAAAAATTACCAAGAACAGTAAATATTTAAAAAATTACAACAGATTTTTGAAAATTAAATTAGCTGTATTAAAATTATAAAAATGTAACGAACTTGATGTTTTTTTTAATATTTGTTAATTTTTTTCATTTTAGTTAAGCCGTTATATAAACAATTATATATACTAATATATATATATATATATATAAACAACTATATAAGTTTATGCTAAAAACATATAAAGATACTTAGAACAGTAAAAACTTTTTATAGAAAAAATAAAATTTTTCATAATTAAAATTAATTGAAATAAAAATCTTAAAACATGATAATGTTTTCCTTCATTTTCGTTTAGTCGGTGTATAAAGAATTTTATATTAAATTTTAAATATTTAAGTTTATTAATTTTGTGTTTCACCAATAGAGACCAATAACTTTAAGACAGTCAAAGCAAGCAAATATACAAATTCTAGAAAGCTTTACTAAAAGAATTTACAATAATATAACCTAAATAACCTTAATTAGGGCCCTTAGGGAAAGTAAGATAAACTATTTAAAAACTAGACTTTATAGATAAAAATGTTAAAAGTGCAATATAAGTATAACCCTAAATAAACCCTACTAATCAATTTAATAATTAATATTTTCTTTATAATATTTATTGCGTAATTTAATTATTTAGGCAAATCATATGATCAATAGTTTTGTGTTAATATACGCTCTATCAATTAAATTTAAGCAAACAAAATAAAGCAAGAAATAAGAAGATGAAAAAATATATATTTTGAAATTTAAAAAATCTTTAATAATTTATTAGGTATTTGAAATGTATAAAATTATGTCATGTCATTTAAAATTGTGCTTACTTTAATTTTTTAAATTAGCAAAATTAAAAATTTGAGAACATTTAAATCCATAATTAGTTTTTTGTATAATATATATATTTTTTTTCATTTTATCTAATAACTCTCGCACCTAACGCTCCCAAATATTACTCAGGAAAAATATTTATTTCATACCTATGAAATGTTTATATAAAATATTAAAAGAGGTCTAATACAAATGTATACTTGATCCATTAAAGTTATGCATGATAAATACTTTATACTAAAATTTTCTAAAGAGAAAAAACAATACATATTCACTGTTTATACAATTTTATTGTTTCAAATAAGTCGATACACAGTAGATTTTTTCTTTTGATGAATACCTCTTGCACTTTCACGTAAAGCTCTCGTATATTGCTAGGCAAGTACATTTACTTGCTACCTACACCTTTATCTATTTATCTGTAAACGAACAAAAAGTCTATCGAGCCACCACAGCACCGAGAAATTCTCGGTTTAACGAAAATTGAAAATGCCTGTTAAATTCTTCAGGCACACACCATATAAGAGGGTCTTACCAGGTTAGGTCATTAAGAATTATCAAGAAAATATATATTTTTTAATTTATTTTAGAAAATAAAATGCTAATACCATTACTCAAATCTGTTTACACTCGAACCCTTAAATAATATTTTACCATGTCAAAAGCAACATAAGCGAGCCCTAAAATGGGGATCATTATTTCCGTCGGTCCGAAAATCTAGTCACGTTGAACGGCCACACAACCCAGTCACGTTTTCCCTAAGGTAAACGTCTAATTATAACGTGTTTTCATATTTCAATATGAATGTTATGCCTCTGTATGTATTTTTTTGTATGTCTTTAGAAAGTGTCTGAACTAAAAACTGCACAAAGTTTTGACTTTTTAAAGATACGATGATGGTTTGATTTGGCAAATTTGATGCATTTTTTCAAGCTTTCAACATTGAGGAAACTGGAATATAATTGCGCGTTCCACTTTTATGTTTTTAAACAAATATCGCCTCTTAATAAATATGATTCTATTATTTATTTAATTATAACGTAAAAGATATGAAGTTTCAGAATATTCATCAACATTGATCACCTACAATTTTTTTTTATTATTCTGATGACTCTCTCAGGCAATTGGAAGTAAACTGAGTGATTCTACAACAGATCTTTGAGTTCTTGTCTTTATCCAGGCTTTGAACATAATTGAGTCAATTTTCCAAGCAAGTAAAGATATAGATCATCTTAGTGTGTATAGATAGTGGATAGTGAATCTGTGATCCAAAAAAAGAACAACTAGGCAAATTTTTGAATTCATGCCTCTTTTCCAGGCTTTTAAGGTACTAAATGCAACTTAGTCACGCTTTTAGGCAAGTGAGGCTACCCTGAGCAAGCCTTAGATTTATCAGTTTTCTTCTGGACTTCTAAGCCATTTTAAGTACCTGGAATAACATTGACTTATTCTTTGAAGTTATTTACATAGATTCTTCTAAATATTTTCTTATTAAATAAGTTTTATATAATTCCAGAAAAAAAAAATTATCCTATTTACTCCTAGCCAAAAATCAACCAAAAACCTAAATCCAATAACAAATGGGCATTCATAGCCAGTAAAATTATGCAAACAACTTTGCATAACTACCGATAATTCTGAATATTACCAAGTAATTCGTAGACGACTTGTTGAATAAAATGCAAAGTTTAAAGCAATTATATGAGCAATCAATTTATAGTTTAAAAATCACAAAAAAAACAAGGAATTTGTAAACAATAATATAAAAAACGTTATAAAAAACATATATGTTGCTCGTAATTCTTAAAACAACCAGAGTTAAAATCAATAAGAAATGGGTCATTATGGCTCTTTAAGTTATGCAGATATTAAAGTTTTTAGCCTTTATATTTGGTTAATTTCATTTATTTCTGATTTAATATGCAAGGAGTTTTTGAATAAGTTTTGATCTTTAAAGGAGTCTCTTATCTTAGGTTAATCCTTTAGATCCTTAAAAATTTGAAATTTTAAATTATTATTAATTTTAAAAATTTTGAATTCTTGCAATTCCTTTAAATAAAATATATATTAATAACAAGAAAAGTTAATACTCGAAGTTCTCACTTTTACAAAATAAATTAAAATATGTAAATATATAGTGAAATAATTCATAAGTAAATGTCGAACCTCAAGGATCTCTATGACTACCATTTTGCTTTCAAAGTGTACTTTCTTCGAAGGAATGGAAAATATTTAATATTGCTTAGGAAAGGTAAAACATGGTTAAACTGCAATTTGTGATATAACGTTAAATTCAGAATTAAAGGTACTTTTAAAATTTAATATGGAAAAACCAGGTTCGCGTTTGAAAAAACAAAGTTAATAATAGTGGCCCGAAGACGAAAGGTCTTTCTATCTCTCATCATTACATAGATCCCTGTACTGGCCCTCCTTATCTTGTGCACGTTGCATTTTCTCTCTCTTTAACTAATTTATGTTTTTTTTTTTTAATTTCAGGTCGAATGCAAGAAAGCACAACCGAAAGAGGTAATGCTACCGGCCAACCTGGCCAAGACCCGGGCCGCCGGACGCGGCGCATACGGTGAGTTGCTCGTGCTTAACCCGACGTCACTTCCGGTCAACACGGCGGCCACATCCGGCCTGCGTTACGCGCCGTATCCGGTGCCGCACGGCGTCGCGACGTTGCCGCCCGCCGGTGCCACCACCGTGCACCACGCCCACGCGGCCACGTTGCCGCTTATCGCTTTGGCACCGGCGACGGCTGGCACGCCCCTGCACTATGCCACCCACGCCCTCTATGACGTAACGGGGTGCAAGCGGGTTTTTGCTACCGCGCCTGCGCTAAGGCCAGTGGCGGCGGCTACGACCGCACGCGGACCTCCCACTTTAACTTATAACATGAGCGACCTGTTGGGGGTTCAGGGGTTCGATATTTCCACAGTTTATACTACGCCTCTTTAAAGTTTTTCGGTTAAAAAAAAAAAGGTCACGAACTTGAAAAATGCTTTTTAAATAAGAAAAAATTCTTATAATTTAAATGCAAGTAATATCAAACTGTTTGAATCTACAGCTTAATGTCTTTAGTATATCTGATGATGCTCTTAATAGACCGAAACATATTACGTTAATAAGAAATTAATAATTTGAATTTTAATGCCGTAAATTTAGAGATTTTTGTTGTCTATATCTATTTTTTTTTAATTTGCAAAAATGGTATGGTGTCATTTTTTACTTTTAGGTATCTATATAATGCTCACTTTTTTTTGTCTTATTCTGTTTGTTCTATCTCAGATATTTTACTTTATTTTATTTTTCTACCTCCTATTTGATCCCTCTTTCTGCCTTTATATTTTTTCTATATCCCATATATAGTCGTAAATAATTTTACAGCAAATTCCTGTAAAAAAATGAGAATAAGTAAATTTTCTCTTGTACAAAATTCAGAGACTCAATGTATTTTTTTGAATTTTGGCCATAAACTTAGCATTATAGTCCATTTTTAACAAAATTTGTATAATGAGTTTTTTCTTATATGGCAAATCTTAAAATTAAACTTTTATAAATTTATATCACAGAGCGCGCTACCAGCAAAATTTTTTGAGACATTAACGTTAAATTTTCATTTAAAATATGCATTTTCCAAACAATTTTACCTAAAAAAGGTATGCTTAAAAAAATCTCGCTATGATTAACAATTTTCAAGATATTTACGTTTAAAGTTTTTAATGAGCTCAAAATAAAATTTTATTTTCCTACTTTAGATTAAAATATTTATTAAATAGACTATGCCTGACATAATAAAATATTATAAATGGTCAGGGTTTAGGTTCTTGATAGTAACTTTGATAAGTGGTTATAAAAAATGTTTTTTTATATTTAGTAACTTTATCCATTACCTTTTATTGTGTCCTTATTGTTAGTTCTATTAGATATTGTTATTTAATAATAATCCGCACGAAATCCAGACTTTAATCTGTTAGATTCTTGCATATGAAACTGATTACAAAAATTTTAACTGAGTCTTTAAGATGTTATACTCATTTTCCTAGTTTAACACAATTTTGAATTCTTCTCATGTATCCCTTCTTTAGGATTAACTACCCAATTATCAAATCAAATGTTAATCATAATCTGTATTAAAAGTATAAATTTCCTTAAAATTACATGACACCATGCCCATAGTACCATTCTTGCATAGTATATGCCTATATGACAAATAAAAATTAGAAAGTCCTTAATGGGGCAGTATACCATCAAAAAACGAATAACAGTACAAAAAAAGACTGCGTTTAGCTAGAAATCGTAGACCCACAGTAGAGCGTAGACTTTTAAAATTGTTTTAACACATATCAAATTTTATAATGCATAACTTACAAGGGTACGATATACCTTTAATTAACAAAAAAAAGTAGAAACATTTATATTTTTACACCAATAAGTAGATTTTTTTATTGAGGCATTAAAGTAGCAAAAGCGATAGCAAAAACCCGTATATATTTTTTTAAACTTTTAAGTAGACAATATAAAGACCGAATACACTGCAGCTTCAGATAAAAATCGAGAATGTTCATGAAATTTCATCGTGTCTAAAGCGAGCTGTCATGTGTACAAAATTAAGCAAACAAATCAAGCTCACTGGATTTTATTTAGTAAATTACATTTGCAAGATTTGTTTGGTTAGTTTTAATCTTTAAAATCAGTACTGTAATGTCTTTAGGCATAGCTAGGACTTTATGTATTATAGCTGAAAACTAAAAAAAAAAAAAAAATAAAAAGTCGGGGCAGTAGTTAATTTATTTCAGGTCCCACCGCCTATGTGCCCTGGTCCTTTTGGGGGGTCCGCCCTGGTCTCATCTATGTAATGCCATAGCCCTACAAAGGTGCGACCTATCTTTTCTCTAGAGTAATTGTTTACTAGATTAGTGTTACTTCTTGTAATAACCCAGATGATTTTTATTTCATATTTTTATTTAGAACGTAAATATTGCGGCAACTAGTTGTTTAAGTACTGTATGTTATTAAAAAAAAACAGTGCTTAGGCAAATAGACCAAAAAAAAAACGCTAGTCATAACCTAACCTATATAATTTATAGTGTACTTAACGAAACTAGCTAGGAACTAATTTTATCAATAAACTATTCTATGTACTTCGCCTAGGCTACCATGGCTAGATTTATTACTATAGTTGCGAGATAGTTTCCAACGGCAACTTTAAAGGTAATGTAATATATTCGTGGTTTTGTGGTTGAATGTACGTTATACTTTGTTATAGATAGCTAAATGAAATTTATATTTAAAATAATGGTAAAGGTTGTAAGAAATGTATGCATTTTCAAAAAATATAAATTTACTTACTTAGCTGCTCTATAACTCGCTATAATATTAAAATAACTAATTTTAGTTTACTAAAACAATTATTTTAGTTCTTTTATGGTGACTTCGTACAAAGAAAGTAAGCAACGAATCAATTAGCATCAGAGCTATTATAACATAGTTTATAGATTAGCCCTAATTTGTATTTATATAACTAGAATATTAGTATAGAAGAGATATATATTAGCAAAATAGTACAGACATGCCTTTTAAAAAAAAATAATAGAGTTTATGTACAAAGTTCTTCTTTTTTGATAAATTTTCGTGTGGTTTGTTCTTTAAATATGCATAACTTAAATGGGCATGGACTCTTTTTTTATAGTTTGAGCATTTAAGTACTTTGTATCCATGTTTATTATTATTTTATTTGTAATGAGGCAGTAAATATTTATATGAAGTCCTGTGGTCAGATTAGGACCCAGCCCTTATTTATTCCTTATATTCATATGTTTCAGTTTCCATTATTCAATACATTTTTCATAAATTCTTAGCAAAAATAATAAAGTTAGCTCTTATGAACTTTGCGTATAGTGATTTCGATCTTTCTTTATCAATAGCTTCAATGCTACCTCGTCTTAAAATTTATGATCCCATTCAATGAAACTCTCAATAATCTGTTGTTTTCTTTTAGTTCAACTTTCACATTTTATTATTTATGTTTCTATAAACGTAAATTCCTTAATGGTTATTCACCCTTATAAGAAACCTTTATGTGTACATAAGGGATGGCTGTACTATGGTTTTCCGTAAAAAATACGCCACTAGTGGCTTCTTAAGTTAAAAAAATAATTGGTGTCATAGAGTAGATATTAGCAGTGGTAGTTAGTCGAATGTTAAGCAGAGACAACTGACCGACGTTTCAATTAACCAAAAAAAAAATTAAACAAATAAAAATTAGCTAACACAGCCCGTTAAATCTCTCTTTAGAAAAACGCTTTCGCAAAGATAACGGTTTTACAGTAGATTTAGACACGTAGTTGAAATTTCATGAATGCTATATAATTTTCTCTACTTAGTTAACAATAGACTTTTCGTTTTTCGTACTCCTTTTAAATGTCTTTTTCCCGCCGGGGACCGCTTTTATGATCACTAATGGTTGTTTTTCGTTTTTCTAGATTTTATGTGGTCTCTGGGAGCTCTTCCAGACGGTAAGTAATATCTTGCATTTTTATTTTTTACTGTTTTTTCTTCCTCAGTTTTAAACACTGTAAGGAATTAGTCCCTAAATTAAAAATGTTATTCGACTTTTTAAAAAATGATTTTTAAATTTTTCTTAGGTTAGGTTTATTACACAACTTGATTTTTAAATTTAATTTTTGCTTAGGTTTATTACACAACTTTCTTTGAAAAACTTAAAAACCTTCTGTAAACTGGATAATATAAAAAATCATTTTGCCAGCATTCTTTTTAGTATTTCTCTATTTCTTCCCTTGAAATTGTTTAAAAAACGAAATTGTTTAAAATAATTCTTTTTTCTATCGGCCCAGACCCAGATCCCCCTTAAATTACATACGAAATGTTACATTTCAAAATAATTAGGTATATGAGAGAAGTAATATGCTGTAGGATGCCAAATAATTTGTTTTTGACCCCCTTTTCGGCATGAAAACCCATCTGACCCCCATGAATCATTAACGATCGCAATAACTTGATGGTTCTTGTCTATAATTAATTCATTTACATATGAAAAGTAATATTTAAAAATTATTCAACGCATATTAGCGAGGTGAGATAGGTAGAATGCCAAATAATGGACTTTTGACATACTTTTTGGTATGAAAACCGCTCTGAGACCCAGGAATCATTGACGATCGCAATGAATTTATAGTTCGTGTCTGTAATTGGATTAATTACATACACAAAGTAACATTTCAAGATGATTCAAGGAATATGAGAGGGGTGTAATAGCCGGGTACTAATAATTCGGCCTAATAGTCATAGTCCAATCCAAATAGTTTAAATTACAATTGAATTTAGCAATAAAATCTCGACCCAATATTGCATCTATCGGGATCGGAAATGAAGAATCTACTATGTGAAAAGAATGTTCGACTTCATGTCCAATAACAGAAATGACCGTTCTTGCAATACCTAAAGTTGTGATAAATTCATATGTTACTCCTTTAATTTGACTAGGGGTGTGTGAATTTATAATTTTGTCTGGACTAATTGGATCATTTTTAAATATAGAACTATCTGCACCAGTATCGATTAAAAAAGTATTTTCCTGACCAGTCATTTCTGTAAAAAATTCAACAAACTTGGAGAAGGAAAGGTTCATGTTAAGCACATTATATACGAGATATCCCCCAATCTCCCGGTTTGGGGGTCCATTTCATTTCCCTGGTCAGGTATTATGCTAACTGCCCTAACTGACCTGTGAAATGAGTTGTAGGCTGTACTGATATTAGTTTGTCTGTCATTAGTTAACCTGTTACTTGTATTATTAAACCGCGAATATTTCTCCCGCGTTCATTATTGTGCCTATTGAAATGTTGGCTGCGTCGAGTGTTATTGTAATAATTATTATTATTATTGTTATTAGGTCGCCTACCTCTATTATTATAAAAAAATCTGTTATTATTTCTAAAATTATTTTGACCTGAATTAACATAAAAAACGTTTGAAGTTGAAGCCTGGGCATTATTATTTATATTTATAAATTTATTGACATCCTCCTGTACTGTGATAAATGTATCTGCCTCTATAGCTACCCTAGCCCTTTCGGAATTAGCATTTTGAGCCAAGGCTCTTACTGTTTGATCAGTAGAATACTTTGCTGCGACATCGGCGGGGACACCCTCGCTAATATATGCCGTTTTTAATTTTTCAGCTAGAGATTCAATATCCGAGGCATAACTTACAGTATCTCTAGCATGTTGCCTAAAATTTAATAGCTTTGTTATTAACAGCTGTAAACTCTCTCCTTTAATTTTTGAACGCAAAGTGTGTAAACCTCGAGCCTTACTCGTAAGTCGTGTTTTAACGTAGGCTACTACGTTTGCTCCATGATCACCCGAATTTTCATTAAGTAATGTAAGAGCATCTAAAAATGGTTGTAGCCTGGCATGTGAGCCATCAAACTCCTGAGGTACTATTTTCCCAGCTAAATTAAAAAACTCTAAATTTGACAAAGGCATATTTATTTCCTCTTCGTCGCTCGATGCTATATAATACTCGTCTAAAATTAACGGTCAATTTTTAAATATCTCAAATGCCCTAACTACTTTATCTCTAATAAAAACGAATACGTCCTTAGTTTGATTCTTTTGCTGGTTATCTAATTGAACCCAAATATTCTTAATAAAGGCTGTCGTTCCATTGAATAACTCTACTAAATTATCCATAATATCGACTCTTGTTTCCGGATTTTTTGGTACGGCCTTTTTTATAGCCCTTTTGGAATTACATATAGCTTCTTGTTTAAATTCCAGTAAAGTTTTATTAGTTCTTTCCCAGTTTAAAGACATAGAACCCAATATTATTAGAATAGTTTGCTTAGATGCATAATATTGTCAATTAAAAAAAATATATAGGAAATTCACACGCATAAAATAGCATTACCTTTGTTACTTAAAAAAAAAACATAAAGCATCACTAGACACAACCGTCTAGAATTATAAAAACAGAAATAAAAATAAAATTGAAAATTACGGCTTACTCAGTAGATTATCCTTGGTTGTCCAATAAAATTGCATTCGTTTACCCGCACTACAAAGCTGCATTCGATTTACGCGCACTAGTTTAGACGCTAGTAAGTTATTTTCACTAAATTTCACTAAAAATGTATCACTAAAAATTGCAGCTCAAAAACTCGTGTCGTTTGTCAATGGGCTGGTTAAGGGTTAATAATAGGGTTTGAAGCGGCAGCATCTCTTCTTAACTGGGCCAAGTTAATCGTAGAAACAGCAAGCTCACGAGTTATCTGCTTCCTAATATGCTTCTTGTACATTTGAAAGGACTTTATGATCACCATCACAATAAGCAAAATAACTATTATATACAAAATTGCTTTAACGTCCTTTGTAATGTTGTATTCTTGCTCCTGCACTACAAAGTTTGAATTGACTACCCCATTTTCTGTCAAATCTTGTTGAGTGGATTTGCTTTGCCCCATTTTGCTGATTTGCTTACCGCCAGTACATTGCAATATATTTGGAAAAATGAGTAAAAAAAGAAACACTTTACTTTTAATCGGGCCCAGAATGATCTTTTTCTTCAACAAAACTTATTATTTCTCCACGATTATCCTGGCAGGGTCGCCATGTAATAGCCGGGTACTAAGGGCAAGTAAAACAAAGAAGATTTCCCATCTAAAACTGTTTATTGAATGAATTGAAAAATATTTCCAAACAAAAGCAATTGAACAGCGTCACAGTTACCTAATTAGATACGAGCCCCGATATAGCTTATTTTGCAAATAGCTGCTATACTAGGTCGACTAATTATTGCAACCAACTATTAATGTTTATAATAAATAAAATGTAACCTACTTTGCTTTTAAAGAATTTGCCTAATATTATAGATAATTCTTTTACAGAGGTGAGATGCGGTAGAATGCCAAATAATGAACTTTTGACCTCCTTTTTGGCATAAAAACTCCTCTGAGAACCAGGAATTATTGTCGATTGTAATGAATTGATTGTTCACGTATGTGATCGGCTCAATTATATACGAAAAGTAACATTTCAAATTTATTCAAAGCATATTAGCGGAGTGAGATGTGGTAGAATGCCAAATAGTGGACTTTTGAACCCCTTTTCGGCATTAAAACCTATCTGAGACCCAGGAATCATTAATCGCAATAACTTCATGGATCTTGTCTATAATTGATTTATTTACATATAAAAAGTAATATTTCAAAATTATTTAAAGCATACTAGAGAGGTGAGATGCGGTAGAATGTCAAATAATAAAATTTTGAATCCCTTATGGGCATCAAAACTCCTCTAAGGCCCAGGAATCATTGACGATTCAAATGAATTTATGGTTCATGTCTGTAATCGATTTAATTACATAGAAAAAGTTACATTTCAAGATATTGCTGTGATGTTACTTAAAAAAAAAGTGTTTTTTTACGACATTAATGAATATGTGAATTAATTTATTTAGTTTAGTTGTAATAACAGCTTTATTCCGAATTTGCAAAACTGCATTCTGTGGTAATAGTAGCTGATTTATGCAAATTATAAATATTCTCTTTTAAAAATGTATAAGCAACGCAGCCGGCCAAGCCAGAAACGATAAAAAATTATTCTCTTTTCCTATCCGTTAACATTAAAAAACTCTTTCAAATTTAGCTTGACTTTTACAAAAAGTGTTAATAGAATTACTCGTTTAAGATTTTAATTAAACTAATAATCCCGAAAATCTAACAAAACATTTCCCTATAATTAAATTTTAATAACATTAAAACGAACAAATTTTTTCATGTGGCTCTCATTAAAGCCAACGTTAAACTGTAAAGAATAAAAAATTGAATAATTAAAACGCGATTTTGCGCTTACCCTCCCCGCGATAATTACTTTACATAATTAGAAAAGAGCGTAAATTCATTAAAAGTAAACATCGATAATATTAAATTTCATTATAATAGACGATATATATTCGCGTATCTTCTCATTAAGGTTTCGCTATTATCGGTGCCGCTTAAGCGTAATAAAAATATCCATTAAAATAACTTATTATGCTGCTGAACAATTACTGATAATTTTATGCGATAAATTATTACTCCCTTAAAAGAAAACCGCTGTTTTATAGTATACAGGGTGTTAATTTAGTTTGAGAGGCGAGTCTTTGAGTAATTTTAAGACAGAAAGTTCAAATAAAGATGTGTTTGAAGATAAACAACAATATAGAATGTTCTTTTTATTAAAGCATGTGAGTTATTTTCTAAAATTATTGAATTTTGTAAAAACAAGCATCATTTGTAAACAATATTTTACTTAGAAAATCTGTTATTTTTAATTTTACTTTCTAACCAATCAGAAAAAGCTTATTTTAAAAGAAATCTCTAGGAAATAGAGCTTGTACGTGTTGCATATGAAGGATTAATCATAATTAACAATAGGAATAACTGTTAATAGTAGGTTAACGACATCTGTTAAGTTGTTTACTAAACCACCCTTACAACCTTACTACGTATTCTTTAACTATTTAAGTAAAAACCACTTATTAAGGTGTTAAATTAAAAAACCAGTAATTATAAAAGGACAAATATCTAAAAGAAAAAATTAATTAAATAAAAATTTAATTACAGAGCAAAAAGAGAAATAAATTTATTAATACTGCTATTAACGATCAAACATATAACGCGACCATGATCGTGAATTGCTACGAAGTGTTCGAAAATGTATTAACAAGATTATGAACTATTTTATAAAAGACATTTAGAGGAAAGAGGATTCTCCTAAATGTTAGCGATAAAAATACTAAATTTGCAATGGTAATACACCATTAATAAACCCTCCTTCGGGATAGATATCATACTCTTTAAGATACAAAAATTGTATAAATCTCCTTTGAATGTTCTCCGGTGCATTAAGGTGAACCTGATAGAAAGGATATCAAATTAAATATTAATGCTTAAGCTTTAAATAAATTAAAAAGTAAAACAGTAGTGCGACTTAATAATTCAAGACCAATATAATAATTTGAATTTAATGATATTGTGCGTTTTCAAGAGGTTGTATTATTATGTGCTTAGTTCTTGTTTGTTGTTGTCACACTAACTACGCAGAATATTAATATGCTTTTGTAGAAAGGTGCAATCATCCATCATACTAATCCTTAGAGGTTTAGGTCGTCAGTAAACACTAAGTCGTAACTTTCAGGAGTACTAAAGAAAAAATTAATAAAAAGCAATAAGAGTAGTGGTCCTAGATTTGACCTTTAAGGAAAACCAGATGAAGCAATTTATAATTCTGACTTCAAACCACTATAGAGTACAAATTAGAGCGTCAATAAGAAAAAATAAAATTTAAATAGAAGATAAGAAAAAAATAAGATAAAACCAAAAGAGCGTATTTTTTTTTGCATAATTTAGTAATTTTTTCAATTGAAGGCTATTGAATTTTGTAACTCGTAATATTTGTTACGTTTCTCTTCTTTAAAACAGGAGACACTCTTACGCCAATTTCTAACAGGAAGGAAATGTACATGTTTTTAAGGATAAAATGGCGCTGCAAACTCTTCATCATGCCCTAACGTGTATTTATTGTCCATATCCTTTAGGACATGCTTAACTTTCAACACAGAAAACTCAACATTATCTAAGCACAAATTTGATAAAATTAAATGAAATTCATATGTATTAAATAAGGCGAGATCACTATGACTAGCTGAATAAACTCTTTAGAAGTAAAACTCAAATGAATTAGCTATATCTGCTGAATTATTAAACAATATCACTAAGTTTATCACTAAAACATTAATATTATTACCATTTTAATGGCATTAGTATTTTAATGGCACAATTCTAGGGTTATCTGTCATACATTTAATACAAATATATTTTTCTCCGCTTAACTGTCTTTTATTAAGCTGTTTTTAGGTTATATAATGAGAGATTCGCCGTAGGGTTCAATTTAGTATTTAGGGTGGAATTAATATGCGCTAAGTTTTAAACATTCCAAACAATGTCATTAAAGTAACTTTCCTTAAATTCAGTTGGATACGTTTAGCAGCCTTCATATTGACTTAGTTGTGTCTGATTTGCCTAAGTTAACAGGTAATACTGCAGGTACTTTGGAGAGTTTTTTCTAATTAAGACTGTCATAGCAGAAGCATTTTCAGTATTTGGGCATTCTCTAACAACATGTAATATAATAATGTTACGTTTACCCCTATCCCGTTCCTAAAACTCCCAAATCATATTTTTAAAAATCTCATTATTTGCAATATGCATTTCAAAAGATTGTATTAATTCAATTATTAAGAGTTTATTTTGTAGCCAGAAGTACAATCAGATAAGTTCATGCAAGATTTTTATGTCCACGAGGCGTTAGATTACCCTCAGATTTAAAGATGCGGACTTTGGATAGCATTAGATGCACGCATGTATGAAGAAATTATTTTTTATATACATGCTAAAAAATAAATGTATGCTGCTATTTCCGGCATTTTTATTAGTGAATACAAAAGCGATATTTGGATCGCAGCAACATGAAATTCTCAAGTCACCAATGTAAATACATATGGCGACAGCTAAATTTTATGCACAATTTATCTCGTTTTAATGCGAAATACAGAGAATTATTAAAACCAAAAGCTCAGAACTCTATCACATAACTTTTAAAATTTAATTTGGAAACAAAATTGCTTAAAACGGATTTTGCAACAGGCAACAGAAATATGTATAGCAACTACGTTTAAGAACTCTATATTTAAAAAGAATTTTAAAATGCCGTAAAAGTCAGTGTCGTGTATTTTTCCAGTCAAAAATAGTAGTCTGTTTAGTCAAAAATAAAACTACTGTTTAGGTACCCTTAAAAGGATATTTAGGACTTTTAAGAAAAATTATTTTTTTAAATTTACGTCCAACACCTTGTAATTCCGTAAACAAAGTTATTCTAGATACATGTTTACTTAAACTTTTTGTCTTAAAATGACTGAAATAATCATCATTTAGTGTACATATTTAATTACTGGCCTGTATTCTGGCCATCCTAATAAATGAAATCTATTTTACATTGACTTAAGTAATCACCTTTTGTAACGAATTTTTTTTCTTTTTTTCCAGGTTTCCCAGCCGCCGCATACGCAGCATACGCGGCCGGCCGTGGGTACTCGGGCTACCCTAGTTTCGGACTGCCCTATCCCACAGGTAATACCCTCGCGGCAAGCTTACACCACCACCATCCCTTGCAACCGTTGTTAACCCTGCCCCTCGACCATCCCCATCCCTTGGGGGTGTACGGGGGTACCGCGGCCCTACCCCTGTGAACGATCCGTACGGCTTCTGCGCGTACCATTCACGTACAACCGCCAGTTGCTGCGCATAAAGTTGTCGTGGTACGTACGCGTTGAAGTCACTTTTTTTGAGTTTAATTTTGTGTTGTAGTATACTCAATCTAGTTAAAAAAAAAACTTTGGCGAAAAAAGTATCATCATTCATACTCACACACAGATTTGAATGGTGATGCTATTTCTATAGGGAAATTCGCTAAATTGACTGTACTGCTATAGGTCTAGGGCAGAAATCTATAGGAAAATTATTGACTTTTTCAGTTAATTCGATTATTTTCTCTTTTTATAAAGCTTTTTTCGTATGAATAAATTAAACGTTTATGTGGTCTGTCTGAAGTGAAGACGACCCACTGCTCCAATTCATCGGATCAATAGCGCTGCCCTAGTCGTTATAATTGGTCATTAAATTTTGATTTCTCGGTATTATTTGGCATTTTGGCACGTGGGGTTATATTTGGTATAATGCTCTTGTGTAATTAAGTGATTTATAATGGATTTTGGGGCACATTTTCATTGAATATGTTAGGTGTGCCATTAGGTATGAATTTGTTTTTTAATTAAATAGTTTTTTTTTTCGTTAGGGGTTAAGTAGTTTTTAATTTCTCGTGGAGTATTGGATGCTTGAGGTGTAATTTGGTGAAAGAGAAACTAGCAGCAAGAAATAGTAAATTAATTAAAAAATAAGTCAAAAATCTGGACTATACTGAATAGTAGTTATATACACTTATGTGCTAAGACTCCTTTAAAATATATAAATTATTATTTATCTATTTACTTTTGACCTTTTTGATTTAAGAAATGTTACTCTACTTAGCGACTTGTATCAGGAACAATATACCTTTTTTTACATATTACATATATCAAATCTTAATAGGAATTAATTCTTAAAGTCACTTTTACCTGAACATACCGATTTTCTCTAAAACCTTTTTCAGACTCCTAAAAAAATCTTTCAAAAGTGTACTTTTTCTTTCCTCTATAATTCCTACCTATGCTGCTGTTATCGATAGGCATTTCTACTGTATTATGGAAAATTACGTTAATTAATTTAGAAGGTAATAATTAATCAAAGTAAATTTCATTTCATTAATCAACCTGCTAATCTCTGCATATTTAAGAAATATAAATAAAAGTGGACATTATATCCATTTAAATTATGCCTAGGTAACAATAAAATATTTTGGAGTTTTAGCTATAGAGGATATTGGATCAGTCTTGGAACAAAATATGGAGAAGAAGTCTTTATCCTTTTTTTTAATTAATTATCTTATTTTAATTAAGACTAAATAACTTTCACTCAAGAAATTTATCGAATCTAAAAATCAGAGGAGTCTAAGTAAAGGAGAACAATAAAAGCTGCTCTAAGGCTTAATAAACTCACATTCTAAAGCTTTACTCAAATCTGGCCATATCTTCTACTATGTAGATGCAAACAACAAAGAGGGAACATGATTCTTTATACCCAAACAGTTCTGCTCAAACATCATAATTTTTAAGAAAATACATAAAATAATTTACCTAGATATAAAAGTTGGTAAATAAAGAGGGAAATAGTTCTAGGATGAGATCGATACTGCCGGATCATCATACATAGTTTACGATTTTCTGTGGTGATTCATTATCAAGGACTAAAAGAAATTGAGTATGAAGAAATCCAACAGATTTTTATCACAGAACAACTAAATGGATGTGGATCAGAAAAAACTATAAATAGCTTAAAGATAAATAATTAATTCCTTATTGAAAAGCCAAAGAAGATACTGTCCAGACTGCTAAAACAAGTTACCACAATGAGAAGCGTTGAGATGATCACTAATGAATAGTTGAAAGAAATTAACAGTCTAATATTAAAAGCCATTAATGCAACTAAAATGAGAAAGTTGATGAGAAAATGAGAAGTTGAAAAAAAAATAAATATAATAATAGTAAAGGAGCAACAGCGACAGCTCAGATATTATTTAAGAGCTCACAGTGTCTCAAATATAGAGCCAGGCGCAACGTCATCTAAGAAGAACATGTTTAACTAGTGGTGGGAGGTGTTACCGAAAATCACCTTGGATGAAATAAGGAGAAATAAAAAATAGTAATGATCCTCGTGAGGATGGTTTAGTAGTTGACGCAATTAAGGTTGATGGCAAAACCCTACTACAAAAAATTAAAACTCTCAGTAAATTTCATTTATTTATTTATTATTTTGTTTATTAGCACGTTGTTTAATAAGTTATTTTCGTTCCAATCGCAAATTACTTTTTATTAATCAAACTTTAAGCATTCTCATACTGACTGATGAGGAACGAGAATTTTCCAATAAAACATCTTTAGACAATTTGTAATTTTAGATAATTTTTACTTTTAAGTGTTTTAAGGTTGTTGTTATATAAATTGAAAATTGAATTTTAGCGGTTTTTAGTGGATTATATTTGAGATTTAAAATGAAAAATATTGCAGCTAGTAGCTACGTTCACGGTTAAAAAAAGTGTTTTTACCATTTTTCTCTCCAACAATATCAACATTTCGACTTATTTACACCTTTTTGAGGTTTTGACCTTAACAATTAGACTGATCATTTTCCTGAGAAAAAAAATTAATATTTTTAATAGCACTTTGCTTTGTAATTAAAGAAATATATATTTTTTAAAGGTTTAGCAAAATTTTACTTACTAATTGAGGATATGAACTCTACAACGCACCACATTTAAAAAGTTTTACATTATATGTTAAAAGAACCAGTTCAGAAATCGTGAGTTATGGAAGGATGCAATAAAACACTAATCTGAGTAAACTTTATTCTTACTAGTGAACTTTACATTAAAAATTTACCATAAAATACGGTGTCTTTCAACTGGATAACAGTCAAATAATAACATATACGTAAGATAACAAGTCATAGAACAATTACTGCAACAACTTAAAAATCTAATATTTTGTCTCGGTTATATACTACTAACAATTAAATGACATTGTTTATTATTATTCGGCCCTTTTAACTGGGGTTGGTGTCTAGGCATGGTAGTTTATGGTGTGATTTTATTGTAATTTCATTTTTGTGCAGTATTGTAAAACACAACTTCTTATTGCAAAAACGGTAATGGTGTTAGTTGCTCTTACATATATTATATGTATATTAACATATATTTCTTTTATATATCAAATTATTTAAATTAAAAATACTGCATAATTTTTGTTGCTAATTGAAAAAAGATTTTTTGTTGTATTCTCCTACAACTCATGACTTTCGAACTTGTTAAATGTTATTCACAGTGAAAAATTAGACAAATAACTGGAATTTTGGTGAGTAGTATTTTGAATTGTTAGCGTAGAGGAATATCATGAATACTGTTACAATATGTCCAAAAAAAGATCTCATCTACGGCAAGTTCTTTCATTATTAATTTTCTTATTAGGATCAATTTTATATTTAACTTTTTTACCTCTCTTTGCAGTTTATTCCTTTCTTCTTAAAATTCTAAATTATGACAATTCTTAGAGGACAAAACTTTTGAAAGAAAAATATCCATCATTATGAAAATAAATTTTAAAAATACCGCTAAAAAAATCGTAATGACAAAAGGGTTGACACTGCTTGTAACTTCTGGCAAAAAAAATTTTTACTCTAAAAAAAATAATTTACTCTTGCCATAGCAAAATAATAATTTAAACAAATATATTTCATTTAAATTAATGTCCTCTAAATAGAAGACTATTTAATTATTTTAAATATTTAAATTTAGCTGATTCTTCAGGATGACCTGAAGCCGAACATAAATGTGAAAGACATTTTGGTCATTCACCTACAAACAAGTTAACTTTCATCAAACTATACTAACTAAAACATCCATTACTGTATCAAAATTTTCAAATATCATAAAAATGCAATAAATCTTGTTGCCAATATTGCAATAGTAGCTTAATCTTATAAAATAGTATTAAAAGAAAACAGTATTATGATAGTTATTATGTAATAAATTAGCTAGTTTGTTCTTCTTATAAAAAACATATGTCTAGCACTATAAATTTTTGTAGAAGTTAAAATGAATAATAAGGGTAGTGTATTTATCAACAATAGTCCTAAAGTCCCAAAGACATGCAAATCTATGGTTATTATTGATCATTATTAAACTTGTATGTCAAGAGGGGCTTAATTTTATTCTCTTAGACTTAGAAGTTATAATACATAAATAAACATTTAACGCCCTAGTGTAGTAATGGGTGCTTATATACGTTCTACCAGGTTCAATACTAGCTTTTACGATAGCTTTCTTTAGCTTCTTAGCTTATCAAATAGAATCAGTATCAAAAGCATTCCATGTGATCTCTGGGTACTCGTCTCGAGTCCCTTCGATAAGTAATTTCGAATTTATTTAAGCTAACTCGCAAAATTTAAAAAAAATCTTCTTGTCGGCAATTACTTTATATAAAAGTTCAATTGCGCAAATGATGCCAAAGCCAAAAGAAAAATAAATGCAAAACGTCCTATTTTCCATCCTTTTGAAATCGTTGTTTTTTGTTTTCGATGATCGGGTCTTTCGGTCATTTTCTTTTGAAGTACAAAAACGCTTTTTTTTTGGGCTTATTTTTAATGAGCTTACGGTTTTAGTTTGTAAGGGAGCTTAATGCTTTAAGGTGGTTAATAGATGCAAAAATTGTAAGGTAAAGGCAGAATTTTTATTAATTCATGCGAAACTTAGTATTTCATTCTTTTTGACCTATAAGAAATACATTATTTATTTGTAAAAAGTGCGCAACACATACAAAGTATAATTAATTAAACTATATATTTAAAGACTGTTGTTAAAATAATTTACATATTCTTTAGTAATGTAATCTCCCTAATCGTTAATAGTTTTCATATTTCAGATATTTTTTTATGTCTATGATAGATAATAATTTACTTTGATTAACATTTTCACTAATTCTATTTATTAATATATAAGCTTCTCTTTTTAAACACATTTCCCTAACTATAGATTTTCCTATTTTATTTTTAAATTTTAAACTATTTTATTTGATGGTTTTATCAAAATTACAGTTTATTTTAGTATTGTTTTTTATCTCAGGTGATTTTAGTTGATATTATTAATTTTATTTTGACTTTTTCCATAGATGCTAATTACAAATTCTACCAATTTTTTAATCAAAGATTACAGGCACCATATTAAAACCAGAAAACTGGATTTTCTAAAAATACATTAGTATCCCATGAATGGGCAAATTTTCTAAAAAAATAATGCCATAAAGAAAATTATAAATATTTATTAGATCTGGTAAGCTTAATGACTTAGACACCGGATTTATTTAAAAAAAAAAAATCTTTAATATTAAGTAAACATGAATCATGTCTATTTAAGTTATGCCTTAAAAATTACCTTTTTATTAATAATCCGCTAAAAATGTTGTAATTTTTCCTTTTAATTTATTTTTCACGTTATGTTTATTTTTTATTTTAAAGTTTTATTTATTAAGACCAACCTTAACACCACAAATAAATTTTTAATTTAAATTGCGAAATAAAGTTATGCTTTAAAATTATGTTCTTTTTTTAATTATCGGCTGATAATATCCTAAGTTTTGTAATTTTAGCTTTTAATTTAATTTTTTTTTCACGTACTTTTTATGTTTTTATTCTAAAATTATGTTTATTAGTCTGGCATACCACAAAGAAACATTTAATACAAATTACCAAATATAGTCAGATTTAAATGGATTCAATAATTAAATGCAGAAACATGTATCATGTCCGTTTAAGTTGTGCGTTAAAAACTATTTATTTTTTTTAATAATGGCGCTAAAAATTATTTTTATTTTTTTTTTACGATATACTCTTATTTATTTAGTTTGAAATTTAATTCATTTAGTCCTTACCACAACAAAGAAACATTAAATATAAATTACCAAATTTGGCCGATTTAAATTGACTTAATTAATTAAATAAAGAATCACGCATCACGCCCATTAAAGTTATGCTTTAAAAAAATTAGTTCGGTTTTTTTAATGATTCGCTAAAAATGTAATTTTCTTTTTTAATTATTGTTTTTACAATTTAGTCTTATTTTTTTATTTTGAAATTTTGTTCATCTGGTTCAGGCCTAACACTAGAAAAAATTATCTAATATAAATTGTCAAATATAGTCCGACTTACATGGATTTAAATAATTTAATAAAGAAACATGCATCATGCGTATTTAAGTTATGCCTTAAAAATTACTTCTTTTTTTAATAATTCGCTAAAAATGTAATTTTCTCTTTTAAATATTTTTTCTTAAGTTATGTTTATATATTTTTTTAAATATTTTGTTCGTCTATTTTAGCGTTAACATCAAACAAAAATATTGTTCAATATAGCCCGATTTAACTGGACTCAATGACTTAAATTAAAAAAAATCTAAAAAATTTAAAAAAAAAATTGAATGATTCCAAAACAAAATAGTAATATAAATTTCCAAATAGAGTAGGATTAAATTAATCAAATTAAAAAAAAACATATGTGAAATATTTTAAAAATAATGTAATAACTTAAATAACTAAAAATTTGATATTTTCCTTTTTAATTTTTTTGTTACGATATTTATATGTATTTATTTTAAAATTTTGTTTATCTAGTGCAGCATTAGCATCACAAATAATCATTAAGTATATGTTACCAAATATGATCTGATTAAAATAGACTCAATTTAATTTTCCAAAACGTGCATTAGGTCCATTTAAATTATGCCTTACTATACAATTTTTTTAACTATCGTTAAAAAAAAATTCGTTTAAATCACTTTTTTCTAATTAAACTCTGGCTTAATACAAGGAGGCAATGCTTATTATAAATTACAATTTTTTTTGCATTTTATTTGAATTATATTGATTATACCAATTAATAAAATGAACGACCATAATATTTATTTAAGTTATGCATAAAAGATATGCCGCAAGTATTGTTTGGAATACTTTGGAAATTATGACTGTGACACAAGATATTTTTCCATCCTTTAGACACAAGAAAAGACATTTCTAATGTATTTCTTAAGGTTATTAAGACTAAAATGCTAAGAAATCATATATTTGATTTCATAATCGACATATGCGTCAATAAGTTATCTGGCGATTGGCTCACAGGGGTAGGGTAAAACCGCATGAAAACCGTATCGAATAACAACATACATACAAAACGCCTTATGTCCGAATACTAGGTGTACCCATTCGCTCGTGATTACGGTTGCAATTATTATAGAACCATTTTTTTTTAAATAGCTTTGTCGAATATCCAGCCTAAAATTATCTTGTAACTCGATGCGATGACTTGTTGGTCCAGATATTAGCATTTCTGGAATCACCGCGTTACCGTGAACCGCTAATGGAATTAATCGTATGGCAAACAAATCGCGAATAACCCGCATTGTTCACACCGCGTGCCATTTCTGCGATTTTAACATGCTCGTAATTTGAATTATAACAAGAGTTGTCCGTTCAAGGTTATTAATTAACATTAACTCGTTATATAATATTTGATATGCGGGGTTACGTGTGTTTGCCAGAGTCACTGTTTGCCATACTAATGCGCATTTGTTTGCCGCGAATATATTTTATTATGTCCGCATAATTAATTTTAGACCTGTGAGGCTGAAATTGCTTTATTACTTGTGTTATTAGTCTGCCTCCACTTATATTTTTAGGTACTCAATAAATTTGAATAAATATGAGTGAAGGGAGATTACCGAATCTCACAACTCCACTACTACTTCAATATTTTTGAAAAATGGTTCTATAGTATCTGTGTCTGCAAACATTCGACTAGTTTTTTTTCAAGCCTATTTATACTCCAACTCATGTTTTTCCTCTATATGGTTTTTATTTTGTTTATTATTAAAATATTGCGAAGGCTGTCCAGCTTTCCATCTAAAGAAAATACACTGTAAACGGTTTGATTTAACTGGACTGTATGGCCAAAAAACTCTCATATAAGAAAACGTATCTCACGTCCACTTAAGTTATGCTTACTGTAAGTTAGCCGCAGAATGTTTCGCCTAGCTAGCATGGACAAATGATTGAAATTACGTATAAAAGCAATGCCGCAAAAATGTTCCGAGATAAATAAATTAAAAGGGTTAAAATCGGGGGAAATAAAATTTCCCGAGCAAGCGAGACATTTCACTTGGTCAACTCTGTGGAAAATTGAATGGGATCGTCTTGCTTAACAGGGCAAAAGCGAAATCGGACAGCTGAGTGATTAGAGTTAGCGAGATGCGCCTGGCTGGTAATACTTTGTCAAGTGCTTGGGAAAACAGGGCGTTCTGGTGGCGAAAAAACGTCTGAAAGGATTAGTTTATCTGATGACCCTTTACGAATCTGTGTCAAGAAATGTGCTTACTGGGTTCACTTGAAAGGGGTTTAAAAAAAAACTTAACGAAATGTTATCAACCAAGCAACTCTACCAACCTTTACCTTATCAATTACTATATGAATAAACAAATAACTGTTTCATATCGATTAATTGAATGTATGATATTGTATGACTGTAAATATATTTTTTATTATTATTCCTATATTAATATTCGACTTTAAAACAATGAAATGAATAAGTATTCGATGTTATGAGACTGTTGCTTAACATACATGTTGCCAAATTATATTATTACTATTATTATTACTACTAATGTTATGGTTAATGAGCAACGCAAAACATTTCCGAGCAATATTGTGAAATAAACTTATGTATACTCAAGATCGGATTTGCAGTTTTAATTGAGTAGTTTACAGGTCAGTTTCTAGATGGGAATAAAATATTGAAGCTGCTGGTCATTTTATTTAAAAAAGTGCTTTAGATTATCAAAGTTAGTTCTTTTCAGAGAGGGTTTCCAGACTATGATTCAAGTTCGCTTATTACTTTCAGTATTCAGATTGTGTTATAGTTTTTTCTTTTATAGCTATTTCTCCTATAATCTGTAACTGTTTCTTTGTATCAGTGGCGGTTCGTGCAAGTTAGTAAACCTGTTCGTAAAAGTGCTTTATTTCTTTTTAAGCAAGTTGAACTACAGAAGCACTTAAAAAAGAAATGGTAACAATTAAACGAATTAATTTTGCAGTTTCTTTATAATTTTTTTTATCAGTTTATCTAATATAGCGGTATTTTACATTATTATAAATAAATGTTAATTTTCTTTTATCTGTCACAAATCTGTAAATATCTTAGGGAATGAATCTTTTAAATTATTTAATAATTCTATGGAAAAATCCTCTAAATACTCTTCACTGTTGTATCTATCAATATATTAAAAGTTATTTCTTTAAAATCTGGTAGTAATTTGTCCTGATACTTTCAAGCTCACTAAATTAAATAATTCTCGAAAACTATTTTAATTTTTCTTTTCCTTCAAAAGTTGCTAAATGTTTTATATTTGTAACATGCAAAGGCTAATATTTAGATAACGTCTCAGTAATGTGTCGAAAAGAATATTAGTAATTTCAAAAATGCCACTAAAAATGCTAATGAAAAGACCATATTCAAAATCATTGAAGTGATTCAAAAAACCCGCGTTTTGAGTTATTGAAGTTTTGTGGTCTGTAATTTTAGTAAATTTTTGTTCTAAAGCATCCCATTCATTATTAATAATATTTACGATCATAGAGTTAGATTTCAATCGCATTATTGCTGATATAGGTACATAGGTTTTCCCTTAATGATCTCTTTAGCTACATAAGTTCTTCTCAAAAAATAATAAAAAAGTAAAGACAAACTATTCACAAGAAAAAAATTAAATACGACGTTATTGTACTATAAAACGTTAGGTTGCACAGTAAACAAAAACGGCTTAGGGACCTTCAACTTTCATTTTTAATTCCAGATCTTTTACATATCAGGACATAGCACTAATACCGTTAAAAGACTAAATTTTAATATTCCTATCAATAATCGTATTGTTCTATTCCTAAAAATCTTTCGACCACTTTCCCTATACTATAATTTTGTATGCTGTAATAAAATTCTCTTTAAGGTAATTTTGCCTTTATCTCAGATGCTTAATGTACTAAATTCTTTATTCTAAATATTAATTCCATAGATTCCAGGGCCTCAGTAATACCTGATTTTATTTTGTATTTATATCTGGTAAATAAGTTGCCTCTTGTTTCATTAATATATAATTTCATTATTCTCTGTAAATGCCTGCTCTCTGATGTCCATTATTAATTTTATTAGATGTTGTAGTCAAAAAATTGCCGATGTTTTATTTTTTCTTGAGGTTCTACTTAGTATAGATGACTATATTTTTTTTGAAATTTGAACTTTTGAATTGACTGGAAAAATTGGTTTTTTAATAACATTAGGTTCATTATATATGATAAGTATCATTTCAAAACCGCTTCTTTCAAATAAAATGAAGAAACTGTTGGTCTTTGTGGATCATTTTTTGAAAATTGCTTAAAGTTGCTTTTTTTTTTAAATGAAAAATTTGTTTTTTAATTAACTATAGAAAATAGTATCATTTTACTATAGTTTTCGATGGTGCTTGAAACAAAAATGGATAAACGATAATTTTTTTTGCATTTTTTTGGGTT
This sequence comes from Anthonomus grandis grandis, assembly GCF_022605725.1. NCBI lineage: Eukaryota > Metazoa > Arthropoda > Insecta > Coleoptera > Curculionidae > Anthonomus > Anthonomus grandis. The sequence goes on along the minus strand of NC_065556.1, from coordinate 22,767,278 downwards.
TCTATTACGTTTTATTTTTCAAAAATTACTTAAATCTATTCGGAATTTTAGGTTTATTTCATATGACCTTCCAAGCAACACAAAAAGGAAGATCTTCTAAAGAAATCTACTTACATTAACAAAACGTTGAACTTTTAGCTATAGAAAACTCGTATAAAACTGTTATAGTTGTTAAATAATTAATAATCGTTTCTTTTAATTAACTACTACCAATGTAGATTTTTTTTTTAATTTTCAGTTGCGTTTTATGCATCAGGAGGCATTTTTTAAAAGTTTGCAAGTTTTTTTTTTTAAATACGTATTTATGAACGTGTATGCAAATTATATCGCATGTTACATAGTAGCATATTTATGATATTTGATAAATTCTTCTGAAAAATCATTGTTTTTCATCAACACAACCCCTAACCCCCCACCCACCCGAAATATTTGTCTAATAATTAATTCTTTTAAAAAATCATTGTTTTTTGTCGCAAATATCCAATCTTATTGCATTTTTTTTATTAAATATTTATTAATATGCAAACATAAATTAAATAAACAAACTGTGTGATTAAATTGGATATTAACGACGAAACCAGCTGTTATTCGTGCGTATTATTTTGAAAAACAAGGATTTTTTAAAACAATTTTTCACTGGTAAGTTGTGTGGGATGGGTGGGGGGGTAAGGGTAAGGTTTATGAAAAACGTTTTTTTTTTGCAAAAATTGTCTAAAAGAAAATTGCTTTTTAAGAAAATTATAGAAATAAAAAAATCTATAATTGTTGTATCTATATTTTTCTCACATTTCGAGAAAAATGTAAACAACCTCTATTTTATTTCTCGAAAGTAATTCTCAAATTTTTATTGCAAATAAGTCAAAATTTAATTTTTTTGGTTCTAGACAGCTTTTTATTATTTAAGTTCAAAAATACAGTTTTTAAATTAAAATTATTGGGATATTTATCAAACTGTAGAATAACAATTCTATACAATTCTGTTTATAAAAGAAAGAAAATTTTGGCATTTAAAAAAAATTACACGAGATTTACATATCAAGTTTTTAAACTCGATTACTACACCGGAAATATGTGATAAAGTGACCCCGATATCACCTGTATGCCACTGTGTAGCATACAATATAATTTTCATACACATAAAGTGATTCTTGATTCATGACCTTATAGTGTAATAACGGAATCATACGCAGGCAAATCTAAAAAAAAATGGAAAATTCATTAACGTGCATGAAACACAATAATTATATCAAAGGATTAAAAAAAATATATATTTATTTTCGCAGGATGCAGTGGTGTACTTTTTTTATTAAATAATTTTTTTTTGGAAGTAAGACGAAAGTAAGACATTTAGAACATACATTCCTTTGAAAAAAATGTCTTACTTTTTGTCGGAGATTGAGGTGGGTGTAAACTAAAAATAAATGTTTATTTAACTATCGTGTGTTGCTTGGGATACTATTTTCTATGACTTTTGAGTCTGGGCTGGATTATCAAGTTTAAAAAATGATAAACTCTTGATTTTCTTTTTGCAATTTTTTGCGCTTTTACTGCGTTTTATTTTCCAAAAAATGCTTGAGTTGACTTGACAAAATAGTCCGTTTTTTAACAGTATTTAGTTCACTATAGATGACAAATATCTTTCATAACAATTTTCTTTAATTCTTGAGTCTGGGTGAATAGTCACGTTCAAAAATAGATACAACTGTCGATTTAATTTACAATTTTTTAGGTTCCTATTGCTTTTTATTTTAATAAATATGGCTTAAATTATAAAATTTTTTTATATAATTAGGCTCACTATAGATAACCAGTGCTATTTTATAGCCCAGAATGGAATATTATGTTTAAAAATTAACACTTTTGTTTAAAAATCTAGATCACTTGAACGTCCTATCTTGTATAATTTAGTTTTGAAATAGAATGTCTTAAAACCTCTCAAGAAAAATTTACGTAAAGGCACTTTTACTATTGGATGATAAATAAATTATGTATAATGGTATATAAATATATTTTTAATAATTATCTCTGTGAAGTCAACTTTAGGCCAAAATAGTCTAGACCTTTCTGCAAAAACAGTACCACTTCTTTGAGAAAAAATCAAAAGCACTTTTAAAAAATATTTTTAATCAAAATTGCATTGATACTAATTAATTACATTATAAAAGGCTTCTGTGCTGCTTAAAAGGGTTATTTTACCTTTAATTTTAAATTTATTCATTAAAAATCCATCCGGTTTCTATTTCGATTCCACTTTAAAATAACCTATTTAAATTTTTAAGTTATTATGACGCGTTTGAACAAAAAAAGTGGTAAAAAGTGGAGCAAAATCCAATTTACTTCCACCATTCGGATCGATCTCTTGCACATTATAATATGAATTTGTAATGCGAAAAGAATTGCTTCCGAATCCTGGTGTATTTTGGACGTTCAATATTTTATTTCCATCCAGGGTTATTTCTCCGTTTTCGGTAATAATAGCCCGAAAATTCTGGAAGTTTTGCACCTGGACGAGCGTTCGCTCTCAGACAGGCAATTTCGGGAGAACGGCACCCAGTGCTATGGTTGATAAGTTTTTCAGTAGTTCATTAATAAAGCGCCTGGATTCCGGGAGTTGATACGTTTCATTCCCGCGTCTCTCCATATGCAGGAAGTTCTATTAAAACTATCCCTCCGTGAAGATTTCTTAACTTTAACTTTTTTGTGAACGTACGAGGGAGTAGAGGCTACCGGGAAAACTTTAAATTAAAATTATTTTAAAAGAAAACGTTAGTTAATTTGTTAAAAGCATGATTCTGCCCGGCCGAAACTGAAACGTTTAATCTCAAAACTCCGAAAACGGTAAACGGTGTACGTGGCAGCTAAGCATAATTATGCTGTACATTAATTATGTCTGACAGATTCAGGCCTATAATGAAATAAAAACCACTAAATGCCCCGGCTTATATTTATACAAAGCCATTAATTATTTCGCTTCCTGTTTTGTTGTGTTTTTTCCCTAATTTTGGAAAGTTTAATGGAAATGTAAAAGAGGAAAGTCTTACTTAAATGCAATAAGAGTAAGTTTTATATTTTAATAGAAAACTTTATTTACTTTTTATCCTTTTAAATAAAAGAAAACTAGAAAGTATCTTGCTTCTGCCTTTTTTTAGCCCATATTTGGAAGCTTCAAGAAATATCTTTATTTATCTATATTTATCTATATCTATATTTATCAGTCAGGTATTTACTGCCTTAAGGTTGATTAATGATAAAATTAATTTGCTTAAATGTGCCATTGCAAATCTCATCTTTTCTTTTTCTGGCATATATTTGAAGACTTAAAATTATCGTATATCCTTGTTCATGCAAAAATTTGACTAAATTAGCTGCAACCATTTAAGGTTTTATTATTTTTCGATAATTTTACATTAAAAAAAAACTTTTGAGGGCCACTGAAAAATATCAAGCTTTCCTTTTTTAATTACAAAGTTTTTGAGGAAAATCTATTTTGTTGTGACAAATTTAAAATGAGTTAATTAATTTCTTGGGTATTACGTCACTTATAGTAAAAATCAATTTGGAAAATACTATCTCATACGCTCAAATATTAAAAAAAAGAAGAAAATAATTTACTTAAGTATTAAAAAGAAATATGAACTTAAATGAATGAAGAATATTAGCTTTTTTTTTAATTTTGACTATCTACTTATCTACTATCGTTATCAAGGTAAATAAAATTCAATTAAATTAAATTAAAAATATGAAAAAATATACTTATCTTTTTTAATTTCTCGTCTGCATTTTGTTTGAAATTTGTTCTTAATTCTAAAATAGTTACAATACTTTTTTTATAATTTGATGATTAATTGAATATTATATTAAATTATTTTATTATATTAAATTCTCAAACTATCTATATTTTTATTAAATAAGTAGGTTTTATCATTATTTTTAATATTTATATTTAAGTTAGGTAGGATAATAACAGGAAGAAACGAGCTCAAAGATCAATAGATTAAACGCTTACTTTAAGCTCCTGGGAACAAAAAAAATCCATTATACCTCAAGTAAATTATTGTATTTAAGACTTATTGAACTTATATTAAATTAAATATAACGAAAATTAAAAATTAAAAAAAAAATCTTTATGGCGGTCATGATACAGCTGATTTATATCTTTTGTAATTTCTTCTGCCAAATGTTCTTTCTATCATACAAAGCTTCATATCAGCGATCTTTTATGAGTTCCATGTTCAATAATGCTTAAATAACGGTTGAATCTGATTTTTGCTTCTTAAAACATAGGGTGAACTACCATTAAATTGTAGTCAAATATTAATGAAAAAAAGGACAATGGTCAGTGTATACAAGTTGTTTCATATTTAGTAGGACAAACTTGGAGGTGTTGTAGAGGGCTTCAAAATATACAAGTTTGCGCAAAAAACCATTAGATTTTGAGATACAGGGTGATGAAATTTTAAGAAAAAATTTGTATTTTTAACATTAACAATGAAAATTTAGTTTATGGTATTGAATTCCACATTAAAAGTAATTTTTTTTACTTGTAATATAAATATCTTATATATTATCAAACGGATAAAACTAGAAATTTAAATGTTAGCGACAAATAAATTTCGCAAACTGTTATTTATTTTTTTATACGAAAACTATACATCGAAGAAAACAAAGCTAAGAGATGAAATTCCCTCTAAATTAGATGAGGATTTAAATTTTTTTTTAATTTGAAAAAAAATAGTGGCGCCCTATTTTTCTTAATAGTTCATTAGATTCTAGCTCACATGGACGCCACTATAAAATAAAAAAGGAAATTATATATTGAAATATAGTACTACACTAATAGGGTATAAAAACTACCTAATAATTTAAAAAAAAGTATTTACAGGGGTGTCAAATTAATCGTGAAAAATAAATTATTTTTCTTAAAATTTTATCACCTACAAAATCTAATGAATTTCGGATAGGGGTTTATTGCGCAAACTTGCTTATTTTCAGATCCTCTACAACTAAAAAATAAAAAAATTATATTTTGTTTTACTTTTTGATCATACAAATGTTCATATTGGCAATCTTTTATGGGTGCCGAGGCATTAGCAGAATGCTTAGATACCGATCCAGTCCGATTTTTTCCTCCATATTCATGTTGTTTTCGATGGATTCTTATATGATCGCTATGTTATAAGATCTTAGGTATTCTTAAATCGCGTTTCATACTAGTTTTTCATATAAAGTTAAATTTGCCCTAAAAATTGAAAGCTTAAATTAAATAAAATTTTAAAATTAATTAAAATGACAAAAAATATATTGATAAATCCAGTTTTGGTTAGACATTTAGAAATAATTTTATTGAAATTATTTATGTGCGTACAGCCCTGTATAACTAAAAATGTCTTTTGATAGACAGTGGAAAGTGTGTTTTCTCTTTTTTTCCTATAAAAGGCTGATGTCTGACATCTTTTTTTAACAACTATTGACAAATATTCTGCCATTTACTTGGATTTTAGGTGAAAAACCCAAAAAAAAAATTGTTGGCTATCATGTTTTTTGACAAAAAAAATTGACTGCATCTTTAAACCCAATTTTTCACCTCAAAATTTAAAATTTTCAAAAATGTCTTCTTAAATTACAAAAAAAGAACCCCTTTCTTTAATTTCCATATTATTGGCATCTCTTTTAAACGATTTTAAATTAATAATTTTAAAACTCATTGAAACGATTAGGGTTTTTCTAGTAGGAATCCAAGATGTTATAAAACAACTCTCCTAAATCTTGTTGACCCTTAATCTATGGATTCTTCTATAAGTTTCTACATTGAAATTATTACCGCAAAATTCTGTTTTAAAACAATTTTCAAGGAAACACGAAATTAATTATTTCTGCTCACAACTGTCTTAATTCAAATTTAAAATTGGGGCATACAATCTGCAAATAAATTACGAATTTAAACAACGGTACTTCTCATTTCCTTTTACATTTCCATTTAAAACTTTTCAATTATTTCCTTAGTTTTTGTATGAACTTCCTGCAAAGATACTTTTATACAATTTACAAAGTTTTCATTGCTCGTCTATCAACCTTAGAGCTTTAATACGGGTGCAAAACTGCCACCGTAAGAATGGTATGGCAAGGAATTAGTTACTTTCCGCATTATAAAATACCAATCTTGACAATGCAATCCCTCATCCCCTTAAAAAAACAACCTCTTTCTAGTAGTTAGTATAGGTATTACTAAAACGTTCTTGAAACAGTCTGTGACGTCACGAAGAAGCCGCCATTTTGGACTGTGGTACCGACATTGAGGGGCGAGTAATCCACTAATTTTAATGACGTGATTAATCCTAGTCATGTGATCCTAATTTGCCAATAGACAGTCAGTGTTTTTTTAACAAATAGACGTAGAATAACGAGTAGTTGATTTTTTTAACTAAAATGTGAGGAGTGTAGTGGCAGGTAGAGTTTAAAAACTGATTATTTTGTTAGTAGTAAATGTATTGGACTTTCTATATAAATATAATTAATCTTGCCAATACATTTACTGTATTAGTGAATAATAATGAGAATAACATGTAACAGGAACTAGATTAGCCAACATAGTGAGTAGAACATTTAGAGTTTACTAGAACCAGTAGAAAAATACTAATTATTTTAAAATGTAATTCAGCTGACATAGAGAGTTTTAGAAGTTTATACAATGGTTACCAGAGTGTGTATAGTCTAGTCGTTGCGTTAATTTTTATTTTCAATTAGTCCAGACTACTAAGGGTAAAAATTATTTAAATTTGCTCAAAATAATTGGTCGAGTGGTAAAGGAATATTATTAAAAAAAATCTGGAAATGAAATGCGGAAACTTCCGATCCAATGTATTTGCGAAAAATCTCAAGAAAGTCACAAGTAAGTCACATGTTTTATTTCGTTTTAAGGATTTTCGAAGAATAACTCTGAAAAAGTGAATAAGAAAAATAACATTTTAGGAAATGTTCTACTAATGCATAAAGTTTTCTTACAATATTTATTACTTCTTTATTCAGATGTTTTATTGACAAAATATGCCTTTAATTTATTTGAAATATGATCTAAGTTCGATCAAACATTTTTGATTATTAAAAATCTGGTATTTCAGTCAATAATAATAGTTTTTATCAATTATTAAAGCAGATAAAGCCTTAAAATTTAAAAATATATTAATATAATTAAGGAATTTAAGTATAACATTAATTACAACAAGAAAGCTTTAACGATTTGGTCTGAAATAATCCTTAAGATTCTTCTAGGAATATTCTGATTAAAAAAAGTCTAATTAATATTCTATAAGAAAACATGTATTTGCCATTTTATTATTAAAAGAACATGCATTTTAAGTGTTTTGTTAAAATATTCAAAAATGTGTAAGTTTTCCATATTGATCCATAACTTTAGAATTTTTCTTTTTTTTTGGATATTTTTAGAATATTCATTGATTATTAAAATATTAAAGAACTAAGATACTAAAGAACTAAAGAACTAATTAAATTTAATAAAAGAAATTTAAATATAAGAAATATATAAAATTGTGATACTTATAAAATATTTACAATCTATTTTTAATTGGTAAAATATAAAAAAAAAGATTTACACAAATTTTTGAAATAATATACTTTTTTCTAAAATAACCCATAAAAACAATATTTTATTCGTTAAGATATTTCTACAAAATTAGAAGTTATTAAGAATAATTTTGAAATATTTATTAAGTTTTTATTTCTGGTCGGAATAAATTATTTTTCTAAAATTGGAAAATGCATTAAATTTTTTGATCCTTTCTGGAATATATAATTCAGTCCCCTTTTAATTATTAAGATTTTCAAAGAAAGTAAGAAAGTTGATTTCCCAAGCAACACATCGTATATTATTATCGTTAAATATATATTTATTCAACGAGTTTTTAATACATTTTTGGTTTTGGTACATATACGTATATCATACACTATTCTGTTTATAAAATGAATAAAATTTCGGCATTTAAAAAAATTGACACGGGATTTACATATCTAGTTTTTAAAATCGATTAATACACTTCAAATAATTAATAAAGTTCTTCTGTAAAATCACTGTTTTTCGTCCATATTATTCGATTTAATAACGCTGTTTTAATACTAAATATTTAGTTATATAATTATATTAAATCTAAATAAACAGTTTTAGTAAATTAAATATTGAATATATATTTTCTGCAGATAAATGTATATGCAGTGTACAAAAATAACTGGTACTGTAATAACTGGTTGCTTGGGTTGTTTTATTAACTTTTTATTCCTGGAACACTTCTTAGAATAATTTTAACATATTCTAATTAAAAGTGGTATCATAATTATGCTGTAAACAAAAATGCATTTGCCATTTTGCGATTTAAAGAACATTAATTTTAGGTGTTTTCTTTTATTCGAAAATAGGGAAAACGTCCAGGGCAACTTTTCATTCATCGATTTACACAATTTGTCCATAATGATCCATAATCATTGCATTTTTAAAATAATTTTTTTTAAATATTTTTAGAATTTCAAATTATATTTCTTAAACTAATATATTTACATAATATTAAACACGTTTAAAAAAAAAAATTAATAGTTAATTAAAAAAAATAGGAATTTAATGCTAAGATAATATGTGTGTAATTGTCGAGATATTAAAGGAAAAAATGAGAATTCTTTTTGTTAATTCATGCCTGAAATATATCATATTGTTTAAAATTGAATAATAAACAATAGACCTTTGTGTACTTTTTAAATGATTAAAGAATAAAAATAGGTTTGCTGCTATTGTTGTAATTTTTTGAATAAAATTAAAATATTATTGAGGTACAAAATTAAAAGTAAAATTTATTAAAAATCATTACAGATTTTTTTTGTTCCTGCCTGGAATAGACTTTTTTTATTTTTTGTAAGATAATTGAAAAAAAGAAGATTAGAAGACCTGTGTCATCAGCATACCTAATAACTTATTGATCAATAAGATAACGACAAATTTTTGGCCGTTACCAGGCATAACTCTTATGACAATGGCGCATCTTTTCTTATATTTTTAATTTTCCTTTATATCTAGAGCACAAGCTTTTTTCATTTTACTATGTACTTTTAAAAGTGATCTTTTAAAAATATTTTCTGAGTTGTATACTAAAGTCAGCGACATCTAAATTTAAAAAAAAAATAAAGTGTAATTTTTCACTTTTAAATCAATAACATTCATGGAATTTCTACTTCTATTTGCAAATAAACCCCCTTTTATATGACACAATTTTCGAGAATAACTTTTGAACATAATTTTAGCTTTATGGCCTCTAAAAGGCAAGAAAAGAGGTGACCTTTAACTGCTTATATCTCAAAAACTCTTAGACTAAATTACAGTATGTGACTTATAAAAATGTCTTGGAATTTTACCAAGAATTTAATTTTATTATTGCAGCAAAAACTTAAAGATTATCAATCCTAAATATGGCAATACAGGAAATTTTTTCACTTATATTAGTGAAACTTTTAGCTGTCCAGTATCACTTTCTCCTATTTTTATATTTATAATAATTCATTGATCAATTTTCCGGATTTTTTTTTGAAGAGGATTAATGTACTATGAGCAAATTTTTACAATTTTTATAATTAGAGACGTCTGGTAGAAAATACTGATTTTTACGAAGCTATTTAGTTTATAGAAGAAGTAATTCTACACACATACACTAAACACGAACACTAAAAACAATCGGGTCAATCAATAGGCGCTTACTGGTGATACCCAAACACTTATTGAGTCCATAACTCTCTTTGCAAAAGAAATATCTTTTTGGCTCACCTATATTAAATTCCCCAATGATAAATTGTTGCTATAGAAAAGCACAAAAACCGTCATAACTCTGCGTAACATATTTTTTTTTCGTGAAAGGTACTCATCTATCAAACGTCCGTATATAAAATATCGACTTCGTGTCCTTTACTTTTTGTCCCACATTTTATTACTTCTCGCTTTGATTTCGGGGCGGAAAATCTACTGCGCCTATCGATTTTGACCTTATGGATTTGACATGAATAATTTTGATTTTTGAGCCAAAAAAAAATTAAACGGATTTTAAACATGTGTGGATTATAGTAGTTGTAAAAATTTATTTAATATGTCAGTTAGACATTTATTTGTATCTTTTTGTATTTCTGAATTAGTTATACTCAGGAAAAATGGCACGGTTTTAGGTCAAGAATAAAATATTCATAGTAATTGAAATATAAAATATTATTATTCCAGAGTGGTCCATTAAGGCGATGCATGATTTATGATGATAACTGAGTAGTCAGTATTTTAAAAATAAAAGAAATTAAATAAAAATGAATATGCCCTTGTGGTTTCTAAATTATTAATTATTTTTTCAAGAATTATCTTATATTCTCTATGATTGATAGTTGATAAGATTTTGATGCAAATTACTCACCCTATTTACACGTACCAGTCTCCTGAATCTTAAAGCAAATCGGACTATAATTTGCCTATTTTTTACCCATGTTTCGCCACTTTTTCTGCATTTGTCCCTGGATACAGTATTAACTAGAGCATATCCTTCAGGATTTCAAATTATCTAATATTGTATAATAAACTGTTTATGTTCTCCATATTTTTTAATCTTGAAACAGTCTTTGTATGTTGATTATTGGCTTGTGAAAATTAGCCATTTCATAATTATTTAACTCATTTTTTAAAAAATGTTCAATTTTTTCTACTTTTTAACCCCCTTTGTTGCTATTTTTTAAATTGTTTTCTACATTTTATTCTAAATATAGTATTAACAGAGTCTTACTCTTAAACCCTTCAGATATTGATAATTTTTAAATAAACTTTATCCAATCATTATATCGATCATTTATTGCAGAAAAATGGCAAATTCGTTCGATTTTCACACCTCAAAAATCCTGATTTTCCTTAGTTGAAATTTAAGTATTAAATAAGGAAATTTTTTTTTCATTTTTTTGTAAAAAATCCTTAGGAAAAAAAATATTTGAAAGACCCAAGAAAATCACTATCGACTGCATCTTTCGCATCAGTTATTACAGTAATATTTGTACTTCATCTACAAACCCTATATCCCAAAACCCAAGAACAATAAAGATCAATTACTTCTAGTATAGAAAATTACCATACCGGCTAAATCTGACTCAGTAAATTTATACTTTATTCAAGATGTTCCTAATAAAATTGAGAGAAAATTTTATGCTGCTAACTAAAACTTAATATCTCAATTTTTAATACAGAATAACGTCTCTGTTCTAAAATCTATCTTCAGGAATGCCCTTATATTAATGTGAAAAAATCACGAAAATATCTTCAATCGTTTCTTCAAAAGTTATGACCTAAAATACCAGTTAAAGAATTTCTTAAGGGTAGTGGAAATTTAGCAAAAAATATGTCATAACCAAAATTCTTGTAACTACTCAAATTTTGTACCCAGAATGACGTTTCTACCCCCGAATCTATCCCTAAGAATCTCTTTATATAAGTGTCAATTATGAAAATATCGTGAGTGGTTTCCGAGTTATGATCAAAAATGTCCACGCAAAAATTAAAACGTTAAATTAAAACGTAGTTCTAAAAACCCCAAATTTGGTGGGTCTTGGACCTTGCTGGACAAAATTTCCTTTTACTTGGTGAGTTTTTGAGGCACAAAATCGTTCGTATATCAAATTATTTAAAAAAAAATCCCTTTCTTGCCTTTTAAGAATTTTTTAATTATTTGAGATCATATTCTTAAAATCAGTGAAATTTAGCAAAAAAACATGCCCGAACCAGTAGTTCTGTGACTACTCAAATGTTTAACCCAGAATAACGTTTACAACCTCAAACTTTTCCTTAGGGATTTATATTAGTGTGAAAGGATCATGACAATCTCTTTAGTGGTTCCTGAGTTAGGCTCTAAAATCTCAGCTAAAGAATTAAAATCATGTAATTGCAATGCAGTTCTAAAAACCTCAAATTTGGTGATCTTGGACCTTGGTGGACTAAATTGGCTCTAACTTGTTGAGTTTTTAAGGTACAAAAACGGTTTTACCGGAAAATTATTAGAAAAGAAGTATCATTTTTTGAATTAAAATTCTTTGAAAAATATTCCAATTACTTATAGGGGTAATATCTCTAAGGATACTGGAAATTTACTTAAAAAATTAGGAAAAAAACATGCGATAACCAAATTTCTTATAATAACTTAAATGTTTAGCCCAGAACGATGTTTCCACCCTCAAATCCATCCTTAGGAATCTCTTTATATTAAGGTCAAAGAATCATTTAAATATCATGGGTGGTTTCCGAGTTATAATCAAAAATGTCCACTCAAGAATTAAAACCTTAAAATACAAACTCAAATTTTTTCAAGACCTTGGTAGAAAAAATTTCCTCTAACTTGGTGAATTTTTGAGGTACAGAAATCGTTTATATATCAAGTTATTCAAAAGAAAAATCCCTTTCTTAGACTAAAACGCTTTTAAGAATAAATTCCTTTATAATAATGTAAAAAAATCATGAAAATATCTTCAATGTTTCTTAAGTTATGACCTAATATATCAGTTAAAAAATTGAAATTCGGTGGTTTTTTAATAGTGAAATTGAACATGTGATCATTTTATCTGTAATAACTACTTAGCAAGCATATCCCCTATCAGTATCAGTATATAATGCAGCATCCCTTACATCATTATCACAATATTTAACGGTCACTTCACATCTTCTTACACCTGAATACAGAAACATCAATTAGTAGTAAAAAAGCGGACCTTCAAGCGTTCAGTTCTAAATATTCAATAGTTTCTTTTACAAATAGATTCATATCTGGAATATTTGACATAACTTCTTACTGGTATTTTTTTCATCATCTCCTAATCATAGGTTAAGCTAAAAGACCTTCTGGATCGAACTAAATAATATTAATCAGAACTAACTCTAGGTGACTCAGAAATAATTAAAGAAAAGGTACAAGCTCAGAACTAATGCTTATTCGAGATATTTAAGTTAATAATTCAAACAGAAAGTTAATCCACTATATTTTTCACACATGTTAACTACAACTAAGTTGAAAATGGTTTCTAAGCAATAAAATTTTACACAAACTCTACCACAGTCTAAAATTCTTAGTTTTAGACTAGTGTTGAGAATTACATGTTTTTATAGCAACATAGAGCTATGTAGTAACTAATTTTACTAACAGCATTTTTTTTAGTATTAAAAATGTGTTTTTTACCCCTTATAGAAGTAATTTAAATGATTTTTAAGTAAGCAATCACCTTGGTATTCTAATGTAAGTATTACATACAAGAAGACTTTTCGTCACTGCTCCTTGGTGTTAAATTACTTAGAAATAGAACTAGTTTAGCTGTATTATTTGTCTCTTCAGCTGCAACGTTGAAATTGAGTATATAAGTTTTATTGATTAGGCAAATCATCTTCAACCCAGTTTTTTGTTTTAACATTAAACGACTCGATCATGTCAAATCTCGTTCAGTAACCACATTTTACAGTTTCACACGAATACATAATGTAAAATTTGTATTTAAAGGATTTCACTGTCATATGTTAAATAATGTTTATCTCTGTTTTCAGTTGACTTAACCAATGGACAACTAACACCGAACAATAACACTCCGCTATTGACTCAAGCTTTATCAGGTAATATTCAGTTTGCATTTTTTTTACATTAATTAAATTAAACAAGTTAAATTACACTATTAAATAATTTGTAGTCTAGTTTTATCTCTATTTTTCATCCAATTTTCTCAATAATAGGTGAAGAAACATTTGAACGATTTACTAGCATTTAAAGGAAACATCTTTAATTGTTCTTAAGAATTTTAGGTACTCCTGTAAAAAAATTTATGATTTTTTCAATAAGTGAATAAACTTTTAAAGGATCTACTTGAGTTTGTTTTGTGCAAACATCTTTAATTATTCATAAAAATTTCAGGTATTTGACAATGTTGATAACAGCAAGAAAACTAGAAAGAAGTCATTAAGTAAGTTTGTTCTGCTTTTAATGAAAATTATAGGAATTTAAGACAATGATTGGATGCTAAGATCCTTTTTAGAATTCAAGATTTTCTAGCCTAAATTTGGCAATAATTTACGAGTAGATTTTTTTTTTTAGTTCTAATAAGAAAATTTTCCAATAAGTTAAAACATTGGACCAAGATAGTTCATTCTGGACTTTTCTGGATTAGAGTAAGTTATGAGTCTGGATGATAAGACACTAAAGGAATAGCGGAATTGTGAAGGGCATATAGATCTATAAGATCTATCCAGAACTTGCTTTTAGATAGAACTTTAAGGCAAGTGAAATTTTTAGTTAACTGAGTAGGTCGGAAAAATAGCAGAACTCTATCTCTAGAATAGGATTGCAACTTGGAGTTTGTTTTGCATTAGCTCAGAAATGCCTGGAAGTAGGTATCAATTAATAAGAAAATAAAATAGAAATGTGTTCCAGAATTTAATTCAATGGAAAACTGGTTATATGAGAGCTTTTTAGGATCTCGTAGCATATCGTAGACGTAGCAAGGAGCAGGTATCCTGGAAATTACATGGTTGGAAAATATTGAAAAGAGATAAAAAGAAAGGTAACTGAAAGCAAAAAATCAATATTTACTTTGGTAAAAAAAAGAACCTTCAGTTACAACTTTAGCTAAATAAAGTGAGATAGAATCTTTGGCAGTGAGTAAAAAAATAATACAAAGCTGCAATAATAGTGATTTTTGAATTGTATTATTATTACGATTTACAAGTAGAGAGATAGAATGAGGTTTATTTTCATAAACACTACCTTTAATAGAAGTGAAAATAAAGAAAGAAGGATGCAGAGCACCAATGAAATTGATTTTTCAAATATATTAATTATTTTATTAGAAAGAGATAGTAGAATCTAGATAAAATGATAAATAGTGATGGCATTATTAAATTAAATTGATCATCTCATTTTGTATTGAGTCTTATAGCTGAAATAACTCCTATGCAAGAAGAGAGTGTAAGAGAGATAAAACCAGGTTTATTTTCATATACACTATCATTGGCAGCAGGTGAGAATAAGAAAAGAACGATGTATAACACCAATAGAATTAATTCTTTAAATAAATTAATTTATTTATTAAAATGAGATGATAGAATGCAGATAATATGATAGATAGGGACGGCATTATTACATTGAATTTATTATCTCATTTTGCATACATTCTTAAGACTGAAATCTCTTTTATGCAAGTAGAGAGTGCAAAAGAGATAGAACCAAGTTTATTTTCAATTAAATGTATCTCATTTTGTATTGAGTATTAAAAATGAAATAACTCCTTTACAAAAAGAGAGTGTAAGAGAGATAGAACCAGGTTTATTTTCATATACACGACCACTCGACCATTGGCAGCAAGTGAAAATAAGAAAAGAACGATGCATAGCACTAATAGAATAATTTTTTTAAATATATTAAAATTTTATGAGAAAGAGATGATAGATAGTGACGATATTATTATGTTAAATTTATTGTCTCAATTTGCATTGAGTCTTAAAACTGAAATGTCACCTATAAACCTAGTACGAGAGAGATAGTAAAAGGTCTATTTCAATATAGAAAAAAAGGATGCATAACTACAATAGAATTGATTTTAGAAATATATTTATTATTTAATTAGGAAGAGATGATAGATAGTGATGGCATTTATTTTCTCATTATTCATTGAGTGTCAAAACTGAAATATTACTTATGCAACTACAGAGTGCGAGAGAGACAGAACGAGTTGTATTTAAATATACATCACGTCATTCTTTAATTAACCGATAAAAGCCTTCTCTTGTCCACGTATATTCAAAAATTGAAAAGGCTAATTTAAGCCTCGACCGCGACGTAATAAAAAACGGAAACTTTTTGTGTCAATATTTAATATTTGCATTTTCGATGACCGACGTGAGCGTGAATGAAAAAAAAATCTTTACACGATGATACAGAGAGTGACAGAGAGAGAGGGGGCGAGTTTTATATTTAAATGTGTCGTCCCCTTGACTTTGGCCGACGGTGATTTACGATGCCGAAAATGGGTTTAATGGTGCGTCTAAAGTTTGTTTTTGCCGAAAATGGCACCTAACAAAGTGCCTTAAGAATTCTGGCCGGGCTTTCCGTCAAAAAATGAACGAAGATGAAAAAGCGTAAAGTGCACCTACCCGCCCGGGTCATTTGTTATGGCCCCGTGTCATTTTATTCTTAAAAGCGGACTTTTTGCTGGGAAATTGCTTTTCGTGGCCAGTTTTATAATAATATTTTGACTTAAAATCATAACAGTGGAAACGTCCGTTCAATAACTGATTAGAGAATGTGTTTGGAGGGAAGGTCTTTGTTAACAGCAAAATATTCAGGTTCAAAGAAAAGATCAGGATTTTATTAGATAAATATTCTGCGTGTCACTGTTTGATACTGATTAACTTTGTCATTCTTAGGACCATTTATGCAATCTTGAGCAAACTGTTTTTTGCTTATGTTTTCGAATTAATTCATAGAACTTCTTTTTCTTTTTCCTTCATGTCTGTGTTCTATTTTTCTTTTATTTCAAGAAGATTTAACCAGAGTATATATTCGGCTTATCCTTAACCAACTATGTAGTTTTATATTCAAAATAAAATTTACAAGAGGTGGTCTCACAAGGTGTTGGTTTAAAATTTTCTCTTTATGCTGTTCTTCTTCTACTTATTTTTTTCTATTTTTTAAAAGTCGATATTACTATTTTTTAGGAGAACTTTAACGGAAAAAAAATTATTCTGTTACATGCAAATTTGGGCCTGATAATGTAATATGGATTTCAAATAAATTGCAGCTATAAATTAAAATTAAGTTTATATTTTTATTTATAAGTAATATTTGCTATTTTTTTATGGAGCTTTATCTTAAAATATTGCAGTTTTTCATAGGTCTAAAATGAGATGCATTTGAGATTTAAGACAGTCAATATTGTAACAAAATTCACGGGCGTGTTCATTAGGAGAGATCAAGCAAAAAAGTGCTTATAAATAAATGTTCTAAACGTCTTAGATTTTACAATATAGGGTCGTAAAGAAAAAAACTTTTCTTTTTTTCGATAAATATAATACGTATGTTTAAGTACACAAATATTTGACGCATGTATTCGAATGTTTTACTGGAAAAACGAGTTATCAAAGTAATACTTGATTAGGATAATCAGATTTGGGTATTATGTCTATCCACAATAATGGTTTTATTTATTATAGGCAGGAATAAATATCTTAATAAATATTCCAATTATATTAAAAAAAAATTACTTTTTAATCATTGTAGCAAATAAAAAATTTTGATTCCCGACAGGAATAAAAAAGTCCATAACTCTTCTAAAACGTTTTATGACAAATTTATTATTGTACAAATATCCTAATGAATCGAACAGTATATTTGTTGAATATTATTCCTGACAAAAAAGAAAATATTCCTTAAGTATTATTTTTTTTAGTGAGTAGAAGATATTTTTTTAAGAGTCTTACTAACATCTTCATAAATCAAAAAATAAAAGTTACATATTTGAAAATTTGACTACAAATTGCTCAATTAAAATGGATAGACATTTGTTTCAGCGTTTTTCGAAAAATATTCAAGGAGTTAAGAAAAAAATATATTTTTTGTTAAAAGGTAATTTTTTTAGGAGTTGTCATGTGCATAACTTAAAAAATAACAAAGTTACAGTTTTCAAAATTTATGTATAAATTACTTCGTTAAAATGACTAGGCACCTATTTTAGCGTTTTTCGAAAAATATTCAAGGAGTTAATAAAAAAAAAATTTTGTGTTTTTTTTAGGAGTCTTACTGGCATGTTCATAGCTCAAGAAATTAAAAAGTTAAACTTTCGAAAATTTGTGTGCAAATTGTCTAGTTAAAATGACTAATAAATATATAAATAAATCACTTTCAAGGTTTTTGTATTTTTTTCTCCTTGCGACCTTATGTATTTTGTAGTTGGTAAATTTTATATAGTTTTTTGATACAAGTTTTTTGTATGTAGCCATATGCTAAATAAACGATATTATTATTATTATTATTATTATTATTATTATTATTATTATTATTATTATTATTATTATTATTATTTATTTAGCGTTATTTAAAAAATGTCCAGATAGTTACTTCACCTTGGACCACCAGCATTTCAGATGTTAATTTACAAGCAGAAGCCTTCATCTTCTCTATTACATCAAGCCTCAACGAAATGTGTAATGTGTTCCATGATCCCAGCTGTCACAGAACACAAATATCAAGATAAGAAGTAGATTAACTCGGAAATTAAAAATCTAATTCGTGAGAGGCATAGTCTGTATAAAAGAGCCATTTTACATAAAAGTAAAGACATATGGGCAGAGTATAAATCAAGACGAAATGCTATCGTGAGTAAAATTAGGAATGAGAAAGACAATTATTTTGCTGCAACCATAGATGAAAATTGAAAAAATCCAAGGGAGCTATGGAAAAATCTGAAGACCCTTCTGCTGAAGCAATACAGAGCGAAATTTTCTTTGGAATAAAGATTGAGACTGACATGGCAGCAATAACACATCAATTTAATAATTTTTTTATAGACAGTATCAGGGAGATTATTATAATATATATTATAATATAATATAAATAACAAAATATACCGCAACAAAACATAGTTAGCAATGCCCCAAGAAATCCAACCACAACTAATATTCTTCAGAATTTTGAACCAATATCAATGGCTAAATTGAGACCAGTCCTTAATAATCTAAAAAAATGTAGGCGGGGGTGAAGATGGCCAACTCCAAACAGATTCTTTGTGATGTCTTTCATGTTGCTGGAAATAGGCTGTTGGACGTCATAAACACCTTACTTTCAAATGGCGTTTTCCCGGAGTCCTGGAAGATATCAACCTGTCCCAAAGGTGCCAAATACCAAGTTGTCTAATGAGTTTCGTCCTATCAATACTGTTCCTATATATGAAAAGGTCTTAGAAGTATGTGTAAAAGAGCAATTACTGCAGTTCTGTGATAACAACCAAACTATAGTTTCTAACCAATCTGGCTTTCGTGAACGTCATTCATGTAAATCTGTACTTCTGAATATCTGTGATAATTTTTTAAAGGCAATTGACTCAAGTAATTATGTGTTGGCTGTGTTTTTGGATTTTAAAAGGGCGTCTGAAACTGTTGGTAGAGATATATTGTTGGGTAAGTTAGAGCACATAGGAATTAAGCTGAACGTTTTAAAGTGGTTAAAGTCTTATTTGTGTAATAGGTTACAATGTGTGAAGTTTAATAATGCTATGTCTGAAACTGTAAATGTCGAGGTCGGTGTGCCCCAAGGTACTGTTCTGGGTCCATTATTGTTTTTATTTTACATTAATGATATGGTTAGGGTGGCTCAAAAATCAAATATTATTTTATTTGCTGATGATACTGTGCTCTATATAGTTGGTCAAAATCTACAGCAAATGGTTTGCGACATGAACATAGAACTTGGCAATTTGTTTGACTGACCACAAAATCAAAATTTTGTATATTTGGTAGACGGTCGAAGACATTTTCTATTGACATTGAAAGTGTAAGTGTTTGTGTGGATGGACAGAAATTAGTTTACGAGGATCAAATTAAATATCTCGGAGTAATTTTAGACTCGAACTTAACTTTTCAGGCTAATGAGGATTATATCATGAGAAAGTTTGCTAAAAAGGTAGGGTTCATTAATAGGGTGGGACAAAACTTATCAATGAATACAAAAATAACGTTATTTAATGCTATAGCTCTTCCGCATTTACAATTTTGTTCAACTCTTTTATATAATTTACTGCAATATAAAATCTCTCAATTGGAAAAAATTTAAAATAGGGCAATGAGAACAATATTGAGATGTAACCGCTATACTCCTATTAAAATAATGTTAAATGTCTTAAGTATGTTGACCGTCCATCAACGAATTATATTTAATGTTAATGTGTTTATATTTAAGTTAAAGAAAGGCCTTTTACCTAATTATATATGTGATAAGTACTATTTCGTGATGTCCTTAATTATAATACTAGGAATTGTACTGATTTTATTTTAGCTCATAAGTGTAACACCGTTTTAATGCTTAATTCCGTGCTCTATAAAGGTTTGCTCGAATTTAATAAATTGCCTAATGACTTAAAAATCTGTAATAATATAAATAGTTTTAAACGATTATTAAGAGTACATACTTTAAAATTGTATTATTAGACCTATGTTTTGTTTTTTATATTTAATTATTGTCGTTTTAACCTCTTTGTATACTATATGTAGCAATTTGCTAAATAAAGGTTATTATTATTATTATTATAGTTGAAAAAAAAATGTTTTTTTCGTGAAAAGGTGTTTTTTTTTATATTACTAACATGTTCATAATTCAATAAATAAAAAGTTAAATATTTGAAAATGTGCGTACAAATTACGCAACTTAAATGATTAGATACCTATTTTAGTGGTTTTCGAAAAATATCCAAGGAATTAAGAAAAAAAATAACTTTTTCGCGAAAAGATAATTTTTTTTAAGTCTTACGGACATGTTCATAACTCAAAAAATTAAAAAGTTACACTTTTAAAAATTTGTGTGCATATTGCTTGGTTAAAATAACTAGACACTTATTTAGCGTTTTTCAAAAAATGTCCGGATAGTTGAGAAAAAAAAATTTTTTTCGTGAAAAGGTTGTTTTTTTTAAAGAGTTACTAACATGTTTATAAATCATAAAAAAAATTAGAAAGTTACAAATTTAAAGTTTTTCAAAAAATATCCAAAGAATTAAGAAAAAAAAATAATTTTTTGAGAAGGTGATTTTTTTTAAGAGTCTTACTGACATGTTTATAAATCAAGAAATAAGAAAGTTACACTTTTAAAAATGTGTGCACAAATTGCTTGATAAAAATAATTAAGATACCTTTTTCAGCGTTTTTTAAAAATTATCTAGGGATTTGAATTTTTTTTTTTTGTGAAAAGGTGTTTATTTTTTAAGAGTTCATCTTCATGTCCATGCTCACAACTCAAAAAATAAAAAAGTTAAACTTTTGAGAATTTATGCACAAATTGCTCAATTTAAATGACAAGACAACTATTTTGAACTATTTTGAATAATATCTAAGGAATTGAGATAAAAAAATTTGTGAAAAGTGGATTTTGTTTAGGAGTTTTACTGATATTTGCATAACTAAAGAAATAAGAATTTTTTTTTGAGTTATCCACGATATTCTAAGCATTCTGCTATAGAGCCACATCTCAAATGCATCCAGATTTTTAGTGGTGGCTTATGTGAGTGTACAGCTTTTATGCTATACAAGAAAAAATTTTTTTTTTGAAAATGTGTACACAACTTGCTCACTTAAAATGATTAAACACCTATTTCAGCGTTTTTCAAAAAATATCCAAGGAGTTGAAAAACAACAATTTTTTTTGGTAAAAAGTTGATGTTTTTTAAGAGTTACTAACATGTTCATAATTAAAAAAATTGGAAAGTTGCCAAAATAACATTTTCAAAGCAAAAAAAAAAATAAACATTCTTATTCCTAAAACCAAACTTAGTCTTTAGCTTTTGGTCGAAAAAGGACAAAGCTCTCATTTGAGTGTTTTTAGTGAACTTTTACGATGGTAAAAACTTGTGACGCACTATAAATACCGATACTGCATTAATATCATATCGAGGAAGTACCGTCATCATAAACGTAAAAAAAGGAATCATAGAAATAAACCTAAATGAAAACTTATTAAGAAATCTGTAATAAATATAAAATATTTTAGTTCCATAAAAATGGTTTTTGTTAGATAGGTACCTTTACTTTAATATAAAAAACGCATACGGAGTTCATAAACGGTAACATTATTATTTATAATTTAAAGCATAATCTACTATTAATAAATATTTATCATGTACATGCTTTTTAACGACGCCTCTGGGAAAGGTTCCTTGGTCTGTGGAATCAACAATGCGATCATGCGGCGTTGCGATGTCGTTGCCTTTTTCTCTAGTATATGTTATATGCAGTCATTTAACTTTGAATATTGACTTTTTTATAAAGTACCTCGTACTGGAAAAAGGAACAGTTGTACTGTTTTGTGCATATCAAAATATGCTATTATTAAGTGTTTTTTTACCATTTCTACATAAGCATTTGGCATGATTGCATCACAGATGTTGCCAGCAAACGAACAGCCCATAGTTCCACGGCAATGCTAATTCTAGCCGTCCAAGGTTCGAAGGCAAATTCTGTAATACATTTTTGTTAAACCACAATGGCTCTCAGGGACAAGTTTATTAGGTACCAAATAGTTACCTATATAGCTCGTTGCTGGCTTTCTCTTGCTCACTTTACGTGCTCATTTTACACTTGTGCATTTTACGTAGGAGAAGAGGAAGAATCCTGTTCTCCTTCTGGCTCTTAATAATCTGAACACACTATAATTAGGAAATCACAGCAATTTCTTGAGAACAGAATGGACAAACCATAACCGATCCCTTTCTTTCCAGTAATGAATAACTACCAAGCCGCAGCCGCCGCCCAAGGTTTCGGGCCGCCGGCCTCTCCGCACGCGGCCGCCGCCGCAGCCGCCCAGGGCGCCCAACGTGCCGCCTTTCCGGCCGCCTCCAGCCCCGGTCCCACTCTGGATATGTACAACAGCAGCGGAGCCGGACCTGGAGACAGCGTCGGCTACGTGCAGGCCGCCAGCCCACAGCCATCCAGCTTTCCGGCCATCGCTGTAAGCCGGGCGCCGTTGAACTACAGTCCGGTGAGTCTTAAAGTAAGCATCTTTTATTTGTGTGGTCTTAGGTGTGGATCTGAGATAGAGAAAGACGTTTGTCTCTCTAAGTCAGTATGGAAGATGGCTGCTCTCAGTTGTAGAGAAATGGTATTGGTTTGCTGGGCGTTTTGTAGAGGTTTTCGGAAGAGCATTGTGTGTAGCATGAGTTATAGAAGTGATTGTGATTATGGTGTTTAGTGCTAGCAATGTACTTTCCAAATTACCTTAAAATTATCTAATTTCTATAGGTATTTTTTTCTTGATTTATTCTTAATAACTGGACAGTATACATATACGTTGACGCAGACAAAATTTCTAAAACCAAAAATAAAATCTTCGATGACAAGTGAAATTTTGATACTGATACAGAGAAACAAAATAAAACAGAAAAGAGGAACTTTATTAAGAAAAAAATCAAGGAGGCCAAAGAAAAAGAAGCAGCAGAAAGATGCGTAAAAAAATATTAGAAGCTTTAAAAGCATAAAAAATTAAAGAGGTCACTGGAACCTTAAAAAAGCGACAAGTTATAAAGATCATAGACACAAATGGAAAAATATTTTCTATTTTGTTGTATGGCATAGAAGCTGTACACTCACAGAAGCCACCACTAAAAATCTGGAAGCATTTGAGATGTGGCTTTATAGGACAATGCTTAGAATATCATGAATAACTATGGAAAAAAAAATCTAGAAGTCATGTATGTAAACTATTTAAAAAAATAGAATACATGTGGCTTATAAGAGTTAAAGGTCGATATTTATTACTGCAAATAATAATACAAGGAAAAGTACTGAAGTAAAAGTAGGTCTGGAAGAAAAAGAACGTCATGGTTATGGATAGGTCCTTAGTGAAGAAGAAGAATTAATAATTATAACTTTTAATTATTTTACGTGGTTGTCAAAAACGAACGGGAAAATATTATTTCTTTTTTTAACTGCCGGATATTTGTTTTTTTTTAATGTCTCTGGAATACCATTATCATTTTTAATTTTTGTTTTTAATATTAACCGTACAACTAAAATTTTTTCTATTGTACTTCACGATATTTCTTTGTAGATCATCCTATATAGTTTTTTTTAATTGAATTAATTCGATTTTTTTAGGTATTTCTTAATTCTTTCTCTACAATATTTCTTTATTTTCTTCCTAGTACTTTTTTCTTCCTACAATTTTTTTTGTCTTTTTAAAAATTGGTGTATTTGTTATTATATCAGTTTTACTTTTCCTTTTTTTTTCTCTCATTATTTTTTCTGGCAGATTTTGCAACTAATTTTTTTTTTTAATTTTCTTTAAATTCCCATATCAAGTTTAATTTTAAAATTTTAAAATAATAATAATATTAAATGTCTTATTAGAACCATAATATTTGATACAGAGCTAAAAAAATATAAATGTTAGGATAAAGCAGAAGACTGGCACAATCTAGCTAATAGCTACTTTACTAAACCAATCGGTACACCTTTATTTAGACCTGACAATATTTAATACATATAATAAGCATTTTTAATAAAAGATAGTACATATATATTTTTTTAACCTGCACCATTTAGAAAACATTTCTCAGACTGGAAACTCAAATTGAACCAAAATAAATAATAAACTAATTAAAAGTTGCAAAGCTCATTAGTTAGCAGATACTTTTTAAATTTTGTTTTAAAGACATTAATTGGAATTTACTGCTAATTTATTGTATACTACTGCTGCGTTATATAAAAAAGACCTTTGAAATATCGTAGGTACTTCGACCGAGTGGAACCATTAACCTAACAGGAAATCTAACCATTTAATAATGAATACGTCTACGGAAGACTAGTATTTCTTGAAGGGTGGTAGGAGAAGATGGAAGATCATTAACAATTCTTATAATAAAAATCCAACAGCCTTTGAAAATTTATTTTCAAGTCACCCAACATCTAGATATACCTACCATGCACCCTTAGGAACTTTTTAATAAAAAAAAAAAGTTACTTCATCATTTTACGCATTGATTAAATTCTATAAAGATCAAGTCTATAAAGATTTTTTATACACCGTTGGTTATTCGATTATCTGCGCTTTAAAATGATGTATGACGCTAGGATAGGATTTTTTTAAAGTTATTAATAAGAGTAGCTCGTTTTAAAATGGAAACACTCTATGGTCAAACTTTCATAAGCCATACACAAAACGTAGACAAGGATTTTGAACAGTTTGAAATCGTAATTTACTTTTAAGATTTAAAGAAAATCCGTAAGCCGAATCACAGTAACTAATAGGTGTACATGTGTACAGTAATTACAAGAGATTCACTTATTATTTAAAAGATGTAAAAGTGCTTAATGTTAGTGTAAATAGTCTTAAATAACAAAAAAGTTATTTGAAAAATCTTCTTTAAGAGTCCTTGACTTGATCGTTCAAAATAATTCCCAAATTTTTAGCAGACTCAACATATGCCAACTTTGCACCATTAATATAAATATCAATAAGTTACTTATTTTGTTTATAACTAGGTTATTTTTATAGTAAAAATCTTACGCGCTCAAATATTGAAGAGAAGAAGAAAATAGACTTATTCGCGTATTTAGAAGAAATATGAACATAAAACTTGAACTTGAAACCGTTCGTTATATTTATTTACTAAAGAGAGAGGTAGAACTGGGCATTCTTAAAATTAATTCATAATTTAAAATATATTTTATTCATGTGTTTTCAATCAGTAAATTACATTGAGATTACATTTCTCAGTTACTTACCTCTCATTAAAAATAATATAGTTTAAGGAATATTTTAATGTAGTGCGTATTTTAGTAATGACTCTTGAGAAATTTCTTTTTCTTTTAAAAAGAGGTGCATATTACCTATGTTAGCTTATGAACTAAAAATTTTTAATAAGGAACTTGATAAAATGTTAGAATTAAGGGTATTGGAACCAAATTTCAGCCAGTAGTTTATTTGCTTAAGAAAGTAGTGGAAATCATAGATTTTCTTTTAATAGTAGGGAGCTTAATAACATTTTAAAACGTGATGTTAATTCTTTTTTAAAATATCCTTCCAAAATTGACTTGAGACACAGTTGTCAGATACCTCGTTCTGAAAGTAAGAAGGAAATAAAAGGTTTTGTAGTATTAAATGCTGCTCATATTTAGCAAAGGTTGATGAATACTCTTCTAGGTCCAGAGTACTCTTGAATGATCTATTTAAAAGCAAAGATAAATAGCAACCTATTGTTCAAATACCCAAAGCAGAAGAAGTTTTATGGAAATATAACAAGATATAATTCCAGCACCAGTTTGGCTTCACATGACTTTTTTCTTATCCTTTTAGTTGCTAGAACTTAGGACACTAGGAGTTTAGATGTTTTGTTAAGTTGGGTTTAAAATTAACAGTTTTAGTAGATCGTGCTTCTTTGACATGGCTAGAAAATTTAAACATCCGATAGCTCCTTGAGCCAGAATGATCAAAATTTTTTTCCAAATTTTGATTTAGCTCATATCCCTGGTCGTAAAAATATACCTGCAGACTTTTTAAGTATGTCGCTGCCTGTGTCACATTTAAATTTCGTAAACTTCGATAGTCTTGAGCAATCAAAACCGCAATTAATAAATGAATTAATATATACAAACCAAAAACTAAAATCTCTTAAGAACACCTTAAGTTAAAACCTTAAAAGTGAACATTTAGTTTTTTAAAATATTAAAATCTCCTGTAACATTGACATATTAAAAATAATTTATAAAATAGCTTAAATTGAATTTTCATTGTTTCAGGGCCCATTGATCCCCGCCGCTTTCACCAACGGCTACCACTGAGCTGCCTATCACAGGCCGGACTATAATAATATAACTAACAATACCATTTGGTCGTCATGTCGTCTCTTCGACCCACAATTCGGTCCTCAATAGGCAGCCAGCGCCTGTGATTCCGTGATCACAAACCCTAATCTGCACTTGTACATTCACCTTTATAATATGTATAATATTAAAACAAACAAAAAATTAATTATATAATATTAATTAATTTATATAATATAATAATATTTAGCACCCGCTGCGCGGTTAACACTTGTTGTTGTATATGTTTGGTGTCTACGAAGTAATTTATTATTAAATTATTGCCTTTGTTGTTTTATGCCGCGGCGGCCTGATGATGGCCTTTTGTCGAAACCCGTTTTTGTTTTTTTTTTCAAATATGACTTTGTATTAAAATCAATGAATTCCCAACACGGTTTCACGCTGCCATAAAAAATATTATGGCTTTTAACAGGCATAACTTAAAAGGACGCGATGAACATTTTTATATTACTAATCATTTGTTTCAAAACCTTTAAATTTTCAACTAAAGTAAGATACTCGTACCTTTATACCTAGACTTTTATACTGTTCTTGATGTCTAGATTTTCCATAGAATTTCTTTTTTATAAATTAGATGCCTTTCACTATCTCGGTGTTAGAATAAAGGTAAGAATATCTCGCTAAAAGAGGCGGTTTCGGCAAAAGTTTACTCTCAGGCAGCAATAAACCCCCATCCCCCACCAAACACAAGCACTATTGGTTAACACTTGCGTTTCTATGAATTACATATGATATATTACAGGGTATCTTTATAGGATACGTTATCCTTACATATTATTATATTAAGGACCAATTTGGCTAACCCTGGATTAAATTGAAATTTTTATGATTAAATTGAAATTTTTATTAAATTGAAATTGATTTAGTTTCTATAATTTTAAATTGTGTTCTTACATTCTAGTTGGTGTAATACATACGTTTTGAGGTATACCAAAAAGAAAACTGTTATTTTTAACAAATTTGTAAATATTTTTATTACTGTTATTCTATATGTCGGACCAGACAGACCAACACTTGTTTATTAAGTTGCACTTTCTTTGTTACCTCGTTTAATTTTTTGCTCGAGTGTGATAATGAATCTCAAATCTGTAGACAGTAGTAGAAAAAAGTTCGCTGTTTAATGCTCTCCAGAAAGCAGATCTGAAGAAACGCCCGTTAAGAGGTAGCAAAGAAGATGCTAGGCATTTAAAAAATTATTTTTTCACGCTTATGTTATACAAAAAAATCAACTTTTAGTGCTTGAATGTAGATTTTACCACTAATTGTAAAGTTAGGCATGTTTTGTCAATTTTGGGGCAAAGTGTTTGGTTCTTTAAGGAAGATTTTTAACATTTATTTAGAGTTAAAAAAAATAATTTTTAATAATAATGTTTTGTTACAGTTACAACTCTCTTTAAGAACAAGCTGGAAACAAGGGTTGTTTTGAGAAGTGAATCGTCCTTGGTTTTTACTTAAATCCTGTTTGAAAATCATTATTATATGACCTTTCCAGATAATTTTGTACTCAAAAAAGTCTGGAAAAGCGTTTTGCTGAAACGTCACTTCGTTATACTTGTCTTTACTTTTTAATGGATTAGTCAAGGAAATTATTGTAAAAATTATAGTCTGTTATTTTCTTCTTTGTCAAAGTTCACAATATGTCTTGAAAAAGCTATTTAAAAAAACTGCAAAGCTTTTTGTTATTTATTACCTTTCGCAATAATTTTTCTTAATTTAAAATTATAAATTTCTAAATTTGAGAATAATAGAAAAGGCATACTTCGTCGGCATACGTCTCTTTATTTAATTTCTAATCCTTGTTCCCTATTTGATTTAATAAGCAATAAGTGTCTTAGCAAGTAAGTTCTATTTGATATTTTACTCAAATTTTCTTAAAAATTCAGCATCTATGTACCTTTCCAGATAACTTTGTAATCCGAGTTTTCTGGAAATGTGCCTTATATGGGTCTAATTTGCTTCATTCACTCAAGAAAAGTTTAATTTTAATGTTTACTATATTCTTGTTTTACTTCTGAAGATAATCATTCATCTCTTTATCTTTTACTTACTATTGGATCTAGGTCGTATTGGAAAGTAATTCCCCTTTGATGTATTACTGGAAAAGCTTGGTTAAATATTACTTCTTCATTTTACTCTTGCGTTTTTGATGGATTAGTCAAGGTAATTATTATAAAAATTATAGTCCCTTATTTCCTTCTTTGCCAAAATTCACAATACAAATTTTTTTTAAAAACCTGTTTAAAGCTAAGACACCCTTTTAATTTTATTGCATTCTTTTTGCCTTTTTTCTAGCAGTCGTTTTTCTTTTAATTTAAGAATAATAAAAAGGCCTACTTTTTTAGGTAAGAACTTAAGGAACGCATTGTCGCTTCTTCTAATTTTTAACCCTTGTTAACTATTTGATTTAGTAAGCAATTGATGTCTTAAGAAAAAAGTTCTATTTGGCATTTTCCTAAGATTTAATAATTCTGCGTCTATGTACCTTTCCAGATGATTTTGTCTTCCCAGTTTTCTGGAAATGTGCCTTATATTGGTCTGATTTGCTTAATTTATTCAAGGAAGGTTTAATTTTATTATTTATTTTATTCTTGTCTTTACTTTGTCTTTTGCTTACTATTGGATTTAGGTCGCTTTGGAAGTTAATATCCTTTAATGTATTACTCATATCTTTATCGAAATTAATTAACCATTGACCTTTCCAAATAAATTTGTATTTCCACTTCTCATGAAAACTTCTATGTATTAGTCTAAGCAAATTTATTTATTCAAGAAATGCTTAATTTTTATTTTTTCTTCATTCTTGTGTTTGTTTTCTAAGGACTATTATGAAACCTTTAGTCTAAGGGCCTAAGAATAGTAATCATAGAAATATTGGCTTAAGGTGTCCTTGTCTGATTTTCTCTTAGATATCTACTTCTTCCTCTAACATAATTTCTCCCTTTTTCCTCTTTTCGTCGTTTTCTTAAATACAAGAATAATTTCAAGGCATCTTCTAGATAATTTCAAGTACCAAAAAAAAGTCCTTCCAGGAAGTCTTTGGTATTCGACTTACTGTTGGTCATCTTGGGAAGTAAATCGCCTTTGGTAATTCACTCATATCTTTACTTTAATTTATTAATCATTGAGTTTTCCAGATAGTTATGTATTCCCAGTTCTCTGGATAATACCCTTAGATTCTTCCAATTTATGTTGTTTTACTAAGAAATTTTTCTTCTTCATTTTTCTCTTTGACTTCTGGTAAATTGATGGTTTACGTACGATTTCTTGCCTTAGGGGAACCTGGGCTAATAAAAGATGTGTCTTAACATCAGCATTCATTTATTTTCAACCACTTGTTTAGTCCCATTATCGAATTTTCCATCAAATTTAGGTAAAAACAAAATTTTATTTTCAACCCTTTTTCCTTCTTCATTTGACATTTGTTAAAAGCGCCTTGAAATGCCAATGGAATAATTTTTAAAATTTTCAAACCTGACTACGTATAGTCCGTTTGTATTGTGTTTAAATAATAAACAGTTGTATTATTTACCATGGAAGATCAGTAAAAGGTAGAAATGAATGCAATATTTTTCAATTACTGACATTATTTTTTTTAATATTGCATAAATATCTTTTAAATGGTAGCTATTATAGAACATTTAACAACATAACTTAACTATATTGGATCCAGGTCGTCTTGAAAAGTATATTCCCTTTGATGTTTTACTTATATCTTCCTGAAAATTATTCAACCATTAGCCTTTTCAGATAATTTTGTATTCCCAATTCTCTGGAAAAGGCCCTTAGATTTATCCAATTTGCCAGAATATGCTGACAGATTATTCTTCTTTCTTTTTATTTTTGACCTTGATTCATTAATGCTCCTATTGCTACGATTTCTTGCAACTATTTTAATATTTCTTTATTCATATTATCTCATTCTTTCTTTTATTCAATTAACGGTAAAGCTTCATCTTCAACCTCCTTCTTTTCACCTAATGGCAAAATTGCTAGTTAATTTACGTTTGCTAATGGCACTTTGAAATGCCTGGAATAATGAACGAATTTATGTTTTAGCCATAGGGATAAATAAATTTTAAAAATGTTACGCATTTTTCCTTAAAGTATTGATTCATTGGCTTTTAAACGGAAGCTACTATAGAATAATTAACAATATAACCCCACTATATTTTGCCAAAGATACAAACATACTTATGTAATGAAATCCAAAAGGTGCCTTTATAAACTTGACGTTCCCAGTTCCGTTAAAGCAACTTTTAATTTTTTTTTTTTTAAATTGTTATGGACTCCTTGCCGATGTTCTTGACAGCAATATGAACGTCAGGCTTATAAATTCATCTTTAAATAAATAATATTGTTAATTTGTAGTATATAATTTATTAACCGTTTAAAGTCTAACTGAAAAAACACCTTGTCTCATTAAAAGTTTGTTTTTCTGTGTGGCCCGCACTTACAGTAGATTCTAGACTATAAATTCTAATATTCGTAAAAATCCCTTTCACATTATTATTATTATTGAAGTGTATGCCTATTATCTCTGTCGGTACTGGGCGAGGCATGATAATTTTAAAGGATATAATATATTAATGTTTCTTGTTATTATGTGGATATTATTATAATTTTTCTTGGGGTAAACTCTTGCCCAATAAAAATTATATTTTCAATGTTATTTTTTATTGTTTTTAAGTTTGTTTTTTGCCAACATAGGCTTGTTATTTATAAAATGATATCAAGTAGGAGATTACTTCTGGCTGAGTGGAATACTGCTTGTGTAATATTTTCTCCAGTACAAATTCCTCCACGATATATTAAAAAAAAAAAAAACTTTTAGGCCGAATGATTGCAGCGGATATACAGAGTGAACCCAATTAAATAGATTTTTTAATTACTATTTGTTAATTTAGTAAAATGTAATTTTTAAGGTGGCGGGTATATTTAGCTAAGGCGTATTTTAAAATTATCTTTAGGATCCTTATAATAATACTCTTCTTATTTGCAAAGTAAATTTTTCAGTTGATCACTTTGTATATTTTTCAGTGTTGCTAATGTTTCTTAGGGCGTTTTCATTAATTAGTCTTGCGCACAGTAGTAAAGAACGGGATGATCATGTAAGTAAAGTAGTTTTAAACAACAATTTTGAATTATTAGTACCTGAATTATAGTTATGGTACTTTATGAATAGTTAGAAGTGAAATAAACTTGTCCCTTTATTCTCTAGAATCACCCCATTTAAACTGATAATGATATCTCATGATTGTACCAATTATAATTAAAAATTTTATTAGTTATGTGATTAATAATAAGTCAACGTTAAAATATATAGTTTTTAATTGATTTCATTAAATTTTATGGTACATAGAAAGAGGAAAAAAGAAACGATTTTAGTTTTATAAAGTTTAATTAAAATTTTATAATTATTATCAATATTTATTTATTTATTCTTTAAACTTATCGAAATTATAAAATTGAATAAAGTAAAGAAATAGTACAGTTTAGAAATTTATGGTGAAAAAAGCCCTTTTTTAATTAACTAAAAGAAATATAAAATAAAAAAAACTTCGACGTCTATACCTTTCCGTCTTTTTTTTATTTAAAATTTAATAGACTTTCTACGTCATAGTCAATTTACAGAGGGGTGATGAACCAGAATTTCTAAACAGAAATGTTCTAATTTAAAAAAATTAATTTGAGGAATTTGGACAATTTTCGTCTTATTTATTAAGTTTTTTAATGCTTAATATTACGCCTCTGGAATTTTTCCTTAATTTTTTTATTCTTTTAGGTCAATACCATATGACACTACTAAAGAATGCTCTTTATATTAAAAAAAAAATATTTTTAATGTAAAAAAACTCTAAATAAGTGACCGTCCTAAAATTTCATTTTTAATATGTCCATAGTGACTATACAGAGGGACAGTAAGCAAGAATTTTCAAATATTAATAAATAAAAAAAAAAATTTTTCATATGAATTTAATTTTAAAATTTTTAACTAAAGGGATCAATTTTCAAAAAATAATTATTTATTTTTGTCACTAATTGAGGTTGGTTAAGGCAATTTTGTAATGGTTTGTAATGCTTAGCTAACATCGAGAATACAGGGGCGATTTTATTAATTAATTATCTCATTCTTTAAGTATGTTTTTTTTATATTATCCTATACGGGGAGCGTCCAGTAAAAAACGCACATGTCCAATGAAAGTAGTTTTGAGAAATACTTTACAAAAACTGCTTACGGACAAGCAATAACAATAAATAAATGTTTTCAAGATGAACATTTATTTGAAGACTTCAAAATGACACTTTTATAAGGATTGCAATTTAACTAGAAAACAGTTTGGAGAATAAGTAAACAATCGCCTTTTAATTTTGGACATTATACATTTTATTCAAATCTTATGGATATCTGAAGTTATACATATAAACTTCTATACTTTCTTCAGGTGCTAGATTTCCATAAATGATGTTTTTGAAAAATTCCAGCTCTGAATGTTCCTCCCATTTGACTTTCGTTTCTTCATTATTAAATTATTTTTCTAGCAACTGGACTTTTTCGTGTTCGACATAGAATATTCTTTTTTTAAATAACTGATATGTAGTAATCAAAACTGAAGTAAAAAATCCAGAGCCGTACATTAAAAAGTTAATAAAATTGTGGTTTGTGGAAGATGTCAAAAATTTCGAAAATGTAATAATCAAATTACTCAAAATTGTTATATACTAACTGACCCATAAATTGGAAATTTCAGGGTGATTCTAAATGAAATTTAGAAAAATATAGATTATTTATTTTTCTACCTACTATTCCTATAACACCCAGGTCATAATTATTTTACAGAGGGATAATGGGCACGAATTTTCAAACGATATTAAATTGATTTTGAAGGCTTGTTTGCATGTTGTGATATTTAATTTAATTTATAATTTTGTACCAAAGTACCAATGTTTGTCCAAGCCCTCACATGGTAAAAACACAACAAAATATCAAATTTTATTTAAAAATAGATAGAATAAAAAAAATTAACGATGCCAAACCACAATTGAGAAATTATGAAAAATGCCCGAAACATTAGCAACACTCCACAAACTCTAGCTAAAAACCTTTAATAATTTATATAAAAATGGCTTTGCCCTCTTTTATGTATTATATTGGCAAATATTTAAAGCAACATATAGGTAAGAGTAACTTATAAAAAAAAAACTATAAGTAGTTAAGCAAAAATTATGTAAATCTCTAAGTGAGTCAATAAAAAGCGACTTTAAAGTAATTTACTTATTATGGGGTGCCACAAAAAACCTAACTAAGGGATATTTTTGTGACACCCTGTAAATCAGAGCTAAGTAAGGTCAACTTAAGTGAAAAGCCGATGAACAAACATAATGACGCGTTGTGGCAAATTAAATAATTTATATTCAGTTTAGCCGATTAGTTAGAAGAAGATAAATAGTTGCAGACAGTGTAAGGTGGAAAAAAGAGCCAAACGTTATTTTTTTAACAAGAAAATGTGAAACGTGTAAATGTCAATTAATTTACTAATAATTTAGATTCAGATGTGCGTAAAGCGCTCTAACAGTTAGATTCACAGTTTTTAGTAGTTTGTTTATTTTTTTTTTAATTAATTGCTTTTGGTGTCTAATATGGTTTCATTCCATTTATTGAACTACAGTATTATGTAGCGTTGAGGTCAATAGAGAAATTTAGATAAGGGTTTTTATCCCGGTAAAATGACCATTTTGATGGCCACGTTACCGGGGGGCTGTTTTATAACCAACAAAAAATGTGATTTTTTAATAAACTTTAATAAATATTTAGTCATTATATTTGGCTGTCGGTAACCAAGGATTAGATAGGATAAAAATAGGGATATTGGAACGCGTACAGCCGTTGCCAGGGCAATCCGATGGATTTAAACATGACCAAAGGTATTTAAAAATGTCAATACTATTGTCAATCTGGACTATAGTTTTGGGTTTTTTTTAGGGTGTTATGCAGTTTAAAAAATTAGGTATATTGTGTTTTCGAATTAATTATTTCTTTCCTTTGTGTCCCTATTAATAAACTTAACATTTTTATATATTGGATGCATTTGAAGGGGAAGAAACTTTAAATATTTCACAAATGTGTACTTAAAACTCTTTTATTTTTTACTTAATAAAATTATTAAATCTTAACAGCCTCTTTAATGCCTATTATAAAAATTAAATTACAATTCCCGTGAAAAATTATTTAATATTACTGGAAATATAACGAATAATTCCTAAGAAGCAATTGTGAAATAATTTCATACCCTTCGGCACGGATCCGTTTTAATATAGCATCAATCAATATGTGAGGCCCAAGAGGTATTATTAATAAATAAACCCAAAAATCCACTTTAATCATTTTGTATGCATAACTTAAATGGATGTGAATAGCGTTATCACTTTAAATCAATATAATTTTATTGGGAAGATTTTTTTAGGTTTAAAACATAACTAGCTGACATTTTAGTTTTTTTATGCCATAATATCAACCCGTTTCAACAATAAATGTAAACTAAAATAACTATATATTCCCTTATAACATTTAAAATCTACTTCCTAAATAAAAAACCCATGCATAACTTAAATGAAAGTGATTGTCATATTCATTTCAAATTCTTAATATTTTGGCTTTTATGGACCATTGACTATTTTTTATTAATTATTTCTTGATCCTTTAATTAAATAAAATAATTAAATTTATATCTATAGTTTTTAAAAACCAGGAATAAAATTGAAAACCACTGTAAATGCCCAAAAAATATTTATTCATTCTGGAAAATAATATCAAGTTCCTGGGAGATATACAAAATTACTACCAAATTATCTTGGAAAAGTATGATGAAATTGGTAGACTGCCAACATTGCCTAATATAAAAAATTATTTCCAATACCTGGATAAACGTGAGCAAATGTTTAAAATCACTAAAAAAGCAAAAATTGCGTCAAATTCCTGGATTAAAGCGAAAAATTCCTAAAAAGATAATTGGAAAATTAATTCATACCTTCCGGGTATTTTACACATTTTTATGAAAAATTGTGTTTTAATATAACATTCAATATGTGTGCTCAGGGAGTTAAATAAACCTTAAAATCCAGGTTTTAACAATAATTTTAAACGAAAGTATGTATCTCTACATTGCCGAATGGCGTTTTAATTTACTTCTTAAATAAAAAAAAAATTACGCATTACTAAAATGGATGTGATTGATATACTCATTTTAGATTCTTAATTTTTTGTTTTTTTATGAACCGTTAATAATTTATTTTTTTAATTCTTTCTTGGTCCTTTGGAAACATAATCTAATATATATATATTTTAAATACATGGAGACTTAAAGTAGGAAATGAAGTTAATGCCAAAGATATGAAAAATTACTTTTATATGCCAGAAATAAAAGAAAAAATTTCTCTAAACGCATATAACAAAACTTCTTTTTTCTGATGAATTTTAAATGCCTGGAATAAAATTGAAAATTAATATAAATTCTTAAAAAAAATATTCTTACTTTCTGGAAAATAATTTGAAGATTTTGGAAGATATACAAAATTACTACCAATAAATCCTGGAATAGAAGAAAAAAAATTCCTAAAAGCATTAATAAGATGGAAAACTACTTTAAAGACCTTCGAATATAGAAAATTGGGTTCCAATTTTCGGGAAACCTGGAAAAATATTTACTTAGTTAATTATTTAATAAAATCACGGGAAAAGCACAAATTGTGTCAGATTCCTGGAATAAAACAAAAAATTCAAAGAGGTATTATTCCACATCTATGATTTTTCATGCATAACTTAAGTGGATCTGACTGACATTATTTATTTTTAAACTTTAGACTATTTCAATTGTATGTATTATATTTAGTTGTTGGTTAAAAATGTTGTATATCAAAAAAATTAAATATTCTAGTACAATAACATTTATTGTTCACAAAAGTAACTGCACCATACCCAATGGCATTTGAAATTGTCTTCCTAAATAAAAAAACCATGCATAACTTTAATGAATATGACACATTAATATTAAATAAATTACTACTCTGATTTAAGTTGCTTAAATGTCTTATTAACCACAAAGCAGTAAATATTTTAAGTTAAATTTAAAACTAATATGCATAACCTAAAAGGCTTTTATAATAATTTTTTGGTTCATTATAGTTTATTGATATTTTGAAATTTGCTCATCAAATGTTATGCACATAAAACTGTCCTTTAAAATAAATATAACTAATAATACAAAACATATAAGCAATAATACAAAAACAAACACATCATTTTTTTAAACTGCATAAAACCCTCAATATAATTTCAAAGAAGAAAAACCAAAAAAAAAGTCAATGCAAAGCAATACGTAGGTAGTTAAAAACAAATGAAAGTATAAGTTTCCGTTTTGTATTTTTAATATCTATGAAACTGTGTTATATTTCTTTTTTAATAATTAAATAGAGATAAGTTTAGAGAAGAAAAAAAAGACATTTTATAGTGGATCGGTCTTGTTAGTTTTCATCTGCAGTGTAATTCATTTCCATTATGTACATTACGGAAATTCGACTTTTAATTCGTTAAGTGAGGAGGCTTAAATATCTTATGAATAATGCGTTTATTTGTTGTATTAACTAAACCGTAATGATCTCAAGAGACTATTGGTAGCTAGATTTTTTATTATTGTTTTAGATAAGAATATACAGGGCCTAAATTATTTTAGCAAACAAATTTCGATGAAAACGGACCGATTCGACCGAGCCGAAGATTTTAAATTAAAAATCGCTAATTAAACAATATCTTACCCTAAAAAGTAAAATTTTGTTTTTTTAATATTCAAATCGTAAAGTTAGGTCCGTGGAACAGGGATAAATTTAATAATATACCTACTCAATAATAAATAAGACGCGTATAAAAGACGTAATTGAACAACATATCAGCTATTATCGCGGACAGCTCGGCAGTTATATTGAAGAATCACTTCAAAAATAAGAGTTTTAATGGGTTGAATGAGCTTTACACAAGGCAGGTAAAAATAATAAAATTAATAGTTCGAAAATTTAATAATATACTTTTTTTGAAAGTAATCGTATTGATCTAATAGCTAGGAATAAATTAAAAAGTTAACGTTTAATATTAAAACTTTATAAATATATGTACTTAAAAAGGTTTTTTTTTTTAAGTTAATTTCGAAAAATTCTAAGAGCTTTTGATGTGATTCTTTTCGTCAAAAATCTCCAATTTATTAAAACTTACTTGCGTCCATTCCCAATACGTCACGTTCGTTTAATAAATGCGGATTTTTTACAATATTAGTCCCCCTATAGAGGCTAGAGATAGGATAAATTATGATGTAATTCAAAAAAAAGGTATTTTCAAAAAAAAAATGATATCTCGACAATATTATAAATTAACTCTATATTCGTTTAGTTTTGAGTTAGTTGTATTTTAAAGAAAAAAACTATATCGTGGGCCTTATACTATACATTGAAGTTTAAATTGTGCTGTCCAAATTTTTTTAATATTATTTTTTTTGTTTATTACTTATTTATTGGTGTTTGGTATATAGTAAAAAAATTATTTACGCAAGGGTTAAGATACTTTGATGTTTTTTTTTTCTAAAAGAGTATATTTATGCATAACTTAAATGGACGTGATTGGTATTGTTTGGTAAACATTTATCGTTAGGACCCTTATAAGTAAAATCGCTTAAAAGTTATATTATATTTTATCAACAAACCTCTTTAACAGTAAAAATACTCAATTTTTAGTAATTGATCATTTTATTAAAAATAATGCATAACTTCAAGAGACACGATTGTCATTTTATATCAAATATTTAATTTTAAAGTTAAAGGTAATATTTTATTTTGATGAAATTTTAATTGCACTGGTGAAAATCAAAGTAAAAACCCTTAAGTTTGTTGAAGGAAAATATTTAAATTATCTTAACCTTAAAACCTTAAATTAAGTAAGACCTTAGGAAAATCCGTCGGAAAGTCAATTTTAAACTATGTACTAGCTATTTACTTTACTATATATCATACACTTCCTAAAGTATTAATGCAGAGTGTCTGAGAAAAAAACACTTTTGACACTCAACTTCCTATGGAACGCCCATAAAAAAAAATATCGGCGTAGGTACCTTAGTTTTATACTTATACTGTGTTGATTTCGTTATTGTACCTAAAAAAACGGTTATTTTGTTGAATGTATACAAGTTGTATATATTGATATTATGATATAATTGATATACATACATATATACTCTAATTTATAATAATAATAATTATAATTAAAAAAGTAGTTGATATATTAAAAGAATATTGTGGCTGAGGGCGGTGCCCATTTGTATAGCCGCCCTTGCTATGTCCTTGTGTTTCGATAACCCCGGTCCATTTGTTAACCTGTTTTCACCATATAATTTATAAAAAAAATCTCTTTCATTCATTATATTAGCTTTTTAACATATTAAATAATACCGAAAGCCAAAAATAAAAACGTATGGTGAAAATACGGTGTAAATGTTTTAAGAAAAATAAATAAATAAAATTTTTGGCCACCTAAAGGCTTGTATATGCAATATCAAAAAGCAATAACCATACTCCTTCATTGGACGCTTTTGAATTTTAAAATTAAGAATTATATTAATATTTAAACAAGTTATTGTAAGTAATTTTAATGATCATAAATTTTACACTATATTATATGGATGCGAAGGGGCAAAATGAAGAAAAATTTGCTACAGACCCGATTGTATGTACAGCTAGCAGTTGTAAATTAAGAAAAATGTGTTGTTGATGGCCAGTGGACTAGAAAACATAATAATTATGTGGTCGATTTTTGGCTATATTTAATATATATGCCCTCACGTGGGGTTTTCATGTATATCTTAAACAGTGCGTTCTACAATGTAAATACATATTAATATTATTATTACAATTATAAGAAATGAGGTTCACAACGTGCCGTGTGTGTATGTGGGAATAAAATATAATATGGACATTGTTCAAAATATGATTTGTTGTTTTTTTTTCTCAACCCTTTAGTGAGTATGGTAGATCTGGTAAGTATATTAAGAATATTGGAAAATTTAATGCATAATTTTAATGGAGGCCTTTTTGCTTATAAGTCATTAAATTGCAATTGAAATATAAATTAGCACTATTTAAATCTTTATAAAAAATAGCCAAGAAATTGGACAAAAGTGCTGAAAATAAAGAGCATTTTTAGAAAAAATTAAATTCGGTTTAGTAGTTTTTTTAAATAATAAAATAATTATTTTTAATTTGACTAATTTTGCAATTCGTAATTTTTATAAATAAAATATTAAATTTCTATATATATTCTTTTTAATTGGTACATCTATAAATTTTAGTAGAAAATGACGAAAGTACCAGAATTTAAAAAAGTTTTAGGATTTAATCGGTTTCGTAGTTTTCAGAGTAAATTATCCTAAAAATTAATTAGCAATGATGCAACTTCCAGAAAAATATATTTTGGCAAAATTTCGTGGTGTCTTATTAATCATTTATATAAGTGACAACAAAACGTATTGAATTTCCTTTATAAGTTCTTAACAATAATTTTATTCTTAACTACTGTTTTGTTCATATAAAGAAAAGGGGTTTTAATAGTCTAATTTTTTTTCCTGGCGCATTTGCCACTTATGCTGAAATTTTATAGAATTTTTTGCCATTTAAATAGGCTTAAAATTAAGTTTAAAAGAATATTCTGATTACTTCGGCTTTTGAAAAAATATCCATTAAAGTTATAATGTAATTTTTGAAGTTACTTATTTAATTTTTAAATTAATTATTAAAAAACAAACAAATATTCCTTTTACTTTTGTATATTTTGTTAATTTGCCTTTTCTTACTGTTATATCTTTTTTCATGTAAGTATGTATATGTCTCATTTCATGTTTTTTCATCCACCATTTCTACTAACATTTTACTTACTACTTTATAATAAAATATAAGTTTTTTTCAAGAACCTTCGCCATTTTATGTGAATATATGAATCTGTATTATAAGCTTGCATTTTTTAATTTCCAAACCACTTGCCATTAGGATTATATAAATTAAAATGATTATTTTTTAAATTACACAAATTCTACCATTACTAGACTCTGTGCTTGTGTCTATTTAAATAAATTTGAATTCAAGTGAAAATATTTTTTTACATTTTTTTTACAAGATTTTAATTTACTTTTATTAGCGCACTAATTATTTAAGCGTTTTATTTGTAACCGATACCTACTAAACCTATTTTTAAAGTTTAAAATCCAGAGAGCACCATTTAAACCAATGGATGTCTCTTTTTGGACATATCGGCTATTCTATGGTTATCGGAAAATTGTTTAAACGATATCCAATGGACAGTCAAATGACATACTCTCGGACATCAATTTGGAATTCAATATTTGTCCAATAATTTACACGTGTCTGGAGCAATTTCTTTCCAACTTTAATTTTTATCGAGAAAGCTGTAAAAAATATACTTAAATGCGAATTAATTAAAAACCGATTTTTAAATAATTAAAAAACTGAAAATATTTAAGATAAGAGGTCCAATGAGGTCCACTCATAAAACTTTTTTAAAGTTTTTAGATGCTAAATACAAATCAACTTTTTTAATAAAATTATGCATAACTTTAATGGAGTCGACTGTCATTTTTTAAAAAAAAATTAAATTTCATTGAAGAACACAATAACTTCAAGATATCAAATAATATATGGATGTTTTTTTTTTCATCTTTCTAACTTTCGTCCCTTTTGCTATAGACGATCGGTTAGAAATTTTTGTATTTTTTGCCCGAAAATATGCTTCGTTTAAAAATAATTTAAAAAAGATTAACCGTTGCAAATGCGATTATTATACTTTTTTAGAAATTTAATTTTCCAACCTATTAGTACAATAATAGGAATACAAATGGATACCCCAAACCGGTAATCCTTTGGATGTCTTGTTTTTTTCTACTTGTACATACTTGGACGAATTCTGAATGTCTATTGGATATCCAGTGCTATATGAGTAGAAAGTTCCTATTCTAAAAGTGATATTTTATATTAATAAAACTTCAACTAACAAAACAAATAATTTTATTCAACAAGTCTGTGAAGAATATAATTAAATTAAAAATAATTAAAAACTGAATAATTTTTTAAGATAGGTGAACCTAATAAAACTTTTTTGATTTCATAGAAAAATACTGATTAATCAGCTTTTTTAATAAAATTATGCATAACTTAAATGGGCACGACAGCCATTTTCTATAAAAAATTGAAATTTAAGCGTTTTACGTATTTTATTGCTTGGAAGTAATATTTTAGCATACTAAAATTATAAATTTATTAAAATTAACCATTAAATTAAAATTCTAATTGATAAACATATATATTAACTCAAAAATATAAAAAATTTATATTATTATTATATGTATAAATCAGCTTTTTAAACAGGAACTATGCATAACTTAAATGGACACGATTATAATTTTATATTAAACAATACATTTTAAGCTTAGAGATGATTTTTATTAAATTTCAATCCGCTAGTCCAATATTTGATGCTCTCTGGGTAAAACATTTCTGTCCCAATTTAAAAAAAAAATATATTCTTCTAGCGCATTCGCCATTTATCACGATAATTTTTAAACCAAAATTTATTGTTAAATTACACCATTTTGGTCTGTTAGTTTGAGCCTTTCGTTTTAACTGGATTTAATGTAAACGATACAAAAAAATGCCTAAAAATTAATAAAATATAAATAAAGCAGTAAAACTGTCATCACGGCTCATTTTACTACATTACCGCTTAATTTCCATAAATCATCTTTTTCATAATCGTGCACGCAGAAAACGTTTAACAGATCCACCCTCCTACTGAGGGCGGAATTATAGGGCCTCGCCATAATTTCCGACTTTAAATTGGGCAAAACGCTGGGCCAGATTAAATTAGGAAGGGCTGCAGGTACCATTTAGCCGAAAATTCGCCCCATGACGACGCGAACCCCGTGCAGGAAATTGTTTTTTTGATAAATGGACGCGCGAATATTTTCATTTCGTTTCGATTTCGGACGTCAATAAATGTGATATTTTATCTATACGGTCGTTATATTTTATTTTAAATTTATGACCGTATTGAATGTAGTCGATTGCTGGGCCAAAAATATATTTTTCGGATTGTTTTTGTTTTATGACAGGTCCGAGTGTGACGGCTTTTAAAATTTATTTATTTTATTTATATATATATTTGGTGTTTGGCACTATATTCTATATTAAATAATAAACTTAAGGTTTGCCTTAATAATAAAGCTGTGTCACATTTTTTACATACAGGGTGACAATTTGAAAACAAACAAGATTTAATATTGCCTCCGCCAATGACAGTATTAAGGGGGACAATTTTTGAGGCATTTCTTTAATTATTTTGTGTTCCTTTTAAAATTTTACATAAAAAGTTTTTTTTTTTAATCGTGACTTAATCTCACAAATAAGTGAAATGTATTTTATGTATATTTAAATAATGCAACTCCTTGGGAAATTATGATAATCATAATGAAATACTGGAAACCTTACCTTTATGAATTGTTGGCATCTTGGGGTCTCTAGATTGCCTTGTACAATTATAAGAAATTATAGACATTTTTAATTTAAAAATTGGCTTAAGCCAAAAAAAAATGTCTATACCTTTTTTTAACAATAACACAAAATAGGCTTAATCTCACAATCGTTTCTTTAATGTTATTTAAAAATTGGTGAAGGTGCTTAAGCGTTTAAATAATACAAAAAATAATAAGATCTTAATAAAAATAAGAAATATGGTCTTCCGTGCGTAACTCGATCAAATGCTGAAGAAAACTATTTGTTTTTTGCCAACGTTACGAATTATATTTAGTTAATCTTCAAGGCTCGAAGTCGCAGCTTTTTCGCGTTAACGTAAAATATTACAGGGATAAAAAAATTATATATCACAGTTTAAGGACGCAATAGAATTAAAATATAATGAAATAAAATATATAATGTGAACAAACCGGTAGAGTATAAAATTTATTACTGGCAAAAATTAAGTGGTTTTCTTCGTCATTTGACCATCTAAGGAACCACATATCATTTCTTAATTTTAGATCATCAATACAAGAATAAGAAAATATTTTTAAACTTTAATTAACGGTTTGACAGAAAATGGTGAAAGTGCCGAAAAAAAAAGTGTCGATGCCAATTAAATGAATATCAAAAGTATTTTTTCATATAATAATATATAGCATACTGGTAAAATATTTGTTACGAAATGGCGAAGGTGCTAGAAAATAAAATATAGGATCTGATTATAAACTAAATAGTTTTTCATCAATTTCTTAAAAAAATAATTCTGCATCTTAGGTTTATTTATTTGTTTAAGTAATTGCTAACGTAATTAGAGAAGCCTGCGTAAAAATTTGATTAAAATAATTTCATGTTCCCTATAAAATGGTGAAGGTGCAAATATAAATTTAGTATTCAATGACTAATGGTTCAGATTTATTATCTTCTATCTAATAAAGCATAACTAATAAAGGGTTCTAGTACCATTAGGACTCCCATCTCAATCAACTGAAGCGGAGAACTGCATATTCTTAATTTCAACATGTAAATGAGTTTAAAAATTAAATTTGTTCGCGTGGGATGTACGAATCCTTTCTAATATTTACCGTAAACTTTTTCTGTCAGTCAGTCGGATTCAAGTGTAATTTAGCAATGTTATCCTTTCATCTAGAGAGTGATTGTGCAGTGAACCCGATCCAACAGGAGCGAAGCCATCTGCCTGGTTCAACAATACCTTTGAAGCGCAATGTTTGCTTTTCCCGTTTGTCCTTTAAAATCATGTAAAAATTATCCGTCTGTTTAATTTGTCTCTGTATGCATAAAAGATTTTTCGATTGAAAAAACGTTTTTTGTTTGCTCGACATGGTTCGACCCTTG
The DNA here is from genome assembly GCF_022605725.1 of Anthonomus grandis grandis. Classification (NCBI taxonomy): domain Eukaryota; kingdom Metazoa; phylum Arthropoda; class Insecta; order Coleoptera; family Curculionidae; genus Anthonomus; species Anthonomus grandis. Next base: position 22,722,694 of record NC_065556.1, on the reverse strand, counting down.
TAATTTCCAAATTTAATAAAATCTGTTTAAATTTCGATACGGACGTCGGCGTTGCCTCGCTCCTACTACTCGTATATGGTTAAAGTTTATTCATGCAATTTGTATGATGTTTGCCCAGTATTATTGTTATTTAATTACAATGGTATGCGATGGAGGATTAAAGATTAAAAATCACTATCACGTAATATTCGCATCAAGTTATAATCAATTTTTCATATCAGAAACTTCCAATGGATTATGAAAAGAAAGCAAATATGATCCCAGTCTTATAATAATTTTAATATGGAAATTATAATGTTGGAAACTTGATTATCTTGCATCTTCGCCATTTTCTGACAAGCTACTAGTTCAAAATCAACTAGAAATCATAAAGCACCTATTTAAATATAGACATTAAAAAACTGTTTTTAAATCCATCATGCATATTTTAGACTTAACAATGTAATTTTTCTGGTGCCTTCGCCATTTCTCTCACATTTTAAATATATTTGTATGAAACCGTTCAAGTTTTGAATTCAAGTTAATGAAACTATTTCTAAATTCAATATGCTTATTGCAGGATTTTAAAAAAATTCTGGGCCTTCGCCATTCCTGAAAAAATTATAATATGTTTGTGTCAAGCCGTAAAGATGTTTTATATTTTTTATTATGTATTTTATTTATTTTTTTGTATTTTTTTTATACCACTTTCGCCACATTCCTGTAAACGGTAAATTCAAATACATTTTTTATAGATCAACCTTCTACATCCAAAACTTAGAGAAAACTATTCTAATAAATTATTGAGAAAACCAAAATTATTCTAATCTTATATGAATTAAAGTATGAAAATTATAAGATTAACAATTTAATTTTCTTGCCCCTTCGCCATTTTCTGACCAGCTATTAATTTAAAATCAACCCAGAAATCATTAGGGATTTATAGATAGGGACCTGTTTAAATTGAAACATTAGTTATTTCTAATATTCTAATTATGGATATTATAGAATTTAAAAAAATATTTTCCTGATGCCTTAAAATAAAATTAATTTTTTATTTTAATTACTTCTAAGATTAAACTTTAGAGTATTTATTTTTTCAGCACTTTCACCATTTTCTGTCAAACCGTTAATTCAAATTCAAAAATTCTTTTGTGTATGCGAGATTACAAGAGAAATGTTAAGTAAATAAAATAAGGAATTTATTTTAAATTATATATATTTTCTGGCACCTCTGTCACTTCTTATTACATTTTTAATGTTTTTATTACAGCTTACTGGTTTCCATGTAATTTAAAAAATATTCATAGATTTCCAAAAAAAAATTTTAAAATTAAAAGAAAAAATTGCTATAGAAATATTCTGCTAGATTCACGCTATTGAACACAAGTAGAACTTAGATATTTGAGTTTATAAGTGGTGGTATATAATGACAATGTCTGTTCTCTAACTACTACTCACTTTAAAGCCGAATAACTAAAAAGCTAATTGGAATATTTTCATAAAACAAAAAGCATGATAATCACTAGAATATTGTCGTAAAATTTTATGCTACATTTAGACTAGTAAAAATAAGTATATTTCAGATATATGAGTTTATAAGTAGTAGTGTCCAACGACAATGTTTGCTCTCTCAGGGGATTTCTTACTTTACAGCCAAAAATGGTAACATTTGAGGATCTATTCAAAATATCAACATTTTCATGTAAATCTATAATAATTTTCGTACTTTTTAACCTAATTAAGTTCAATCTATTTGTGCCTCCACCACTTCTACGTCATTTAGCGATTCAAGGGGACTTACAGTCTTAAAAAAAATCGTTAATTTTTTATATACAATCTCGTATATAAAATTACGCACGTAAAATAAAATAAGGCCTAATTTTTGCCATGTGCTTTCACCATTTCTACTTAAATTCTACGTAATTATTTAGTAATTTAAGAGGTCTGAATTTTAATTTATCTATATATGACATAAACTAGTTCGTAAGGTGTAAAACTTTTTTTTTATTCATTCTATATTTTGTTAGTAATTATGTATATATTCAAAGGTCGAAACATCAAAAAAAAATTAAAATTTTTATTTTGTAATATATTTGCCATTTTTCTCTTTAAGCTATAAAATGTATTACAGAATTGTTATTTTAATAATTATCGGACCAATTTTAAATCAATTTTGAAGTGTTGCTTTCGATGTAATGCACCTCGTCATTTCTACATAATTATTTAGCACTGCAATCGTCAAAATTATTTTTTCTGGTACCTTCACCAATTCCATTTATCGCCATTTCTTCATCAATTTTTTTAAATGCATCTGAGCTGTATTATGAAATGTTTTTTTTTTAATTAAGCAATCATGTGTTAATTTTATACAAATTTCAATTACTTTTTTTCTTAAAATCACTTTTCACTTAAAATGTTAAATTCACAAGTGGGAGTTAAGTCGTAACATTTATAAAATACGCTTTTCAGAAAATTATTTTACATAAACTTTTCTTGGTGATTATCTCATGCTCTATTTAAATTCGAAATATTGTAAGTAGGGCATTCTATAGTAAATACAAACTATGCGGTTAGATATAATTTTTTCCTGAAGATGCTAACGTAGTTCGCGAAACACGCATAGAGATTAAAATAATTTTGATAAAATTAAAAACTCTTATTAAGTTAACTGAAATAGTCAATATTGGCGCTTTTAAATTCCCTCCCTTTTACTCCTAAAAGCATCTCTCTTACTCTAAAATACACGATAACAAGTCACTATTTAAACAATATAAGATATAAAAGATTAACGTGAGTTATAAAAGTCAAAAATGATCAAAAGTTCTAAAAAAATTAAAATCTTAAGATTCTAGTACCATCGCACATTTTAAGCATCATTTATACCTTTTGACCTATAAAATGTATTACGAAATTGTTATTTTAATTGCACAACCTCTTGTCATTTACTTTAAATTATTTTGTTTGGTCTAGCGCATCCACCATTTCTACATTTAGTCATTTAGCAGTTTAGTGGTCAAAACGACGCTATAAGAAGTTACAAATAAGATTTAAAAAGAAATTTTTTTAAATAGCCTTTTCCTGGCGCATTCACCATTTATTCACCCTCTTTCTAATTTCGACATATTGTAAGTAGGAAATCTTACAGTGAATATAAAATATGCAGTTAGATTAAATTTTTTTCGAATCGAAATAGTGCAAATGTATGCTTCCCGTTACTCCTACAAGCATTTCTCTTACTCCAAAATACATGATGACAAATCGATATTTCTCTATTCAAACTTATCGGGGCTTCCACTTGACAAATCACACAATACAATATACCAAGAATACACGCTGCACTCCTTTATCAAATTATCGTTATTATCTGAATCCATATTTGGCAGCTTCTGAACGGTTTCATAGGCAAAGAAATTTAAAAAAAAAGTTTTTAGTTAAGAACTCCTTCGTGGTTATAAAGCATATTTCCTATTAAGAAGTTTCGGTAATTACCGGAATTCGAACAACTTTGATTCCGACTAAATCAATTGAGCTAAGGAAAACTTATAATTTAAGATTGGAAGTTTATTCGCTTTTATTATTAAAGATTAAAGATATGGAAAATTCAAGTTGATATCAGCGGTAAATATTGGTTTTTTATTTATAATCGATTGATAAATTATCCGAGAAAACTGTGAGAATAATCAGAGCTTATTTATTTTAATACTGGCTCATTTTAAAGGTTTAATAACCATAAAACAAATTATTTTGATCCTATATTCAGGCTGAATCTATCGCAGAAGATAAATGATCGACCATCAGAGACCAATAATTTTAACCCATACCGCGGCACTTTTATGGATTTTATTCCATATTTGCAGGTAAATCTTTCGGAGATAGAGAAATAAATCAAAGTGAACTGGGTCAGAACGGTGCCTCTAAAGTTTCGAGTGGCTGAGTGCACCGATCTTACCTCCACGTTCCTGCAGAAACTGCGGACACTTATGTCTCTTTTTAAATCCAATACTGGATTACTTATGCCTTTCAATGGAACTTGTTATTATCTTTCACGGCACATTAACCACGCTCCTGAAAAATAAAATAATATTTTCCTCAATCCTGGCATAGAATACTTAAAGTTCTTATTTTTTGAAAATTATATAGGAAAATCTATATTAACGTAAACCGCTTTTTCAGTACGATTTAATTCAAGCGTATTATGAATAAAAATGTTCTTCGCCGATGGAAAACTCGCTTAGGCAAGGACGGCGTTTAGCAAATGTGCAAGGAAACACTTATGGAGGGCTTTAATATAGGGAAGCACTCCACTTAAAAATGAAACAAAATAAAAAGGAGCCCGCATCCGCTAAGTTCTAATACGAATAAAACCGCCCCTAACAGTTTATAATACCGTTTATTCGTGGGTAGGATAAAAATAATAAAGCAGTCGCGTACGGTATTAAAAGAGACCATTCGAGCAAGATTATACAGAAATAATCGCTTATGAAAATATCTGCCACGTAATAACCACTCCAGCTTTCCAGTTTATTTTTACACCTTGTTTGTTTTTAGTTGATTTGATTACGTGTCGGGAGACAATGTTGCCTTATTCCGAATTAGCTGCGTATTTATTATTTTTACGTTGCCAGGGTAGTTTAAAATTACTTTAATAAGAACTGTATTAACAGGAATGCAGAAAATATAAATTAAAGGAAATAGGGCTATTGGCTTTAATGGTGTTCCAGGATTTATTCTTACTTTAGAGTTACTCTCCCACTAGGGCTATATGGTGATATTAGATATTATATGTCTGATCAACGACACGGGAATTCAAATTGATGCTGTATTCACCGACTTCTAGAAAGCTTTTGACAAAGTTAAACAAACTATCATAATTAATGCCCTTTAATGAATGAATGTAGTACCTGCTCTTATGTTGTTGATGTCTTTGTGGATACCAGTGGTTTTAGGGCGAATTCTTACCCTAGTGATTCGAGTGTTTTTCAGGGGTGAAATTTGCTACCATTAATTTCTGTTGCGTCAATGAATACTATGACTGCTTTTTTGTGTGCTGAAAAGTGTTCTTTTTAGTTGATGAGCATTTCTTATAGGATGATCTTGGGGTGAAAAATATTTTTTTTCTTAATACACATATGATATATTATTATCATTAAATATACAATATTTATTCAACAATATTTTAGTAAATTTTTGGTTTTGGTATATTTATCAACCGTATATGGTTAAGGTATAATTATTCAACAGTAGAATATATGTATGTCATACACGATTCTGTTTACAAAAGGGAGAAAATTTCGGTATTTAAAAACATTGACCCGGGATTTACGTATCTAGTTTTTAAACTTCATTACTTCACCTCAAATATTTAATAAATTTCTTTTGAAAAATCACCATTTTTCGTCCATAATATCAAATCTAATAGCACTGTTTTTATATTAAATATTTATGAATATACATAAATATAGTTATATCAAAATTGATTAAACCAGCTTTGTTATTAGATTAGATATTAACGACGAAACCAGCTGTTATCCATGGGTATTATTTGCAAAAAGAGTGATTTTTGAAAATAATTTCTTACTGGTAAGTCGTGTGGGGTGGGTGGGGGGGTAAAGGTAGGGTTAATGAAAAACGGTTTTCTTGCAGAAAATAAGTGCTTGAAAAAAAAATGCTTCTTATGAAAATTATAGGTGATAAAAAAATCTATAGTTTCTGTATTTGTACTTTTCTCACATAACCTTAAGGTCTTCGAGTAAAATGCGAAAATATTCTATTTTATTTCTTGAAAGTCAGGCGTATAGCTATGAAAATTACAGATGTGCCATTTTGTATCACAAATAAGTGAAAATTCAGTTCTTTTAAAGATAATTCATTAAGTTCTTTTTACACAGGGGAGAAAATTTCATTTAATTTTTACTTTTATTTTGAATTTTTAAATTTAATTTTATTATGAACGCCATTCGTAAAAATATTTTTTTTCTTGTAACTTTTTTTAAAGTTTGAACACCTTCTAGATCTGAAAGTAAGACGTTTTGAACATACATTCATATAAAAAAATTTCTTAGTATACAGGGTGTCCCAAAAGTAGACGTCCAAACGAGAGGAGATGATAGAGGAGACCATTTGCAATCAAAAAAACCCTATATACTATTATCCGATTGTTAATGGTTTAAAAGTTATTTCCATTTTTGTCATTTTTGTAAAAATCGCTTCATGCGTCATGCACAAAATTTATTACAAAAATATCATAATTTATTTACTTAGTATTTAGTGCGAGTGTGACCCTAAGGAGTGCACCCTTTCATAAATATGATTTGGATGCATAATTGTTTTTTTCACTAGTAAGAAAAAAGTAATTTCTCAAAATGCTTAATTTTTATTTAAAAATTATTTGCGTTTTAAGTGAACCTGGCAGTAACAAATTTACTACAGAAAGTTAAAAATTATCAGGAAAAGTTACTTATTTAATGAAGATTCTTATATGGTGAAATACTTTCAGATAAGTGATACGAGTCTTTTTTGATAGACATTTTTATTAAACTAATCGTTTTTGGACAAAAATCAAAATATTGTAATACTAAATAATCTAATTCTAAATAATGAAAAAAAAATAATTTATTGCTATTAAACATCACAATAAATGTTCAAAATGCGAACCACCTGCCCTAATACACATTCGGCAACGGCGGATGAAATTACATTTTATGCGCCGAAAGGCTCTGTCATTGTTGGTAATAACGTTGGCCGCTTGTCTTATTTTTCTTCGCAGTTCTACTTCAGTCTGGCTTTCATTGATAAATACAAGTTCTTTGAAATATCCCCATAAAAAAAGTCTAAGGGGTTCAGGTCAGGCGAACGCGGCGGCCATTGGATGGTTCCTCCCCTTCCAATCCATCGATTATTAAAAGAAGTATCAAGATTTTGCTTTACGATTCGGGCAAAGTGAGCAGGAGCGCCGTCGTGTTGCAGCCACATGTCTCGCCGTGTTGCTACAGATACGTCTTCAAGTAAATCGTTCAAGTTATGTTGCAAGAAATGTAAATAATTTTCGCCGTTAAGTCTTCCTGGTAGCTCGAATGGTCCAATTAATTTGCCTTCAATGATTCCTGCCCATAGATTGACTGAAAACGATCATTTCTCACTATATTAGGATTAACATAGTCCCAATAATGTAAATTGTGTATTTTAAATATCCCAGTTCCTTTAAAACTGCTTTCGTCACTCCACAAAATGTTTTAAAAAAAATTAGAGTCTTCTCTATTACGCTGCAGCATTTCTCGACAAAACTGAATCCTTTTTTCATAATCATGAATCAGAAGTGCTTGAACACGTTGCACATGATAAGGATATAACAGATTTCTTTGTAAGATTCGATGAACTGTGGATTTGGGAAGTCCCGAACGTCTTGCTATGCGACGAACACTTGTTGTTGGATTCTCTATTAAAATTCCACAATATTATCTTCATCGTTATCATTTCTAGGTCTTCCTACTCTCCGTGGCTGGAATGATGCCTTCCAAGTAACTCTGATGCACATTTATGAAAACGCTATGGTCAGGATAGCGATTTCGACCAGGAAAGCGTCTTTCATATTCTCGGGCAGCAGCTCGAGCATTTCCATCACAAAGCCCATAAACATAGTGCATTTCTGCATATTCGTGGGAACTATAAGCCATTTGTGAAGGCTTACTTGTAATAGTAGCAAAGGAGTTAAAACACGAAAAACTCCGAAAATAGAAACAGCAAACAGTCTAAGTATAAGAAGTAAAGCCTAATTTGTTGAAAAACCAGAAAGAAACTAACTACATTCGCGACAGGGAAATGGTATGTTGATCTTAAAAATTATTTGAAAAAGAATGATTAGTTTTCTTATCATAAATATTTGACCGTAAAGAATCTGCATAAATAAAGCAACTTTTTCTAATTTTTTTTTAAGTTTAACGAAAAATGTATACCTGGTGTAAACCAAAAATAACTATCGAATATTGATTAGGAATAATAATAATAATAATAATAATAATAATATCCTTTATTGCCTACCACATTATAAATACAATGACAAAGCAACGTCACAAAGAGAAAAGAAAAAAAAACACCATCTACACTAAAGGAAATTTTAATGGGTATATTAACAAGCATTCTTAAATAAAATATATTACATTCAATCAATTCAATTATTACATTCAAATTACAAAATATCAATTTAAAAACAATGTCAAGAAAAATTAACAAACAATAAAAGGAACACAATGTGATAATTAAGTAAAAATAGTAAAGAAAAAATAACGAAAGTTAATCGCTGCCTAGTAACAAATCCATCATTGCTGTTTTAAACGGATTGAAATTTTGAATACATTGTATATTCTGTGCTAGCGTTTGATCACCTCCCTTTAATGTGCTCCTCTTTCTCCTCGTTTTTCTTATTTTTCTTCTTTCTCCTCCTTCTTCTCTTTCTGTTTTTTTATGTAGTGGGATATTAAGTTGGTTTCTGCTCCTGGTTACTATGGCCATGCCATCAGAATAGTGGTCAAAATTTATTGAGAATAAAATACTATGCTTTTTTACAAAACAGACAGGTAGGGTGAAGGGGCTATCAAAATTTTAAGTGACCGAAAAAATTTCCTACAAGAGTTCTTAGTCCCAAACGCAGCATACATATAATTTTTCTTTGTTGGAATTTAAAAATATTAATAGCCTTCCCAGATGAGCTTCAGAAAATTACACCGTACTGAATAAGTAATTAAATGTGGGCAAAGTAGAACATTTAAATGCTATTCACTGTTAATGCGAATCCTAATCTACGTATTAAAGCACAAGAGCTATTAGGTTTCCTCTGTAGTGATTGTATCTGGTATTTCCAAGTGAACATAGGATCCAAATGTATGCCAAGAAACTGAATTGTGCATTTGGCAGTAAAGAGTTAGCAATGCACCACAACGTACCCTATAATACTAGACTTGCTTGAAACCATGAAATTAAAATTCTTTCAAATATTTACAAGAAAGTGGCCTTGAGAAGCTGATATATAGTTCAAGGACTTTTAAAGTTTTGTCAGGCCTATTCTATTTTATAAAATAGAACTGTATTATTTTTAGGGATTTGGATGGATTACCACATCATTATAAAATACAGACCATCCAGAGTTTGGTCCTTTTTTCAGAAATTTAAGCAATATTAAGTACCTACAATTTTAGGACTCTGCAAGCCTACCTCTTTAACCCTTAACCTTTTCCAAGACATATCAAGCCTACGGCTAGAATTTTGCAGTAGGTATTTTAGAGGCTTACTTCAGAAATCTAGGAGATCCTGAAAGATAATCAAAGATCATATGAATGGTGTCTAGGAACTTAAGTTCTAAAGTAATTGAAGAGACATAATATGGGTTACTCTAAGAACCTGACATATTTTTTTAATTTATCTTAAAATGTTTACAAATAATTGAAGGAAACCTAGAAAGGAAAAAAGTTTTAAGGAAACCAGGGCACTAAGGGAAATATCTTTAACAAAAATTTAAATTATTTAACAAAGAATGTTGTTAAGTTCTTTGAAAAAATTCCTTTTTGAACCGCCAGGATGTATACAAAAATAAAAATAATTTCTAGGTCAAAATACTTGATAAACGGCCCTATAAATATTCCTCCTAATGCGTAAATATAACTATAATGATTTATCTTGTCCAATAAATTAAAATATCCCAAATAAATAAAAAAATATATATATCGAGGGAGACTCAAACGGCAAAACGCACAAATAAAATAAAATGAAAAGCCAGTGGGGGTCGATTAAAACGCAAAATGGTATAACGTTGCTGGTGTTTATCTCTCGCGTTCGCCGCTATAAATTGTGCAAGGGCCGTAAAAAATATAATTTTAAACAAATATGCTGATACGATTCAGCGGGGTAAAATAATTTACGAATAGGTAAAACCCCCTGAGCAACATTTGGCCGAACTTTTATACAAATATTCGGGGAGAAAAATATTTATCATATCGTAATATTTTTAATAGTTTTTGCTTATATTATATATAGTTAATAAATTTCATATTTGACCCCATTGACATCTGAAGTATTATATAAGAAATAGTGAAGGGGAATATGGAATAAAAGGAAATAGGTCCGTAGAAATCGTTCCAATATAAAACGATCACGATGAACAGCTGCAAGAGGAAAAGACATGGACTTTTCCATTGGTAGCAAACGTCACTTACACCGGCTGATATTTTATGGATATTTTACTATATTGCCATTTATCTTTTCGAATATGTGACAGCGCCCACCGAGTAAAATGTTATTGTTTTTTAATAACGTGACACCAAAAGCAAATGCACTTAATATATTATTAATAAGTAAAGTTAGGCTTCAGTAATTTCAATAATTCGGATGTAATTGAGACATTTCTAAAATGTGCCTCCTATTTTTAATTTTTAAAAAAGAAAATTGGCAATTTTTTTTAAATATTTGATACACCAATAAAATACAACTCACGCCCTATTAACTTATTTACTATTGATCAATGTTTATTAAAATCTCGCGTCTGGAAATTAAATAACCGTCAATAAAAAAGTCCAACGAGACAGTAATTCAATTAAATTATAAATTTCGCCCCACCGAAAACAAAAAAAAAACATTTAATTTCCATTGGAAAATGGATCGAACAATTAGCTGAAATCTGGGCCAAAAGTGACACGAAATAAATAGTCTCTCCAGAGACCTGATGGGATATATTAAATTAGCTGAACCGATTCGCACGTGGTACAAACGTGTTTGATTGATTATCAGCGGAGAACAAAATGAATACATTCACTAGGGAAAAAGGGATCGTAAATAAAACCGTTTTGCTTCGTGTTCATTAAGTAGAGTATCATTTGTTATATTTTTATGGCCGTTTCGCAGTCGAATGGAACGGAACACTTACAATCAATGCAGTGTGTGCATGTTTGGTTTTTTTTTTTTAACTTTATTGAACCTTTCTGGGTAATATGAATAGGAAGGTAATATGTGGCAATGATTTAAAATTGGGTTTCTGTTGAAATTTCATTATTCTGTAGATTTAATTAATAATTTATAAAGCTTTAGAATGATGTCTGTTGGTGAATAAGTTTGTAACTCAATACCTCGCCTGGTTTTTTTTTTAATGAATTATTAAATTGAGGCACTAATGTGTAACTTTATATACCATTTAGTTTTTACTTATTTATTAATTTCAAATATAAAGAGAAAAAAAATATTTACCATTAATTTAACAATATGATATATTGTTAAATAAATTGTATTTTGTAGATAATGAATGCGTATTTTAATATATTTAATGAATTAGAATCGGTAGTATATATGACTAGAATTCAAGACATATTTTGAAACTTAACTTAATTTTTTAGAAATTCTATTATTAGATAATAATATCTTATATCTCTAATTAATAGATCTAAAATACCTCAGTTATAATATCAATATGCTCAAAAAAACCAAGATGCGCTAAAAATAGTGTTTTTTTCGCGTAATGTGTATAATTTTACCCGAAAAACATCATTTCATCCTTATTTTGTTCTAGTTGTCAGATTAAGATAGGGATATATAAATGAGATTTTCGATTTTCCATCCATTTCCTATATCATCGTTTCAGTTTCTAAATAGTGTTTGGGTCACCTGGAAATAGTGTTTTTCTCCAGTAGTGTATCTAAATATAAATCTGTATTTCGATTGCGGTACCAATTTTGTTGGTAGCAATAAATATCTGCGGCAAATATTTTCCAATTGTGCGAAAGCCGAAGCGATAGCGTGGCATTTCAACCCTCCAGCTGCTCCTCATATGGGCGGAATATGGGAGGCAAATATTAAATCTGTAAAGTCGCATCTAATAAGAATTGTTGGTACTCAAAGATTAACGTACGAAGAATTTAACATTGTACTTGTACAAATAGAGGGAGTTCTTAATTCTAGACCACTTTGTCCAATAAGTTCTGCTCCATCTGACCTGGCAGTACTTACGCCTGGTCATTTTTTAACTATGTAACCTCTTAGTGCTTTACCTGACCCTGATTTTACGAATCATAATATGAATCGACTTTTACGCTGGCAACTCTTACAACGCATGCATCGCGATTTTTGGAATCGTTGGCACAGAGAATATCTGCACACTCTGCAACAAAGAGCCAAATGGTTAGATCCTATAGGCAAGGTTGAAATAGGCACCATGGTGGTGATAAAAAATGAAAATCTACATCCATTACAGTGGCTCCTAGGGCGGATAGTGGAGGTGTTACCTGGGCGTGATAATGTACCGCGGGTTGCTGTAGTGAAAACTGCTAGGGGTAATTTTAAGAGACCATTGGTCAAATTGTGCCCTTTACCTTTACAATAATTTTTTTTTCTGCTTGAATGAAAACCCAGTGTTTTCAGGGGCGTGGGGATGTTTCGTCATTACATGCTTGTAGTAATTATAATTATTAACTTTAATTTTCTCTTAGTCAATACTTAGTAATACTTTAAATTTAAATTAAGGCTTTACTTGTAATTAAAATTATGCATTCAAAAATATGCGTTTTGCTAATAACTTATTTAACTTTACATAATTTGCCTTACATCTTTTCCTTTTCCCACCTTTTGTATATTCCTGAACTATACATATCTTTTCATATTTTAAATACGAATACGCAAAGAGTGGGAGAAAAAGGTGAATAGCTGTGAATTGAGTAGCAGCAATCTTGGTATTGAGCGAAAACCGAATTGATCGATAAGTGTCGACACTACGCGCGTATTTTTCGGTACGTGACCTACTGCACCCATCCCCAAAATATCCAGGGTAAGTTACTTTATTTATTAAGTTACTCTTTCTTTACGTTTACGAATCAGCAGGTGAGAGGTTTAGATTAACGGTTAAATTCGAATATTGAGTCAGTGAAATCTATGACTTAAGGGTTTTACTTAATTCCCTCGGGATGTACATATTTCGAAGGAGTTAGCCCAGTTTCATTTTCCAAAAAATCAGCTAAAAATAGTGTTTTTCTTTCGTAATATATCTAATTATATTAGAAAAACATCATTTTATTTCCATCCTCTTCTAGTTGTCAGATTAGGATAAGGATATATAAATGAAAATTCAATTGTTCCACCTATTTCCTGTATTATCGTTTCGTATTCTAAATAGTGTTTAGACAGCTAATAATAGTGTTTTTCTCCCGTAATGTAAATAAATATACCCCCAAAATATAATTTCATTCCCAACCTCTTATAGTTGTCAGATTGAGATAGGGATATATAAATGACTCGATTTTTCCACCTATTTCTATATCAACGTTTCATCTTCTAAATAGTGTTTAGATCGGCTAAAAATAGTGTTTTTCTTCCGTAATGTGTATAATTATACCCGAAAAACATCTTCTAATTTTAAGATTGAGATAGGGATATGCTCTTACTCGAATTATAATATTTTAGTTTTTAAAAAAGAATAACATGACTGACACAGTCAAACGCCTTGCTCAAATCAAAGAACAAGACCATTAGGTGAGTGCGATCCTCGAAATAATTCATGACCTCGGTAACCAGGTTGAGGACTCTAATCATGGTACTCCTTCCCTCCCTAAAACTCAAGTGGTTAGTCATGAAAAGATTATGACACTTATGGTAATGTAAGATTATAGTAAAAATCAGGGTAAAAATATCAAACTCTCACTTTATTAAAAGTTGTATTCCAATATAATAAGAAAAATGGAAAATTCCTCAGAAGATAGCAAATAATTTTTCAAAACCCTACACAAGAACGGTACGTTTTGGAAAATTTTTATACAGTTTTAGGAATCTTTAAGAAAAATTCAGGTATTCTTAAAATGATCTAGGAAAATGTTGAAAAATAAATCTATTTTTATAAATTTAAAATCTCCTATGAAAATTATCCGTCAACTGAACTTACTTATTTTATTCCTAATATTTGTTATATAATGCATAATTTAAATGAGCATGATGCACGTCTTTTTATAAATTTCACTGTATTAAAGGAGAATTAAAATATCTTTACTTAAAAAAGTTTTTCTTAAAGTTTCCTGGAGAGAAAGTGTCGCAGATTTAGGACTTCTTATGAAATTGACTTTATATTAGAGGGAATGCCGACGTTTCACATCTACTTTAACAAATTAAAAAAAAAACATCAGAATTTAAGGGACAAAACAAAACAGCTCATAAATACACTCAACCGTTCAGGCCTGTAGATGGCCTAAATAAAATCCGAAACGGCGGCATTTCTTCTGGAATTAAGTCAATTTCATAAGAAGTCCTTAACCTGGGACAAATTCTCTCCATTTCACACAACTCAAGCGGTCCCGAAAATGCCATAATATTTTATTTTCTATGATTAGATAATTTAGATGTTATAAAAATTTTGTATGTATATTCTAAGTGAAAATAGAAAAATATATTTAATTTGTTTTCTGTATAAAATAAGAAGTTATAAAGCAGCTAATAATACAAATTAATTTTTATAAAGACCTTATACGAAAACAGTGCTAAAGTCAATTAAACATTACGTTCAAAAACCGATAGTTCCTTAAAAAAAATAATCTTATTGCAAAATCTACTTAGGGTTTTGATTTAATTATCACTCATCCAGTTTTTAAGTATTTTTTTAAAGTATTTGAAGTGTATATTTTTTTTTCCAAAAATTATTGATTTCTCAAATATATTTCAACTTGTAGAAAACGTACTATGATTTATTGATTTCTTGATCAATAAATCATATTCTATAGCAAAATTTTTTGATAACACCTATCCATATAAGTGAGAAAAACTATGGACGTTCAATATTAAACATAAAACTCTTATTTCAAGAAACAGAAATAAAATAAACTCTAAGTCAAAGTCTCATTTTTTTTTAATTTGAGACCTGTGATTTAGAGTTTATTTCATTACTATTTAATAAAACTCTTAGCTTATCAAAATTTGAAGCAAAAAGATTTTTTTTAGAATTATCAGATAAAACTTTAAGAATAATCAGAAAATTTTACAAATAAATATGAACTAAATTAAACCATTTAAAACTCTTTAATGGAAACTTTATATTAGCTGACGTTCGACAACGCAAACCTTTCGTGAAACTTCAGCGGCACCGGGACGATCCGTTATCTGATTTATTTCGCCGTTGTGTCACCTTTGCAGAAGGAGTCCTCAACTTCTCTTACGGCGTCAAGAAATTAACTTTCCAAAAGGCGGCCACTCGGGGTTAATTAAATTTTCTCTTACATAAACTCCCTTAGGGGCGTGGCCAATACTGTCTGATATTTCGTCAACAGATAAAACTTTTATTATCGTATATCGGCTCGGAAAAGTATATAATACTCGTATAATGTAGATGGAGTTCGCAAGGTTTAGGATTAAAAAAATCAAAAATTTCTTTTTTTGGAATAGTGTCGACGTTTCGACGTTTATTTAGGTCTTTGGTAATGGAAACAGAACAATATATGTAGATGGGCAGATATGTGAATATAATTTGAGCAAACATAACATAAATCACACATAATAGACAATAGATTTTTTTTATTACTTCACATTACTAACATATCACTTCTACAAGATATATATATAAATTTATAAATAAACGAACGCGGTCAAGAGCCACAGATGAATAAGAAGTATAAAAAAATTATTGCTTATTATGTGCAATTAATGTTATGTTTATTCAAAGTATAATCACATATGTGCCAATCTACATATATTGTTCTGTTGCCATTAGTATATATGCAATCAAAAGCTTTTTTACTCCATCTACGCTACTTACTAAGGACGCTACTTTTAGTCAATATATAACATAATGCTTATTTAATTTGAAAATTTTTAAAGTTAAATTGAATATTCTCACTGATTTTTCCCTTAGAAGTTTATAGACTGGTTAGTATTGATGTGCTCTAAATAGATAATATTCAGAAAATCTGAAGTTAGCGAGATTTATCAATAGTAGTTAATAACTTAAAATATTAGTCTAATTTGGTTCAAAACTAATTAATCCAAAGCAATAATAAATTTATCAATAAATTTCCATAAAATAACCGATTTTAAAACGATGGAATCCTCGAAATTTCCCAACGGCGTCGACGGCGTCACCAAAAACTTATAATGTCGTCATAAAACGTGGGGCGCAATTAATTTCTACGCGACTTTTATGAATAGCCGTTGTTTGCGTCGTATATCAACGTTAGACACGCCGAGAATCCATCTTGCCCTATAAATTTCCTAATATTTTCCCAAAGTGAAGGTACACACACAAGCGTGTAAAATTTAAGACGCCAACATGACACTTTGAAATACACTTTAAAATATTATTTGCTTAGGAAATTTTTGGATTTCGGAGCTTCCTTTTCTGGCTGGTTGGGTTCTGGAACGACGTCAACTTGTTTCGGGAATTTAATAATAGTATATAGAGTTCTACGGTTTGAATAAACATGGAACTTCAGTGAAAATTTTTATACATTTATTTAAAGGCAAAATTATTTAAAACTCATTAATTTATAGATTAAGGACAATTAATTTTCCTACAAATTATACGAAAATATAATATATTTATATTAGTTTTGGGATCGTTAACTTTTAGAATGAATGGTATTACGAATCTTCAAACAAATGTAGATAAAAATTTCAAATTATTTTTAAATACTTTATTATTTAAGTTATGCCAAAGAAAATTAAACGCATAAAAACAATGTTAAGGGCTTGTTCAGGTCCTATGCTTTAATAAAGATAAAGGTAAAATTTTCTCCATCAAGGAATGTGACAACTACCAGGAGTGGTACGATATGGCTGAATTAGAAGCATGTGTGAGAAGCATTGAAGAGAAGTTCTCATACTTGTAAAAAGTGAGAAGAAAAGTGCTCTTACTAAAGTAATTTTTACCAATAAGAACTATACAGAAATAAAAATGAACTTGAAATCTTCAAGGAGAGATAACCAGAACTACCCGAAATAAAAAACGAATTTGCAGTTATAGAGCTAAACATTAAAATACAGTCAGGCAAAGAAGACCAAAACATTAGAAAAAATTCTTTAAAATAACTTCGCGAACTCTAAGAAAAAAAGTCTATAGAAAAAGATAGAAATCACTACTCATTAAATAGGTCGAATAAATTTGGAGCGAGATAGAATGATATTGAGGGGAATTTTCCATAGCACCAAAAGTAAAATAAATCTGTACAATAAACCTGAAAATATAAAAAGAGCATCAGAGACCAAAAAGAGCAGAAACGGCTAAGCGATGGCTAAAACTATTGAACTCATAAATTGAGCATACTTAACGTGCTTGTACTTCCAAGCACCTAGGAGTTACTTTGATATTACTCCTATTGCATTTATTATCATATTGATAGGTAGGATAGTAAATTAAGTTATAATTATACATTTAAATAAAATTTTTAGTTTTTTACACTCTGTGTTCTATTTAAAAGTTTAGACAAATTTACTATGTTCAAACTTTTTTAATATTGAACTAATTAGTAATTTATTGCAGCTTTTGGTATATAAACAAGACACACCCAAGGCTATTATTATTATTTTGTATAGTATACAATTTGTATTGTATAATAAATTACCAATACTTCAAATCTTGTTCTTTAATTTTCCAGATGATTAAATAATATTTATTTGTTTACATAAAAATATACAGTTGTGTTTTATTTAAATAAACAATATTACTAAAGAAATATTAGTTTTTGCATATGATATATGTATGTGTATCAATATTACCCGAGGACATTTTTTTAAAGTAGAAAAAGTTTTTTAATAGTACAAAGGTTCTTTCATTCCTTTGGATATTAATTATCTTCTATACATACTTGCTCAATTAAGGAAATTACATTAAATTGCAATCAGCTGATGTTCTGTTTGGTTGAAATAGATATGTATAAGGAAAATTTGTTTTTTATATAAATTCTTTTTATTTTTTTTATAACATAAAAAATATCAACAGAAAATGTGTTGGAAAGAAGAAATATTAATGACAATTTGTTTTGATCGAGTGGAGTACCCGCGTGTCTTACAATTCGAATTTCCCGCGCTTTATTGAATTCAAATTTGGTGCCAGATTTGACCACGTCTCTTTTCAACTCTCATTGGTTAGATGGGTTGCCAATAGTTATGGCTTATAGATGTCAGAATTAGTTTAGAGTATTGCACCTTTTATAGAGGGCTAGATTTTTTCGCATTGACAAGGCAGCCCGCATTTCTCTATATTTGTGTTCTCTGGTCCGAAGCCTAAAACCAAAGTATCAAATGTATCTTCTAATTCAAAGTGTCATCAATGGTTATAGGTAGTAATTGCTCGAAAAGAATACAACGATATAGCGAAAATTGTGCATAGCAATACACAGACGGCATCCAATATCTCTGGAATATGCCAACTATATCTTATTTGACGAAATATATTGCAACATGCCTGGAATATCTCACGAATATGCCATATATCGTACATGCAAAAGCAATACTTCTGGCATATATTTAACAGATATGCAACGAATATGTTTAATAATTTTTATATCTGTTAGATGCAGTTAGTCTCTCATCTGTTAGTCCAGCTGCATAAGTTTTAAGATAAATAGATTTTTTTTGTATTTCTTAATAAACTATATATGTATTTAATTTGTAAAATTGCGCTTGTGAAGGGTAGGACCTATATGTATTTAATTTTTGCAGTTAACATGCCACTTTAAAAATAATTATTGTTTCGGTATATTATTATATCTTTAGTTGTTTTCTTCTGTTGCAATACAATTGATTTATTGTCATTTATTTAGCCAAAGTATCAAAGCTCTTAGAAAAATATAAGTACCGACAACCGGTGACTGTCATCTGCCTTCATTATGACTTTATCATATTCTAACGTACTATGTAAGGATTTATCTAATTCATTGTTTTAACTATTTATTTATAAACTGTATATTCTGATTTAATTAATTACCAATTTTAATAGTTTTTCCAGTTTTAGAAATAGAGATACTTTTGACGGCCAGCTCTAAGAAAAATAAGACATATAGAATAATAAGAAAATGTGACTGAACATTTTTTTATTTTTCGCTTTTTTACTCTTAAATATTTTTTGTTTTTACCTGTGTAATATAAGTTTAATCCACAAGAGTTTATTTATTGGTTTTTTTTTAATTTTTCTTTTAGTTTTTTCTTATAGAATATATAATTTTTACCGGTTTTCAAAATGAATGTTTATTTAAAGTTGTATTTATAAAATATTTGTTTTATTATTCTCTTCAATCTAATGACACTTTAAAACCTTTTGAGAAGAAATAATAAAACATGCCATGAGATTTGTTACACAATAGTTCGTTTCTCAACTTCAATATGTACAAATGTTCTAAATCTATAGTAAGTAACATTTAATTCTTTTTCTTACGCTGCATGGTATTTTTTATTTTTTGTTGCAAAAGAATCTTGACCTGAATATATCTTTAAGAAAATAATAAGAAATTGAGTCTTTATTAATTAAAAAAAAATAAATAAAAAGGAAACATATCATAAATGGGTATCAGTTTGATAACATTTAATTCAGAAAATATTTAGGTTAAAAAAATGCACTTTTAAATAGTCTGGTGGAACTAGAGAACCACCATATCTTTATTATAGATCCTCCTTAGGCAATTCAATTAATGGTCATCAAGTAGTAAATAGGATAATTTTTCTTGTGCAGGTAAATACTATTCAAAGAGATCATAAATTTAAACTATGACAAAAATGGGTGGTTCTAGTTTTTTCAACCTCTATGGCAACTATTACAAACAGCATTCTTACAAATTTTATATTTTAGGAAATATTTAAATTGACACTTTTCAAATTGACATTGTGTATAAATAGTTAGATATGCCTTAGATATATTATAAAAGAGGAAAAAATATTGCAGGCATATGAATTAAATAACCCTAATATATGCAACAAATATGCCTAGCATATTATATAGAAAATAAAAAGATATTCCTAGCATATATAAATATGCCAAATGGATCTTCTGGGTATATGCATGTGTTTGCACTATCTGGGATCTGCTATAAAAATAATTTAATTAACAACATTTTCCATATTAATATATTTATAATATAAAATCCAAACCTAGTGACTAGATATGATTTTATGAAGGATTGCTGAAACACACTGATTATAACTTATTAAAAAAAATTAAAAAAAATAACCTACAACTATTATTATTCATAATTTTATTATTATTTCTTCTTTTTCAGCTCACACTAATTCGAAAAATTAATACAAGAGTAGGAAGATTTTTTTTTTAATTTTAGGTGATTGATTTGGATTTTTTAATTTTATAAACTTAAATTTCTAGATTCCTCTGGAGCAACCATGTTCTCCTCTCACAGCGCAACTACGATAAAACATGTATATAATAGTAGGGCATTCCGCCTTTGTAAGTATATATTGATGCTTAGGTCCAAAAGTTCAATATTATTTTTCATTTTTATAGGGTTTTCACCTGTACCATCAACAATTATTGGGATAACAGCTTCTGCTTTACACATTCTTTTAATCTCTTCAGCCAAAGATAAGTACTTATTTAATTTTTTCATCATACATTTTATTTATGTGTTCTAGAGGGAGCGCTATATCTATAATAACGACCTGTTTTTTAGCTTTTAGGCTCAGAACGAAACCAAGGATAATATTGGGGAATGGTTTATCTGTAATTACCTTCTGATTCCAATAAACATAGCAATCGTCACTTTCTTAAACTAAAAATATTTTCTTCATTACCATTAGTATTACTATTATTATTATTATAATTATTTTAGGCTGCGTTTATCTTAGTCTTTAAGAGAAAAATTAAATGTACGAATGAACATGCGCATTTTTTACGTTGAATATAGACATTTCTAATTCAAGAGCAACTACGTAGTGAATACGTAGAAAACAGGTTAATTGAAAAATATTTTTTTGCACCCGAACTCAGTGATAAAAACCCTAAAACAGCATTTTTCACTTAACCTCCGCGCTCCTGATTGGTATGCAAATCCATGGCAAATAGTTCGGGCAAAACTATTTTTCGCCGCGGCAAAATGGCCCACAAATAACTTTCCTCGTTTAAAAACAAGGGAACCATAAATCCTGAAAAATTTAAATTGTTTGCGGGCATCGGCTCCAAAATATTGTGTATGTATTCATTCATGGTGTAGGTGAAATGGTACGAAAGTTTTTATGTTGCATGTGTAAAGAGCCCACGCCATAAACTTTGTGGAAACTTTCGAAAATAGGTTTTTCGTGCAACCACGCTTGTTTATGTGAGAGCATATGGTGTGCGTTTTATTACCTCCTCGTCATGTGATACAAAAGTTTGAATTCCGTTTTCGTTTATTGTCTATCTTATCACTATATATTTCTCCTGAATTGAGAAGTATTAATAAGGTATCTCTTGTCTTATTGCATAAAGATGCATGCCAATTAAATTGCACAAGTTTCAAATATACGGTGTTATTCACGATATACTTGATTAATGTTAATGTAAAAATTTAAAGCTAACATCTACAAAATTAAAGTTATAGTATCAAAACTGTAAAATTTGAAAATTGTACTATATTCTTACACTTCATGGTAAATTCATCAAATATTTCAATTTCTATTATATTTACAGAAAAAATTTTATAGTACAAAGTGATAGACAACGTTCCAGTCTACCGGAATGCTAATACGCATTTTTCTTATTATGTAGCATCATCAGTTTTCATGAAAATTCAAAATATAGATAATTGTACCAGATTCTTATACTCTGGTGTTGATCTTTAAGTCATTTCCATAATTGATTATAAAAGTTCAAGCAGATCAATAAATTTAGAGGCTCCTCCTTGTTTGCACCTATAAAAACCGAATTATCTGCATATCGAAGGTTAGAGAATGGAGGTAATAAGTACAGATTGTCTACCCATATTTCTCAGATAGGCCATTATCTATTTTTATCATAGCGGACCTTTCTTTTACAATATTTTAATGTGAGTTTAGGCATTGAACATTGTCAAAAGCCTTCACATAGTCCACGAAAGATCAGTTAGATTAATCTTAAATAAAACACTAGTGAAGTTGATTGATGATAATTAATATTATAGCATAATTAATAATATTAATATTATAGAATATTATGGCAGGGTAAAAAAAGTTAAAATTTAGAATAATCGAAGGCGTTCCAGAAGATCTTTTGAAATTAATTTTATTTAAAATTATGTATTATAGGGTGCTTCAAAGTGCAAAAACATAATTATCAAAGTTATGTTTTTTTAAATGGAAGATCCTATATTGAAATATTTTGGGTTTTGTGAAAATACTGAGACAAATTTATTGATAAATTCCTTAATATGTGTTTTTTTTTATTATATTCGCACTGAAAAGCACCAAATTATTAAGTTCCATGTCGTATGTCCTAAATAATCCTATATCCTAGTATTTAAACTGTTAATATTTCTACCCTATAAATGGCTAAACTCTTGGGCATGTACTGCCTAAAATAAAGGAAATAATAAATACGAAAGCTTACAGTGAATACTTTATTCATTTTGGGGGATAATAATTTTGCAGTGAAAAATGCCAAACACAACAATCAGATGCAATATGTCGAGGAAAAGAAATTAATAATATATCTCGTCTCGAAATAAGAAAAACACATTCGTAGCTTGCACGATTTCGCCCGAAAATACATATATATTCCCGGGTATAATTCCAGTTAAGTTGAAGTTTGTGATTTATTGGGGGTCGTGTTCAACATCTTCCCGCATTTATTGGCGAGAGTAAGTGGATTTTTTGTAAACAAACCTCCCCGGCGTAATATATGGCGGTTATCTGCGGTTTTGCCAAAACACTTTTCTAAATGTTCTCCGCTCGGGAAGGTGGAGATAGTGAAATCGGGTTACGCGGCCCGATACAAACAAAAACGGACGGCTACAAAACATGTTGCTGTTGCATTTAAAAGATTAACTTGTCACGGCTATTTTTGACCTTAAAAAGGTGGTTTTATGCCGAATGAGTCATCCTGTACGTATTGATTTAGAAAGACAAAAATCATAAATCCTATAATTGAATACTTAGTCAGAAAACATACATTTGTTACTAGATATAGCTTGTTATAGCGTCATCTGCACTACAAAGAATTCATCAGGCTTTAGTATTGTGATTTTAATTAAAATGTTTTTTGTTGCTAACTAATTAATTTAAAAATACGTTCAGTATAACTCGAATTAGGTATAGATGAATGAGTATATCTCGGCAACTATAAAAGATAGAAAACTGGGTAAATTATAGGGAATTTAATGGATAATGCAATGCCGCTTTGAGAACAATTTGATCTATCTTAATTTTTAAAATATTTTGAAAAAATCAAAAAAGTTGCATTTTCAATACTTCATATATTACTATCGTTCAATATTTATATAGCAAGTTTTTAGTAAATTTTTAGTATTGGTATATTTATCAATCATATATGGTCAAAGTATATTTAATAAAGTGATGAAATGGTCTCGATATCACAAATATGCCCCTGTATAGCATATGATATACTATTTCAGATACGAATATACCTTATAGTGTAATAATGGAATGTCAAATACAGGGAAATTTAGAAAAAGTAAGAAATCCATTAACGTGTATGAAACATAATAATTATATCAAATAAGATATACAAATAAAAAAAAATGAAAGATATAAACGATTTAAAAAATAAAAATTATGTTAGAAAAATGCAGGAATGGTGTACTTTTTTATTACAAGTTATGAACTCTTTTGAACTATTTCATATTATATTGTAAGATATGTACGTGTATGAAAAGTATATCGTATCCAACATAGGAGCATATATGTGATATCGGGATAATTTTATCTATCACATATTTGAGTTATATTGATCGAGTGTAAAGACTAGCTATGTAAATTCCTTGTTAACATCATCATTAAAAAATGCCGAAAATTTTTTCCTTGTTTAAACAGAATGGTATATGATATTCGTATATTCTACTGATGATAAATGTACCAATATTTTTAATTTAAAAGCTATATTTTTGAACCTAGATAACGAAGAGTTATCGAGAATCAAAAAAAAATAAATTTATTCAAAACTTAATGACTTACCTTAAAAAAACTGAATTTGGACTTAGTTGCGATAAAATAGGGTATTTACACGTTTTATTTGAGAACCTTATTGTGAGAAAAGTGTAGATACAAAAACTATATTTTATGACCTATAATTTTCTCAGCCAATTACTTTTGCAAAAAACATTTTTCAATATTTCTACCCTTACCCCCCCACCCACCCCACACAACTTACCAATTTAAAATTTTTCAACATTTAATTTAATAACACTGTTTATTTAAATTTGATATAGTTTTATATATTAATATTTAGTATAAAGATAGCGTTATTAGGTTGAATAATATGGACGAAAAACAGTGATTATTCAAATGAATTTTATTAAATATTAAAGGTGTAGTAATCGAGCTTAAAAACTAGATATATAATAAATCCTGTGTAAATTTTTTTAAATGCCGAAATTTTCTATGATAAATAAACTTTAAGTAAATATATGATTGTTAAATTTATGGATCTTTCTTATCCTTAATGCATAAAGATAAAATAAATTTAAATTCTTTTTTCTATTCATTTAAATTTAAATTAAGAAATGTATACCTAATCTATTTATTGCGCAAAAGCCAAGGAGAGAAACAATAAAAATTTTGCGAAAACTATATTTGGGCACATATGCCAATAATTGCATATTACCAAGTGATGGTTTTCAAATGTTGTCACTCTATAAACCAGCGTAAAATCATGATTTTTATAGCTGAAAATATTGGAAAAACAAATTTAGAGGATCTATAAATTTGTATAATAATTTCTGCAATACATATAAAGGGTTGATATAACTTACAAAGCATTTCAAAAATATTAGTTTATTTAGGAAAAAGCTAAAAGCTTACCTTATTTGTTAACGGTATAACGGAGCACGCGTAGTTGTCTAATAGGAAAAGAACCGTTGGCAAATTTAACAAATATATAGAAATTTAAGATATTTTGCATCTATTTTTTAATATTACAACTTTAATGTAATGGTGCCAATCGATGAACAAAATTGATTTCTTTGGCATTGTCCAGCTTCTTAGAAAATCATTGTTATTTTTAATTGGCCAATATTAATAGCGATAACTTCGATGGGGTCGAACAGCAAAATTGAAAAGCGATCCCCATTTTTACAGGGAGGTGGGACATATTTTAAGAATCCAATTTACATGCGCACCCTAATTGGACATTTTTATTTCATTCAACGGAGTCACGTTTAGTCTGGCCGTCGGCCGATTCATTACCGCGATGAATCTTTTGTTGTCGGCTGTATTTCTTTTTGGAAAGCCGTTTTAAACTACTTTATTTGTGTAATAAGGCGAGTTACTTGTAAAATATAAAGCCTTTTAGGAAAATTAAAAAACAGTTCCCTATGCGAATGCCATTTACTTAGCATGGTATTTGGTTTTTTTTTTGCTTCTTTGTAAATAATGGTGCAACTTGGCATAGTTCTATTGATGCTATTTTGCATTTTTGGTTGCCGTATTTATATGGTTTATTATATAATAATAATAAACAGTCTTTACTTTAGAACTATGTTGATACATAAAATGAAATTCTGTCATATAAAAAGTAACAGCGTTAAGTCTGGTGACCTAGCAGGCCATTCTATCGGTCCCCTTCTACCAATCCATTGATTAGGGAAGCCGTTATTCAACCTCTCTCTCTCTCGCACTGGCGGAAAATAATGCGGCCGAGCTCGCTTTCTTGCAAAATGTTACCACTAACTTCATTTTAATATTGTTATTAAAGGATCAATTACATTTTTAAGTAGGTGTAAGTAGAGATCTCCAGTTAAATTTTCTTCAATAAACAACGGTCTTATAACAGCATTTTCTGAAATACCGGCCGAAATATTAATTTTTTATGGCCAATCAGTCTCGACAATTCTGTTTATTGATATCTCCATTTAGAAACAAGGTACATTTATCACTGAAGCAAATGTTGGTTATTAAAAGACAAACACTTTTAGTAATAAATGCACCTGTTCTCCTTATGGCCATGTTAAAAAACAGTAAGTCAATAGGCTAGTAAAATAATGTATTGATTTATTAAAATAATTTACTAACCTAAAAAAGTCAATACAATAAGGTCTAATAATAAGTAATTTACAATATTTAAATAACGCTAACTTGGCAACGCAGCACTCAAATTTAAAAAATAAGGTGCCAAAATAAAGAGAACAAAAAGTTCTTTCAAATGAAGTACCACTTAATCCTTATTATTGCCATTTAAGATTTTCGAGAGGGAGGTTCTGGGGGGTAGGAAATTGATCGAGCCAAAGTGATTTCATAAAAATTTTTCCCCCTTGATAATAAAATCGACGTGTTCTAACGATTTTATAAAAACGTAACCTGGTTCGAGATAATAGGGGTGAAAGGTTTGAAAATTGACACCCTGTATAGAAAAACTGTACAATCGATTTACCCTTTTAAAGTACTCATGAACAATGTATGGTAGACTAAACATATCAATTGACACAAAAATAATTTCAAGAGATAAACCTAGTAATAAATGCCAATTAAACTAGTTTAGAAAATGATTAATTTTACGATAATCTGCTGATTTAAAATTTATGTCCTATATCATCGTTAGAATCAGGTGGAGTAGCACTGAAATTGATACAAAGAAGTGGATGGACTACTGGAAGAATTAAGAAATGTCTTGCACTTAAACACCCACTTCTGAGTTTAACACAGCATTAATACGCCTATACAATAATACGCAAAAATAACAGCTGGTTCCATCGTTAATATTTAATCTTATAACACAGTTCGTTTATTTAAATTTGATATAATTTCACATATTATGTACATTAATAAATACTTAATACAAAACAGTGCTATTAGATTAGATATTATGGACGAAAAACGGTGATTTTTCAAAAGAATTTCTTACTAAGCAAATGTTTGGGGTGGGTGGGGGGGTAAGGGTTGTTTTGATGAAAGACAAGGATTTTGCAGAAAATATATATTTAGTATTTAATTTATTACCACTGTTTATTTAAATTTGATATAATTTTATATCTAGATAATTAGTATAAAAATAGCGTTATTAGATTGGATAATATGGACGTAAAACAGTGATTTTTCAGAAAAATTTAATCAAATATTGGAGGTATAGTAATCGAGTTTAAAAATTAGATATGTAAATGCCGTATACATTTTGACATGCCAAAGTTTTCTTCCATTTGTCGAGATCATCGTTGGAATCCGGTGGTGTAGCCCTGAAATTAATACAAAGAGGTGGATAGACTACTGGAAAAATTAAAAAAATAGTTTACTGTCCGGCATTCAAATGACCTAAAAAATATTTGAGTGCAATGCAGCATTTCTAATGTGTGCAAAAAATTAAAACTTTCGTACAGGAAGTTGAGTTAAGACCTGATGCTACGCATACCTTCTGTGAAGTGATTATTTGCACTTAATTACCTGGAAGAAATCAAAAATTTATTCCAGGCAGTTAAGTTGGAATACGATGCTCTGTATAAATAATGAGATGCACTTAAACATCTTGAAAAATTACAAAATCTTTCGAGGTGTTGAATTGAGCCTTACGGTTTTGTTTATACTTTTGTGAGCTGGTTAGAAGAAGTCAAGTGTCTACAATAAGTAAGAACTTGCATCTAGGAAATTGAGACCTAGAATTTTTCATTTTTTCTCTAGTTACGTAGGTCTCTTTGAGATAATAGACGAGTTCTTTCAAGTTGACTTGGATAATGATCTCTATAACTAATGAAATGCACTTAAACTCCTTAAAAAGTTAGATGTTTCTTTATATTATCGTGAGCTGGTTAGAAGAAGTCAAATGTCTACAAGAAATAAAAATTTTGATCCAGGAAGTTGAGTTAGAACCTGATGTTATGCATACCTGCTGTGAAGTAATTAATTGCACTTAACTCGCTGGAAGAAATCAAACATTTATTCCAGGCAGTTGAGTTGGTACCACTAGACAGTAACCTCTATACCTAAAAAAATGCACTTAAACACCTTTAAAAATTATAAAATTCTTCCAGGAAGTTAAATTAGACCCTAAATCTTTATTTATATTTTTTAAAGCTGGTTAAAAGAAGTCAAATATCTCCAAGAAGTAACAAATTTTATCCAGGAAATTGGGTTAGAACCGGATGCTAGACATACCTTCTGTGAGTTGATTAATTGTATTCAACTGCCTGGAAGCAATAAAAAATTTATTCCAGGCAGTCGGTTTGGAAACCAGTGCTCACTATATTGGATCAAATGCAATTAAATACCTTGAAAAGTTAGAAAAATCTTCCAGGGAGTTTGACCGAACACTAATACTCTATTTATACTATTGTGAGCTGGTTAGAACAAGCTAAATGTCAGCATTAATAAATACTTAATACAAAAACAGTGCTATTAGATTAGATATTACGGACGAAAAACGGTGATTCTTCAAAAGAATTTCTTACTGGGCAAATGTTTGGGGTGGGTGGGGGGATAAGGGTTAAGTTGATGAAAAACAGTGATTTTACAGGAAATAAATTGGAAAAATTTAAAAATAGTCTACTGTCTTGCATTCAAACAGCTTAAAAAATTGCAAAGTATTTGAGTGCAAGGCAGCATTCTGCATTCCTAATGTGTACAAAAAATTAAAACTTTCGTACAGGAAGTTGAGTTAGAGCCTGATGCTACGTATACATTCTGAAAAGGTTTTATTTACATCCAATTACCTGGAAGAAATTAAAAATGTATTCGAGGCAGTTAAGTTGGAATCCACTGCTCTGTATAAATGGAAAAATTGACTTAAACACCTTGAGAGGTTACAACATACTTCCAGGGAGTTGAATTGGACCTCACGGCTTTGGTTATACTATTGTGAGTTTGTTAGAAGAAGCCAAATGTCTACAAGAAGTAAGAAATTTCATTCAGAAAATTGGGTTAGAACCTGATGCTATGCATACCTATTGTAAGGTGATTAATTGCACTCAACTGCCTGGAAGAAATCAAACTATTTATTTACATTTATTTCAGGCAGTTGAGTTGGAATCTCTTTAACTAATGAAGTACACTCAAATATCTTGAAAAGTTACAAAATTCTTCCACGGAGTTAAATAATACTCTAATGCTTTGTTGATACTTTTAAGAGCTGGTTAAAAGAAGTCAAATATCTCCAAGAAGTAACAAATCTTATCCAGGAAATTGGGTTAGAACCTGATGCTAAACATACCTTCTGTGAGTTGATTAATTGTATTCAACTGCCTAGAAACAATAAAAAATTTATTCCAGGCAGTCGGTCTGGAAACCAGTGCTCACTATATTGGATCAAATGCAATTAAATACCTTGAAAGGTTAGAAAAATCTTTCAGGGAGTTTGACCGAACACTAATGCTCTATTTACATACACTGTGTGCTGGTTAGAACAAGCTAAATATCGACATTCAATTCTCTTATTTCTGTATTAAGGTGGTCAATAGCATTTAAGATTCAAAGAATTTCTAGCAAACCTGGCTGGCAGTTGTCACGGATAAACTTCAAGAAACGTTTGCCTTTAAGCTCAATTACTCGATTTTCAGAAGAATTTAGACCTCATTACACAAGCTTATGGATGACTTTCTTGCAGCTATAAGAGTTTATAAGAGAATTTGAATTTTTTTCAACAATTATATGCACATGGTCAAATAGGTTAGAAAAATCTAAAAGGCACAAAAACTGTCAAAATTATATCAACCTGACACAATTATTAAGCAGCATTTAATTATAAATCAATCCTGTACATACAAAAAGACAATAAAAAATTTGATAGCTTGTATAAAAAAATTACGATTTAGCTCTTCTCCATTACTGAGAGCAAAACTATTATACAAGTTGGAAAGTGAAGCTAAAATCTACTTTTCATTAAACGCTCAAATAATTAAGGATAAAATGCTTAAAGAGCTTTACCCGATTTTTTTTTAATAAGTACAAATCCTATTCTACCTACGGCAAAAATCCCTTCCAAAGAAAATAATTTATACATTTCAATGGCAGCGTCTCTTATCTGGCCCACTTCAGCTAAAGAGAAGCTACAGAATATTGAAATATTTTATTTAAAGTTGTCACCAGAAAGTAAGTAAAGGAAGTTATCTAATCGAATTTCAGCCGAGGCACCAACAACGGGATTGGACATTTTAAATTGCATCGCATTGAAATTTTAAAAGCAGTCCCGTTGTTAGTCCTCCGCCTTTACTTTGCGACATAATGAAAACAACTTAATGGAAATGGCAAAGATAAAATGACATTAAATGTTTCAATGGAAGGCAGCGGCAGGGTTCTCCTTTTTTTAGTTTCGAGTGGGTTCGCTTCCCAAAAAGGCGCAGATATTTGCTCTAACCTGAAAGTTTCGTGAGATAAGGGCTTTTTATTTTTATTTATTATGTTTAATTTTTTTAGGGAAAATTTATTTTTGTTATTTCGTAGGGATGCTTTAAATAGATTTCTGGATGTGAAGGTTTTAATATATGTAATTAAATTATCTTTGCTTATTGGCTAAAGACACGTTTTTGTACTCGATTTTTGCAAGTTTTTTATATATCATTCGCAGTTTCAAAAACTATACAAAAAAACATAATTTTATTATTATTTCTTATGATATTTTTATGATATTTTAGACTGTGATGAAGAAATAAGAGTGAAAATTACTTTCAATTTTTTTCTCTATAAAGTTTTATCTAATACGAGTTAGTATCCGATATTTAATAGAATAATTCTTTAAGTATTTTTCAAGTAAAAAGTTCCTTTATATATGTACTTGGTTTTCAAGATACCATGTGTCAAATTTTTATTTCTGGATAATTTTTCGTACCTGCGTGTCTTTTGACGTAAAAAATTTGAAGTTTGCCTTAATTTAGCTCATGTGTTTTAAAAAAGCGTGTTTTAAAAAAGCGAAACAATTCTGTTAAATAACTTTTTAAATAGATAATTAATATTTTTAAAGAAAATTAAACGGTAAATAAGACGAACGCTAAATAAAAACAGGATAAAAAACGAGATCAAAATCATAAGAAATGTTGGAAATGGCCACCTCCTGTCTGGATCCATGCATCCAGTTTTCTCCCCATTGATTTGCGTACTTTTTGGAGTATTTTTAATCGTTAGATGAGAGCATCTTTTTCGCGTAGAAGTGAATAAGGAATTTATTTCTTTGATTAAAAATATAATACAAGGCTGTACAAAATGTACAAGATCATAAGTCTTTAAAAATCAGAAAATACGAAGTATTTTATATTTTCATATTATTTTATTATATTTTCAAATTACAAATGGATTCAATTGCCTGAAGTTCTTGATCTATGATTTTATATAATTCATAATTCCAGGCAGTTGTGGTAATTACCGGACATGGTTCCAACTGCCTGGACTACTTGATCTCCATCCAGGCTCCATAATCCAGCATTAACGGTTATTCCGGGATGTGGGCTTAACTGCCTGGAATTTTTGATGCATAGTTTTGTTTTATTTTTATGTTTTATTCCAATAGCGCCGGGTTATAACGGGATTTAAGCAGAACTAAGAGAATGAGAGCACTTTGAAAATTAGAAAAAAAGTCATTTTTTGATCTCGTTCTTTAACACAAAAATGAGCCTTAAAAATTGTTTCGTTAAATTCAGCGAGTGCCGAAACTAAGCCTTTCCAAGACACTAAATATAAGAGAAGTTGAGAAGTATTTTCACAATCACTACTCGTAGATATATTAAAACTATTATTAGTACAGCAAATAGCATAGGTATTTTTAAACGTTCTTTGATAAAGCCATGTTGTATAGTTTTTAATATAACTGCTTTGCATCTGTACTATTTTATTACTAGTGCAACAGTTTTTGATAATCGAGAAAATATCATTTTTATTTAAGTGTACTAGTTTTATACAATTTCATCTGAGAATTTGAATTTAAAGGTAAAACGCTACTTAAAAAACTATTTCACTTTATTATATTTATTGTGAACAAGGCCGAAAATAATTCTCTTTCATCAGGACTGTTTATGTTTATTTATCGATTGGCAGTCTCCTTAACCACATCGTAGTCTAAACAATGGCGAGAATGCTGAACAAGGAAAAAAAAATAGCCTTGGTCTTAATTTAGTTTTCAGTCTTTACGTGACGTTTAAATTATTAAGTTCTATAATTCGTAATACACTTGTTTGTTTTACATGGTTGTTTAAAATTCACCAAAAATAAAACATTTATTTAACTCTAATATTATGTATACTTAGCAAAACGTCAAGTAAATCTTATAATTTTTTAAATTATCTAAGATGATAAATTATGTCGAGTTTTTACAAAGCTTTCATTATATTTTAAAATGTTCAGTTCATTTAAGGGGACAACGGCAGAAGTAAACACTGTAATTTAAAAAGAAAATCTCTTAAACCCCTTTGATTTAACATTTAATTAGTAAAAAAAAATTTTAGGGCACGTTTTTAACGAACGAATGAATAATTCATTTAATTAGAGGTTTTCTGTGTATTCGCTTATAAGGGCTTACTGCAGCGCGACAACTTGACATTTAAAAATATAATTTTTCCGAACGGAAAGTAATGTAATTTTCTGATTTTTTAATTGTGCTTAAGGTTCATCATTTTTTTTTCATTTTCTTAGGTTAATTTAGCAGCAAAATTCCAAAAATTATTTTAATCAGTATAAACAAAAAAACCCTATTTAATTGTGGAAATTTAGGAGGTTAGCCATTGAAAAACATATCTGATGATTAATTTTTTAATATATCTTGATATTTAAATGTAAATTGAAAGACTTCAGCTTAAATAACTAAAATATGGTAATTAATGATATTTTTGCTTCTTTCGAGTAAACTATTTTTATTGTTCTACCATGATCATAAGTGTTAAATACCATCCAAACAAGAACATTATTTAAACGAAGGGAAAAATTTTTCATACACGAGCGATAAAGTTGAAATTTAACCTTTACCCCGGTGCTATCCGAGACACGAAATAAGCCAAATAAACTTTGCTCTTTTTCCCTTTTAAAATGATAAATTTGTTTTCGATCAGACAAACGGCGGGGCGGATGTAGATTTGTTTTAAATGGAATTTCTGCTTACTTTCCGGACCGTAAATTTGCACCCGGACTCAAAACGAGATTCCAGCCAATGAAAAGGTGTTGTTTGCACTTCGGACTTTTTAGGGAGAATTCACGAAAATGTTTGCCGTACCTTCACTTCTAGACGTTTTATTACCGATTGGTTTATATCGGTGACATCCGTGAAAAACAAACTTACATTTCTTACAGTACGGAAAACTGGTTTTAGGTCAAGTTTAATATACGACGATAAACTAAAACTAAATTCAAACTTACCGACTGGTGAAGATTAAATTGGTAAGTGGAGTGGATGAGTTACAGATGAATTAGGTTCACTTTAGTAAATTGAATGTCCAACTTTCTACAAAACATGTCAGGTCTATTTTACGAAAGTTTTGACGTCTGGAGTGCACTACTTTTAATAGAAATTGAGTTTAAAAAAAAACAATTCGGTTATATACTACGATAAAATTATTAGCAGCAGTGCTTTATTGAGTTTTATAGAATTCTTAATAAATACAACTTTCTTTATTTACTGCAAGTGGCTCGTTTATTGACACTTTATGCCTTTACATTGACGTACCACCACTCTAGAAAATTTAATTCAATATTTGATGTAAGCACTCATTTTACATTTAAAAAATCTCAAAAATTATTGCATTCTCTGTTAAGTAAAAATATACCAATGTACAAACTGATTAAGAACAGGAATTTTAAATAAAAATAAACGATGGATAAATAAAGACTTTACATTAAACTTCTTATAAGGAAAATCTGACCATGTATGGCTATTGGAATTATTCTTTTATAGTGGTGCAATAATAGGGTTTGCTTCAGAAAGTTTTTAAGACATCTCTCTCATGCATTCTTAACACAAAATTAGGATTTATTTTCTCTAAGAAAACATCTTTCATTATAACAAAATATCATTCACTTTACGTCCAAAATAGGAGCCTATCAATAAAAAAATAATTCAAATTTTAAATGAGTAACATATTAAAAAAACTATTTCAAATGCATGGAATATTAAGAAAAGTATATTCAATATCTGGAATAGGATTGAGAATATCCACAATCAATAAACAACAACTATCAACATCAATAAATTCATCAATGAATCAGCTCTGGAAAACACTTAAAATTATTATGAAAGCCTGGAATAAAATCAAAAATTATTTGCAATACATGGAGTAATTAATTAAACAATCAATTTGAAATAATATTTATTTTTCAGTTAATTTAGGTTTCAAATGCCTGAAATATTATTCAAAATTTTGGAATATAGTCAAAAATTACTTATTATGCATGTAAAGGTATTTATTACATTCTTAAAAAGAATTCATGGACATTGGAGTCCCGAACAAATTTCTCTTATTATTTTGTAATATTTGTCACTTTGTTTCTAAAGTGTTTTAATTTAAGTGCAAAATTTGCGAGGTCTCTGGTCACGCACAAAACCACTTGGTATAAGTTTTAAAATTGTACAAATAGGACGGGCAATATTTCTTACTATCTGTCATTTTTTTTGTTTTACAAGGTATATGTATATATGCATTAATTATTTTTTGTTTTTGTTTTCTATGCTAAACCTAAAGAGCGGTGTCACTCTTTTTACGCCACTGC
Source organism: Anthonomus grandis grandis (assembly GCF_022605725.1). Classification (NCBI taxonomy): domain Eukaryota; kingdom Metazoa; phylum Arthropoda; class Insecta; order Coleoptera; family Curculionidae; genus Anthonomus; species Anthonomus grandis. Next base: position 22,687,975 of record NC_065556.1, on the reverse strand, counting down.
GGTCTATTGGGACAACTTTTAAATTGACAAAAACACAAGGTGCACCACGAATCAGGCATATTCGGAATAGGGATGGTTGGGAAATACGTTATTTAAATACCAAGTTCTATTTGGTTTAGAAAGTCAATTGTTTTTAGTCGACTGCTATTAAATGCATAACATCAAAGTGACATCGAACGTTACATTTTGTTCTAAGTTTTATTAGTAATTTTTTAGTTCCTTGAATATATTATTTACACTCTAGAAATATGTGATTTAAGTCACCTGTAGTATTGTCCATGACACATTTATCTGATGGTAAAACTTAAATTTTATTAAAACTAGTATATCTAAATTTCATTCTGATATTTGTTGTGATAAAACGCCTGAATTCATAAAGATTTTTATGCTAATATTTGAAAAGTACCTTTGTAATTAACTCACAGTAATTTGTACCTTAATCCACATAAATGTCAAATTTTTATTCTGATAAGTAATATGTCTAATTAATTCCTTAATTTCCCATATTATAGCATTCACTTTAATTAACCATGTGTATCCATTTTCAATGGCTTGAAGTACAGACACGGAGTCGGATAAAATAACGATTTGTATTTTTAATAAAAAGATTATATGTTTAAATGCTATCAGAGTGATTTTTTAATTTATTTAAGCAGGTTTTTATTAATCATCGGATAGTCAATAAATAAAGGGTATTTAACTATAGTGCTTCGTAAGAGGCTTAAATAGTCAAATTGTAAAAAATCAAAACGGATTATTAACTCTAATATAGCGTATAGCAACATGGTTATAACGTAAGGCTTTATATTGAATTCTATTTACCTTTAATAGTAAGCTATTAAAAGAAGGCAGATTCATAAAAATAACATCGTTATACAATAAAGTAAGACTTTTTTAAATTTAGAAGATAGGCTCTTAATATGCGCTTTGCAAGTGAGTTTTTTTATCTAAAAATACACCTAAATAAGGCAATTTAATATTTTGCATTAGATAAACATAATTAACTTTAAAGCTATTGTGTCCTGGTAAAATTAATGTTTGGTTTATCTGACTAATAATATATCTATACTGACCAATTTCATATTTTCCTATACATTGCTCATAAACTATTGTGCAATATTATTTGATAAATAAAACTGATGAATGAGTTTTCCTTGTAATACCCCGGATATCATTAGTAGGGCAGTAAGGTAATCATTATCTAAAAAACGATTTGAATATCGGTTATTGTTTATGCTACTGCATCCTTCTAAGTCTGTCCAGGGTTTTAAGCACACATGATAAAAGTGGTATTGGTCTATAAGGCTGGCCCTATATCCGAGTTTTTTTCAGGTTTTTGGATAATGATTACTATGATACTTACAAATACTTCTATCTTATGACTAGGTAAATAGGCTTTATTGAAAATACCTAGTAAAATTTGTTTTACATTTTTGGCCAAATTTGGAAGCATAATATATTGGTAAATTCAGTGTTGCGTGTTTTTTTTAGAAAGTAATCAAGTTTAGTTAACGTGAAAGGTTTATATAAAAAAGAATTTTCTGAGTAGTTTAATTTATGGGTTTTCTGTTCTCTGTTAATTGAAAAAATTGTCTGAGGTCGGCTTTGAATAAACATATTTTTTAGACATTTTCCGCTTGTTGCCACATTTTAGATCGATTTGTGATCTATTTAGGTTTGAGCACCATGAAACCCATGGTGGTCTGTTCTTTTGCTTAAAAATTTTTCTAGGTTTAGTGGATTAAAAAATGCATTTTTCCTTTTTTTAATTATTGAATCACAGTCAGAAGAATATCACGAGGGAGGTGGTCATTTACAACAATAAGGTTTATATATAGCAAAACTTTTTAAACTAACAACTAAAAATGATAATAAAAATACGTTTGCGTATAATAAAATGCTACAAAAAGGGCCTTATGCGTGCGCTATTATTAATTATTTAGGCCTAGTTTGATGTTTATGTTCAAATCACTTAAAAAAAACAGTGATATTTAAGCTTAAATAATTTGTCACTAATATGTCTCACCAGGCTAAAGCTTTGAAGGTAATAGGGCTGCAGTTAAATACAGTATTTCCGAAGATCTTAAGGTTTTAGCTCCAAATTTTTTAATACAAAAAAGAAATAAATAACAATATTTAAATAACCTTTAAATTAACAGTCTTAATTCGATGAAACTTTAAGGGTAAAAAGGAGCTTAAGCCATCATTCCAAAAAGAAAACCTATTCTAGCTAAAATAATTTTTAATTTAAAAAATAATTAACAATCGTCTCCGGTTAAATTATGCACCAGTTTAATGTTTAAGGCAGTTTTAGCTGAAAAAATTTGAAATGATGAAACTTTGACAGTAAATAGGCACCACTTTAGACCATTGTTCCAGAAAACCTTGGAATAAATACTTTTAAGTTACAAAAATTCATAATTGACCAATATATACAATTAATTTATGCTCCAGTTTGATGTTTAAATTCAAATAACTTTTTCCTAAAAAGATCTAAAAACCTAAAAGTTTTAGGCTACATACGCAACACTTTAGTGTATATTCCATATAATTTTAAGTGTTTTTCTAAAGTACTTTTTAATTTCAAAAAAAAAATAAAAATGACAATCATGTCGAACTTAAATTTGACCAAATAAATCATGAAAGTTGATCAAGTTTTCTTGCAGAATTTGAAAATTAAATAATAATTAAAGAGTTTTAGTAATTTTTATAAATTCTGATATTTTAATTTTATTGACCATTTAATTTTTTATGTGTTCCGATTTATTTCTTTTAATGTCTATTTGTTTACTCTATTTTTAAGTCAATTGTCAAAAACCTTTTTTATATTATGTGGAAATAAAGTATATTTGATTCGATTTGATTTGAATCGTTTAATATTTTTTACCAATTATTTTACATACTTCCTCAAGGAACCTTCAAATATAAATAACTAGCAATTTTTAATTAATCAATTTAAATTCCATTTAACAGTTAACTTTTAAATTAATTTCCATACTGTACATAATATAAAAACTCAATTTTAATTGTATAAATTTATGCCAAAGCCAAATTCTTTCTTGCATTTTTTTTGATAATAGCAACAATATAAGTTCATTTGTTTTCTATTGAAAAAAATAAAAAAAATTAACGTTTATTTAAATAAAACTATCTGCCAAAGATTTTTATCCATGGATCTAGTTAAATTTGTAGAATATTTATTTATAAACGTTTTAAAAAATATGAAAATGATTAGTTAACTTTGTTAGGTGAGCCCAGTATTTGAACATAAATAAAATACATAATATAATAAATAAGACAATAAAAAAACAACTTTTAGAGTTATTGCTATCTGGATGGAAATTCCCAATGTAGTTTCTGAGAAAATATGATCGTGTGTGACAATCCATACTCAGGCTTATATGGTTAAAAAATTTTCAGACCTTTAAATTGCAGTTTGTTGTCTTTTTTTTGTATCGATTATTGAAGACTATTTGTTCATATAAATGTAATATTTTTAAAATCTACCACCGAACTTTCGATTTCTAATTACAAAAAGATGTTGTATAGCAAGATGTTTTTTGATTAACAAATGGCTATTTTGCAACTATTGATCTTAAGATTTGTTTTCTCTTAAATAGAATACTTTTTTATATCATGGTATTAGGTAGCATTAATTAAGGATTAAAATTATCAATAATAGATTAAATGGTAACTTTATAAAATTGCTTATTAATTTTCAATGTAATTTTAGAACAATTTGTTTGATTGGTTATAAACGGAAGTGTTCGACGTAAAATTCGAATCGACGGCGGTCTTAAAAGCACTTTAATAAAAGCCAAAGCAGAGATTTCCAAAAATATTGCAAGACAAAATCCTCGCCCGAGGCAATATCTTGCAGAGCGAAAGTATAATACGGTAAAGTGTACTGAGCCACACTTTAGTTGGGTCTTTTTACATGAAACGAATCTACTTATCTACTTTATCCTTTAAGTAGATGAATTCGCTGAAAGAGGGAGATTTAGCGAATAAGCCGGCGTCATTTTGGAGGATTTCGATGGGGACAGTAATTTCGGAGTGCCTGCGAATATTGGTTAGTACTATCCTGTTCATAGATGGAATAATCATAAAATATATAAATTCGTAGATTTTTTATTAGACCCAGAGATTTATTTGTAATATTAATTTTTTTTCCAAATTTAGTATGAAATAATTTCTACAATTCGTCTATTTGCATTATATTGGGCAAAAAAGAGCGTGGTCTTTTATCATCTCCTTAGGTATCCAAGAATCGAAAAACTCTATCGACATTAGGAAAGTGTAGCAAACTTGTTGTTTCATACTTAGGAACATCTATCGTTAATAAATTAAATTTTATCTAATTCGAAGCCGGCACATTTAGCGCCGAGTTCATCAAAAACCGGAAAGCGTGTCGCTTATACGATTTTCTCGAGAGTCTGCATCTTCTTGAATACGGGACTGGGGCCCCTCCCGATATGCCGCGACATTGACGTGGATTACAGATAAGATAAGCCTGCCTGGTAATTATGCATCCAGGCATGCTGATTTTGCTCCACCACGTTTCACAGTGGGACCAATTATTATTCCTCATTTTTGGACAAATTTTAACGCATGCATCTTATGGTAATAAAATTCTTGGAACAGTTCTTTCAGAATTACATCTGTTTTCGTTAATATATGCGATAATTTTCTCAGAGCAGAGCCATTGACAATAATTATTATGTTTTAACCACCATATGTCTTAGACTTTAGACTGTTTACTAAATTAAAACAAATGTTAATTAGAGGCGATATCTTGAACTGGTTTGAATCTTATTTATGTAATAGAGTTCAATAAGTAAAATATTTAAATAGTCCTTTTAATATTGTTTTTGGTGTACCCCGAGAGACCGTTTTGGATCCGTGTTTGATATAAATGATATGGTTAAAGTTATAAAAAAAAATGTTAAGCTGTTTTGTTTGCAGATGAAACAATAATTTTTATAATGGGAAACAATGTTGTAATTGATATGAATAATGACTTAACCAATATATTCTGGCTTTGCATAAACAAATTATGTTTAAATGCAAGTAAATCTAAATTTGGCATTTTTTTAAAAAATCAGGGTAAATGCGAAAAGCATATTTTTATTAAAAAGATATAAATTAATTAAATACAATTTTGAATACAAATTTTAATTTTCTCAAAATTTTTCAAAAAAATTGCGTTCGTTAATAAAGTTTATTAATAAAGTTATTTCTATAAAGTGTTCTAAATATATTGTCTGTGAAACAGCCACAAATTTAAAAATTAGTATTTTGACAATTTTAAAAACATTAACAAACAATCCTATGAGCGTAAAAAAAATATTCAATATAATTTTTTTTAATTAATATGTTATAAATTTAAATTTTATTTTTGATACTGTAGGATAAAATAAGAAAAACTGTAATAAAAGATTTTTTTTAAATGAAAATGAAGTTTTTTTACATACTACAGTTAATACAAATTTTTAAAACTCAAAATTAAAACAGATTTATAGACATTTTCAGAAAAAGAAAATTAGGTATTTTAAACTATTATTATTTGAAAAATGTAAATGATGAAATAAGCGGAATTATTTTTTCTGTTAAATTAAATATTCTGTATTACAAAAATATATAAATAAAAATATCAAGAAATATTAAGAGATAAAAAATTTACCAAATAACTTAAGTTATTTCAAAATTATAAGATTTTGAAAATTTATTTATAATAAAGAAAATTAAATTTAAAAAAATCAACAATTTTGGCTAAAAGTTGAATTTCTAAACTTAACATTTTCTTTATTAATGCTGATATTGAGTATAGAAAGAAAATTAGAAGTTGTATGCCAAAAGTCTAATTATTCAATAACTAAAAAATTCTAAACTAATGATAATATAAGACAGTGAAAAAACACACTGTAATTATGAAATTTTGCAAACTTTAAACTTCAATTCAACTTTAATAATTTTTGTGTAAAAAGGCCTTAATTTTATACAGAAAAGGTTGGAAAATATTTCAGAAAAACCGTCATATACAAGTTTTTTTATTGAATATTGAAACAATCCCAAAAATGTCATAAAAAAGAAATAAACAGAACTAATTTGTTACAAATGAATTTAGGTAGTTTTATGAGCCCAAGAAGTTTTTTTCTTAATGTAAATTTAAATTTTATTTTTTGTACTGTGAGGAAAATGAGAAAAACTATAATTAATTTTTTTTATTAATATTTTTTTTTTGGTTATAATTAGTTTAATTAACTCTATTTTTCATTGATTTTATTTATTTAATGCAAAAGTAGGAGAAATATACATATCACAAAAACTATTAAACCAAAAAAACATTTTATAATTTTTTTAAGCTTTAAGTATTAAATACGTCAATGTATAGCAAAAAAATCGTCTAAGAATATTTTTTTTATTACTAAAAGAGGAAGTATCAGGTAGAAAATATATAAGGGCCTAATGATGACCGCATTTGAGCGAAACACTTAGATGCTAATAGATCTATGATACTGTGACTGTATTTTTGCCAAAAATTTTGATTTTTAATAGTAATTTCAATACATTTTCCGAATTTAAAAAAATTTGTAAATTTTAAAAATATATGATTTTTAGAATAAAAATCATAAAAATAATAAAATTTAACTAAAAAAGTGATTTTTTTGCACATTAAATAACATAAAAATATAAAATAAATTATGGTAGTCATATGATAAAAGCCAAAACAAACAACTAAAGTTCCAAAAATATTTTTTTTTGCCAATATTGAAAAACAGGCAATTTTTGAAAAATAAACAAGAGCAAGAATGTTTTTTTGCAATATCAGAAAAACAAGACCTGATCAAAATAAATAAATGTCATTTTCGGAATCAGTGATCCCAATATAACCTAGAAAACATATTCAGAACTTTTTAACAAGCGTTTTTTATATATCAGTGATATTTGTAAATATGCTAAAAAACTTTTTTGACATTTTTTTAAATAAACCAAATACTGAAATAATAAGTTTATATAAAAATATCAAATTTTTGTCAAAATATATTGTTTTTTAATCCAAAAATACTCATAAACTTTAACCCAAAATTATATTAATAAAGTTTCTGTTTGTATCTAAAAATCTAATTTTCCTTATCGTTTTGCCCATAAGATTTTCATATCGACAACACTGTGTACTCGTTCGGCGTAATGGCGAGGGCTGTTCGCCTAAATCGGCACTTGAGATTTGTAATTTGTTGTTTCGGAGGTAGTTTCAATTTTGGGACTGCCTGTAATGATAGTTTCGAAAGCACCTCTATAAATTTAATTGATTTTAAATTAATTGTTTATTTTATATGGGGGGATTAAAAGGCGAGCGAGAGCGCATCGTCGCGTCACCTTTATTTACTTAACGGTATAGTCGATGCACATTTATTTAATGAACTAAATCAAATGGTTTTAATTTGATTTTTTGAGCGTTAAAATTGATTATTTCGTATGCTTTATTTGTTAATTATGACAGGTTTTAAGCCTAAAATGACAGCTTAGCATAATTTCTTTTTATCGAATTTTCACACCACATGAAACTCCTTGTTAAAATTTATATTTTTTTTTATTTCTTTAAAAATTTGTCTATAATTAGATATATAAAGACGTGATAGATAGATAAAGATATATTAAGTGTGTCAATTCTGGTAAGCATTTTTAACAATAACGTGTTCTCTTGAAGCTTTAGAAGATACGTGGGTCTATTCAAATTTAAACTGTCAAAGGTAAAACATATATACTGCCTAAAATTAGCCACTTTTATGTTATGGTTATATTGTATATTATACTATCAATTACACTATATACCAGCCATAAAATAGGGCCTTTGCGATAAATTTCCATGCAGTTTAAAATAATTTAATTGAAAATTCACTATCCTGATCCCTACAGTTAATAAATATAATTTATATATATATTAATTTACCAACAAATTTTGTCTTTTTTTTTACTTTCTGTGCCCATATCTGTCTATACCGTCATAAATGCAAACTCGCCCTTATTATTTGTTCCTTGTATTCGGATAAAAAAAAAATGTTGAACCAGTTCCTGCTCTCTCGAACCCTTTTTATTTTACAAAACTCCCATTCACATGATACAATTTTCCATTCGACCCTCCAACATTGGACGGACAGAACGAAACAGCCACCGTCCGAGAGATATTTCATTTAAAATTGCTGACTTTTAACAAACGCCATGAAATGATCGGCTTTACGGTCCCCGCTCTCTATTCTTGGCATATAAACCCGGTCATATCCAATTTATTTCGGAATTTCAATTTGTACTCGAGTATGTAGCTAAATTATGAATAAATTATCCTGGATATTGGTCACCAATGTGTCTCTCTTGACTCTCGGGCTCGACGATTTGCCTGCCAGTTTTCAGTACGTGTTAAAAAAAAATTGAATTTTACGCTGTTGATTGACATTGTTTGACCCAATTTTTCCCTATAAAGCAATGAAGTAAATTATAAAAGTTCGTATGAGATAAAGCCATGAAGTTTTAATAAATTATCCTGAATATTGGTTAACAGTATGTCTCTCTTTACTCACTCAAAGATTTGCCTACGAGTTTTCAGTTCATCTTAATAAAAAGAATTAATTTTATGCTGTTGGTTGACATTGTTTGACTCAATTTTTCCCTATAAAGCAATGAAGTGAATTATAAAAGTTCTTATGTAATATATGTATGGCCACTGGATCCAGAGGGAAAGCCATGAGTTTTTAATGGATTTTTCTAAATATTGGTCAACAGTGTGTCTCTTTTTACTCACTCAAAGATTTGCCTGCAAGTTTCCAGTTCGTCTTAATAAAAAAAATTAATTTTACGCTGTTGATTGACATTGTTTGACCTAATTTTTCCCTATAAAGCAATGAAGTAAATTATTAAATTTCTGATATAATATACGTATGGCCACTGGACCAAGAGGGAAAGCCATGAGTTTTTAATAAGTTATCCTGGATATTGGTCAACAGTGTGTCTCTCTTTACTTATTCAAATTGCCTGCAAGTTTTCCGTTCGTCTTAATAAAAAAAATTAATTTTATGCTGCTGATTGACATTGTTTGACCCAATTTTTCCCTATAAAACAATAAAGTAAACTATAAAAGTTCGTATATAATATATGTATGGCCTCTGGATCCAGAATGAAAGCCATGAGTTTTTAATAGATTATCCTGGATATTGGTCAACTGTGTGTCTCTCTTTACTCACTCGAATATTTGCCTGCGACTTTCCAATTCGTCTTAATAAAAAAAAATGTATGCTGTTGATTGACATTGTTTGACCCAATTTTTCCTTATAAAGCAATTAGGTAAATTATAAAAGTTCTGATGATATATATGTATGGCCACTGGATCTAAAGGGAAAACCATGAGTTTTTATTAAATTATTCTGGATATTGGTCAACTGTGTGTCTCTCTTTACTCACTCGAATATTTGCCTGCGAGTTTCCAGTTCCAGTTTGTCTTAATAAAAAATTGAATGAAAAATTGAAATTCATGCTGTTTATTGACCCAGTTTCTTTCCTATATAGCAATAAAGTTAATTATAAAAGTTGTTATGTATTACATACATATATGGCAAAAGGGTCCAGGGGGGAAAACCAGTGGGCACTTTATTTAAACGTTGATATTCCAGTGTCCAATTTCAAAGTTTAATTAAATATCGAAGTTGAAGGCACATCTGGCGCGATTCCCTGTGCGAGCGGCCTTAAATAACCATAGAAATGCATGCGGTGCTCTTCTTAAACGGCCCTGGCAGCTAGAAATGAAGCCATTTTAACCAAATCGACTTTTATAAATATTTTCCTCGATATTGGTTTGTGCGGATTTCTGGCTCTAGTTGAAATTGGGACCGTCGATTCTGACCCTTTTTAAACGGGACGTTTCCGATTTTAAACTGCTCTGCGTACTAAGCGGTCAAATTGTTATGGCTACAGATAAAACTGCGAGTTTCGGATAATGATTACGTTTGCTAAGTTTTATATATCAAAAAAGGCAGTTTTTGTCAGTTCACGTCATTTTTATTTAACGACTTTATTCTCAGGAAATCATCTCATTTTACAGATTATTTGCTATTAAATATCCTTAAAGTAAAATACAACAGAGAACGTCGCGTTGATTTTTTACATTCAAAATCTGTTTGATAATTTCTTATTTTCACCGATACAGTCGCATTTCAAATGCCTATCAGTAACAATACCTAAACATTTATATACTATTTCTATATAATTTTATATATTATTTTATATATAGTTTAATATATACGGCATTGTTTTATGGGATAGGCCATAAAATTCTAACCTAAAAAAGATTTTAAGTGCATCTTTTATTTTACGAAAATAATTTCTTAAATATTAGGAATATTTATGTCTACTTGCAGTAAATTATATACAAGAAATCAATGATCTGGCCAATTTTGAAAGGCATAACTATTTAATAAAATCTTAACAGCAAAACAATATTAGTGTCCCTTATATGTCAACTTCATTATGTCGAAGGTTTACAACATATTATGGACCCACCTTATTTAATAAACTCCCTAGTAACATTAAAAACATAATATATAATATTAAAAAGTTTAAAACTTGACTAAAGCAGCTCTTGCTCGATAATCCTACCCTTTTTTTAATTATATTTGTCTACGTATACCTCCTCATTCGCACTGCATTTTTAGTGTATGTACTTGTTGTTATGTTTCTATCATTGTCTTTTTTTCCTTTTTAGTTTTTATACCTGATATCTTACAAGCCCCAAGATGTACTTTTTGGGGTTTAGGCAATGGAGTATTCAAGGAGCAATAACTTATAAATTATTGTGTAGAATAAGCTTAATTGGGTTTAATGTTACATATAAAAAATTAGTTGATAAATAAAAGTAATATTACCCTTACCTTTACCCTCTAATATACAAAAAAAAATTAAATAGAAGTTAAATTTTTAATTTCTTCTCTACTAAGAACTTTTATTAAACCAAAGTTAGGCAATTGATTTTTATATAAAGCAAAATGCAGCAATTTAATTTTTGAAACCAATAAGAAAGGGAGTACGGCAAGAGTGCATTTTTTCCTCTATACCGTTAATTCGGAAGCCATTTTGAGAAAGGATCTAATGCAAAATATGAAGGGTAAAAAAACGAATGGAGTCCGTATCACTAAGCAATACCTTGCAAAGAATGATGGATAGGATTACGGAACACAGTATACGATTCGGACTATACATGGACACTTGCAAACCCAAATTAATCGTTTTCCGCAACGTATATATCTTAGGCTATCAAAGGCCTGAGAATAGTCGATAAAGATGCATAGGCTGCGTTTGTTTGAATTTAGAGTCGGTTTATTTTTTTAAATTTCAAACCATCGAGAGTTTTCAAAATGTATGCGTATTAAAAAAGTCAGTGGTTTAATTATCTAATTTTTAATTTCTTGTAAAGTCTTAGCTTAAGTTTTTCAAATAGCTTATAGCAGAAAATACTTCACTTTCGTGCCTATTAAATTCATTACCTATATCCGTTTTGTTCAGAACTAGTTTGTCTTATTCAGTTTTAATCTTATCAATTTTTATTCTACTTTTAGTTTTTTGACATATTGAGTCTACAACCTTTCAAAGTTCAGCTGACAAATATCTATTTTATTTTGTTTGTTCTTAAATAAAATATTTTAATTTTTAATCGGAGAGATGTCTTGTATCATTTTTACACCTGTATGTCGAAGCTACATGTTTTTTGTATACTGCTCTTGCATTAAAGTTTGTATGATCCCAATTACTTAAAACTTATTATTATTCTTAAGAAGCAATAAACTACACTAAGACACAATTTGCAATTATTTAAGCATAAGGCCTATCAGCAGTAATAATAATTTACAACCTTATACTTTTTAAAATTTTTGTTTTTACAGTTTATTAATATTTTCTTTTTATAGAGTTAATTTTAGTCTTTACAGTTAACTAATTAACAAACACCAAAAAATCAGAGTTAGATTTTGATAAATCCGCTGTTGGATACTAAAAGCATTAATTCTGGGATATCCAGGAAAACTGAAAACGCCCTACCTAAGCCAAAATATTGCGTTGAACAAAATATTTTTTTTCATTGAGGAAAAATTGATTTATTTTTAAACAAATCAATTGTCCCAGATAAGCTCTAAATTATTCTAAGTACCCCAAGGATAAATTCTTATAATTTTCCTGCTATATACGGGATGGTCCATTTAACTTGAGACATCGCAATATCTCGAAAACTAAATATGTATCCAGAAAATGTTTCATGTAAAGTTTGAATGGTTTCCAGAGGGCCATAAAATGACGTCATTGGTTTGACCTTGAGTGGACGTCTTTAAGGTCAAATGAAGGTCGACTTCACTTTTTTGCATAAAAACCTTTTTTTTTATTAGTGTCTGATTTAGCGTTAAAAAATAAGTAACTTTTGTCTGACACTTTTTTACACGCGACCTCTTTTTTTCAAGTTATTAATTTTTAATTTTTTTACGAATTTTTCCCTTGACACTGACATTTGCCCTTGTCGGTAGTATCTGATTATCTATCAAAAGGAGTGAAAGTATCTTATGATAGAATTTTATTATCAAAAAAATCGAAAACTTCATAATAAAACGTACCAAATTCAAATAAAAGAAATTGAAACAAAAAAAGTCAGAAAATTATTTCAATAAATGTTCAAAGTAAAGATTACAAATAGGGGAAGTCTTTACCTCCAATAAATATAATAAAGGTTTATTTGGTGAACGTATATGTCTTTTGTAATGTTCTGTATCTGATGATGGCTGTTTACACCGCCGAAATGCATAATACATTTACCTAAAAGTCCTACATGCATTTTTCTTGGAAATAAAGACTTCCCCTATTTGTAATCTTTATATACGCATTCTCCTACAAAATATGGACTTCTATTCAACTAATGTTCACTTGTGATTGTCATCACAAGTGTTGACCTTCCACTTCTTTATATTTTCCGACTCGCTTTCTAAACGATCGATGAACAGAGTGCAGCATTTGTGGAGTTATCTGCCCGCAAATCTCCGTGATTCGCAGCTTCATATTTTCGGGAGTCGTTCGTTGGTGGATCGCGATATACGATCTCCTTCAAATAACCCCATAGAAAAAAATCAGGTGACCGTAACGGCCAGTGGACTACTCCACCATGACTTATCCAACGTCCATTGAAGTCACGATCCAATACTTGGCGCGCAATGCGTGAATAATGTGCAAGATAGCCATCATGCTGGTACCACATATTTAGTCTCACTTGAAAACACACATCTTCCAAAAATACTGGTAGAATCTCCAGCAAAAAATTACGGTATTTTTGGCCTGTAAGGACACCATCAATAAAATAAGGTCCTGACTTGATGATGCCACATCAGACATTCACAGACCATGGCCGCTGATGTTCTATCGCTCGAAACCACCTGGGATTTTCAGTTGCCCAATAATACATGTTATAACGATTAACTATACCATAGTTTGTAAATGAAGCTTCATCGGTGAATAAGACGCGCAGAAAGAAATTGTTATTTTCATGCAACTGATTTTGGGCCCATTCACAAAACAACACTCGATTTTGGAAATCATTCCCGTGAAGCTCTTGATGTAACGATAAGTGATGCAGATGAAACTTGTGGCGTTTTAAAATTCTCAGGACACTTATTTTGGAGATTCCAGAAGCAGAAGAAATTGATCGTGAGCTGACTCCAGGATTATGGGCAACTGCAGCTAAGACGGCAATTTCATTATTCTGACTGGTAATGCTTCTCTTTTGTAATCGATTTATCGTTCTCACACTTCCATCTTCTATAAAGTGGGTCACTACACGATAAAATGATGCTCGCGATGGAAGTCGCCGTTGAGGATGTCGCATGGTATACTATTCAATGGGTTTATTAATATTCCGTTCAGATTTACCATAGATAAGGACCATTTCAACTTTTTCATTTATTGTGTAGGCATTCCATAGTCACTCAATAAGATAGTCAAATACTTGATAACTGAAGGAATACTGTGAACCAAAATAATCTCTTATTTACTATATTCATCAGTATTTGTTTACAATCGCCTGATATACCTGAGATAAACACGTGAGATCTGTTCACTATAGAAAATTTTCGCACCATAACAACTTGCATTGATTATTGATCAACAATGCCTTGTCACAACAATATTAAAGAATTTCTGAACCAAAGCTATTCCTGTTTCTAATGTCATTGTCAAGGAAAAAAATCGTAAAAGAATCAAGAATTAAGATCTTGAAAAAGAGAGGTTGCATGTAAAAAAAGTTTTAGACGAAAGTTACTTATTTTTTAACGCTAAATCAGATACTATTAAAAAAAATAGAGGTTTCTATGCAAAAAAGTGAAGTTGACCTTCATTTGACCTTGAAGACGTCTACTCAAAGTCAAACCAATGAGGTCATTTTATGGCCCCTTGGAAACCATTCAAACTTCACATGAAACATTTTCTGGATACATGTTTAGTTTTCGAGATATTGCGATGTCTCAAGTTAAATGGACCACCCTGTATATATATGGCGCAATTAATACTAAAACACGCATTTTTAAAGAAATTAACCGTATAAATGTAAAAACACTTGATACCAAAGAAAACGTTATTTAGATTCATTTAAGTTATGCATTAAAGACACTCTGTAGATCAGTCAAGTCAAAAGTGCTTTATTAGTCCAAAAAACATACATATTTTCTTTGAAAAAGCATAGGTAAGGCTGCAGACATATGAGGTCTACAAGCTTCCATAGTTTAAATCGAACGAATTTCTATTTGATTTTTAAGAAAAATTGAACTTTTGTGAGACATTTTATATAATTTTTATAACTATTTTTAAGGTTGCTGTCTGCAGATTTTTACTCATTTTCAGCGAATTGACTACATAAGCGATGTTTCTCTTGTATTCAGTTTAAACAGCCTTTGCTCATTTTTGTTCTTGTCGCTGAAGCTTATAATTTCAATATTATTCTTATTTACTATATTATTGATTCCCTGAACAAACTTCTAACCTGACAGCCTAATCTTTGTCCATCTCACTATAAATATCTAACCATGTTTCTTGCTTAGGGTAATTTTTTTAAACAAACATAGTTGTTTTATCTGTTTTACTAATATTTGATAAAATTTGATTTAAAAATAAATAAGTTAATGCTAATCTTTCTAGGGCTAGATCATTTGATAAAAAATTATCACTATATCTGTGTGCCTTTGGACTTGTTGCTTTGTTTATATAAGGAACGAAATTCAATATAGCAAGATGATTCTGATCTTTCTTCAAATAGAATAAGGAGAAGAACTTTACATAGAAAAACTTTATCTTTTTATTTAGTAGAGTCAGTAGAGAACATAATATCCTGTGATTTCTGGCAAATACTGTGAAACAGAAACTATTTCAAAAAGTGTGAAATTGACATTAAATGACTGGAAGAAATAAAAAGTTATCCTCAAAATCCAAAAAGATATTAGGAATTCTTGGTAAGCATTAAATGCCTCGAGCAAAATAAAAAAAAAGGTTTGTTTAAATGTTTTGGAAAACTTTCCTTCACTTTTTAAATTGTTTACCTTCCCTGGCTTTTTAAGTGCACCATATCGATAGAGAACATGACATTTGTGGGTATTTTAACACTAACATACTATGGGTTAATGGCTCTGAATTGCCTAAGGATTTACGAAACTAATTTCGCTATTAAAAACTAATTTTTTTTTAATTTCATCATTGACAAGTCAATTCATGAATAAAAAAATAAAACAACCCTTATGTAATATTTCTAAAATTTAAATTTAAAGGCATCGCTTCTACGCCGCAATTAGATTGGAATTCCCGGATATATACACAAACACGGTTTACTCGCAACAATGGCGTCTCGTTCCCAGGAATATACGAAGCACGATATCGGGATAACAATTGCCTCCGGTCTTCTATTCAATATTAACAATAGCGTTAGCGATTTGTTATCCCCCCACTCGACATTTTATGAACGAATATCTTAGACCTTAACGTAACTGAAATTAATTTCGTAATAGGAAATCCAAAGTAACCGGTGGAATTCTGATTGTGAGGGTCAAGAGCTTTTTCAGAGATTGATTTTATATCGAAAAGTTCATAAGCACTCTAAAATATTTTATAATTAAAACTATATAAATATGCTTATGATAAATTTAATATAAATTCATATCTTGCCGCTGAAAATGCATTGGTTACGTCGATATTGCTCAAGATGTCTCTCGGGAATTGGGATTTTAAGTTTATATAGCTCTCTCGTCTGATTCTGATTCAATAGAAGTTTTATAGCTAGACCATGTCATAAAAGTGCAATTTGCTATTTGTACCTCTTCAGTACAACATTGTTTCGTTAACATTTAGTTTAAGAATTTTAAGGGTGAAGTATATATATAAAAAATATTAATTTAATATCATGTTTTTTTTGGTACTTTTAAAAAGGCAAAAAAAAACTGCGAATTTATCCACGAGTACGGTCGCAATCGTGGTGTTTCCTGAACAATAATGAGTCGAAATAATGCATTATTGTTATATATTTTCAACAATTCCGCTGCTTCGTTACGCGCCTGTTGGGTGCCATTAATCTCGAAGTTAAAGCAAAGTGGAAATGCATAATAAACAAACTGAAGTTGGATCTTACAACCGGCCCAGGCAGCCGTCTGTTTTCCGCGATGCGAAATTATTTATTTCGGCCTTTATTCAGCTACGAAGAATATGCTTTTTATGTTTCGCTTGATGTTTCTGTGTTGTTTGTCTTGTGTGTGTATTTTTCGAATTCATTACGTGTATTATTAATTTATTTCTGTATTTTTTTTACAAATTCATTTTTCGTATATGTTTATTTTATATTGCGCTAATGTACAGTAAAAAGAAGTAAAATATTTAGTCAGTTTTCTTACTTTTGACTTCAAAATTTTATTAACTTACATATCAGGGATCGATTACTAGGATGTACGATGTTTAAAAATATCTTGGCATAAATTAATAATTTTAGATTTGTTCATTTATTTAATGAAACCGGCCACTCATGCCACAACATTTCTTCACATTTCGTATACCTAAAATATTACCAAGCGTCTTATCTAAACTAACAAAGCTTTAATTGGTTCCTTATATGGGTTGAAATTTATACAAAAAAATATTAAGTTGTAACTGTTTTGTGTTAATATTTTTTATATAAAAATTATGAAATGTCTTAAGCTATTAAAACGGTAATTAAGAAAATGAATAAACTTCCTACAGTTAGATCATTAATAGTATCAACACATTGATATATCAATAGTATAGAAATATAAATAGAAAAATAGTTACTATCTTGTTGCTATTATTATTCAGAAGCATGGTAGGTTTATTTTTCATAAAAAAATTAACTGGTATTAAATGAAAAATTACAATTAATCTAATAGCGGCTTTGACATTAAGCCAATAGGTCAGCCCTCAAGATAATATACATATTAATAAGTTGTTAAGCTTTTTGCTAAGTTGCCAATTTGAAGATTAACGTAAAATTGACGTCAAATACTTAAAAGTGATATAATGCTCCATACTCCAAAATCCTGGATTAAAAGAAAAAATTCCTGTAAACGCCTAAAATACGTGGCCAATTATTTGCAATTTGTGGGAGACACTAATAAATTGAAGAACTTCTTGAAAATGCTGTAACACAAAATATTTTGAGAACTGTAAAAACGAATGTCTGGAAGAAATAAAAAATTTTCTCCAAAAATCCGAAAAGATATTTGGAATTTTTTGGAAAATATTAATTGTGGGTATCAAAAAAAAAGACTTTAAAAAATCCGAGGTTTACTATCTCTTACCTTTCCTGGCTTTACAGATATGAGCATTTGGTTCCTATATATAATATTTTCTTAATTTCAATTATTACTTTAATGTTTAATTAATTTATGTTAAACAATATGTAGATAAATATGAGAAATTATAATTTCTAGAAGACATAAAAGTTACATCAAATGCCTGAAAGAAAAAAAGAAATTACTTTATATGCTTAAAATGGGAAAAATTATTACTAACCAAATATTTTTTAACCACTAAAGGCCTGGAACAATTTATACAATTTCATTTCAAAGTCTGAAAAAAAAAACAAACCAAATGCGATTTTATTCTTTAAGTACTTTATTTAAAAATATATGCAGATAAATCTGAAAAATTAAACCTAATTCCGAGAAGATATAAGAATCACATCAGATAATTGGAATTAAATAAGAAATTAATTAAAAATTCGGAATTTTAATAAAATAGCGTCACACGAAATTTCTGTACTTACTAAAATTATATAAATTATTAATCATTATTCTCTAAGTATTTCAAGACAGTTATTCACATATAAGTATTTAATGACGGATTTACAGTGATGATATCTATGGAATACATTAAAATAAATAATTAATATTTTATAAAATTAAGAATACATTTTCAATTTTTTATTTGGTTCGTTTTTAAAAATTTCCTAGACCCTTAAAAAAAATATTTTTTTTAATTCAAGAATTTTTTTAAAAAATGTCTGTTTGTCATTTAAAATTAACCCTCCAGTTTTCAAATCTCTACTTTTCCTAACTTTAGGGATGTGACCATTCAATTCCTGTGTATCTAAATATTTTTAATTTT
Source organism: Anthonomus grandis grandis (assembly GCF_022605725.1). Lineage (NCBI taxonomy): Eukaryota > Metazoa > Arthropoda > Insecta > Coleoptera > Curculionidae > Anthonomus > Anthonomus grandis. Next base: position 22,669,306 of record NC_065556.1, on the reverse strand, counting down.
CAATTTTTTAAAATATATATATATATAAAAATATAAAAAATTATGTCTAATTATTAAAGGTTTCAATTCATGAGAGTCTTGCAGGCCTGGAAAAATCTATACGAAATCATTAAAAACTTGCAACATATATTACATACATTTAATATCCTAAAAAATTATGCTAAAGTCCTGGAAATTGCAAAAAAGTATTGCTAATCCCTGGAAGACTTTAAATACTTTAAATTAAAAAACAGTCCTTATAGTTTTTAGGTTTATTTCCATATGTTTTAAGATCTTTTTGAAAAAAAAAATTATAAAATAGGTATGCAGTGATTTTACTAGAAGAGCTCATCTCTAATTGTTTTAACTATCGATAATAATAATTTAAAGATTATAGGTACTACTAGTTATAATTTTTATATTAAACAAGTAATTAAAGTCTGGAAAATTGCTTGAAATATGAACATTTTATGGCAATTAACCAATACGAAAAATATAGTTTACTTCTGCATATAAATATGACAAACCTATGATGAAAATGGAAATAGTAAAAAAATTAATAAAACAAGAGAATTCAGATTCAAATTAACACGCAAATACTAAAACCTAAAAAAACAAAGCAAAGGCATAGGAAGCAATTCGCTTTAAATTGATAAGGAAAGTTAACTTATATTACATCCAAAATATATCAAGATCGGCTTTTATTTAATCAACATTATGTGTATATGTACCAAACACGCAGGGTACTTATACATTTATATAAATATCAAATGTGTGGATTTTCAGCAAATCTGTTTAATACTTGTCTTCTCTAAATCTTCTGATTTTTTTTAACTGTTTCTCTATGTATTACACTTAATAAGTATAATCCTGTCTGATATTAATCAATAAAGCATATAATCAATTAAAATTGCCCGTATTTTTTTTACGATTCAAAGGATTTCGACCATCGTTGATCCAAGTCTTTAACCACCTTAATATTCTGAATATCCTTTTGATTGAATTGGTTATGAAACATCCATACTTACTCTAAGAGATCACACAAAAAAAAAACAAAACAGAATTTAAAAAACTCTAAAATTTAAAAAACAGAATAAAAAAAAAGTCAGGGTCTCATTAAACATATGTTTATATAAATTCTTAAAAAGCTACACGTGTTTCGCTCCTATCGGAGCATCATCAGGCCTAAAAGCAAATAAAAATAGTACAAAAAGGACGCTTTTAAAATATGCTAAAAAAACTGTTTACCTAGACGTGTCTAGTCAAATTTTTAAAAATTTTAAATGTTTAGTTCTGATGTTTCCTTTAATCGCTCTTTTTATCAACAAGCCTACGAAACGTTCGTTTTTATAACCCCAAAACGTTAAATAACTAAAAGCTGCATTTGCCAATTTTTTTTGTTCCTTTACCTCCTATCCATTTAAGTATTTACTATCTCTAGCATATCTAGGCATCTACTTTCTCCCCATAGGACACGGGCGACATTTATCTTCAGATGCATTTAAACCAACCCGGTTTCTGGCGTTAAATTTGTGTAACACCTTTGGCGAATACGGAATGCCTGAATGACAAGAATTGATTGCGGAAAATCCTTCGGGGGTACGTGTACCTGTACGAATTTGGATTTTCAACTAAAAGTTAAAGAATATGGATGCCGATAAGATAAAAGAAAATCTTTGTACATAAATAAGGGTTCGTTATAAAATCAATTTTTTAGTATGTCGTTTTTCTTTTTATATTTTTAAGGTATGTCTATGCCGGGTGTCACGGACCCTCAACGATAAACTTTACAGGGTAAGTCTCGTACTACCTAAAAGTCGTACTTTCGAATTTACAGGGGTTTAAATATTTAAAAAAAAAGTAATTTTTTTAAAAGACTACCATGTAGTTTTTTGTCTTTTAGGCATCAGAGGGAATTTTTTGATGTACAAAAAATAAATTATATTTTACCAGTGGCGTCCGTAAAGGGTTTATCGTTAAGATATTAACGATACACCACCGAAATTGTTTAAATACTTGATTTAAGCAAACTTGTATTCCCGATTTCTTTTATTTGGGGGACTGTTTTTGCATAAATTAATAAACGTCTTTTTTGAAAGAATCAAACTAATAATATTTACTCAAAAATTATTTTTCTTAGGTTTATTATTTTTAAATAAATTAACCTTATCTTTTTGAAAAACCAATGCAATTTTTCAGCATTTTATAGGACAACTGGAACAAAAAGCGAGCCGCAAGTAATTTTTCACTTGCTTGAGAAGGCTAAATTCCGAATTAATTAAAAATTAAATAGTAGTATAGTTTAGTACATATATAATTGTATTTATAATAAAATTCAAGCTAAATGGAAAATTATTATTTTATTTTAAAAAAATAATAATAAGAGCAACAATAACAAAATTAAACTAAACAACATATTAATAATCGCCTCTTTATTTCGGAATGTATTGCAAGCCCAATTCTTTTTTTTAAAGCTGTTCTCGAGTTTCTATATGAACTTCCGATTGTAAATACGCATCAGATGTAAAAATCACAGCGATTTAAATCAGGTGATCCAGGAGGCCAAGAACCACCTCTTCCTATCCAGTTACTTCGCTACGTCTGATTTAAATACTGCCGAACGTTGACAATAAATTGTGCATGAAACAATAATTTAAACGGATTTTTAAAGGCACTTCATCCAGCAGTTGTGGTAATATGTTTTATAAAAAATTTAAATATTCATTAGCATTTAAGCGATCAGGCAGTTCGACGGACTCTAATAAAATACTATTAGTTACTCATATCCAGACATAACCTAAGATCTATTTTAATGATATGTTTCTTTAAAAATGTGAGGATTTTCTTCTACATTTGAATAATAATGGGTGTTATGAATATTAAAAATTTCATTCTTAGTAAAAAAGGGGTTCATCAGTAAGCAAAAAAACTGATGATGGTACTTTTAAACTTATAAAGTATCTTCTTGTCTGAAGATTTTTTGGACTGACTGATCCTGTCTCTCTCAGCCTCTAATGAAGTGCAATGAACGTAGAGTATAATAGATATCTTCTGTTAGGAAATTTATCAGCATACGAACGAAGAATAACAAAAAATGAAGAATTTACTAATATGAATTTAACTAAATTACTGCGATTTGCCATAAACTAAATGCATATGTTCTTCTATTCTGCCTTCTTTATCTATGGTGTATATCGAGAGATAAACAGAAAATACAAAGGTTACAAAACGCATGCTGTTAATGCTTAATGTTTGTAATAAGAAAGCATGACCGTATTATTCATAAAATTGTAAAATCTACTCAATATGGAAAATCGGAGGAAACTACATCTTTCGAATTTTTTCATAAGCTTCTCAATACCACTAACACGTCCAATACTGTTAAAAATTTTCTACAAGGATTCATAGACAAATTAATATTAGAAATAAAAATTAAATTCTTTATCCCGTTACATAAAACATCTATGTATAAAAGATCATTTTCATATATTGCAATCACCTTAAATGTATAATAATTCTATACCTAATAAGTTTAAAATATTTATCAAGAATAAATTTAAATATAAAATGCGATTGTTCGTATTTAATCACGAAACTCACTAACTATGAATAAGAAATGTTTTTTTCTTATTAAAGGGATAAAGGCACTTAAAATTAGCATGTTAAGGTAATACCAAAGTTAGAAATATAGAGCAAGTTATTATATATTTAGACTTTGTAAAACTTATTAAACAGTAGAAAAAATAGCTAAGAAAAGCATATCTAACTTATGAAATAAATAAATAATTATCTACTATCTAGTTTTTAAAGAAAATCTATACCTACTACTGGATAAAGCTATTACATTTACAACTTTCTTTTATATCGTATATTGTATCGTTAATCAAACTGTAAGTAACTTTCTTTTACTACTATGTTCGCTAATAAGTTGCATGTTAATATTTTATTTTTACTTTAGAGGAATTAGGTAGGACGTTTAGTATTATTATGATTATTATTATTATTAATGTTAACATTTTGTAATCTTTTTTATAACAAAAAATACTAACACGGAAATAATTAGTTACTATAACAACTATATAAAACTTGTTTCTTTTTTCTGTCATTTTATTTCTGGCCTATTAGCAAAATTTATCCAAAAAAAAAATTATTTATTTACGCAAAAATAGTGCATCAAATTAAAAAAAACTAAAGAATGAAAATTTGCTCAAAATTAAACAGGAAGTTAAAAACAAGTAAAAGTTATTTAAGAAAAATGCAGTGGCATACTGTTTCTTAAATAAAAAATATTTACGATAAACTCCTTACCGTGACGCCACTGGTAATTTTTTATTTCTATGCGTCAAAAAATGCCGCCTAATGCATCAAATACATCTGCATATTTTTAAGAAAATATCTACATTAGTAGTAAAGTTATTAAAAAAAAACACCTTTTAGATTCGGAAATAGGACTGGACTTTTGTTGAAGAATTACCCTGTAATATTTGTCGGCAGAGTTTTTAGACACCCGGTATATCTTTTTCTGCAAAATTGGAGTGGGCAGAAAAAACATCAACTTTTATATTATTTTTAAATTATTTTAATGATATTTTTATTTTAAAATTCGAAGTATAAAATGATTATGTGGATTAGAGCAACAGTAGTTGTGAGGCAGCAACCACCTTCCTTCAAAATTTCATGTAAAGAGAACAACCCTTTAAAAATTTAAATGATACAACATTTTAGAACTACACCTATCAGATCCAGAACTGTATAATTAATAATTTAAAAAAAACGCTAAATTTCATGATTTTATTTAAATTATTTACCCTGAAGCATGTAAATTTATAAGCTAGACTCTGAAAACTAAATCCATGATATGTATCCTCTCCCCAGATAATTTTCACCCTGATATCGTAATTTTAAACTGGATTTATGACGGGTGGTTAAAATCGGATAAAACGATTAAGGCTCCTCGCCGGTTCTTCGATAGCCGGTATATTATAATAATCCAGTGCGCGTCAGAGTTCTAAATCACTGGGAATTTGGATAGAATCGCTCGCGCCCCAGTCCGCCGTTACTGTTAATAATTTCCGTTTTATTGGGTTTTTAATCTTTTTTAAGCTCCCCCCTTCGATCCGGCCACGATCCGACCGAATTTCTCCGGGATGGGGCCAGGGAATCATAAAGAATTTTATTGTGATGGGATATGATAAAGGAATTACTCGCTAAGCCGTATAGCAATTAGTATTAGTAGAACCAAGGAGTTTTTTTTCGTTATTAAGTAAAGCACCGTTTTATTAGTAAATGTATAATCTTTGATTGAGAATATGGGAATATACTTCTCTTCCTTGTCTTACTAAACTTCTTATTTTATATTTACTTTTCATTATGGATTCGGTGCATAAGCGCTTGGGACTTTAATTGAATAAATTTATATCGTCATTGTTATCATTGGTATCATCGTCGACTTCTGGGCTGCTTTTTCTTAAATAAGTCTTGATATCGTGTGCTGAAAAAAAACAGATATTAATTTGTGATTTTATTTCATAAAAACATAGGTAGATTATATGGCTAAAATTTTAAGGTCTTGTGGTTTAAATTATATTTATGTTATTTTGTCATCGATTCAAAATATAATATAGAATAAAAATGAAAAGCTAAGTTAAAATAAATATAAATATTACTTACCATATGGCCGACCTTCAGATGGCACGTTCCAAAGCGGAATTTCCAAATGGTTAGGGCTGCTATTTGAGTTAGTAGGTATTAAATTAATTGCTAGTTCTAAAATTTAAATTAATAGATGATAATATTTAAAAACATAAAAAACAAAGATTATACATAGTGTAAACTTTATAATGTATTTATGTATAATGCTTAGAGCTAATAATGCCTTCAATTCTAATAATCACTTCTCTTTTAGTGTTTTGATTTTCCAATAACATACAAATGAAACATAAAAAGTATTAAATAAATTAGTTTTTATTATGCATAACATTATTTATTGAGTTACATTACCTATATTTTATGAGTTGAAAATTATACAATAAGAATAAGTTTCAATATAAATTAAAAAAGTTTTCTTACCTTTCCATGAAACAGGTACAGCTGATTTCAAAAGTATTTTTCTTTTATTACTATTAACGATATATTTTTTATTAAAATGTTTCTTACAAACAACTCTATTTTTTAATAACATTTCGTGCATTTAGGCATGTTTCAGGATTTCCAATATTTTCTAACGATTGATTAAGTATCACTGGTTTCAAAATTGGAAATTTAACTTATTACATCGTTTTTATTTTTTCTTTAACTATTGCATCCACGATAAGCACACTCACTTACTTTACTTAAATTTACCATTTTAAATTCGAGGAAAAAAATTGTCTATAGTATTAACACAATAATTTAATCACGCAAAAACTTCTCGACAAGACTCGAACCACTTTTTGGTTAATAATGTGATAAACGGCTGGTAAAATTGTTTTCTATGGTTCTATGGATTAATCATTCACATTTTTTAAAATTTTTGACTTTTTATTTATTACTCACCATTATGCACAATTTTTTCAAAATACCAAAAAACTCTTTTTATTTTTTTTCAGACGAATAACCTCTCACCCTCCCAGTTTGGTTTTGAAAATAATAGGTGCTCAGTGTTTTCTTGGACTTTGCTTTGGAAAATTTAACACTATTGTATAAAAAAACAATTTTTGCGCAAGGCCTTGGCTTTCCCAAATAGCACAGATAGGTACTAAAGAAGTATTTTGAACGTACTCCACGACATAATGTACGTACACAGGACGTACCCCAAAAGACGTATTACGTACTATGGACCTATCGTCCACTTTTCACAGGATTCTACGTCATATGTACGTACTGCTAGGAAATTTTACGTCATGCATTGGACATAATATGACGTATTAGGGGTGTTTACACAACTCCTTTGTCTGTGTGTTAAAATGTATTTGGGAGAGAAAATAACTCATTTATAAAAACTAAAAATATATTGATTATGAAAAAAAATATGTAAGAACACATGTTTTAAACACTGTCAACGGTGTCAACTCTCTAATGTTGCCAATTTCTCAGTCAGTGGGACAATAAAGACACTAGGTTGCTTTTGCTACCGTTCTTGATTATTTTGATATATTATTATGACAAATACTCCATTATCTATAATTTTTAGATGTTTTGAAAATCTTATATCTAACTACTTTTCGACCAGATCAATATGTAAATTAACTAAATTTATAGGGTATGTTAGTCATTTGAAAAGAGGGAATCTCGATTTGACAGCTGTTTAATTGCCTATTTTATATCGCAATCGTTGACTTTTTCTATCAAAGCTAAGAAGCATGCAAATGAAGTTTTTTCTGTTTACCCTACTGAAATTAGAAATATTGAAAATAAAACTTAGTAATAAGTATGTAAAAATACATATATTAAAAAAATATATTTACTGGCATTAATTATATTAATGTATATGTCTTTTTGTTATTCTTGTGTAATTTATAGGAGCTAAAACCTTTTATTTCAAGATAAATAGCTTGAGTTAAATTTTCCTCGGTTTTTATGATTGACAAGTTACTGCTTAGGTTGTATTACATTCATGACAATAAGAGAAAAAGAGCATTTTTTTCGTTTATTCAACTCTTGCTTTTTGCCTCTATTCTTACGGAGTGGATATTTGAATTTAAATAAAATTTCCTTAAACTTTAACTGTCAAATCAATAAATGCCACAAAAAATCACTTATTAGACATAAAACACCTCCTTAAGGACCGCTACACTATTTCAATCATTTCAGGATCCCGATAATATATTATGGAACATCAGATTGCCGGACACGTGACAATCCCCGACATAATTAACGTCCATTCGCCATGCCTGGTCGTTCCGGTGTCCAGTTAGCCCTTTATAAAGTGCCCTCCCTTTAAAAACGTACGACGTTTAGATTTTCGTAGTTACGTATCGGACATTTGATATCGAACACCTGACTTTCTTCCCTTATATAAATGAATTTAGTAAAGAATTGTCAGGTGTGTTTTATTTAGAAGAAGAATTCAGAATTATGTTACTGTTATGGTCTTAAGCGTTAATAAACGTCCAGGTAAGAGTAAAGGTCGGAAGAAAACGTCGTATTTGGGTAGTTTTTTAGCCACAAATGTCTGTCTGAATAATAGGGGTTATGTAAAATTTCTGTTTTTCAACGCCACTTTGGTAAACAGTGAAACCAGTGTATAAAACTTGATATTGTACTACGATAAAAAAGCGAGTTGGGTGAACTATAACAACAGAAGTATTAACACGAAATTATATGATTCACTTTTACTTGTCAAAAGAAACTAAAGGCATACGAAAGGGTATTGTTGATACAGCTATGATAAAAAGGTCTCAAGCATTTCAGTATAGAACATTTTGCCCTAAAAATACTTAAAAAATCGCATTATGAAATTTCGACATTTATTAAACAAAATCCTGTAAATGTACTAGTATTTGAGCAACTGTTAATATACAGAGTGTAAGTCTCTAACTTGGAATAAATTCAGTATAGATCTATATTTTAGTATTTTTAGTTGCGCTATTTTCTATTAAAAACAAAGTTATACAGGGGGTCCCAAAAAAAAGATATGACATGATCGACGATCTTTTTAACTGGCAGCCCTATTTTTTATTGCATATTTTGAAAGACTCTATCAAACTACACATAGCTGCAAAATATCAAAGTTTATGTGATTAACAATTTTTAATATAATTAAAATATTTTTTTTTAATATAAATTGTAAAATCTGTTTTACTCTAAAAGTTGTTTAACAAATGTGTAAAATGTACTCCGTTAACATTATCCTAAATCTACTTGAAAATTGTTTTGAACATATTTAACGATTGATGAAGAAATTAATATACAGTATGTCTCAGAATTGATATAATTATAATGTTCTCGATAATTTTTTTTTAATGGTTTTTAGTGCCTATTTCTAAATAGCATATCGATTCATACAAAATTCCAAGATATGGAAGCGTCTTACTTCTTAATTGACCATTATAAGTCAAATAATCAGATTGAAGTACTTTTTTTAAATTTAAACGTAATGCCCTATTTAACTGTAAAGCACATGATTAAAATTTTATTGAAAATCTCGGTAGAGGCGCAATTGAATGCTTCGAATGAAGACGCTTATTTTAGAGTACTAAAACTGGGAAACAACCACCGTAGTCTTGCGTAAATTAGTATCTAAAATATAGCGTACCGAATAAAAACCAGCTTAGTCCAAACGTCCAGGAAAAAAACCAGCGATGTCATGTAAACAAACCGATGCAATATTCATTTTTAAAAAACGTGCCAGTATTATTGTAACCGCAAAAGTGTGACTTCTTGTTTGTATGTGTGATTAATATTAAACCATTATGGCTAATAGTAAATCGGAGGGATCCGTTGAGAACAAAATTTTGCCTTCAAAAAAAAGAAAGAGAACCGGTAGGATGTCAGAGGTCTCTAAAATGTTGAAGTTATCCACTCATGAAGCTGGACAGCTTTGTAATTGCTCAAGATTAAAGTGCTTTGAAGTACTTAATGAGGCGCAAAGAGCAGAAATATTGAGTCATTTTAATGCTCTGAGCTCTCACGATGAGCAAAATTATTATTTAGCTGGTTTAATTATAGTCTTACCTGTCCAGCATAGAAGACCTCGTCAAAACGAGAATACTGCCAGTTTCCATGTTGCAAGTTATGCGTATCGAGTTCGAGTTCGCGATGGTGATATTCCGGTGTGTGCCAAAGCTTTTTCTTCCATTCATCGGATTACAAAAAATAAAATAAATTATATAAAGGAAAGCCTCAAACGAACTGGTGCAGCTCCTAAGGACAGACGTGGAAAGCATAGTGCAACTCATAGGAAGCTGGACGACTTAACAAAAGGTTTGGTATGTGACCACATTAAAAGTTTTAAGGGTCGTCAGAGCCACTATAGTCTAAAAAATACAAAAAAGACCTATTTACCAGAAGAACTTACAATCAAAAAGATGTTTAACCTCTTTAAGGAAAAGCATCTAAATGCTAAAGTCTCGTATGAAACGTACAGAACAATCTGTAATAAATAATTCAATATTACTTTTGGATACCCTAGAAGTGACACATGCGCAACGTGTGATGAATTGCAAATTAAGCTTAAAAGTTTGACTGATACTGATGAAATTAGAGAATTAACCGTTATGAACGAGTTGCATAAAAAAAAGGCTGAGGCGTTTTATTCAAGGAAAAGGCAAGCCAAAAAAGCTGCAAAAAAGGCAACAAAAAAGAAGCCATCTGCATTGATTTTGTAAAAAATATTTCAATTCCTAAAATTCATCCTAAAGGTCAATCCATTTTTTTATACCTATCATGAAGGAGAGGCTAAAAAAGGATCAAACGAAGTTGCATCTTTACTTCTCCATTTTATCAATAATTATTTAGACGACGATGTTGAAGAACTGCAAATCTTCTGTGACTCTGCTGGAGGACAAAATAAAAACTTTACCATTTTTCGATTTATTCATTTTGTAGTAAACAACAAAATTCATAATCAGAATGAAATAAAAATCATATTCCCTATAAGAGGACACTCCTATTTGGAATGTGACAAAAATGTAGGATTTGAAGAGCTCCTTTGAGGTCCCGGAAGAGTTCGAAGAAGTCATTAGGCATTCCCGCTCCAAACCATCGCCGTTTATTGTAGTGAGTGTATCACAAAATGTGATACCGGATTGGAAATCATTTTTAGACACAATATATTTACAAAAATGCTCATTGAGATGTATTAATTTTTGTAATTTTTTACAGGTTCATTACCAATTCCAAAGCCTAAGTTTAACGACCTAATGAGCCTCATGAGGTTTTGCAGTCCAAAAGCCGTGACATTTTTTCAAAACCTGGCTTATCTCTAACTTACTTTATAACAATATGTTGATAAATAAACATTAAAAATTCCAAAAAATTAAATCTTCTTTTTTATTTCAAAAATAAAAGCAGCTGGTTTTTGTCGGTTTCAGGTGACATTGCTGCTTTTGTTCCTGCAAAACCCTGAGTGAGGCAGATTTTTTTGTAATAAAGTCGTATTTAGTTTTCTAAACCAAAAAACCATAGTCATAATACTTTATAATAATATTAACTTCTGTTTTATGTAAACTACATGTTTATATTCGTTTTGGAAATAAAAATAATTGGTTTTGAACATTAAAATTCAATTTACTCGAATGTGAAAAGAAATTACATATCTGGTTTTTTCCCTGTACCCTTCATGTATCCTGATTTGTCACCCATATCGCAAGGTACTGTAAGCAAAATTAAAAATCAGTTTAAGAAAAACCCGTTAGAAAAATAACTATTGGCCACGTTAGAAAAACAACTATTTCTCTTAAATCTACGTTCAATATAAATCCCAAAATTAATATCTTATTATTCAGACAAGTAGCGCGTAAACTGAAAATGAGTCAGTCGTTAGTAGTAAAGGTTCTAAGGTAAAGGCATAGAAATTTCTTCCGTTAAGATAAACAATTCTACAGCAACTCAATGAATCGAATTTTGCGAACGAATTATGGAATTTCTGCAGAACAGTACTATTAAAACTAAAAATACTCTCATTTTTAATGAGTCAACGTTTATACTGAATGGAGAGGTGAGAAATATGCCACACAAGAAAATCAATATTAGATGAGGCAAGGCCACACTCAACACCCAAAGAAAGTAAATTTTTAACCAGGTACAATTTTTACAAGAAAAACTAATTAATACTCTATTTCCAGGCAGATGGATTGGTAGAAAAGGACCTTTGAATGGCCATCCAGATCTCCCGATCTAATTGCTTTAGATTTTTTCTATGAGGATATTTGAAATCCAGAGCTAATGTGTCCAAGCCCGCAAACATTGAAAAGTTTTAAACCAGATTAATTTGTCCAGAAGTTATAAGAAACGTTCAAAACGAATTTCAAGTATGTTTAAGACACTACCAAATATGAAATGGGTTTCATTTTGAACACTTATTAAAGGAAAAATTTTGAATAATTTTTTTTTTTGAAAATCTGGTATTTCAATTGTCTTGGAAATCATAAGTCATAAAAAACTTGAAACACAAGAATTTTGCACTTGTGTATAAGTCGATATGCATGCTTTAAAAATACGCAATAAAAAATTAGGATTGCTGCTTTAAAAATATGTCAAAGACGTCATTTCCTATTTTTGGGATATTGCGCAACTAAAAATACTAATTGATGGATCTGAGAAATTTTTTGAGAAAAAAATAGTATATGAGCTACTGAATTTATTCCAAGTTACAGACTCGCCTTGTAGTGTCAGAGCTAATGCTTTTCAGATATCTAAGTACATTTTAATAAAATAAGACTTTTTAAAACGTAGTTTTCATAACAAGAACATAACTTGTGGCCAAAATAATATATCACATCTTATCTTTCTCCATTATTTTTTACATTTTTAGTGACTTTGTTTCATGGAAAAAATGTGAACGTGTTGAAAAACATCCTATTTCGAATCATTACTGTATTTAAAAAACAAACCCGTTTAACACTACGAGCGGTTTAAGATAATCATCATCATCAAATCCGCACAGCTTTTGGCACAGATTCGCTAGCCCACTCCTCTATCTCTCTCACGCCAGAAGTACAAATTAGGAAGTTAGTATTCTGAATCGGTCAGGATTTCTCCGACTCCAGGCCGGACAAGGGGCCACTTGATGATGATATGTTGGAATGGCCGGCTCCGCAACACTCCGAAATCCGTAAAGCCACTCAAGTGCATGTTTTACGACCTACGGGATGAGGTATATTAGTGCCAGTATAGTGTCGTTAAATTGTTGTTTGTGGTCACTTCTTGTTTTGTCAGGTTTGTTAGATGGCCGGCCACTGGTAAATTATTGAATCTTAACGTTTGGATATGGCGCTATTCCTTGCGCTCTAAATTTCCGTTATGTACCGGGTGGCCACTTAAGCTTCAATAAAAACTTTGTGCAAAAATCTTGCAATAACGGGCATCTTAAAATATTATTGTAATAATCTCCAAACATTTCCACACAAAAAATTTCTGTCACTTATCAAATAAAATGTTGGGGGGAGTTTTTAGCTTGTGTGAGCCTAAATTCACTTGGTACGTAATTACGGATACCTGAAACTGTCAAGCCTACCCGTGACTTTTATTCCATCCACTAGAGGCATGCGTATGCGTAAAATGACGTTATATGTTTACTCGAGTTTTTGGGTTTACAGTTTTGACCCTCCACAATTGCTTTAACCTATTTTTATGCCTTGATTGTAAAGGGTGGTTGCAAAAGGAATCGTCGTAAAAGGAATGTTAAAAAAAAGTAAATGTCGTAAAAGGAATGTTGAAAAAATCAGTTTTATGCAGTGGAATATATCCCTTAAATAATTTATTAAGACATATTCCACGACTATTTTCGTGTTACTAAAAATAAGTTTTCCGAATAAATCGTTGGCAAAAAGGCACTTAAAAGCATTCGAGGGTGTTCGGGAATAAATTTAGAAGAAAAAAATTCGATTTTATCCATACGCAAAACCAAATAACATCATTATGCTTATTGAGCCATCTAACTCATGGCAAATGATAAAAACGAAACCACTCCGTTGGGCGAACAATGACAAATAAGTTTGATATTTTCCCTTCCACCGCAGCGAGCGTTTCCCATATATATTTTTCGAATTTCCCGACATATAATAAATACATCACTTTCAGCGACACAACTCTGCCCTAAATCATGTCGTACAGACTGAAATACAAAAAGTATCAAATGTCTAAGTGCGCGATTTCCTGTTCACTCCCCTTAAATCTCTTTTGTATTCCAAATATACTTTTTGATGGAAATAAAATGGAGAATTTGTGGCGTGTCTTCGCGTATTAGGTTAGAGGTTACGAGGGAAATATGGCCTGTCCATATCTAATATAGTAATAAGTAATGTTCAAATTTTTTAAGGATATCGGTCTTTGATTTTATCATTTTACAAACTGGTCATCTGTTTTGTTATTGACCTGTGACAACTTTTAAGGAACATTTCTCTCATTATTATCTTCTTCAGTATACAATACAGACCAATTTGTGCATTAGAATCATTTCAATTTCCTGGAATTCTATATGTCCTGGATTATTGTACATGTTCATTTATATGATTTAAAGTGATGATGGCTAATTGTGCAACTAACAAATTAATAGTGAAAAAGTCTTTCCTTGGCAAAATTTGAATAATGGTCAAACTCTTTTAAGTCTATAGAAAATGTAGTCCCTAAAAGTGAGCATATTGGTAAACTAGCTGCGTTACTAGACTTTGTTTTATTTTAACTAATTAAAAAAAAATAGATAAAATTGTGACGATGTAACAGGCTAGTCCCCATAATACGTCAACCTGTACCCTTTTTGCAACTCAAATCTCAATTGAGAAATATACTAATCGAAAACTAATTTTATTCAGTAAATGAATTTTTAAACTTTAATTTCTATTATTAAACATGGGCCTATATAGTGTATCTGTAGTTTTAATTTTATTAAAAATGGCATATTGTAATTATTATTGTGTTACTTGATATTTTTAATACGGTATTTATAATCATATATGTATTTTTTGTTTTGTTGACTTGTGGAAATGCTTTGTATGTTGACAATCATAAATGAATTTGAATTTGATGTACGTTTTTTCAATCAGATTTTAGAAAAAAAATAATATGATGGTTGTTACGCAAATTTCATTAAATAATTTTTATTTAAGGAAAAAATTATATTTTAAAAAAGGCTCTTGACGCAATAAAAAATTGGTACAATAATTAATAGTGCTTGAACTGAACTTACAAACAATACTAATTTAAAAAAAAAAATTTAGTTTTTCGTCCTTATACTTAAGCACATTTAGCCACTTATTTTAGTATATAAATACATTCATATAAAAAAAAAAGTAATTTCATCATGTTAAAAAATTTTATTCCAGGCGCTAATAAATAAAATATCGTAAAAATTAATACATATTTTGAATAATAGCCATTGTTTATTTTAAACAAATAATGGATAATTTTTATTAAGCAAAATATAAAGTTTTGTCCTCATTCCAGGCAGTATAATAAATAAGTTGTTTTTGCTTTATTTAGAGTATTATAATATTAACTAAACTGCATTTTTGTAAGTGGGTAAAAAGAAGCTTTGTGGCTGAGAAAAGCGGAAACTCATTCAGGTCTATGCATATCTGCCATTGCTAAAGACTTAGTGCTCCAGAAAAATGGCATATAAAGCTCTACAGAAGCACACAAAGCATGAAAAATAAAAACAGAGCTTTCCATCAATCAAAAACTTATATGGATAAAATAATCCAACGAATAAGTAAGTCCAATCCATTTTTAAGTTCCAGGCCAATAATAACGTTATGTCTGAGGTCCCACAGGGCACCATTCTAGGGCCACTTTTATTTTTGCTGTATATTTTTGATTTAAGCAAAGTTGTTGAATTTTCCCAAACTCAAAGTTATGCCGATGATACACAGCTTATTTATACTTTTCATCTATTGAAGTATAATGAAATTAAAGCAAATGTAAACTTGGACCTTAGAAAAATCACCGTATACAGCAAGAAACACAACTTATTTTTAAATGCAGGGAAGACTAAAGTTTTACTTTTCTCCTCTATGCAACATTCTGAGTTTTTAAAGGAATACCTACCTTAACTTTAAAATGAATGGCAAAATGTTGAAGTTTACTGAAGCTTCCAAAGATTTTGGTGTTTATTTGGATTCTTAATTAAGATTTTCTAACATACACACATCAAAATAGTCTAGGGAACACATACAAATATGTTAATATTTTTGAGAAGTTTCGAAAAAAGTTAATTATGCAATTTTTTTACATTATTCGAATAAAATAACAATATTTTTTTGTAGATTATAATTTGCTCATAATTTAGGGCCCAAATAAAAATAAAGAAAAAAATCCCATTTATTACGGTTTATTAAAAAAAATTATAAAAATGAAAATTTACCAAATACAAATTAAACTAGTAGCCAGATGATCCACCTCTATTATTAATAACACTTTGGCATCGCCTAGGCATACTTAAAATTAAATTATTAATTAATTCTTAGGGCAACTCCTGCCAAACATGTGTCACAGCAAGACGAAGCTCCAGAACGCTTTGAAAAAAGTCAAATCGTTAAAAAAGTTGCCTTTTTAAGCAATCCCAAACATGCTCAATTGGATTAAGGTCCGGTGAGGTAGAGGGCCAGGGTAGAAGATTGATTTGATTTTCCTCAATAGCGATTCGTACAAACCGTGCTCGATGTGGTGGGGCATTATCTTGTTGCAACAACGAATTTGGGCCCATTTCGCGTAAATATGGAACAATTACAGGCAGTAGTATATTATCCCTCTAACTTATTCCAGTCATTGTATTTTCCACAAAAATGAGGTTCGTTTTTCCGTCAAGTCTAATGCCACCCCAAAACATTAGTGATCCACCACGTTGCCTTACTACTTCCCGGGCATGACGCAAACGACTTTCATTTCCTTCTTCTCTCCAGACACGAATTCTACCAGAATCAGGATATAATGAAAATCGAGACTCATCCGTAAAAAGAACTGTGGCCCATCTTTCTTGATTCCAATTAACATGTTCTTGGCACCACGTTAATCTTGCACCTCGATTTCCTAAAGTTAACCGAGGAACCCTTAGGAGTCTTCTGGCATGAAGTCCTTTCTCATGCAAACGGTTTCTAATAGTTTGACCTAAAACCTCGACGTTATGCACTCGTCGAGCTGCTGAACCAAAACAGAGGCTGTTACCGTGGAATTTCTTTGAGCTTGCAAAGTTATAAAACGGTCTTGGGCAGGTGTGGAAATTCGCGACGGGCCTTGATGCCGTTCTCTAACATCATTTATCTCTCTATATCTTGTCCACAAACGGTTAATTACACTGGGAGATTCAAGTATCCAAAGCTCTTGCAACGTCTCTTTGACTTGTTTCTGCCTCAGGCATTCCGACTGCTCTTAGCATTTCCTCTCGAGTTAAATGTCGTCTTTCCATTTTTATTGAATAAAAACTAAATCATAATTGTTCGGTTGGAACCACAGAAAATGCGATATTGCGTTAGAATTTAAAAATTATAATTTGCGTTATTTCGACAAAATGTGCAAGTAGCAAAAAACGCTGTTCTGGCATGATTTTTTGTACCCAAATATTTATTTTACTTCGTTGGTATCTTAATATTAAAGGTAGTATCTATTCCGCATGAAAATATAAATATATAAAAAATTATAAGGCGAAAAAAACTATTTTTCTAAGTGTTCCTTAGACCATTTTGATGTGTATATATCTAACTTATGCAAGGCCTGCTACTTATCGCTAAAGATACTGTATGTGAGCAAACATATTTTAAATTTTAAAGTTGGGAAAAAGCTTTGCGAGTCTTATGTTTTATCCAAACTATACTATTGCCTAATATTATATTATATTATTCATGTTTTAGTTTTGTAGACAGACAACGACTGCAAACAATCCAAAATAATTGCGGTAGATTTATTTACAACCTAAAAAAATTCGATCATATTTCTCACAAAATACCTTTAAATAAGAAATATTTTTTAATTCTCAGCAAAACGTTGTTGAGGCATAGCCTGTTAATATGCTATTAGATTATATCATATTTATAAATTGTTTATTTAAAAAATTTTTGAATAAAATTTGTTAATTAATCTAGTTAATTTAAAAAATATTAATATAATATTGTTTAATCTACAATTTGTTGAAAATGTTATGAAATTTTAGGGTTAATATTGAGTAGGAGGCCTTAAAGTCAGCAAGACTTCGCCTTTTGAGAAATGTACTTTTCCTCTTAGAAATTGTATTTTTCTTAATAAAGACATTTATTATTATTATAAAATGATTATGGCCCCCACAAAGCCCCGATCTAAACCCTATAGAAAAAATGTGGAAACATGTAAAAATTCAAATTAAAGATCTGAACCCATCCAATTTGGATGAAGTTTGGAATGGATTAAGGGAAATGCAAACTTCATCAATCACTTTTGTCCTAATACACCGGACCTCGCTTTTACGTTATGTATTTTTAATTGAAACCACTATAATTTTAACTAAATAATCTATTTCTTTTAACTAAATGATGTAAATTTCACTATTTTTTTTATTTAAAATAACAAGACGTCTATTTTAATAGAATATTTAATAAACATTTTTAAATATTTTGTTCATATCACTAGAAATGTAACTTCAATCCTAACGCGCCATCTAGTTATATCTATTGAGTATATGAGCATTGGTTTAAGATTCCAGCAAGTTATTACAGTTTTTCTACAAAATATTATTTTTTTTTAGTTTTTAAATATTTTTTTATTATGTAGGAATATTGTTTTAGTTTAATAAAATTGAATTGACAAAATATAACCCAAATATAAAAAGAAATTAGAAAGTTCATTATTTTTAAAACATAGATTTAAAAGTGTGCTATTTATATGACCATCACTGTATATACGATTTGAAAATAAACCAAAATGGTACCTCAAAAAATGGATTTATTTATTAACATCTGACAGTTAACAGTTATTATAAGTTAATAATACATAACAAAGTTTAATGAATATTCAAAATAATTTAACTACACCAATAATAAAAATGACATTAAAATATCAATACAATCGAATAACATTAAAATAAAACAAGAAAAATATACTATCAAGCTTTTACTCTTTTAAACATAAAATTATAATAAAAAGTAGAATTGTAAGTTTAGATACGGACTAGAAAGAATCTAACGGAAAAATCAATGTGCACTCCATAATGGAACCATTAAAAATATTATTAAATTACTATTAAAGCCAAAAACGATCGATCGTTTGTAACATCTATAATAATTCTATGCATTCTCTCGAAATACAAATAACTCTCTTTGGACGGGGGCGATTATATCGATAACATGGACCATAATATTGGTGCAACTTTCCAACATAATCCCCCCCAAAATATGAATAAAAACACCAAATAATTTTATTGACAATTTTATCTCTAAAGGCAAGAACTCATTTTTAAAGGTCATTCGCAATCCGTTTCTTCTTCGCTCGAATAAGCGAGCGTAGACACCGGCCGTTCAAATGGGGCGCAACTCATTTGGCTATAAAAAAAACGTTAGTTCAGCCTCTAAAAATTTAATTTTAATATATTTTTTTGTTGAATTATTATTGAAAAAAACACTTACATTATTCTCCTGTAATGATTCAGCCATTCCTCGCATATTTGCGCGACCAGCAGTGGCCGTTTGTGAAAATGTTGTTGAGCTACCAAAATTCCATCTTCGGTTTCTGTTACGTCCATCCACTGTCTCAGGATGGTTTCTTCGCGACCCAACTATAGACAAACAAAATATCAAAAATGTAGTAAGAGGTGTTACGGTTAATAATGTCGATTTATTTGTCTGATATTAACATTTATTATCATATAGAAAAAAATATTTAATTAATCAAAGTAGGGGAGACTGGGGTCAATTGAACCATTTAACAGACGAAAAACAATGAAAAACACAAAGTCACGGTCTCACAACATTTACTTAAAGCTACACGTGTTTCGCTCTATTCAGAGCATCATCAGGCCTAAAACAATAATAATTAGTCTTGAAAGAAAAAAAGAGGACATTAAAAAGACTAAAACCTTAAAAAGCCACTAACGTTGGCAAAACAGTAAATAAACATACATTTAAGGTTAGGATGACTATACAGTTATTTAGAACCAAAAAATAAAAAATTGTAAGATATCACACCTATTGGGAATCGAACCCGCAACAACAAGCTTACAAGCCAGAGACTAGGCATTCTAACACAATATTAAACTTATTTCAGTTGGAAGAGATTATGTAAATATAAAATTGATTAAATAAGATTATTAAAAATAAGGTTGGGTTCAAAATTAAATACGTCGTTAACACAGACAAGAACAGGACTCTTCTTGGCTTTAGTAATGTCCATCCTCTCCAGAAGGTCAAGCTTTTTCCCTTTAGGGCATTCATGAAGTATTTCAGCTCCGACCTCTGGAGAAAAGTGATGTGTGGAAGCTAACAGGTGATTCGCAAACGCTGACTTTGTATCACGGACGTCTGTATTTTTAAATTTCTCAAACAACGCTAGATGTTCTTTAACGCGTGTAGAAATTTTTCTTCCAGATTGGCCAATATATACAGCGTCACAATCCCCACATTTCAAAGAGTAAACCCCTGATTTCGAAAAGACATTTGCCTTGTCTATCACGCTCACTAACTGTTTTTTTAAATTATTCGCGGTTTTGAAAGCGATTTTGATATTAGAGGTCTTAAAAAATTTAGCTAAATTTAATGAAATTGAGCCGAAAAAGGATAAAGATCTAAAGGACTTTTTGTCGTCTTTCGCATGAAGAAGGTTGTAAGTCAACCTATATTTATTTAAGAACTTAAAGTATAATTTGTTAATTAAGTAAAGTGGAAATCCATTATTAAAAGCAATATGTTTTATAATATTAAGCTCTTTAGCAAACGCTTCCTTTGACAGGGCGATGTTAAAAAGTCTGTAAAAGAAAGAATTGAAGGAGGCAAATTTGTATGGATAGGGAGAAATAGACGCATATTGAATGACATTATCAGTAGTTGTGGGTTTACGATATATTTCAAATATTAGTTTATTATTGAGTCTTTCTATAAGGAGGTCTAGGAATGGCAGTTTACCATTTTGTTCTTCCTCAATGGTAAAAGAAATCTTTGGGTGCAAAGAATTCACAAAACGAAGAAAATTTGTCAAATCTTCTTTCTGGCCATTCCAGACAATGAAAATATCGTCAACGTACCTCTTATATTCAATGAGAAACTCCCCAAACCTACCCTTAACAATCCTTTCTTCCAGGTTGCTCATAAAAATTTCACTTAACAGTGGGGAAAGGCATGAACCCATAGCCAATCCAGAGACTTGTTTGAAAATTTTATTATTGAATTGAAAGAAATTTTGATTCACAACAAGGCTGAGCAAGTCCAAGAGGTTATCAACTATAACTCGACTAAGGGAAGATTTTAATAATAGAGTTCTTACCAGATCTATACATTCTGGAGAGGATGGAAATTACTAAAGCCAAGAAGAGTCCTGTTCTTGTCTGTGTTAACGACGTATTTAATTTTGAACCCAACCTTATTTTTAATAATCTTATTTAATCAATTTTATATTTACATAATCTCTTCCAACTGAAATAAGTTTAATATTGTGTTAGAATGCCTTGGCTTAACAACAAATGTTTTGAACTTCTCCTCAGTGTTCCGGTAGCCCATAGGTTATAGTCTCTGGCTTGTAAGCTTGTTGTTGCGGGTTCGATTCCCAATAGGTGTGATATTTTACAATTTTTTATTTTTTATTTTTTGGTTCTAAATAACTGTATAGTCATCCTAACCTTAAATGTATGTTTATTTACTGTTTTGCCAACGTTAGTGGCTTTTTAAGGTTTTAGTCTTTTTAATGTCCTCTTTTTTTCTTTCAAGACTAATTATTATTGTTTTAGGCCTGATGATGCTCTAATGAATAGAGTGAATAGAGTGAATAGAGCGAAACACGTGTAGCTTTAAGTAAATGTTGTGAGACCGTGACTTTGTGTTTTTCATTGTTTTTCGTCTGTTGTATACGTCGGTCTCTTTGTGAAAAATGGATGAGATTTTCTTATTTGAACCATTTAATACAAATATTTTTTTCTGGCTAGATAAATACTATAATATGATCAAAAAATAGGTAACATATAGCTGGGAACTTGACATACTTGACCTAGTAGTTAAATTTGACTATAGATAAGCGAAAAAAAATATGCAAATAAAAATAAGTGGTGGAGCATAATGTTTCAAACGACCCCGATCAAGGGTCAATTTAAACACATTATGGGGATAGTTGTAACAAAAGCAATATAGATTAAATAAAAAATACATTTTCTTTTTATTTTCTTTTATTATTCAAAAAAGGCTCAAAATCATATAGAAACTGTAAAAAGGGCCTCATAACAACAACAAAAAAATAACAGAAGCTAATATTCTGCTTATATAAACATTAAACAGAAACGTAGGAACATAAAGTAAAACTTAAGAAAAAGTTTAAAAACAAAAAACAACAACTGGTGGTTCTTATAATTTAGATGTGTAACACTTAACTTTCAATTTTTGGTCAGTCACTTTGGCAATTATGGCAAACATAATATGTGAGCTCTTGTGGTGTGTGCATGCTTCATGCGACCACATTTTGCAGTTAGTACATCGGATCCACTGTTCACGTTGCTTACTTTTATTAAATGGTTCAACACACAACAAACAAAAACATTCACTTTCGTCGTCGGTAGAATTTTCAGATGACTTCTTTCTTGTTCTCACGGGTGCTTTTTTTGGGATTTTCTTTGGACCCTTCTTTTCGGTTTCCAGATACCATTTGACCTTGTTGTTTTCTTATTAGCTTCTCTCTCTATTTCCTCCCTTTTCGGTGTATCGGTGTACACGGTTGACTTCCTCTTTTTCTTTCTTCTTGCGTCAATTTTTCTTGGTGAAGCTTTTCCGAAAGGCCTAACAACTTCTGGTGAAAACGTGTTATTTTGGGTGTTTTCGGAAATTTCACAATTTTTTAGGCCCCGAGAAGTTGATGGCGTTGGGTTTTGAAACTCATCTTCTAAGGTTCGTACAGTCAGATTGTTTCCTGGATTTGAACTAGAATGATCATTTAGAGGTTCGGTTGAAGGCAACTTATTGGTAACAGACGTAGATGAGGTAGGATTATCAAATGTATCTTCCAAAGTAGGATCTGTCAGATTCAGATTGTTGTCTGGATCTAAAGCAGGTAAAACTAAAGGTTCGATTGGAGGCAACCTATCTGTGACAAAAGATGGCGAGAAATCTGTCTCCGTAAAAATATCTCTGTTAAAAGGATATCTCCCTGTAGACTTAAATCCGGCTTGGATATTGTTTTGTGTAAGAGCTAAGGGCAATGATGTTGCGACAATTCCGGGTAAATCATATATAGACATCGGTTTACCAGGGTGACTACGAATCCAACAATCACAAGCAGACTTTATTGCTTTCTTAAGAGGACCGAAAAGTGTTCTATCGACGGGCTGACATTTATGCGAGCAGTGGGGTGGGAAAGAAAGCATTACTATTCCATGAGTTTTACAATAGTCTAGAGCTTCTATACTAATATGGGATGAGTGGTTATCCAGTGTGAGTAGAACCTTATGAGCTTGTGAAGAATTTGTGTGCTTTTGAAAGTGTTTTAAGAACAAGACGAATTCTTTTTCTTGCATCCATCCTGACCCGTTTCCAGCCCTAATACACCCTGATGGACCATCACGAATAAAATGATCCTGAAACCGCAGTCGAGGAAAAATAAATATGGGCGGAATCGAATTGCCTAGTGCGTTTATTGCCACCGTAACTGTTACGAGTGTACCACGTTCTTGTGAGGTAATTGCACCCACTTGTTTCATGCCTCTTTTTGCTACAATTCGATTTGGTTTCTGGACTGTTGTCACACCAGTTTCGTCTACGTTGTAAATATCCTTTGCTTCAAATTTGTCTCGATCCAAAACTTTGGCAAGATTATTAAAAAATACAGAAACATTTGCACAATTGAAGCTGGTTGCTTGTGGTGCTCTTATTGATAAGTCTTTTTTGTCTTGACATAAAACCGGAAAACCAATCTTCTCCTGCCATGCCGTTTTTAATCCAAGTGTCCGGTTTATCTATATCATATCTAATGGTTAATTCTAACGCAAGTCTCCGAATATCTTTGGTTGACAGACCTTGATATATGTCTGCAGCTTTTTTTATGTACTTTACCATTTAGGTTTCTTGAAGTTCATTAAAAACGTTATTTGCAGGTTTATAGCCCATTGTAACAGCTGGTTGACCTTCAGTATTCCTCGCAGCTTCTTTCTTTCGCTTGTATCTCAACAAAGACACATGAGAGATCCCAAATTGGTCGGCAGCTAAGCGTAGAGAACTTCCACTTTTGAGCTCTGCATATGCAGATTCATATATCTCGATTTGAACGATCAGTTTTCAGGACTCTTTTACGGGGCATCTGAAATTAAATAAACTAATTAATTTACTAGACTAATGTCCTAACTAATGAAAGCTGACAAACAAACTAAACACACTATAGACTCAATTACAATTTACTTCATTTTAGAAATGAACGGCGGGGTCAGTTGAAACGTTACAAACGTCCCCGTTACAACTGACCCCAAACGACTTTTTTAAATAAATGACACCATATTTACTACAAACAAAACGAATTTCAAATTTAAAATAAAGCTAAGTTAATGGCCTAACTAATGAAAACCGACAAACTAACCAAATACACATACAGACTCATTTACACATGCATAAGAAATATAGCAAATACTTACTTTGGATACGTGAAAACACAAAATCTCGCACTAGGTACGTATACTTTGTTTAATGGCCCGCGGCGTACTGCCAGAAAATGGTTCTCGATATTATGGTCTATATTACGCGCGCAATTTGTTTCTATCTTGTAGCGGAAGAAAGTTTTGATTACTGTTTCAATTGACCCGTGTTACAATTGACCCCAGTCTCCCCTATTGGCCCTTATTAGAGATAACCTTTTCCCATCTTTCTGCTAAGGAATTAATTCCAGAAGAAGCGTTCGTTTTTAGAAGTCAGCATTCCAAATTTCTACTTATTTGAAAGATTGTTTTTTTTTGTGGCATGTGGCATTTATCCATGCAGCCAGTTACAATTTTTATATTTTATTTGATTTGCCATTATTACGTATCGCATATTTCTAAATACTCTGATAATTGATTTCAAAATATTCTTTATCTTTTATGCAAATTATGCTTTTTTTTTTAATGTTATCTTATTTTTAATATCTAGATATATCTAATTTATAGGACGGTTCTTAGCTACATTATGCTTCCTTAAGACATTTAAGACAGTGAGACACACTTCACGCCGCTGGGGTCTGTCAGGGGACTTAATACAATACAAGGGATATTGACCACGGAAACATAAGAGATTGAGACTTGGAACTAGGATAACTATTCTAATTAAAAATCTAAACTAAATACTAAGTCTTACATTTTTAGGAAAGGTAATTAGATAAGTAAATAGTTTTGCATTTTCTAGTGCCAATAAATGCATGATATTAAATGGACTAGCCACTTTACATTCCACGCGTAAATTAACCATTAACATCTCGATTTCTTGAGTATATTTTTTACATTGATTACACAATTACACAATTACATTGATTACACAAA
Source organism: Anthonomus grandis grandis (assembly GCF_022605725.1). Lineage (NCBI taxonomy): Eukaryota > Metazoa > Arthropoda > Insecta > Coleoptera > Curculionidae > Anthonomus > Anthonomus grandis. The sequence continues at coordinate 22,644,039 of NC_065556.1, read as the reverse complement.
AAATATGTGATTTAGGTCACCTGTAACATTACAATTTGTGCACAGATCAGTAGGTAATACTCTAATTTTGTTGAGGTGTGCTGGGTAGCAAGCATATACTAATTTCATATGAATTATAATTATTTTAAAACGCCTTGGGACGTTTAGTTCACTATGCCAGTATGCAGAAGGTATTTTTGGAACTAATTTGCAATAACTTGTTGGAGATTCTTTGCACCTATTTTCAAAATAATTGTGCAGCCAAACTACTGCAAGAAAAATTGAATTCGGCTTACTATGTTGACTTATTTCCTTAGGTTAGTTGTTTTGAAATGTAAATTTATATTAAAAGTTGCCATATTAATTGTTATGATTGATAAGTAAATATTTAGAAACAAAGAAAACATTTAAAAAATGTAATCGAAAAACAAGGATGTACTTACTTCGGTTTCTAATAAAAAATGTATAGGTAACGGTTTTCGATCCCTGTCGACCAAAGGTAGTAAAGACGCCCGGAAGCGCTGACGTTCGCCGACGGATTCTATAGAAACTAAAGCTGAAAAGTGTCCTCTCGTGTAACCTAAGGCCAAGGGAGATCGCGAACAAAAACTGTGGTCCCACAGTAGCGGCAGGTAGATCCCCTCGAAACGTGCTGGGCAGAGTGCTTCGCCTCTAAAGCTTTTCACAACCTAAAAATTTTCGAAGATAAATTTGATTTTTGTGCATAACTGTATATAAAATATAACAATTTGGAAATTTTTCAAGGAATCTGGTTCTTCTAATAATCATTTTAGAATTTTACATATTGCTTGCATGGTTTATTAATTGACTGTACTTTAATAATAATAATAATAATAGTATTTATTTGCCAGTACAACTTACTTGGATACAAAATACAAGACTAGTTCTGCCGTCCGATGCATAAAAGTGGTTAACTGACATTTTTATCAACATTGAGTTGTTTACATACATTGATTCGTTATGGAATCCTACATATCACTATTCTTTTCATTTAGAAAAACAAGTATTTTTTGTTAATAATATTGATGCAAAGTGTATTATGCATAAGAGAATCAATACAAAATGAAATCCAGAAGGTTTTTTGACTGTTAAGTAATTACCACCTTTCTACAAAACTCTAAAATTAAAATTATTTATTGTAAAAATAAATTGAGAGGCTTGAGGCAACAAGGTTCGTCAGCCAAAACAGAAAATCGAAATTTCTTTATCATTTAACTGGACTTTAAAGGTCACAAGCCATTTTCAAAGTAATTTAATAAGGACTCAAATTATTTTCTTGTCTCTTGCCTAAAAGTCATTTTAGTTCAAATGAGTATAGCAAACAGAGATTACCATCTAACTGATAGTGACCTTAAAAGACTACCTGAATCTAAAATAACGATAACCAAACAAAATTGTGTCATAAAAAATCTCAAAAATATTTTTTGGTGTCCAATAACCAATTTGTATAAAAACAGTAAAATTTAACTTAGGAAAGTAGTTTTTTATGTTTATATTTGAAAATGTTTAAATACTATTGATATTTAAAAAATGTGCTTAACAATATTTTTATACTTGAGTGATTCTTATTATAATTAAAGAATTTATAAAACTTCTTTTGTACTTTGTAAGAGTTACCGACTATGATTTTTAACAACAGAAAGTGTAATTTTATTTTTACATGAAAAACACATAAAACGCCTTTAAAGTCGGTTTTCTCAAAAGTTACTGAATGTGGCTTATGTACCTTATTGCCCCGAACGCTTCAATTATACCGTTTATTTTTTGAGAGTCAGCTGTTGGTTGAAGCTGTTTTTAATGATATAGTAAGCCTTAAATGAAAATGACAAATATGAAAACTTTACAGTTCCCCAATTGGACTTTTTTTATCCATTGAGAATTCTTTTTGTGAAATAATATGCAATTGCTTGTATTTTGCGTTACTTTTGTGTTTTTTTCTAATTCATGTGCCTTCGCAGGCACTTTCAAAAGTGCTCTAGGGCCTTTATACAAGCTGTTAATTAATTGAGTATCGATAATACAGGATGTGATTCCTTGGGTGATTTTAAATAAAATTATATCAACAAAATATGTCCTAAACCTGTTAGTTTTCGAGCTACGGGGTGTTGAAGTTTTAAGAAAAAATTAGTTTTTTAATCATAAAAAAGATAATATTGCAGATATTTTTATGAAATTTAGGTACACACTTTTTGATTACTAAGGAGCAGATTCTGGCATAATAGATATTGGGTCAACACTATTTTTCACCAATTCTACATTCGACGTTTCGACTAATTTTTTTGTGATACTCTAATAGTGGTTATTTGTTTTCTTATCTAATGGAGCTAAATGATCCAGGCAATAAAAGGGAAAGGAAATGATAATACAGAAAAAGGAGAGAAAAGTTGAATTTTCATAACTACATCCTAATATCAGACTAAAATATCATGATGAACGGTAAAATGTTGCTGGTATCACGTATGAAGTGAAGAAAAACACAATTTCCAGATGATCCACCCAATAATAGAGAAATGAAAAAGGTGATGTAGAAAAAAATTCAAGGAAAATCAATCAATACAATGGAATCTTGTTATTGAGCTATAAAATTCGAGGTTTCAATATCTTACCTTAACCCCATAAACTAATATGGGCCTCCTAAGTATGTGTGCCAAAGCGAATACATGCAGTTGCTCTAAACTAGAGCCGGGTTGAGCAGCCAATGCCACCAAACTGCTCCAGTCGTCCTCCCATTGAGCATCCTCCAAAGAATATTGCAAGAAAGATGCGTGCGACGACTCGTACTCTTTCCAACGCGGATAAAAGCTAAAAACCGATCCACCATTCAACAAAACTGTTGCCTCACAAACTCAATTTACATACACGTATCCCGCGTGCACCAGGGTTTCAGCCAGAGCTCTCCTCAGGGTGTTATCTCTGTCGAATACACCCCAAGTGGCTTGCATTACGCTATCTAACAAGCAATCACCTGCAGATCTGAAATTTGTTTTTTTTTTTTAAAGGTGGTTTTAAAGATAATAGAGGTGATATAGTACCTATTCCAGAGGGCGTATAACCGGCACACCCCTGCACCGATCGCCCAATTTATCACAGCCGCGTCGCCCCCTTCTAACTCTTCTTGTGCGTCCTTGTCTAACAGTTCGGACATCAGTTGCTCTTGGACGGAAACAGGTAAAGTACTCACCTCTTTAAATAAGATAGATATTTTAGAATGTACCAAGATTGGTCATTATAATAAAGTTTTTTTATTACTATTTATTTATTAATTCATTTATTGTCAACTGATTGTAAATGCCTAGCTTGTTTTTACTGTACATAAATGATATGGCAAGTCTAAGGATCAGAGGTAAATGTACTCAATTTGCAGAAGATGCAACAGTGCTGTGATGAAGTTAAATGAATGTAGATAACGTTCCTATATTAGAGAAAAAGGCAACAACATCGCAACGCCGCTCAATAAATGATGTCGTCAAAAAATATTTAACGATAAATATTTGTTATTAATAGATTATGCTTTAAATTATAAACAATATTACCGTTTATGAACTCTTTATGCGTTTTTTTTGACGTACTTGATTAGAGTTGGTGGAGCACTTAAGGTGCCTGATTGCACCTTAAGTCACTTGGTGAACCTAATTAACATGTCATTTCAGAGGGGAATCTTTCCAAGCTGCCTTAAGACTGCAATTATTATTCCACTGCATAAAGGAGGGGATAAAGATTAAGCCTCAAATTATCGCCCAATAGCACTTCTCCCAACTTTATCTAAGATTGTTGAAAGACTGGTTAAAGAAAGGGTTTTGTCATTTTTGCTTAAATATTGAATTCTAACACCGAATCAATTTGGATTTTTGAGAAATAAATGCACCAGTGATGCTATGTTTTCGCTCCTAAATAGTATTTATTCTAGCCTAAACAATCAACACTCCACAGCTACATTTTTCTGCGATTTCTCAAAGGCATTTGATTGTCTTAATCATAATATTTTAATTAACAAACTACAACACTATGGGTTTAGAGGATCTTCTCTCAAATGGTTTAAGTCATATCTTAGTTTCAGAAGTCAACTCGTGAAGGTTGATACGACAACATCTTCATGCCAACCAATTGAATGTGGTGTGCCGCATGGTTCAGTTTTGGGCCCTATTTTGTTTCTCCTATTTATTAATGACATGGCCAATCTGGATATCAGCGGCAAAATTTGTCTGTTCGCTGACGATACCAGCTTTACTTGGAGCACTCCAGATATCACGTCTCTGCATGCAACTATATCTAACGATTTACTTACCATTAAGTCCTGGTGCGATTACAATCTTCTATGCCTTAATATCTCTAAAACCAAGGTTGTATCATATAAAAGTACCATTCAACCTTTTACTCTACAAAATACCAGTTTGGATATTGTTGAATCTGTCAAGTTCTTGGGACTAATTTTAGACAGCTCTCTAAAATAGGAATCTCATATCGACACCTTATCCACAAAGTTAAGCTCAGCATATTTTGCCATAAGATCTATTTCCAAAGAATTAAGCTTTTAAACATCTAAATCAGTTTATTTTGCCCTTTTTGAGTCACTTCTTCGTTACGCCATTCCATTCTGGGGTTCATGCTGTGCCACTCAATTTGAGCGCGTATTCAAGTTGCAAAAGAGAGCGATACGCTATTTATTGGGACTTGACAGTACAGCTCACTGCCAAGAATACTTTAAAAAACAAAGAATATTAACTCTTCCTTCACTGTTTATATTTGAATCTGTTTGCTTAATCCGAAAGCATGTGTCAGAATTTCCAAAGAGGCCTTCTCATAACTATCTACTTAGAAAAGCAGAGCATGATATTTATCTACCAACCCCACTTAAAATTAGTAAAGGTCGAAATTAGTAAAAACTTCTATACACTATAGAGCAAAAAAACTGCACAATCATCTTCCTTTTACGATTAAATCTATGACAACGTTTTCCTGTTTTCGCCATGCCTTAAAAGCTTTACTATTGGAAAAGGCTTTATACAAGTATACAAGTAGAAGACTTTTTTAATCTTTCCTTTTAAATACCACACACACACTGGCCCTATTTACTTTATAGTCTCCATCCCTAGAATTAGTTATAATATTGTGATAATAGCCGTAATTTAACTTCAACTTATTTTGTATACTTCTTTTACCTAATTTACATTTTTGTATTGTTTTATATTCTTTTTAATATTAACTTCTGACTGATATAACAAATATGACCTAAATATGAACATTTAGTTGTATAAGTAATTTGACTATGTACAATAGGTTACCTATTTTGTATAAAATCTAAATGTCTTGTGTTTTTGTTTTTTGTGTTTACTTGTATGTGTTTATTTATTTATTTATATTAGCTTTGTACAAAACAAAACACAAAATTTACACACATTACAAAATTTATAATTTTTTGACAATAAAGCGATTGTATTGTATATAGAGTAAAGGTATTTATCTAATAAAAAGCATTTTTATGGAAATTATAAATTTCTTAATTAATTTTTATTATTCTACGTTTATGATGAGAGTTGTAAATAACACCAATAAGTTAAATTAACATTATTACATGTATTGATATATATCTCAAAATGTCCTCTTTTTACAAAACTTGACAACAGAGAATCGATGAATATGTGTGTAAACAAAACGCTCCCGTTACGCATGTGAACATGTTGAACACCAATGAAGTTGTTGTTTACTAATTCTAACCTTTCAATGTTCTAAGTTTTTACTATATAAACAAAAAATTAATTGCAAAATTCAGCCATTTGTTTCTTGTCAGTAAAGGACTGGTTATTAACATCCTGAACATCTATGTTTACACATTGTTCATTAGTTGTTAGCTGCATATAAAATGCAGGTATAATATCTCCTTAAAATTATTTTAATGAAAATGTATTTATTATAGCTTTATTATAGACAAATTTTTGTGTATTAATTACTTTATATGATTTTTTTTTATAATTTATATAATCACTCTAATTTTTTAAACTGTTATTATTTAAAAATATTTTTTCATTTTATCTCATTTTCTTATGTAAGATAAAGCCTGGGGTAATTCACGGTTTAAGTTAATAAGGCAAAACTTATTAGTAACATTTTGTGTTGCCGCCTCACGGTTATTTGTTTCCAAAATTTGTCTACAGCAGAATCTCTCTTTAGTAGACCTTCAAATTTTCTAGTATATAGTGTTGAAATAGTCCCGGATACTTCCTTGTTTTCCCTGTTTATAAGTTTTGATGAGCAATCATTACAATTCAGAGATAATTTATAAAAGAAAAACAATTTTGTACATTAAAATTATTGCATAACTAGAAAATTTAATTAAATTAGGTTAAATTACTTGAAAAAATAGAACCTTTGAAAACTGATCAAAATAAAACCTTAAGGGATTTAATTAAAATCTACGAAAATAACGTTTTACCTGCTGGCAAAGTAAAAGTAGGAAACTCTGTGACGTAATGACAAGGAAAACTTCCTTTTCGTTGTCTCAGGGTGGTGGCAAAATGTCTCCTTATGTCTGCCGCGAGATCGGGCGCAACGTAACTAGGCACCCTTTTAATACCCGATCCCCCGGATCCTTCTATCTGCGACAATAAAGCGGCCAGCAAGTCCTCCCTTTGGAATCTACGTACCAAATATCGAATTTAGCCTAAATCAAGTCCAGAAATATAGTAAAACAACACTTGCCTAATAGCTAAATGTACCAAGGTAAACCCAACATCGAAAGCCGAATTTCTATTGAGTAAAGCACATTCAGAGGCAGTGAGGGACCTAGCGGGATCACCACCGGAAGCAAGGTAAGCCTCCACTGGAATGGGGTCTCCCTCTATGACCCCCATGCAAGCGTTTAACCAGTTCCAATCGGCGTTACGACGTAATTGTCTTATACAGTGCTCAGAATCGATGTTATTTTGGGAAGGATCTACGAGAATTCAGTTATTTTATGTTAAAATGGTCTGAGTAGCTATTACAAACCTATAATAGCACTTTGATTGATGTCATCCCTTGAGTTTTTTCGTTCCGGTGAGGCTGACATAATGCGACTGCCTGGTGGGGATCTCTGGTTATTTTGAGTTCCACACATTGCACACCTTAAGGATTTTGGCCAATTTTCATAAGTACAGGTCTGTGAAATGAAATATTCATGAGTCCTATAATAATTTGTTCATAACTATTAAAAGGAGAGAGGTTCTTTGTTTTGTTTAGCCAAAAAAAAATACAATTTTACCTGACACATCCATTTACTTTGGGCAGACTTTTTACTATTTTCTAAATTTAATAAACTAGAAGGAGGGCTGGTATTTCTCGCTAAATTCTGATCAGAGCCTGAATTCTGAGATATTCTTAAGGGCATTATGTGCTCGTGGAGGTTGGATGCTGTTGTAAAGGTACTTGAACAACTTAAATTTACAAATTAGCCCCTATAATAATACCAAAAATTAAACTTACCTTATACAAGATGAACAGTTTGTAAAATTACTGCAGTTATCACATTGACAAGTTTTGTCTTTAACATTTTTAACTTCGACGGAAGCAGTGGCTCCTATGGGGGAACATCTGTCATCTCTGCCACCATCTTAATGAATTAAATAAAAAAATATGTTATAAGATCATATATTTTCCTTATTATATAGTACCATTTAATTTGTATATATCCTCGAACGGTTTAGCACCTCTGCACATGGTGCATTTAATCGTAGAAGGGTAGTTCTCATAAGTACAATATTCACATGCCCATTTTTTTATGTTGTCGCTCATGGTTGGTTAGGATAATGCTATCTGCACTCGCACAGAAAATTTATGTCATGAAATTTTCATAGTATTGTATGTAGGGGATTGTTTAAATCAGAGGAAGTTCCTCTAACTTTAACATATCTAAAAACAGTAATATACTTTATTTTCAAAAGTTTTACAATATGTCAATATAGGATATTGTCAGGTATATAAAATTACAAGAAATTAAACTTCTAGATCTAACAGTGTCATATCATAAATTGAATAAAGGCCATAATTACAAATCATTTTTTTACTGCCAATTGAAATTTATTTAAGGTTTTTTGCTAATTTGTTGTAGAGTTTAATAGGCAATACTGGAGGACTATTTGGCACAAGGCTCAATCTATGGGATGGAATATCAATATTGGAATTACTTCTTAAATTATAATGACCACTGATGTTTCAGTTAAGGTCTGGAAGGTGAGAATCAGTCTTAATAAAATTTATGCTATTTAAAATAAAAATTAAAGAGAATGTTGATAAGTTCAGCTAAGTGAACAGAACATTGTGAAAATAACCTTCTTCTGCTGAATTAAAGTTTTATTAGCTCTGGCACTGTTACCCCAAGCCAAAATAGGGTAGTTAAAGCCTGTTGTAGGAGTAGTAATATAATAGTAAAAAATTAATATCCGTCCTACTTTGAAGCTGCTATAATACAAAGCAATAAAAGATGGTTTTAAATGTTGATCACATTTTCATTAGTTTGGAGAGGGGATCTTAGGTTAACTCAATTTATACAGATTTCTCTAAAGCTTTACTCAATAAATAATCTTCCAATTAGCTTTAAAACAGAAGTTTTGGACTTTAATCAATTATGTCACAGAGAGGGTCACATAGATCATGTAACAAATAGGGCAATAAAGGTCCTTGGTTCTATTCAGAGGTCAAGTGTTGACTTGTGTTTACTTTTAAAATACTTCATTGCTCCTTTGTTAGACCAATTTTGGAGTATAAGTCATTAGTTGTTTGGCTGAAAAAATCCTAATAATTTTTGTTTTAATTGCTGCATAATAATAATAATAATAATAATAATAATAATAATAAGCCTTTATTTCCAACAGGCAACTGGCCCAATAACAGGAAACAGTTGCACAACAATGAAAAATATAGTAAAAAAAAATACACACAAACAAACCTAAAAGAATGAAAAGAAAAGAAAAAAACTAAAGTAAAGTCACAAATGCAAAAGTTATCCAAAAAATTAGAACAAATAACTATTAATATGGTATAAAAACCCAATTATAAAAGTTTAACAAGATAATCACATATTCAACAAAATTAAATTAAATTAACTGCAATATACCTACTAACTATAACTTAAACAAGAGTAAAATGATCCACCAAGATATCGACAATCACATGAACTGGAGAGAAATTTATATTGCACATGTGACAGATCCGATTAAATATAGCGCATATTGTATATAGTGACGATTTTAACAGGATGTTAGTATGAGGCCTTGGCAGAAAGAATGGGATGTCTAGCATTAAGCCTAGACACCATGAAACATACACCAGAAAGAAGTACAGGACTATCAATGAATCCATTCAGTAACCCATGCAGGAATTTTACAGAGAAGATCATTTTTCTGAGATGTAATGGATGTAGATTGAAGCATTCCAATAGTTGCCGATGATCAAACCCTCATACCGGATATATGCCATCCTGCCTGAAGACCAAAAACTTCTAGCAAAGCTACACTGAACAGATTCAAGGAGACCACCATGATTCTGATAGAGCGGATTCCATATAATGTAGCCAAACTCCAGTTTAGATTATTTTGCTCTAATCTACTCAAAATAGTATCATTAATAAAGTAATTAAAATTTAAGGGTGTTTTTGATCTAGAGTAACTGATCACACTACATTTAGCCGCATTTAAGCCTAACCTGTTAACAGCGCACCATACCTCCAATGTATTTAGACAGTTCTGAAGAAAAACACAAAATTATAAATATGATAGGGATGAAAATAGCTATTAGTGGGTGATGGATAGTCTAAATTTACATACACTAAAACTGAGATGAATTCTACTAGATTTATGCTTTCTATATAAAGTAATAAATGCTTTTATAAATAACTTTTGTAATTTGTAATAATTTGATCGCACTTAATAGCATGAACGAACTAGCTGATGGAGCAAGTGGAGCAGCTCGGGTAGAACAAATAAATCTGTTTGACTCAAAATTTAGTACTTTAAATCAAAAACTAAAACAAATTTTGTAAATTTTTGCATAAAATTTATGATCTTCTTAGTAGTTTGTGTTAAATGGGGGTAAAGTGCTATGATTTGGTGTTTTGACATAGAGTAATATGGAATGTGACATTTTTGACAAAACCATTTTGATTCTGTTGATAAATAAATAAATAAATAAACTTGACTTGATTTTCCTCAGTGCCACTAAGACTTTCCTGTATATTTTAAAACATAGAAAGTTAAACCTATTTTACATAATTTGCTTGAAAACATAAATAATATTGGTCCTACCTCAATTACAGACAAAATTTCAATATGGATGTAAGTTTGGTCCAAACTGCCCAGGGAATACAATGAACTAGTTTATAACTTTTAAGTTTAATGTCATATTATTGCTAAAACCGTCAAATACAATTAAATACCTTGGTTTTATTATAGTTCCACATACTCTTTGTGATCAGTTTTGATGGTTATCTACAAAACTCCATGCAAAAATACCTTTATGGTCTGACCTATATTTAATGTAAATAAACAAAGTGAACAAATCGAGGCTAATTACCATCTAAAATATGAGAAACTAGTCTTAAAGTGAGTGGCACTGAACACAATTTGATAAAATACAATTTATTTATAACAAGGTCTTAACTAGAGCATGATCAAATCAGTTTGATCAGGTCAAAATGGGAAAATGCCATAGCTTACCTTTAAATCTAAAAAAGAGAATGTGGATGTAACTATAAACTGCGTTTGAAAACAATAAATTTAGAAATCATTTAGTGTTATGATTCGATGCCAATGGTTATAATATTTGTTTCTATTTTTGCATTAAAAAGTGTCAAAAATAGGTTTTTTTTTTGGCATATGAAAAATATAAACAGCTGATTTGTGTCAGGTGTCATTTGAAGGACGTTTGTACTGTGGCGTCATCTATTACCGACAATCCTCGAGTGTCGATGAATGACTTCATTAATTAAATACACTAATTTTAAGTGTAATTAGTTAAAAATAAGTCCATTGGACTTTTACTCAAGTTAATTTAAAATCAATAGCTTGAGAAGCAATTTTAGGGTTACAAGTTTAAGAAAAATACTCGGCTAACAATCTGGCAACAGCGCACTTGTCACAAGCTGATTCTAACCTATAATAACCTTGATCGGCTGTCAGAATTGATTGTTTATGTGTGTTTGAAATTGCAATAACAATAAATGCGATTGCCAATAATTCTTTAATCAACAAATAATTATATTGTTGCTATAGTTAATTTTCTTTAAAGAATCTTAGTTATTAATGATTTTTCTGTTTTCCAAATAAAAATTGTCTTTTTGTAACTTTTAAATTGTATTGTTAGTGTAGCTGGGACAAAATAAACCAAATTATTTGATATTATTTGAAATTCTTCAGGTAAGTATGGCTGTAATTATATATTTGTTTAATATATTTCATTTATCTGGGATTAATTTATATATTTTACTACTAAACACAACAAGAAAATGGGTATTTTGAGACTGTAGTGAGAAGGTCCCTAAAAAGAAGTTTAGTTCTATATTCTTAGTATTTTCCATTAACATTTAAAGCATTTTCTGTTTATTTTATTATCTTTTATTTATTCTTATATTATCTTACACCTAAAGGTGCCTACTTACATGTAATGACTAAATGAAATCTGCAAAATAACCTAATGCTAAAAGTTAATGAAGCTTTAACCAATTTAGCTGAAAATGTCCAAACCATGTTGCAATGTTGTATTAAATATTTTTAACATTAAAGTAAAATGACTGCATAAGGTAAAACCAAAATCTCTCTGCATTCCTATAGTTATCAGTTATTAAGGATGTGGTAAATAAATAACAGGCTGATTTAATCTTTTTTGAAGGAGGGTTACATTGCATTATAAAATATTCGGTAGTGATAGACTCAAATATGAATATCACAAAAACTTTTTCTTCACTTTCTCAGTTTAATCTATACAGGGTGTTCCGTTGATCATGTTACAAACTTCTAGGGCAGATAGAAAATGTCAAAAGGAAAACAAAAGTTCATATAAACATGGGTCTGGAAAAGCTTCCTCAGGGAGCTTTGAAAATAATCTTTAAAAACTATTTTTTTTTTAATAGCTCCGGAACTACTTTAGCTACCGCAACCAATTTTGGGAGGTAAATTATTGTTAGAACATTTATTCTTTTGAACCTACTAAATAAAAAAAATATTTACCAGGGGCTTCAGAATCAGGGGGGTATTTGGTAAATTTAGGCCCATTTCTTTAAAACTTTAATTTCTGCCCTTTTGGTGATTCGATTATGATGTTCCTATGCTTTTTACATAAAAAAGGTGCTCTTAGTAAAAGTCGGTAAATGGTAAATATCACCGTTTTTGTGAAAATTGACGAAAAGCAAGTTATGAGATACAAAAATGAATTACCTATTATTATTAATAAATATTTAAAAAAAAATCTGGCGTGGTTTGGATTACTTCAGCAGCTGCGGAAATTCTGGCCACCAGATCTTCTTCTGACTCGACTGAAGTTTCATATACGAGACTTTTCATATGCCCTCAAAGAAAAAAATCTAAGGATGTCAAATCTGGTGAGCGCGCTGTCCAGGTGACGGCCAATCCAGCGCCTTCCAAAATTTTCATTTATAAACTCGCGGACAATAAGTGAAAAATGAGCTGGTGCTCCATCGTGTTGTAGCCATAAGTTCTGTCGTATATTTAGGGGCAGATCATCTAATAGTTCTGGCAGTACATTTCTTAAAAAATTTAAATAAATATTTCCCGTTAAACGAGGAGGCAACATAATTGGACCAATTAAGCGTTCTCCAACAATGCCGGCCCACATATTGACTGAAAACTTATGTTGATAGCTCCTAAAATGAATACCATAAGGGTTTTCCTCACTCCACACATGATTATTCTTAGAATTAAAAATGCCTTCTTTTGTAAATAAAGCCTCGTCAGTAAAAAGGACATATTTTGGAAATTAAGGTTCTTCTGTACACCGGTCAAGAAACCACTGGCAAAAATTCACACGGGGCATAAAATCATTGAGTCCTAATGATTGCACCTTTTGCAGGTGGTAGGGCCGAAGAAGCTGTTCATTAACAACGTTCCATACTGCTCGAGTACTTACACTGATGGGTTATCTTCAAATCGCTGAAGCACTTCTTCCTCAAAATCCGGGATTCGGATGTTCCTTTGCGCGCCATTATCTTGGCGTTTTATTTTAACGGAGCCAGTCTCTCTGAGCCGTTGATTGACCCTTTCAAAAAGTGTCTGAGCTGGGATTCGCCTTTCGGGAAACCGCTCTTCATATAGTCGAGAAGCAGCTCTACCATTACATCGAACTTCCCCATCAATTAAAAGCATATCGGCGTATTCAGCAAAAGTGTAATCTTCCATTACTTAACCGTAATAAAAAGGGAATTAATATCATGTAAAAAATACTGACAGTGACAAATTTAAAAAATACTGATAGTGGCAATGAATTAGCATTATTATTATTATTAAAATAATTAATTCAGGTGCTGTATCTTAGTTTGGTTTTAGTCAATTTCCACAAAAACGGTGATATTTACCGACTTTTATTAAGAGCACCATGTTTATGTAAATAGCATAGGAACATCATAATCTAATGCCCAAACGGGCAGAAATTAAAGTCTTAAAGAAATGGGCCTAAATTTACCAAATACCCCCCTGATTCTGAAGCCCCTGGTAAATATTTTTTTTTTATTTAGAAGGTTCAAAAGAATAAACGTACTAACAATAATTTACCTCCCAAAATTGGTTGCTGTAGCTAAAGTAGTTCCGGAGCTATTAAAAAAAAACTAGTTTTTAAAGGTTATTTTCAAAGATCTCTAGCTCCCTGAGGAAGCTTTTCCGGACCCATGTTTATATGAACTTTTGTTTTTCTTTTGACGTTTTCTATCTGCCCTAGAAGTTTGTAACATGATCAACGGCACACCCTGTATAGCAAATTTTCATGAGGCAACCAAATTATAGAAGCTAAAGAGTTGGTCTTACTAAAGAGATATAGAGAGTTATGAAACATGTAAAAAATTACAAACAAGAGTTCTGTTAATAATGAAGCAAGAATTAACAGTACCTACTAGCTTAGCTTGCTCATTGGAAGAACTGGTTTAAATAAACATTTAATTATTTATGAAATTAAAAATATAGATTGTAATAGTCACATCAATAGGCAAGTTAGAAAACTGTTGATGGGTAAGGCATATTTTTCTGGTATTTTAATAATTCAGTAATAGCCAATAGGTGGTTAAACTAATGAAGCTATTGCTGGTTTAAAGGTTGTTGTTTTATACTAGGCACTATAATGGGTCATAACATCCAAACTATTTTCAGATCTAAAGATTAGATTGGATTTTAAGAAAAAAATCTTAATAACTTACATGAATTGAATTGACGAATTCGTCAATTCAATACTTTACTTACTACACCATTTGATTAGTAATTTGTTTTTTTTTTTTAGATTTCTACATAGAGCCATATTAGAAGAGAAACCAATAATTCATTACCAACTGGGACAAAAATATACACATACCCATATTTATTAAAATGTGTTTAATTTAAGTTGGTTAAGGTTAAAAATGACTGAACACATAATAACTCGACCACAGAAGCTTTCCAAACTTTCTAGTCATTCCTCAGAGATTGATAATCTATGGACAAGCCTGGAGATGGAAGTTACTTTAAATGATGAAGGTCAATATGAAGCGTCAGAAACAAGTATAAATTGTAATTTTTCTAATTTGTATCCCAAATCCTATAATAACATAAATAATCAACATGTAGCTATTTCATATTGCAACAAAACCATTGACACTAGAGGACCTATCCAGCAAAGACCAAGAGTTCGCAAAGAAAGTGAGATTTTGAGGAGACAAAGGCAAAAAATGAGACGTAAAGAACGGCGTAGAGAGGCAACGCGCCAAGCAATAGAAGAAGACTTAAAAGCCATTGAGCTTGCAATAAATAATCCCTTAACTTCCCGACATCAAAATTTGATACCACAAAATCAAGACGTTAGTAAATCACATCAGTCTCCAACTATTGTAAGGGTTGTCCCTGAAGAATTACTCACCCATTCTGCCCTTTCTCAGACTACAACCCTAACAGATGTTTTAAGCAATAAATGTCAGAAAGAGGATGAAGCAAAAGATGCTAGAAAACCAGCATTGATAACTTTACCATCTCCAACAGTTTCCTGGGAGCATTTGGTGGTATTTTTAGCCAACAGACTTGGAGGTCAAGTGACCTCAGAGGAAGCCCAATGTATACATAAGCATGTTATAGATCAAATGAAGAATCTCAACAAACATCCATTGGAGACTAATATTCAAATTATCAACTCTGGTATTGTGCCTCCAAACTTTTTTTTACTCAATTTAGCAAACAAGGAATCCCACCACTGGTTTCTAACAGAATGTCCCCCATACCAAGAGGGTGATTTTGTCGCCAAGCCTATAGAGGCTGAAGAGGCTCCCTGGCCAGCAATAATCTCCTTTGGCCTTAAAAATCAGCAAAAAGTTGATGTTCCAGAGTTACTCAAACGTTTGGACCTTCAAAATCGCGCCTACCAAATTAACAGATGGACGTATTTAAGTATGAACGGTCAACCTGGAAGTTGGAATTTAAAGTTTCAGATCCCTGGTGATCTTTTGTCTGCTCTTAAGAACGCTAACTGGAGACTCTATTATAGGTTAATGTGTCTTAGTATTCAATATGATTTTAGTGCAAGCAAAGCATTGAGACAACAAGCCTTTGGAGAGATGAAACATTTGGAAATAGGCACAAATCATAAAAAAGGAAACTTTAAAGAACTTATGGAAGATTCTATAGTACCAGAACCTATTTCAAGTAATAAAAATATGAAAACCAAAAGCTCTGCATCAGAAATTAATAGGAAATCGTTAGTACATAAAGATTCGCCAACAGTCTTCTATAAATATCAGGTGGCATTCTTATCCAACAGACCTGGCGGTGATGTAACTGAAAAGGAAGGCAAACATATTCAAAACCATATTGTAGATGCACTGTCTAACACTTCAAATCGAATGTGGACTAATCTTCTACCTACCAACATGGGTGTGGTATCTTCCCACTTGTTTTTGATCACTTCAGATGATAAAGAATTATACAACTGGCTACTGAAGGATTGCTCCTCATATAAAGATGGTGGTTTTGTTGCCAGTCCAGTGTCAGCCAAAGATATCTTATGGCCAGAAGTAATTTCTTTTGGCCTTAAAAAGCAGGAAAAACCGGATATTCCGGAGTTGCTAAAATGTATTACTCTTCAAAATCGCAAGTACAATATCAAGAACTGGAGGCATTTAACAACGAAAGGTGTGCCAGGAAATTGGGAATTGCAGTTCCAGGTTCCTAGAGACGTTTTGCCAGTACTTAGGACCGCCAGTTGGAAACTTTATTATGGACTAATGAGTCTTAATGTTCAACATGTCGGTGGTCGAAAAACTCTTGAGGAAATGACAGGAAGAATGCAAGAAATTACTAAATCATTACTGGAAAATTGTAGCAAAACAGTTCCCACAACTTTAGTGGAGAAGCATACTGCGGCTCCAGTATCTCAGACAGATACATCTAAAATATTAAGCAAGGCAGAGTCAACTGTTAAGAAGTCATTATCAAAAGTGAATAGAGAAGCCGCAACTCAATTATCTGAGACAATAGCCTCAAGTAATGCTGGACCGAAAGTAAGACCATTTTCAATTGATCATCAGAAGACACTTACAATTCCAAAATCTCAGAATACAAACTTAAGCAATGCACCACTAGAAGCCAAAAAACCTTTGTCACAAGATAAGAGAAACTCGACAGCTTCACCATCTCAGTTAATAGCTTCAAGCAACTTGGTGCCGAAAATTGAGAGACCATTGTCAAATGGTGTTAGAACCTCCCCTACAGCCACTAATTCTCCTACATCAATTCCGATAAATGCAAATATTTTACCAGAAGGTAAATCAACTAACGGGGCATCCACAGGAGGTAGTAGTAAGTACCAGGTGGTATTTTTAGCCAATAGACCTGGAGGTGAGGTAACTAAGGAGGAAGTGAAGCTAATTAAGAAACATGTTATCAAGCAAATGAAAAATCGGATTGGAACTAATATCCAATTTTATGACTTTGGTGTTGTGCCACCCAATTTTTTCCTGATCATCGCAGGAAACGATGCAACCTACAAATGGTTATTAAACGAATGTCCTTCATATAAAAATGGGGATTTTGTGGCGAGTCCGGTGCCAGCTGAGGACGCTCCATGGCCAGAAATAGTCACATTCCGCATTAAAAATGAAGAAAAAATTGATATTCCAGAGTTGATGAAGGGTTTGGCACAACAAAATCGCAGCTATCAAATTCATAGATGGCGGCATGTGGGGTTGAGCGGTGAGAGTGGAGATTGGAAATTGGACTTTCAGATTCCGGGTGATATTTTGCCTGTACTGAAGTGGGCCGGTTGGAGACTGTTTTATGATACAATTTGTTTGAGTGTGAGATATGATTTGGAGGCCAGCAAAGCGTTACGTCAGAAGACTATTGAAGGAACTCAACATCCTTAGGGGTTAGAAGTTCTTCTTAGCCAGAAGTATTAATTTATATTAAAAATATTTTATATAATGAAAATTCTCAATTTTGCATCAAAATTGTGGTGATAGTTTGCATTTTTTTAATAGAATTTAAGAATCATGGAATAGCATGTTTGGAATTTTAAATTATGTATTTGAACTGAAGAAAATTGCATAAAATAATTAAATGAAATAGTAATAGAATAGGTATATACTATGAAATATACAGAATTGTGAAAAAAAATTGTTTTTTTTTTAATTATTTCCTTAAATGTAGCAAATGGTTCGCTCCCTATACAGGGTGTCTCACGACGAATAGACGCGATCGATATCTCGGAAACTAATTTTTCAAAAATTTTGAAAATTTGGCAACATGGCACAGTCGATGGGGGCTACACAACTAAAATATTTTGACAGTTGTGACGTTTCCGGTTATACCGGAAGTAGGTATCAACTTCGTTATTTTAAATGGAACATCCTATATATTTTTACATTTTTGGCTTTTACGTGAAATTCTAAGTATATTTTGTGTATAATGTCCTATACCTAAGTGTAACCGTTTTTGACATATTTTTAATTTCATGTGAAAAACTATGTTTATAAGCCCTAATATAATTACCGATTACTCCCTTTTACTAGCCTTTATTTATTGGTTAGTTTTGGTTTTATTTTAGAGGAAGGACCACTTTAAAAGACTATTTTAATATATGGCTAAAAAAAAGATACAGGGGGGTCAAAAACTAGCATTAAAAATTAAAATGAAAAAATCATTAAAAGTCAATTTTTTTAAATGGAAACCCCCTATTTTTATAATTTTTTCTTAAAGATAATTAAAAATAAGGTTAACTTTGTATAAGGTTATCTAGTCCAAAAATTGATAGTTTCCGAAATATTGGCAGTTTAAATTTGGCCTAATATTAAAAGCCGTATAGTAGCACGGCTCAAGGATTGTTGATTAGTTGGGCATGACGGTTGTCATAGTAACCGCAAGAAGCGGCAGTAAGACAATGGATTATATGCATTACATTTATAAGTTACTTGCTATTTAAGTTTTCTTCGTAAAAGTGTAGTTTAATTAAAAAGTGTATATTTCTGTTATAATCCATTATCTTACTGCCGCTTCTAGCGGTTACTATGACAACCGTCATGCCCAACTAATCAACAATCCTTGAGCCGTATTACTATACGGCTTTTTAATATTAGACCAAATTTAAACTGCCAATATTTCGAAAACTATCATTTTTTGGACTAGATAACCTTATACAAAGTTAACCTTATTTTTAATTATCTTGATGAAAAAATTATAAAAATAGGGGGTTTCCATTTAAAAAAATTGACTTTTAATGATTTTTTCATTTTAATTTTTAATGCTAGTTTTTAACCCCCCTGTATCTTTTTTTTAGCCAAATATTAAAATAGTCTCTTAAAGTGGCCCTTCCTCTAAAATAAAACCAAAACTAACCAATAAATAAAGGCTACTAAAAGGGAGTAATCGGTAATTATATTAGGGCTTATAAACATAGTTTTTCACATGAAATTAAAAATATGTCAAAAACGGTTACACTTAGGTATAGGACATTATACACAAAATATATTTAAAATTTCACGTAAAAGCCAAAAATGTAAAAATATACAGGGTGTTCCATTTAAAATAACGAAGTTGACACCTACTTCCGGTATAACCGGAAATGTCACAACTGTCAAAATATTTTAGTTGTGTAGCCCCCATCGACTGTGCCATGTTGCCAAATTTTCAAAATTTAAAAAAAATTTGTTTCCGAGATATCGATCGCGTCTATTCGTCGTGAGACACCCTGTATATTTAACTTTGTATGGTTTTTTGCAGAAAATTTAGAAGCTTTCCATATTTGCATATGGAATAAACCCGGATATAACCATTATAATATAATGACTTTCTTATTTTAAATAGGACGTCCTATATATTTTTACTTATTTTGATAGAAGAGTATATTGTGCGGTTAGCAAAGTATCACTTGACGCTTTTTAACTCCCAAAACATTTTTTCAAATTTCAATTTATATGAATATTTGAAAATTTGGTTTTGGATTAAAACCATAATTGCCTTTACTTATCAGGGCATTTTTAGGGTCTTGAGGGGTATTTATATCATACTTAGACCTATAATTAATTTTACAAATGACAAGGATAGTTTATTATCCCAATAAATCGAAGAGTATTTTTTCCAGGAATTAGCTGCCTCACAACCCATTTCTAAAAAAGAAACAACTTCCATAAATATATTAAAAAGTGCTATGAAGATAATTTTGAATCCACAAGAATGTAGATTTTCTGGGTTTCTGCTAAAAAACAAGCAAAATTAAATAAATATAAACTTTTTAGCCTAAATAGGTGGCAAAATCGAGTACTCGTTTATAATATATCCCTATCTCAGTCTAAAAATTAGAAAAGGATGGGAATGAGATGATGTTTTTTGGATATAGTTAGATGCATTACATGAGAAAAACACTATTTATACTTGATCCAAACACTATTTAGAATATGAAAGAATGATATAGAAAATAGATGGAAAAGTCGAAATCTCATTGATATATCCCTATCTCAGTCCGTTAATTATAAGAAGATGGGAATAAAGTGATATTTTTTAGGTATAATCTGACCAATTGAGCATAGAAAACACAATATCCAGACACTATTAATAAAATGAAAAAATGACAAATAAAAGAGGCGGAAAAGTTGAATTCTCATTTATATAATATATTAAAATACTGATTTAAGTCCTAAGGGATTTAAGCGAAAGTTTTGCGTATGGGTAATTTTAGGCAGCGATAACTAAAAAGCAAAACTGTCCCCCAACGTGGCCACTTATTTCAAAGTCCAATATCTCAAAAACTAGTTGGAATATTCTTATGAATTAAACAACATAATATTCCTTGAAATATTCTCTAAAAATGTTATATCGTGTAATTAGTTTGTATTACTTGGAGGTATGTAAAGTTTTATATTGTTTTATTTAAGAGCATGCTCTTATTTTTTGGACCATTTGGCATTATAATAGGAACGTTTTCTTTTAGCAATTTCTATATTTTGCAATTTGGAGATTTAAAATAGAGGGTTAATTTCAACGGGTTTCAACGATTGCTTTCTTTTTCTTTATTCAAATCAAACTAAATTTAAGGGGTAAAGTGCTACATTCATTAATGGATTTACTCGTTAAATTGTTTACACACTGTGTATATATATTCAATGGTCCATAATTGCGCCAATAACCCATTAATTTATTTCTTATAAAATATTGCCCACTAACTTTTATTTGTTTAAATTTCTTGTTTCTTATTCGCTTTTAAGTGTTTTTAAGTATTCCTTTTAAGTATTGAGTTGTTATTATTTACTGTATACTGTTTGCTCCTATTATTAGTAATTTGAAAATGGAGGGTTGGTATTTTTTTATTAGAATAAGATAATTAAGAAGAGCGTGTAAGCCTCGAAGAAGTATTATTAAGCATTATATATATGACTCTATTATGCGCAACTGTATTTTTATGTACAATTTTTCATAAATATT
Organism: Anthonomus grandis grandis; assembly: GCF_022605725.1. Lineage (NCBI taxonomy): Eukaryota > Metazoa > Arthropoda > Insecta > Coleoptera > Curculionidae > Anthonomus > Anthonomus grandis. The sequence goes on along the minus strand of NC_065556.1, from coordinate 22,622,917 downwards.
GATACTGTATACCCTTGAACTATTGACAAGACACTTAGCCAGTGCACCTTTCCCTTATAAATTTGACTAAGCATGTACACAATGCACCTAAACCCCTTAAAAAAAATGACTAATCACGTAATCAGTGTGCTTTAACCCTGAAAACTTGACCAGAGGAATGGGTTTTAGTGGGTCGGGGCATGGCCAACTCCAACCCCACACTACCCTGGACGTTTGACAGGAATCACCCCTATTCAATGTCCAGGGTGTCTGTTTGCAGATTTCCTAAACCTCTTAAAAAAAAAAAAAAAAAAAAAAAAAAGATTTTGATAGGCCATAGAATCTCTTGTACTTTTCTCTAGAAAAGTCTGATGATGCCCTTAAGGCGAAACATGTTACCATAACTACTACATTAAAGACACTGATACTGTAGAGAGCTTGTTTTTTTTGTTACTAACTATTTAAATTACTAAAAAATCTTCCCCTCAATGTAGGATGAAACATTTTCTTGTAGAATAATGGAATCCCTGATCAGTTCGATTTACGTGTAAGAGATTCTTTAAACCAAAACTTTTCAAACCGATGGATGAGTCGGAGGAGTTCGTATAATTGGCCACCTAGATCGCCAGACCTTAACCCTTTGGATTATTGAATATTTGGGGGTGGTTTAAATCACTAGGATATTCAACTGAAATAAATACAAGAGATGCAATAATGTGACTGGAAATTAAAATACATATTGTTTAGCTATACATTTTGTTTAATTTTGCTGTAATAAAGAAAATGTGATGCGTCGTATTTTTTTTTAAAGCCGAATATCTCGGAAACAGTTGTTCATATTAGCTTCTAATAGTTAATGATGTAAAAACGACAAATGAATTATTTAATTAGTTAAATGTGGTCTTTCAAAATTGTAAAACGATGTTTAGGTGACGCCTCCTATAAGTAAGAGCCATACAAGACCAGATTCGAATTCGTCATACCAAAAAATCGCCGGATACCAATTTTTATTCCAATATTTCCATTATCATAAATTTTATTTAAAAAAATAGAAAAATGAAATAAAAACTTTGGCCACTAGTTTTTTGGAAATAATGACGGCCTTGCAGACTCATATTTTATGTTTATTTTTAGGCCCTGAGAATTTCCTCATAAATCGTCCTGTATATTATAAAAGGAGTACATGATTAACAGTTTTCTGTCTTGTTTTTATACGTAGGGGTGACTTAACATTAACCCTTAAGGTACTTCTAATATGTAATTAAATTGGGTTAATAAAACCACATATAACCAACTCTAATTTCCAATTTAATGCATTAAGATTCTAATAAGCGCTAATTATTTTTTTCCACTTTATTAAATCTTCGTAGCGTTGTATTTTTTTTAATTCTTCCTTAAAACTTTTTTTCTTAAATTATTCTTTGAATTAATTAACTTTGAATTTAATGGTTCTAAGTACTACCATTGAAACCAGATTATATTACACATTTATCAACAAAACAAAGCACCCAAACATCTAATAAACCTCATTTACATAAAAAAGTAAACAAGTTAACCCAAAAGTCACATTGTTACACGGCCAACGACATCAAAACTTCCCTGACCTGGCCGGTTCATCGTTTTGCCACTTCTTCTATATCTAGGAAGTACCGTTCTGGTAGGCGCCTTTAAAATACCGTAAGGACCTCAGTAATTATTGCAATCTGACCGTTTAGTAGCCACTGAACCATTCCGGTGAAAAGTTTATTACTTAAAAAAGTAACCATGTGGGATGTAATTTGGTTTTTGGGGTTTCCTATGTTCGCTATTAACGTGTTTGGAGCCCCATATGAGACCGGGGATGACTCTTATAATACCCCGGAGAGGTTCGATGTGTTTTATGACCAACGACAGAATGGAACGGAAAATTATAAGGTGAATTGTATCTAAGGCCTTTGTGCAATCTTATTTATGTTTTTTATAGCTTAGTGTGGATGGTTTGTCGCTAGTTTGGTCTCCAAACTCGTTGTTGGCAGCTGCTGCTCTATTGGAACCTGCTTTATATGGTGAATACCCTGAGACGAACATAGATGTTATCTTAGGACCTGACGAGATAGTGAAACCTGGAGAGCAAGAAAAACCTCTAGTTGGAGAAGAAACACTGGTAAATAATGTTTTAAGATCGCCAATGTACTTTAAGAGATCGCTAAAATATATGATATAACCCAGTTTAATACGTTACCTCGTACAGCTATTCTCCGTAATTCATGCTTAATAAAATAGGGATTAACTTGAGTCGAGATAAGCCACTGCATTGGACTTTCTATCAATATTATCCCACACACATACATACTGAATTTAAGAGAAGCTGAATAATATCTCAAGGAATATAAATAATATGTCCCTTACTAATTAGTAATCGACTTGATCAGTTATAGTTTTTTTTTTGGAAAATGGAAACGAATTACATTTGCAGTTTAAAAACTATTTAAACCATTTATTTTATTTTTATGTATTAATTTTACTTTAGAAAATTTTTTATCTTTTAATGTATTTTCTTGTTCTGTTTTTTTATCATTGCGTATTGTTAAATATTCAAGAGGAATATAGTGCGCACATAAATTCATTAATGGGTCAGTTGATTACAATGAGGTTATACCTGCTATGTTTCCAATTTATTTTGAGAATCTTAATTATTATTCATATGTGAAATGATTCCTTAAGAAACGGGTTTGTTTCAAATAAAAACCTCTTTAGTTACTTTAAAATTTAAGGAAAAATTACCGTTCAAAAACCTCTTTCGTAAACGAATTTTTAACATGGGAACAAACTTTTTACATATAATTAATCTGTAGAGTGCCCCCTATAATATTCTAAAGGAATTACAAAAATGTCTTAACACATTCACTGCCGATATAAAAGAAGGTGTCTTGCAATGTGCAAGATATTTTTTTTTCAGATATGGCAAAATATGAATGAGTTGTGATTTAAAAAGTACCTGAGAATATTTTTTATCAAATTTTATATAAGAAAAAAACAAAAACGCTCTAGGCGCATTGTGGGCACTGGTTCATATTATTCTAGATTAGGTGCCCATGACCGCGTTCTTATGGACATAAGAGGAAAATGTACAAACAATGCAAAATGTTGATATCATTTTATTCAAAGTTTATGCATAATAACTGCACATAATAAAATGCATAATAAATTGAACTATATATACCAAAACAAATGAAACAAAGAAAAAATGTTAGTAAAATGTAATAGAAGGATCTTTGTTATGTATGAAATATTCTAAAACATGGCGGTAGACAAAGTCCAGGGCCACCAGGACATTGAGGGCAATAGTACACTGAATCTTTTCTTTTTTTGTTGTCACTCCAGCAAACAGTGCACCTTCTTCTTTTAGCTTTTCCATTTTCTCCTTTCGGACAATACTCAAGGAGGTGCAGAAGATTTAACTTAGGTATTGGATCTGGCGGAGGTGGTAGCAGGGCTCCGATCACATCTAATCTATATTCATACAATTCTTTGCGGCTTCCAGTACCTTTTTTGTACAAATAATATGAGTCCAAAAGCATTATCTGGAATTTGTGGATAGCCAGCTTTTTGTACCATATTAGGGTCTTGTGTTCGCAAGGATAATACCATAACATTTGATCGCAGTGATCAACTCCTGCCATAAATTGGTTATATTCATTGATTAACTTTGGTTTCATCACTACTTGACCACGTTTTGTAGTAACTTCTCCCATTTATCCATTAAATTCGCTAGAAATTGCTAGAATTTCCTTGTGGTCCTTCTAATTTATTACACAAATTCCACTTGGATTGAATTGCATAACCAGATCACCTTTTTTTAACTTTTTAGACACAACTTGAGCAGGATTTCCTTTCCTGTTGGCTCGGAGGGTTCCTGTGACGTATGTTCTATGATCTAACAATTATTTGGTTAATTTTACGCCATTGTAAAAATTATCCATATATATTGAGTGTCCAACACCAAGTTTTTCTTGCAGAAGAGACATTACTACTTTTTCAGTCTGTAGAGAGCCAGATAACTACTGAGCATCAGCGGATCCTGAATATACAATTAATTTAAGAGTTAATCCATTTGGTTCACTAAGGACGTACAGCTTGATCCCGAATTTGTGTCGTTTGCCTTCAATGTCTAATGATAATTGTTTGTCTGGATAATATATAACCTGCAACTTATTATTGAAAAAGTTAACAAGTGGAAGTATTTTGCCCAGTTGTGTTCTAGCTGCTTGATTGTCCAGATCTTCAAAATGCAATGACTGTAATATTTGCAAAAACCGATTTCGGCTCATAAAGGTTGAAAAAACTTTTATGTTAAATAAGTAATGTTTTTTTCCAGTAATCGTTAATCCTATTCAAACGAATTGTGCCCATGTGAAACAGAACTCCAAGAAATGTTTTAATTTCATCTCTCGTAATATCCTTTCAACGACTAATTCGTGATTGGGTGCCTTGTCTTGAAAAGCAACTCCACTGCATACGCATTAGCCTTGGCACACAATATGTCATATAGGTCTTTTGTTACTAATAAGTTAAAGTAATCAATGGGCTCTCTTCGATTCATATTAACTTGAATACCAGGAACACCAATAAAAGGAACATGTGGCTTTTGTACTTCATCGTATGACCATTCCGAGGTTGTAGCTACTGGCATCGTCAATGGTGAATTGGGAGCGACTGGTGTAGGAGATATTAAGGGTGGTTCTTGCTCTTCTTCAGAGTCGGAGCTAGGACTATATTCGGGATCGTCGTCACTATCGTTTACAAAGGGGTCTTCTTCATCTGATTCTTCATAAGCATAAGAAGTTCGTCGTCAGACAGTGGTTTTTTCTGATCGTATTTCAACTTTTTCTTTGCGGGATCATCACTGTCCTTTGATGTTCCAGGCTTCGATTCCATGACAAACTGTAACAAAATAATGAAATATAATTATTTTTGATTGTAATATGCTTGTAGGGGGTGGAGGAAACGACACCAAATAGGTAGCCCCTCCTATTCAATGGGTATTCCTATTAAAATGAAGACCAGAATTTTCTGTCACAGGTTGTCACTATTGGCCACTAAAGTTTACAGAATGTGTTGAATAAAAAAGAAGAATTAAACTCCGAATAAAATGATTCACAAGCATGTATGTCAAAAATTTATTCTGAAATAGTTAAAATATTTTATTGGGAATTAGATATTTTATTAATATTACTATTATTAGCTCAATATATCACCTGACCTGGTGTCGAAAATTCACCCGCCGTTTATGGGTGACCAGCAGCACACCTGGCGCGGTCAAATAATTCGTAAATATATATATGCAAAACCACGCACTCGAGTTTTTACAACTAAGCATGTTTTCATATTTTTATCATTTGAAAGCAATTAATCAATACTATAAATTACCAAAATATAATACATACCTTTGGAAAATACCACAAAATACACAAAAATTTACGCAATTCGAAAAATCGCACGTTATAACTCGAACCAACTACACTCTATGGTTGTTAGATTAAATATCTTATATGTTATATGGGAAAACGTTCAAAAATAATAAGAAAAATCAAACTATCGAAATTATCTTAAAAGCCTCAAATCTGGTGCGAACTGAGTCTTGGCAGGTAAAATTGGTTGTAACTCAGAAAATATTAAACCCACAAAAATGGCTCAGATACGAAATTATTCCATAGAAAACGCTTTTTCTTTCAGTAAAAAGCTCATCTAAGAACCACAAAAAGTTTGCAAGTAATCCTTAAAAGCCTGCGCAGTTTAGTAAAAAAATTACCCTCTAGCCAAAACAGCTCTAGCTAATCCAATTTTTTAACTAGAAACAAACCTTTTACATTTGGTTAGTCTATAGAGCGCCTTCTATAGTATTCTAGATGAACTATAAGAATATCTTAAATATCCAGTAAATTATATGCAAAAATGTGCAAGAATAATAAAAAATTCAAACTTTCCAAATTTTCTCAAAAACCTCAAATCTGGGTACTGGGTTTTGGCAGGCAAAAGTGGTTGTAAGTTAGAGAGTATTTAACCCACAAAAATGGTTCATATATGAAGTTATTTAATAGAAAACGCTTTTTCTTTCAGTAAAAACTTCATTTAAGGACCACAAAAAGTTTGCAAGTAATACTTAGAAGCCTGCGCAGTTTAGTAAAAAAATTACCCTCTAACCAAAACAGCTCTATATACAACTCAAACAACTCAATATGTTAGAAGTTATATGGAAAAATGTCCATGGATAATATTCATGCATTTATTTTCAAATTTTGGTGTTTTCTATATTTCTTAATTCTTCTTTTTTCATTTTCCAATAATTATTAATTTACTTATTTGTTTCTTAATGATTTTCATTTTACTGTAATTTTTCATTTTTAATTACTAGTAGATTCAAATTCTTCCTATTGATTTCTCTTGATGAAAATGGGTCATTTATTACAATCATTTATTTATTTATAAGTTGTCAGTTGTCAGTATTATCAATCATGAAATCTGGCAATATGTTAGTAAAATTTTTAAAATCTAAAATTTTTAAAACCGGTTTTTGTCCTAGTGAGCATCATCAGGCTTTCATTCAATAGATTTTAATTGATTTAGACATCTCCTAAGTGTGTTTTTTATTTTTATACATATTTAACAATTTTATTTAAATTTTAGATCCCTACGAACCAAAATAGATCCTCTGAATCTCAGACTGTTCTTATACCTGAGAGTAACCAAAGCGTCGAAAGTACATCCCAAACATCCGTAATCCCTGCAAGTTTTAATAAGCGGTAATAATATTAAATATTATATTTATATAAGGATTAATAAGGATTATACGTTTTAGGAAGGTGAGAATACCGGGACTTCTTAGGCCTTTTCTGCGTAAAAGATCGTCTATTGCTTCTATTCCTGCAAAAGATGACAAATCCCAATAGCTCTTAAGTTTACTGAATAAATCAGCTTTGTTTAGCTTTAATGGTATGAAATAAATTAAGTTTTTTTTTAGTAATTTTTTATTTGAACCTACTCATAACCTCATTATTTTGACAGAAAAAAAGTCATTTTAAGTGTGTTTTTCCTTAAAAATCCAAAACCTAATTCCTTATGTTTTTAATGCCAAATCTCTAAGACTCATAGGTCCATTTCATTCTTTCAAAATTTGCACTTTAAGTAGAATGAAATGCCCAATAAGAAACCCCATCACAATAAAACCCATCGGCAGCATAAAGAAAAACATGCCTCCAAGTCAAAAATACACAAAAGGCCCAAGGAAGCTGTAGGCCAACCACCACCAGCATTATCCCCTATCCAGGAAATATCCAAAGAAAAGTTAAGAATCGATAAACATGCCTGTGGGGATTTTGCCCAACCAAAGTTGGAAACTCCAGAGAATCCTAGTAAAGAAAACCAGCCTGGTACACTTATTTTAATCCAAGTGACTCAGTAATAATATATAAATTTCAGATATTGACGGGATGAACAATTTTTTTAGAGAACAATACACCAAAATAAGGCACCAATCCCTGGAGAAACCGGAAACCAGTTTACTGGATAAATCCAAAACCATCTTCAGAAAAGAGAAGTCTTTTAATGACGCTCTTAATAATGACCTAATCAGACATGAAGTTCACCATAAAAAAGAGAAAGAAGACCAGCCGATAGACAAGAAAAAGAAGAAGCACCACCACCACCACCACCATCATCATCATAAATCCAGAAAAAGTGAAAAGCAACCTGCTGAAGACAAGGTGAAAGATAAGGAGGAAAAAAAGCGGCATAAACACCATCACAGATCCAAAGAAAGCAAATCACCCCTATTAGAGAATCCATTGAACACTAGGGTGCAAGAAGTGGTTTTCTGTCAATTGCCACGAAATCCGTTTAAGTTAAAAAATGACAAGGATATATCTGAGATTAAGGATCTTTATAAGCGATCGAACAGGGAGAAGAAGAAGGATCAGGTTAAGTCAATGTCACGAGAGGAAGTGAGAAGGAAACACGAGAGGTCTAGCGATAAGTATCGCTCTCTTGAGCGTGAGCCTGAGAAGGATAGGTAAGGAAGAGTTGTATTATAAAACATTTTTATTTGCTTCAATTTACAAGGTGGAGTTTGTTCACAAAAACTTCGATTGAATTAACTGCAATAAATAAATGTAGACACTTCTCTATAAAAATGTTGAAAATTAAATATATTATTATATTTAACTTTAGATTTAAAAAAAAATTGGAAATTGAATATTCCTTGCATATCTGCTAAGCACATTCCAAGAATATTGCTTTTGTGTTTGCTTTGTATTGCTTGAGTGCTGTAGGGATCTTCGCGCGTAAATGCAGTCAACTTTAAATTTAAGCAGTATGGTTAATAAAGCAGACTGACTTTTTGATGTTATAATTACAAAGGCTAAAAACGTTAAACAAATAAAGTTGATTATAAAATTACAAGTATAAAATACAAGTTTTCAAAATATTTTAATTTTTTTCAACCCATTGAAAAACCATTTAGTACGTAAATAATTAAACTAGCTATATTTACACGAAAACTTGTTAGGGCCTTTTTTTGAAAATGGGTACATAAGTTATGAAAATACTTTTGAAATAAAAAATACTTTTTTTTAAAGCCTTTGACAGTATCAAGATTATTTTCAATCTATTCGAAAACTACTCAATAAGCTGCTATACTTACAAGGAAACTTGTAAGAGCCTTTTTGATAAAGAACCTGAACCATCTTTAATATGAAACTAAAAATTTTAATCTCTCGAATATTGAGATTTTTTAGGTTTGATGTTACTGGGCTCAGTGAACTGCTAATTCTCACACTATTCTCGTATAACTTCGTCTTCCATGCATGCAAAGGCACTTACTGTTTTGCGAGAATAGAGATGACAAGTAAAAGCTATTGTATGAGCCATTTTTTACTTAAGCATTTGTTTCCTGCACATGATTGTAGACTATAATTCACAGCCTACGAGAAACCACTTAGTCTAAATTGTAGTCCTTAAGTCCTGAAGTTTCTGGTCTGAAATTCTATTGACAGCAAAGCCTCCAAGTACTGTTATCACAAACCCACATATCATGCGATATCCACTGTATATACCTATAAAGTCCAGAAAGGGCAAAAAATATCGTGTATAGTTCAGTTCAGAGATCTATTAGAATCTTTAAAGTGCCGCGAATAGTCCGTGTGCCGATGTTGCTTGTATTGTCACATGACATGCATGTTTAAATCGCAAAATTGTATGTGGAAAGAGTCATAAAGTAATATTCCTAACGATATTTTAAATAAATAAATGTTTTAATCATTTTCTTAGGAATTTATACATTTGATTCGTAAAATTTGACTGCATGCGCCCACGTACTATTTTGTTAGACGTCTGACCCCAAACACAGATACTCAAGCGTGAAAAGTTGCACAGGTCCGGCCTTAAAATTTATTTGTATTTAAAACTTTATTATTCGGGATTTTTCGGTTTAGTTTTATTAAGTTAGAAAACAAGTGATGAGAGAATAGGTGGTACGAATTACTTGGGCCCAGTTATTCTGTGGATTAAGGCATTAAATACTTACTTTTTGACACAAAAGTGTAAAATGTTTTGGTTTGTCTTCAAATTTTATATAATTCCTTTTTTTGAGTATAGAGGTTTATTTTTACTTGGTGGTGATTATTAATAGGGATTTTGGCTGCCATATTCAATGTCCTTTATTATTGATTTTTTTTAAAATTAATACATATTATGATATATCATTATAATAATATACTCATGAAAACCCCCATCTCTATAATATTTAGTATCAACTTCTTTTGATAAAAAGTAATGATGTAGTCAGAAGAGTGGAAGTATATTTTTTAAAATAAACTTTTACATTAAGAGACATTAAAAGACACAAACACTACATTTTAAGTATACTGGATCCTAAAACTACAGTGAGGATAATCTGGCCCAAAGAGTTAATACAATTTTCTAAATTCTGTTTTTTTGCCTTTGATCTTTAGCAGTTTCTTCCATTAAGGAAGGAAACAGTTTCTCTGTTGCCACTATGAATTCCAACTTCATCTCGCACATCAGCATATGGATACTAAAGCATTACATTATATATACAATAAGGTGTAAAAAACCAAATTTTAGACTTGCTTTCTTAATAAAAACAGTGTTTTTCTTACCATAGCAAAAAAAGGTTTTTCCCAAAGAATGGGGGAAGAAGCAGTCCTTATTGTGTCACTGAAGGACAAACAGGGGCAGCAAGCTGTAAAAAACAAAATTTTAAACTTGTTTAATTAATAAAAATATGGTTTTTTTACTATGGCAAAAAAGGGATTTTTTTCCAGAGAATGGAAATCATGCATCAATCATAAATGTATCATACCATGTTTTAGCTAAATAATATATGGATCTTTCTTTCTCCCAAAATGTTTTAATTTTCTTCAAATATTCTATACACCACCTGATAATTCCATTCCAGCAGCTCTTTTGTTAACCATCTTAAGCTTAAATCTAAGTTTTATCAGGTATCTCCGCAAGGTTGAGACTGAGAAATGTTTGTCCCTTGCCGATAAGGTGTCCTTAACCATCTCTATGGTCAGAACCTCATTGTTTTTATATTTAGAATACACACCTTTCCTTAGCAATTTGGCAATATCCGTGTCAAGACCCTTTGATTGTCTTGCATCTTTCCTCTTTATTCTGTCTTTAATCCCTTTTTTTACAGGCATATTGTACTATAGGGTACCCCTATTAAAAACGCTGTTTTTTGCAAAGCACTACAATCAGGGAGGATCATTCCATAAATTGTTATAGACATTTAGATAAATTTGTTTGGCGTCTGTACTTAAACGATTACGTTTTAAAACTGCTTGATTTTCCCTTGTAGCTTTTACTCTCCTTGCTTCTTTTTGCTTCCTCAAAACTAGAAAATGAACTATCAGAACTATGTAAGTCTAAATCACTGTCCAGATCACTCTTATTGTTTTCATCACAAATAGTATTGTCTTTCTTCTGCACCCACGCTCTCCATAAGCCCGCACAAACACTTTCCTCTTCATTTGCCCGATTTTCCTGCCTATTTTCGGAGGGTCGAAACATTTTAAAGTCTTTTTTAGGTATAATGCCAAAATAAATCTACAAACACAAATAAAAAAAAACACACTTCCTCACAGTAAAAACTGCAAAAAAGTTAGACGAATACTGGCCAAATTCTAAATTCTCCACTTTCATAAACGTGTAAAAAGCAAAACTCACATGACCCTCCTCCCAACTATTAAAGGTGATAGACCAATCCAACATTTATTTTAAAGGCGATAGATCCATCCTTAAAGATCTCTTTAATTAAAAACACGTCGAAAGTAATACAAAAACAGCCCAAAAATTTATTTGGGTACGGCCCCGTAATCCTCAAAATCAGTGGGATAGAGAGAGATACACAATCACTTGCACAGCCTAAAGTAGGAATCGCCAGAACGCAGTTCTTTTATCTTTGTTTAATAGACTGACTAAAAAGAGGTGACAAGTCAGTGAGTGCTGGAAGTGTTTAAAATATTTTGTAAGATGCTTGGATTTTAGTCCGCGGTCAATTTTTTGATATTATTTTCTTTCTTAAAACACACATGGGCATTTTCGAAAAATAAAAAATAGTATTAAACATGGGGTTTACGTATATTTAAAATGATTTCATAAATAAACAATATAAAATTTTGCCATTTAAACATGTATATCATGCGACAATAAATACGACATAGGCGCACGGACTAGTTAGTGCGGCATCTGCGACACATCAAAGATTCTAATAGATCTCTGAACTGGACTTTTTTTTTATGTTCTATCTATATATATATTACGCATTGAGATTAACTTAATTTTTTTATCTTCAAATATAAATAATATATGTATATATTTTATGAACATTACCGTCGCCTATCTATTTTCTCTATACCTTCGATATATACATCGACAATGACGTCTTTGACGTCTTTATGTCAAAAAAAAATTAGTATTAAAAGTACTAAAAAAATAAAAAAAGAACGAGAATTCAACCCGGGATCACCTGCACCGTATTTGCTGTACAACAAATACGTACTAAGGCGGCTTGCTTTTTAAACCAAAGCCAATTAATTTAAAATAAACTATCACGTGACTAAAATAAGATATACAATTGGTGGTACAGGTGGCGCCGACGCTGGCCCCAAAAATATGCCGAGAAATATACCGTTTATATACAAAAAAGTTTTATTTTATACAGCGTCTACATCTTGATATTCTTGTTTATAGATTAAAAAATACAGGAAAACATGGCATATTTTATCGGCCCGAACCTTTTTTTTTATTAAAATTAAAAGTTGTCATTATTTTTGTGCCGAATGTTTCCTCCTGTTCTCCTTCCTCCTTTTTTAGGGTTTCTTTGACCAACGAATATCTGTTTTATTTTGTTATACTTACAAATGAATAAATATATATTTGGAATTTAAGGAGAAACTATTTTTTCGTAATATTTAAGTCAATTTCGCAATTTAAAGTTACTTATACTATTTTTTAAAATGACCTAAAATAGTCTTTAAACGTCGTCCTATGTAAATATTTGAGGTCTTCCAGAAGCCTTTTTCAATTCCGTTTAAGACGTCTTTTTCTTATCTAGGAAATTATCCAGAGTATGTTTCATGGATATAGGTACCTATATACCTTATAAATATTTATTATATATCCTTGAATATTAAAAATGTATTTGTATATTCTATAAACATACATGTAACAGATACAAATAATATAATGGATGTTTATGGGACATACGTAGAAAACAGGGTGTCTACTATAAAAACCGCCAAACTTTAAGAGGTTTTTTCCGGATTCATTGCCATTTACAAAAGAAGGAAAACTTACCTTTTTTCTTAAAGAATGAATATCGGGATATGTTATTTGTTTACGGCTTTTCTAATAGAAATTTGTGGAGTTGTTGTGTTAAGGAAGATAGATCTACAAGTACTCATCGCATTGGTGCTCAAAAGATCAAGAAATATAAAATTTGAAAATTTTCAATTTTTGTGGTTTTCTTTCTTTTACCCATGATATTGCTGTGAAAATAATTAGCTATCACAAAAGTAAGTATATGATTGAAAAGCATGTTAAATGCAGTAGCTTTTGCTGAAAAAAAAAATATGTCCCTATTTACTAAATTTTAAAAAAACGACAACGAAGAAGATAATTTTTGCACATTTCCCAAATGTTACATTTAACTTCTGATAACACCCGGTATAAAAAATTACTCAAAAACTTAAATATACCCATCTTATGGCAAATTTAATTCTCTTTCAGATGGTTTATCTAAATTTTATGTGGTGGTAAGAATAACGGAGATATTCTTGTTTATATGCAAAAAAAAAAAACAAATAAATTTGATAAAATCAAAAAAATGTTTATTACCAGAAGAACTAACAACTCTTCGAAAAAATGTTATACGACTTTTTTGTTGCAAATGACTTGTTTAATCACCTCTTAAAGTTTGGCGGTTTTTATAGTAGACACCTTGTATAATCCTTGGAGATAGTTTAAATATCTAGTATATTCAGGATATCCACTGTACATACTAATAATGTATTACCATGTATTACCTAGTGTGTGACAAACGTATATTTATTTCATAATCATAAAATAAACAGAGCATTAAAATAAGACATCGTATGTATATACGCCAGGATATTACAAATATACATAGCATTTACATATAATATATGTTTGCTATGTGGGAACAAGAATTTCTAAATTGTCAAAAACATTCAATGTAAGGAAATTGAAGCTTTGACTCAATATTTGTTAACAATTTTGATAAAGTGTGGGATGTTTTGCAGAGGTAAGTGAAAACCTACTCACACCCAGATATTTTAAAAATTCATTCAAGTGGCGGATCTTTATCAAAACCACTTTTGAATGCCATAAAGATCTTTCTGTGTTTCTCACCACCATTTGTTCATTCAATTTTGAACATCAATGCAAAATATTGACCACGTAAGGTTTTTTGAATAATCGAGTGAGTACGTACTATAATAACCAAGATGTGGTTTATCCTACCTCTGCGCCACAATAAACTGTTTTCTACGTTTGAGACGAACTAAAATGGTGTCTCTGTCATTAAATAATTGCTTTATGTACCTTTACGGTATCATCGTCAAAAGATTCGGGTCTATTGTTGCCATCAGCTTCAGTTCATTGGTTACCATAGAAAATGGTACTTATCGATATTATTAAAAAGGTACAAAAGAGATTTCTAAGATGTCTATACTAAAGACCTCACAATATCCATCCAAACATGATCTGAGATGAAAGCATGCTGACCGAGTTTAATATGGTTAGATAAAGTATTAGACATAAATAATTCTAATGTGTTTTTCATGTTCACGTCTCCTGAATCCATTGGGACTATCCACAAGGTCGTAGTAGTTCCCGAGATATGACTTCCATATTTTGAAAAATTTTTAATATTTTTCATTTCTAGGTCCAAAAAACGACACTCTGCTAACCGAAAAGAAGACTTCCTAAAAGAGGAATATATAACAGAAGTAAGTGCTTTATCTCCTAACGAAAACCATAAAAAAAGAGATCACTCTGAAAAAAAAGCACATCGCCACAATCAGGTTTCTCCAAAACCTACCAAAGATGATTGGCCAAAAGGTTTAAGTGAAATAACTTTGGGACCATATGAGCAATATTTCGTGTTTGAGAAGGAAATGCACAGTAAAAATTGCAAAAAGCATCAAAAGCCTGCTTTAAGACCCTCGATTGAGAAACGACACGAGTTATTCCACGAAGAGGCTAAAAAGCTTCATGAACGTGCCCCAGAAATCCCTAAAGAAACCCCGAAAGTAATCGAAGAAGATAAAATCCATCAGATCGTAGAAGGGGATATGAAGAATTACTTCGGTAAAATCCAAGCGATGATAGATACAAAGTTGGATGCCATATTACAAGGAACCAAGAGACGTTCAGGATCTACCACAGGGGATAGCAAACCGGACAGCAGGAGAAGCAGCAGAACGAAACCGAAGGAGGACGAAGACAAAAAGAAGAAATCGCGGCGCAGTAAAACCCGTATGAAAGAATCTGAAGTAAGAAAAGAGGAAAAACGAAAACGTCCCAAATCTGTTACTAAAGAAGAAATTGTTAATGAAGTACTAAAACGAATTCAAGAGCAACCGAAACAAACTTCTCCTGAGAGTCGAAAACTTAAAACATCATCAGAATTAGGTGCAAATGAGGCTAAGAGTCGGTCAAGCAAGAAGGTAACTGAAAAACCCACACTGGATTTACCACTTGCCACTAAACCCAAAAGTCGTAGCCGACCTTCTTCTGATAAGCAACCTTTAATAAGAGATGCACATGAAAATGATCATTTGAGGCACAAAAAAGAAATTCGACAATTTAAGGAGGACCAAGATTGGGTTCGTCGCCTAAGATTAGCCAAAAAAGAACTAAAACCTCGAGACTCCCTGGAATGTATCAGACATAAAACTCCTCTTCCTTATTCAAGAAAACAACGAAAAGAACCATTTCGCTTCTCAGCTCCTCAACCGGAAGACGCAAGCTGCAGAAGCTTTTCTGAGCAATACATCAATGAACATACATATGGTCTTGTATGCTCTGCAAGCGAAGAAACAATTAGGGGTAATAAGAAGTATAAGCTAACAAAACAACCCTTAAGACAAACAGCTTCTCCTTGCCGCAATAAATCTACTAAAAACCTATTTAAAAAAAAATCCAGTGCTTTTCTAGAAGAGATTTTTTTACCACCGGAGGCCTTTAGACCAGAAACACACGTTTTATACAGAAACCCTCAGGACTTTATAGTTCAAGGCATCGAACCACCCATGCAGGACTGTATTAGGCCAAAATCCCGTAAAAAACCACCAGCGGTTAGGAAACTTGAATGTAAAACGGTATCTATAGTGGCAATTCAGCCGCAGTTAAACATAAAAGAATTACCGGTGGTCACTCAGACTCAGACGAGCAGCAAATCGGGCAAATCCTCAGCCACTGAGAAGGATTTGGTTCAGAAACGGATGCAATCGAAACGCTTTAAGTCGTATTATAAATACTCAGATATGCATGATGATTCTTCTGAGGCTAAGAGTATTATAAGTGATAGTTGTAAAATTGTTTCTGATCCTTCTGAGGAGGTGTTCAGAAAGAGGCAGCACGGAGAGAACTGTCAAGTAAGTATAGATATTGATGAAAACTTGTTTTGAAAGTGATTTTCGTAAAGCACTTGACAGTGTGAAGATTTTTAACATATTGAAACACTATTCTACAGGGTGACACTATCCTACACATCAAAATATCGCCATTGAGCTTAACATATCTTATACAAATGTTGAAAGTTACAAGGTTAAAGTTGGAATTTTAATTTGAAATTTCTTAATAATTATGTGATTTTAGCCAGTTTCGTCTTAAAAATTTGCGACTTTATGTGTTTTGACATAAAAATTACGAATTTTGTGCTAAATTTAGCATTATTTATACAGGGCGTAGGTACACCCTGTTACTTAGGTAAATTACGACATATCTTTTTTGCCTAATCAGTTATGGCTAAAACGACTAGAAAATTTAAAAGGCAATTTTAAATAATAATGTTACTCTTGTTAATTTCATGTAGCTCTGTCAGTTTTTAAGTTATTTGCATTTTAAACATTCAGTGTAAAGAATCCTAAGTCACTGTTATTATATTGACTTTTTTTCAAGTAGGCATGTGTCAGCACTTATCAGTTTCTCGTGTAAAGAAATTATATGACAATTTTACTGTTACTAAGTAAGAGTATTATTTGTAGTAAAAATTCTAAAATAAGAAACTGCCACGTTATCACGAATATTCCAACAGTGAAATGCGTGATATGATTTGCGGTTTTGCTCAGTCAAATTATAGTGCAGCCAGAAGGTATTTAGAATTATATCTAAATTGAAGACAATTCAATTAAAAACCGTTTAGACGCATTTATACCCGCTCAGGCGAAACAGGGTGTTTTCGTCCAAAAAACCCTAAATGGTACTCCAAAAATATCAACTTCGATAGTGAAGAAGAGGTTTTAGCTTGTATTTCGGGAAATCCAGATCTCGGTACTCGTCGGCTAAATACGGCAACAGAAATAAGCCTATCGTCTATCTGGAGAATTTTAAAGAAATAGAATCTCCGTCCATATCACTATACTCCTGTCCAAAATTAGCTCAAGATTAACCAGTTTGCCTACAGTTTGCTCAATTTATGCTAGATACACTATCCAAAAACCAAGAATTTACTAGACGAGTTGTTTTTAATTGGAAAAACAATCATTTGTGGGACTCCAAAAATCCATCCAACGACATTTTCAGCATGAATTCGAGGTAAATATTTAGTGTAATGTGATATCTGTTTTTTTTATTGGTCCTTTTAAACTTCCTCCTAATCTGAACGGGCCTCTCTATTTAAACTTATGAATATCTGAATGAACATTTTCCTCACCGGCAGATTGGGCGTGGCAGTAAATTTGTTTGGCCACCTAGAATTCCAGACTTAAACCCTTTAGACTTTTCAATATAGTCAAACATAAAGGACGTGGTTTACAAAGATAGAATTAATTCCATCAAGAGTTACAACAGAAAATTCAAGAAGCTGCTAATATTCTCAAAATCAACGATCTTTAATATTTAAAGATCTTTAAGGAGATGCCTTACAAAGTATATTGAAGTAGAAGGCGGGCATTTTGAGCATTTACTTTGAAGTTTTCTTTTAATATTGTTACTGATTGTTATTTGTTGTCTTTTCTGTTGTTACCCAGCATAGTAGTAATTTAAAAGAATAAATTCCTATTAAGCCAATGTAATATTTTTTTACGCTGAATGTTTAAAATGCAAATAATTTAACAACTGATAGAGTTACATGAAATAAATAAGAATCTTTTTTATTCAAAATTAAACTGTCTTTTAGATTTTGTAGTCGTTTTGGTCATAGCTGATAGGGCGAAAAAGATATGTTGTAATTTACCTAACTAACGCCCTGTATAAATAATGCTAAATTCACTACAAAATTGGTAAATTTCATGTCTAAACACATAAACTCACCAATTTTCAAGACGATACTGCTTAAAATCACAAAATTATTAGGAAATTTCAAATTAAAATTCCAACTTTAAATACCCTGTATCTCGTAATAGAGTGCAGTCGTGCTGTCATTAGAAATGGTCGAATGGATACAAAAATTAGATAGATGATGAAATTTTGACAATAAGTTGTATGGGTTGAGAGAGTGCAAAAACCAAAATATAAGATAAATAAGATAAGATAAGATAAATTGTTCAGAGCTACCTTTTCTTCCACAGAGCCAAATTCATCCGAGTTGATTTAGAGGGTGTAAAAAGGGGGTGAAGTTTTGAAAAATTGGTTTTAAATTAATAACTTTCTTGGAAGAAATCCCACGATTTTTTTTTGAAAATTTTTGACACCCCCAAAAAATTATCAAAAAATCAAAAAAATTTCATTTTGAAATAACTCGAAAACTCTCTTCGGGTAAAAATTTTTTGAAAGTTGAAAAATTCTTACTCTTGATAACTCGAAAAAGCTGGTTTCTAATATGCGCCCCTTAATTTTACAACCCTTAAAATGCAATCTATCACCTCTTTACTGTGGAAGAAATGATAGCTTATACTTTTTGCTTCCATTTGTTGCGTCGAAGCAACATCGTACAGTCGATAGTTTGTCCAAAAAAGGTTTTCAAAATTTTCACTCCCATAATGGTGGTTTACGTAAGGATTTGAGGGTTGCTTTTACTATCAAATTGAAGGTAAAATTTTTCTCTACCTTCTGTACATCCAACACTTTTTTCTTTGATGTATAGTTTTCGAGTTATTTCAAAATGAAATTTTTTTTGATTTTTTGATAATTTTTTTTGGTGTCAAAAATTTTTTGCATAGTCGATATATATATTAATATACGCGTCTTTTTAAGAGCTATAACTTTGCTATTTAAACAAAATTCGTGGGATTTTTTCCAAGAAAGTTATTAATTTAAAACTAATTTTTCAAAACTTCACCCTTTTTTTACACCCTCTAAATCAACTTGGATGAATTCGGCTCTGTAGAAGAAAAGGTAGCTCTGATTTTTCTAAACAATTTATCTCATGGAGTCAAAGTTGTAAGTGCAAAGGGGTAGCGCCAATCCAAGACCATCCTCAATCATCCCCTAAAAAAAAAACTCCCTCAAAATTTTTGTTCGCATTTTTGGTTTTTGCACTCTCTCAATTCATACAACTTTTTGACAAAATTTTATCCTCTATCTAATTTTTGCATCCATTCTTATACAGCACGACTGTAATATAAGCCTGCAACATTTATATAAGACATATGTTAAGCTCAATCGCCATATTTTGGTGTGTAGTATCTCCAGTTCAGAGATTGCCCATTCTTAATGAATCACCCTGTATACTGGATCATACTGAAGTAGTTTTAGGTAAAACACCGATGGTCGTAAGTGCGTCCTTTCCAAAATACGGAGTGTTGAATTTTTCTTTCTGTATTAAAACTGCTTTAAGCGTTTTTAATATAATTTTTGAATTTTTAATAATATGGTGGTGAGGCTACTTTTTGAGGAATTCCAGGTGATTTGACTTGTCCAGGAACAGAATTGTTGCACATGGGTGTTAATTGTTTCTTTGAAAAAAATGTTTTTTTTTTCTGAAATATTCCAATAATTTTTAACTCCTATTCATGGGGATTGTTGCATGAGCCGTAGGCGAATTTCTCATTAATCAAAAAAAGGACTATTTTACACATTTGTTACATAAATTTAATCTAGAAGTAAAAATTCGATTTTTTCACAATTTCCACACCCTGTATTTCAAACTACTTCTCTATTGTTCCTGTATCTACTCCAGCAATTTTGACCCAGTTGAATTCCCTGTATAACACCGAAACATTTATGTAGTGAGAAATTTCCTTATAAGTACTTAACCCAGCTTTCATATGAAACTAAAGCGACGAAAGTTGTTACAGGCGTTTCAATAAATTTGGATTTTTGTAAAGCGTTTGACAATATATTAAGATTTTTTAAATCCAATGAAAAATTACCGGTAACTCCGAAACGGTTGTACTTACAAAGAAACTTGAAGGTCCTTTAAAACTGTTAAATAACTGTTTAATATATTACGACTGTTGTAAAGCCTCTGACAGTATCAAGATTTTTTAATATATTGACAAACTGCAATTACTTTGAAACGCTTGAATTGACCAGGAAACTAAAATCACTAAGATTATTAAAAATATGTTTAATATATTACGATTGATGTAAAGCCTTTGACAATATCAAGAATTTTTTCTGGATACTCCCTGATACATCATCTTATTCAGGTCCTGCCAGGAGGAGGAGGAAACAAGAAGTGGAACAGAGTGTCAACACCAAGAGACTCTCACTTGAACAACATCCTGGAAGAACCGTCTAACGTGTGCATCACGAACGAAGAGCATGACTATTTCGTTCCTTTAAAAGGAACAAGGGAGTTTTACCATAGAGCACTAGCCAGTAGTCACTCGGACTATTGTTTTAGAATTGACAAAAAACCTGCACATTCTAAAATTAGTATTCAGTCCGGAGATTTGGAGGATATGCCGTATATTAGGTAATTAATTATAAAATGTCAAGTCTTGGTATTTTTCACAAATGTTAAACCAATGGAATGACTTGATTTTTACTAGTTTTATAAAAACAATTAATTTTTCTGTAGGTAATAGAAGTCATTTTTATTTCAGTCTTTCTAAAGATACTTTTCATTCCATTTTAGGCAATTATTATCTTTCAGGCATTAAAAAGTCCCTTCAGGAAAATGAAAAGAAGCTATTCATTGTATTCCAGGCATTTAAATTTTTATGATTTATTTCAGTCTGTAATCTGAACTCTGTTAATAAAAATGATATTTCATCTTTGATTAGCTTGTTCTAGAGTCCAGGACTTCCTTACTGAGCTGATATATTAGAATGATCTTGATCCATTAATTTTAAAGAATTTATAAACTATCAAAGCATCGTTACAAATTGTAGATATGGAAAAAAACAAAGGGGATCAATAAACCAATTCAAAAGTTTTCCTCAGCACTTTGAAGCCCCAAACCCGAAATCCAAATCAGACGTATTACTAAGGGACCACCAAGCAAAAGAAGTAATAAGATACATATTCCTAGACGATAAAAATAGTCACATGAAAGGTTTATTCAAACGAGAATCGCTATTCAAAACTCTTCTCAACGAAAAAGACTTTTGCCCGAAAATAACCAAAGAGATCCAAACTGTCCAGACCCGAGAAGCCGAAGTACTGGCAAAAGGAGTAAAAAGTGCCCAACAACAAAAACAATTTGAGGAAATTTACCGTACTATCGACGACCTAGAGGGCAACATCCTAAACTCCTTGGGGGTAAAAAAAGCTGACGCTGCCACCAGTGCCGCCAACCTTAGGGACCGATCCATATCGAGACCGTCAAGTAAAGCAAAAGAACTAGAAAAGAAACCGAAAATGGTGGATCATTGCACGGAGGCTGTGACAGATAAGAAGCTGAACAGAGAAGATAAAACCAAAGATTTAACTTTAGAAATTAAGCATGTTAAGATGGTTGATGCTGCTACAGGCAATTCACCTCCTTTAACACCTCGATTGAACAGAGATGAACATACGAGCACCAAAGTTCAAAACGTGGTTATAGGTAAGTCCCTGATAAGAAAAATTATCGTTTATCGATTCTGTGTTGTCAAGTTTACACGGATTTTTAAAAGAAGAAATTGTCAGCTATATAACAACACATATATTAATGTTAATTCAACTTATTGTTGTTAGATTTTAGATTAAAAATAAAAAGTAGAAATAGATACAGTGCAAAAATTACATTTTCAAAGCAAAAAAAATATCAACATACCTATTCCTAAAACCGCTCCTAAAAATTTGAAATGGCAACACCGCAGGCAAAAGCTGATGTCATCTTGCGAAATGTCATCTTAGCAAACGGCTTTTTGTTTACATTCGGCTTTTTTGAAGTTCTGTGTTTTTTTTTTTCTTTAGTTTTTGGTTGAAAAAGAAAAAAGGTTGAGTCATTTCAGTGTTTTTGTGAACTGTTAGGATAGTAAATTTCAATATTATCATAACGTCATATTAACGGACAATCGTCGTCACAAACGTAAAATAATAAAAACTTATTAAGAAATCTATAATAATTACAAAATATTTAATTTCCATATAAACGCTTTTTATTGGATAAATACATACTCTAATGAAGTACGTTAAAAAAAACGCATAAAGAGTTCATAAACGGTAATATTGTTTATAATTTAAAGCATGATCTATTAATAATAAATATTAATCAGGTAAATATTTTTTGACTACGTCACTGGTAAAGATTACTTGTGTCGGTGGAATCAACAATGCGACCGAGCGGTGTTGCAATGTTGTTGCCTTTTTCTCTAATATGCGTTATATACATTCATTTAACTTTGAACGTTGACTCCTTTATAAATCTTATCATATTTTATTTAAAAAAATGCTTTATATTTTCAAAGAGGAATAGTATTGCGCCTGTCAAAATAAGTGACAAATTTGTATAATAATATTAAGAGTGTTTTTTTGCCATTTCTACATAAGCATTTGACATCATTTCATCAGAATGTTGCAAGCAAACAAACTGCCCATGGTTCCACGGCAATGCCAATTCTAGCCTTTCAAAGCTCTAAGCTTTCTGAGTTACAGTTAATTAAATAATGAATCATTTTAAGCAAATAATGTAGACTCATCACTGAAGAAGCATCGAAAGGGCAGCGTAAAGTGTAAAATACCCAAGCCCCAATCAAAAGACCATAGCCATAGATCTTTGTCATTTAAAAAATCTACTGGAGTATCCCCAATACGGGTCTTTGGCGAAGAAGAAGCTATACAGGTAAATATCTTTAAAAACCACTTTTTTGCTTTCTCACTAAAATTTTTCAGGTGAATTTAAGCTTGACCCCAAGAACCCTCAAGGCCCCACAGACAACCAAAAAGCTATCAGAACAAAAGAAGTCTAATTTGACTCCTGAACAGAGCCCCAATAGAATACCGATCTCAAAACTCACCAAAACTCGCCCTAAAGAACCGAACTTTCCAGTTAGAAAGCAAAAACCTAAAGAACCTTGCTCACTTAAACCAGTAAATAAAATTCAACACGCGGTCCGTACCTTTAGGAGCAGAAACATGGTACCAATGAGTGGTAATAACGCTTTAAAGCATAAATCTCCAGCTAGATCAGCCAATCGCGAACGCTCTCCCACACCCAAACGAACCGAAGAAACTTCAACAGATAAAAACGTTTGCCAGCCTTGCATTCATGTGGCTGACTCCCCTAAAAGAGCTAAAGCTGAGCCAAAAACATCCATAGAACCCATAAATGATCCGCTTAACATTAACGTAACCGCTTACAATTGTCAACCCACCCTCCAGATCAACTTGGTGCAAGCCGAGGAAAGTCTTACGTCTTCTGTAAGTGATGGCGTTCCAAGACATAACCGTAGAAGCAAATCACTTGTTGACTTACGCACACAAGAACTGGTCCTGGAAGGTTCAAAATCCGAAATATTTTGCTGCACACAAGCAACTACTTGTAATAGGACCATGACCAACGGAAGCAGCCTTCTAAGCACCAATAATATGGAGAAATTCACTAACGTTCCAATGTTCCGTTACCCAAGGACCAACAAGGATAGATTTACGGCAGCCAGGATTTATGGAAGCACCCTTTTTGTTACGAAAGACTATAAAAACCAAGATATGAGCGCCTACGAGAGACGCAAGCGGTACGACCAAGATATCCGCAAGAAAAAGAAGAGAATCGCCGACAAGCCTTTGGATGTTAAACCCACGGGAGGCCCGCAGACTTTCGAGGTGCGATTTTTGTCCATGGAGGGCCCACAACAAATTGAAACTGATTCCCCTATAATTAATATTAGTTTAGGAGGGAATGCAATTTATCAATCTCAAGATATAAACAGCTACTCCAGACCTGAAGAGTTTGACATAGAAAAGGAGCTATTAGGAATGTTGAATGTGGGGGAACAAGACCTTTTGTTCGATCAACATCTAAAAGCTGACAAGTTACTATCATTGGTTCACAATGATGAAAAAATCGTGACTCAGATATACCCTCCAGAAAACCTTGACAAACCAAGCAATTTGCTTGCTGCGCAAAAAAGTATTAAAAGGCATATGGGCTTTTGCTTGGATGCCTTTTGTGACGACAGCACTGAGAGAAGCGATTTTTCAAGCAGCAATAACCTGCATTTACCTGATGACATAAGTAGTTCTAATAACAATTCACTCCAGTCTGGTAACGGCTTTAAAACCTCCATGGACTTAATTAGTGCCGAAGCCTTAAATTGCTTATCAAAGTTGCCGATCTTGACTCAACCGTTGAGTTGTCCTACTTTTCCAACTGGCTCACCCTCTTTCGCTTATCTTTATGAAGAGTCTGGCTCAGAAATCAACGATTCTTACAACAACCAAAATACGCTCAAGGATCTTGTAAAACCGTTCAATCAACAAAGTTTTCGTTTTAACGCCAACCAGTACAACGTGGAGACTCCGTTTCACCAAAAGGACGATATAGAAAGCAGTTTTACTGAATCGGTGGAAAGCGGTTATGCCAGCGTCAAGTCTAGAAACTGTAAACCTCACTCTTTAACCAACTTTTTCAAAAGACCCAATATTGCTGCCTTACTAAAACCACCAAGTTCAAGTTTAAAGAGAACTTTTAGTGGACATGGTGTGAGTAAACAGACAAATTATGACGAAATGACGAAAAGGTGCCAACTTTATGCTAAAAAAGTGAGAGAGAGCAGCGAGATGAAGTTGAACGATAACAAGGAGCAATACCAAGAGATTTCTTTGCAAATGTTGCTAGGGAAGAGCAGCTCGATTATTTTAGAGAGGCAGACGTTGAGCTTTAAGTCAATAGATGACTCACCAAATAGCAAGGATTCTGAGATAAATGACACTGAAAAAGATATTGCGGATGATAAACAAGAAGTTGATAAAACTGAATCATTTTCAAGTAAAGGGTGCAAACTAGTGCTCAGCAACCACAGTCTTAAACTTAAAAGTACAACTTACTTAGGGCCAGAGTTTTTCCCTACTAAACTGGTGGATACAGGGAGTTTTATGGCCCTGCATAAGAAAACCTTAGAATCCTCACAAGATATCAATAAGTCTAACTTAATTCTGGATGATGACTCAACAAACCCATTTCTGACAAAATCCGAAAGCGACGATCTTTCCACCAAAAACTTTTTCTCACTGTTGGCGAAGATATTCGAAAAAGAGCTGGAAATTTGCAATAAGCTTTATAAGGATAAGGAGTTTAACGAGTTATTAGCACAAACAATTAGAAAGTGTAAAAATGAAAGAAGAAAAACTGAGAGGTGCTTTGGGTTTTTTAAACGAAAACTATCCGGAAAGCGAGATGAAGAAAGTGCCCTTAAACTAAAGGTATTTTAATAAAATTTGAGAAAATTTATTATAGCCTGGATAATTTTAGGTTAAACTGGAAGAAAAAGCCTCAGAACGTCTCCAGACCTTGGCATCGAACACCAGAAAGTGTTTTACGATGTTAGCGGAGGCGGTAGCAATAAATAAAAATATGGACAACAACGTGATAATTTGTGGACTTTTAAAGTTACTGGAACGTATTGAAAATGGACAGTTTGAAGTTGTACAGGTACAAAATTAACTATTTCTACTGTTCTTAGTTTTTTTTTAATCATGTATATCGTAGAACGATGATCATTTAAACTTGGAAGAAGAAATACGTTCTGAGATTCTCGAATCCTATAAAATTCTCTACGAAATGTGCAAAAAAGAAGCGAAAAAGCACAAGAGACGACTTTCGGATAACGACCTGGCACTTCTAAAGTCCTTTGTGATCAAACATAGGATCGCTTTATTAACTCAAACGGATATTATCATCTCGTATATCAGTCGTGGTCTTATTTGTACGGAAAATCAGCTTAAAGGTGCGATAAATGCGTTAGGTGTCCTTTGATAATTGGGTTCTTTTTTAGGGGATGTTTGATAAGGCCCCTTTGCTTTAAACATTATTTTATTAGTTCTTAATTTTAATTTTTATTCAGATTTTTTTTACTGTTGAACTTTTTATATTTAATCATAAACTCTTTCTTTTTTTAGCTGCTGTGACGTTTCTGACCCGCTCCATATCATCCGATATTAATGTTAAGGACTTTGAGGCTTATTGCCTTAGTCAATAAAAGCATCTCCTATATACCTTTTGTTTTATTTGAATGAAAATATAGAGATTGTGCCAAGAAATCATATCAGGATTTTAATTGGTGTGTTTGTGTATCAACAAAATTGTTTTTGACTTGACTGTGGTTGGATTGATACTAACATATTATAATAACGATGTATGTGTGTTAAAGCGAGACATAAAATATATTTTCAAAGGATTAACACAAGACATGCGTTATTGTATAAAAGGGATTAGTTTTTAATCTTTAAAATAAAATTTATCTCTCTCTAACACATCAGATGTTATGAAAAAATCAATTATTTTAATTTTTTTGAATAAGTACGAGACATCGTTGGTTTAGGAACATATTTGAAATTCGTAATAAAATACTCGGGACGGTGTTGAAAAAAACAAAATTGGAGATGACAGCTCAAATACGAAACGTTGGTTTGATAATCTGACATTACCATTTTGTAAAATAGAGAAAGTACCAATATTCGTTTTTTTTCCAAAAATCTTCTAGTTGCTTGAACTTGGGATACCCTGTACAGGAATAGAAAAAAATTATAACATCTATCTTATTTAACTCCAGGCATTAAAAATATCTAAGATATTAAAATTGATTTTCGTTTCAGGCTTTTTGAGGCAGTTTCCTTTTGTTCCAGGTAGTTTTGCTCTATTTTGCACATTGGATCGGACTTTTCCAGGATTTGTGTGTTTTTTTTTATTTTAAGCATTCGGCGTAATAGATCTTCCAGGAACTGGAAATTGTCTTTACATTTTCCAGGCTTTTAGTTTAAACAAAATTAATCAGATTTGTCGTATTTTTTATATTTTTCAGGTTTTTTTGTATATTTTTTATAGTAAATTAAAGTATAATGGGGCTATTGACCAAATGAACTAATGGAGAAACTAAAACTAATTATTTTATTTATTTATAGTGCATTAACAGCGAAAAAGTTAATTACAGATACAATTCTAATAACTAATTTTACAATTCTAATAGTACTAAGAAGTGAAGTAGATGTAAATACTATTGAAAAACACATACTATACCTCCAAAGCTTGCATTTAAGAAGTAAACAATCTAGTAATTACAAGTTTTGTTAATCTATCTAAGCTAATTAAATCTAAGTTACTAGCCCATTTTATAGCTTGCTTTACTTTTAAAAATGTTTTTTCCCGGGAAAATCCAACTCAAAGTCTTTCTTTGTCCAGTGCTACCAGTGTTGACAATGAATAGAAAATAGAATAGAGTGAAAGTATTCCTGCAAGAATAATAAGTGATTATAGTCTTGATAACATCTATGCTTTTTGAAAAATATGTATTTCAGGAATTTACGTTGCACACGTTCCCTAGTTTTAGTCCATATTTCATATTGTAGAGATCATCATCCAGCACTGGCAACACCAGACTGTCAAACAATCTTGAAAAACACCCAACGCTAAAACTCCTGGTGAATTTAACAATAAATCCCATTTTTTTATATGATCTTTCTCATGCTTACAGTCCTGTAATTGTGCATATTAATACTGTAAATTTAATTTAATGTAACATTTAAAATTATTAAAATTTTTTAAATTTAAACAATTTTTTTCAAAATGATTCAAATTACACCAAGAAACAACTCTTTCTAAATTTCTTTGTAAACTGAGTCAATCCTTCATTGAACTCATTTCCAGGTAGATCTTAGAGCCATCAGCAAAAGATAAGGTCTTTGAATTACCTACAGAACTTAACATGGCATTTATAGCATTTAAAAAAAAAGTCTCAAAATGGAGCTTCAGTGGTGCCAGTACAAACATTAGACTTACACTGCCTGTGATTTAAATAGAAAATATGTAATTTAATTAATTCATTTCTCACATTACTTTTATAAGGAGAATTTAATATTTTTCTATGGCTTACTTTATTAAAAGCCTTCTGCATATCAGTATGAACTATATCAACAGGTCTTCCATTATTAAAAGCATTACGTATATTGGCGAATTGTTATTAAGTTAGTTAGCGTTCATTTTTTTTAATGAAAAATCATGTTGATATTTCGATATACTATACTTCATCATAATAATATAATCGAACGAAGTTAATTTCAAAAACTTTTAAACACAGTACAAAATAGTAACAGTTTATCACTTCATTCATGTCTCTGTTCTTTAATTGGAATCACCTTATATCCTGTTAGGATAATATAAAGTTTGTTAATCGAAGTTAAGAATGTGCAAAAGAGGCTTTACCAAGATATCACCGCAACCTTTAATAATTTATCCTGGAACCCCATCAAGACTAACAAATCTGTTGCCTTTTAACTTTTTAATGGCATTTTTGATCTTCATTTCTGTGAAAGCTCTATAACATAAAAAGTCCTAGGAGCTTTTCAATAATTTTAACGCCATTTACGAAAATATTGTTGTAAGATATTTGGGGTGGTATATCGGCATCATTCTTCAATATATGGATATACGCTTTCGGCGTTCAACTTTAGTTTTATATTTTATGCATGTTTTATTTGATTATTCGAATTTTAGTTTTTTTGAATTTACTTAAAAATCTTTTGTTAGCTTTTATCATATTAATTAGTTTATCTTTATACGAAATACTTTCCTATTTAGTTAACAACCATTACCTACAGTTTCATTAGTATTAGAACAATGGCAGATACTATTCCGATTTTTACTTTGGATTAACATACACATCTTTTCTAAATTTGCTTTTATAACAATTTTACATTATTTATTGTTTCACATTCAATTTACTTTTTATTAATATTGACTTCAACTGATATTATGGCATGGAACTGAGCCACAGGTGACAGTGGATCATCCATCATCAGATCCCCTTAATTACAACAACATTATTGTAAATAACAATATTTTTTGCTAATTTAAATCTGTTACTTCAATTATGGAGTCCAATACTAGTTGCATTCCAGCAGATTTTTACTAATTTTTAACGTACAAATGTTTTATTCTTTTTATGGTTAAAGGGTCTCTTTCTAATAATATCATATAGGGACTAAGAGGCATTATTCACGTTAACATATACAGAGTGTTCATTTGAAAACTTTCCATCACGGATTTATCGAAAACCACTGTTCAATGGGGTCATTTGAAATTTATTGTGTTTACTCCCAAACCTGAAAGTTTGGATGAACTTCGCTAACGCATCATCGACAGCTGCCATGATATCCCACAACATGTTTTTAAAAATTTCCGTCAGGAATTTGAACATCGCCTATATCATTGTTTGGCCAAAAGCGGGCAACATTTTGAACACTTATTGAAATAAAAACTGACATTTTCATGTTTTCCTGTCTGAACAAATTAAGATAAACAAAGATTTTTCTAATTTTCTCGAAAATGAATCGACCGATTTAAAAAAATCAGACGTCAAAATAAAAGACTTTGAAAGACCTTTTAAACAAGCTTTTACTCGATACCCCTTGCCATTTAAAATTTTTAAGGGGATGACCCTGGGGGGGCAATGGGTGAAAGGGGGTAAAGTAATTTTAGGTTAGATAGTTGTCCCCCTTGACAAACCTTTTGACGTATTTCGGCGTTTTTTTTTAAACAGTGGTTTTCGATAAATCCGTGGTGGGAAGTTTTCAACTGAACACCCTGTATAAACATTTCTCAGTAAATGCAGTAAGGTTCTCCAGAACCTGCTCCTGCTTAGCATTTGGTTTTACAAATGACACTATGTTAAACTATTCACTAATGCCTGATCAATGATTTATTCAAGCATAAGAATGTCTGATTCCCCAGTACAAGAATCGTCTGCTCATTTACTTTTTGAGGTACAGTTTCGTTTGTGACGAAAGCGCAAGGTGGTATTGGAGAATTCCTGTCAAAGTCATTTTCACGATTGTTAGGTTTAAGGTTTAATTCTGACTTTATTGTTCTAAAACTTTAATTGATGTTATCATGTGATTGGTCATATTATTTAACTCATTCACCTCCTTCTGCAATTTAATGTTTTTCTCGACATATACCACACTATTCTTTTGAAGCATATTTATTATAATAATTAGACTTTCCGTCAAAAGAGGCAATTCATTAATTTTTTTATTAAGTTCTTGTCTACTACAATTACACGTACTCACTTTCGGTAAAATCTATTTCGATAAATCTATCCTTTCCATTTTTATTCATAAACCAGAAATTGCATACGCAATTGCGAATGTAGCTGTAAGATAAAAATGTACACAAAGTTTTGGGCCAAAAAATCTACTTGAATTTATCTCACTTTTTTGCCTATATACAGTTTTCAAATAAAAACTAAAATTTACAGTTACAACATCAGAACCAAAACACATATATGTTTAAATTCAAAGTTAATTTTAACTTTATATACAAAAAATACATAATATACCTTTCCGACTGCGTTGGCAATACTCTATCCTATTTGACTTAATATCGTGTTACAAATTCTATATTTTTTTTATAAATGCGAAGCTGTTAAAGAATTTATAAGAGAAAATAATTTGAAAAAAAAAAACGTAAAATAGTACCTAACAAATGTGACAGCAGCTTTTTTAATAAATTCCTCCGATTAAAAAAAAAACTTTATGCACATCAATAGAAGTAAATGTAAGTAAAATGTTAGTAGAGTTTTTTTTTTTAATTTTATAGGGAAACTAAATTTTCATTTTGTAGCTTTATTATATATTATTTAAGTAATTTTAAAAGGAAAATAGAAACAAAACAATTTCTGTGTTCTTGATCCACTATTTTATGCCAAAAGTGTTCATTTGAGAATATATTATATAGTTGTATAAAAAAAGTTAATGGTAGTCAATCATGTAGTGAACGACTGCTTTCGAAGGAAACAGATAGAAAATATTGCCACTCATAAAAAATTTAAGATTATTCTTTTGGTAATTCCAAATTTCAATATTTAATTCCTTAAAAAATATTTTTGACATTTCAAAATTTCTGATTTTAAACTATGTCTATGATGTGTCTACAAAAAACAAAGACTTAATAATTTTTCATTCAAAAATAAAAATGCATTTTTATATTCTTTTCTATTTTATTTCTATACAAATATGATACATATTTCATTTCACATGATATTTCGCTTCAAACCAGCCTCACCTATATAATATATACATATTCTAATATTTTAAACAGTTTTGTTCCATGGAGTAAAACTGCCCGATTCAGGTTCTGTGAGCTAGAAAAAAATAAAAATACATTTCAGAATTACAATTTTTTCCATATGGCTTTCCTACATCTACGGATAATTGTTTTTAGACTTATCAAAGACTTTTAATACGATTAACCAGTTTAACGTGCTTTAGGAATTTTTTCTTCAAAGGCTAATTTTTTCATCTCTTTAAATTAATTTATTATTATTGATATTCAAGATAAATGTTTTTGCGAATGAAATAATCAATCTATTAATTATAAACCATTAGAAACTTAAGCGATCATTTCTTTAATTTAGTTTTAAATGTACCTCGTAGAAATAAATATAATTACAAAAAATCCAAACTTATATTCTATGATAATTATTACTTATCAGTTTATAAAAAAAGGTAAGTAAATAATTCTTTCTATAATACTTACTCTGGATATAATAGGATCCTTACAAGCCATCCTAATTTTCGCAGCAGTACACGGACAGTCAATTTTAAAATTCTCACTTATTCCATTTTCGTATCTGGCAGCCTTGATGGCATCTTTTATGGCGAACATAGCTGACGCGGCAAGAAACAGCGGAGGTTCACCAACAGCCTTAATAAAAAAAAATCCAAATATTATCCTAATAAGTAGTGTAAAGTTACCTTTGAAGAATACACCGCTCTAGGATTTGACGCTCCTTTTAATAAAGAAACGTTAAATTCCGCTGGAATATCACCAAACCCGGGAATTTTATAGGTTCCAGGACCTCTGGTGAACAGAACTCCAGTAGGAGAATAAACGAGTTCTTCCAGTACGAATAAACCGTAGCCTTGCATAAACGCTCCTTCGATCTGACCTATATCTATTGCAGGATTTAGACTTTCACCTAAAAGGAATAACAATAAAGAAATAGGAAGGGAAATAAAATGATTTTTTCTGATTTATTTGAAAGCATTTGATAGTGTGGCACATTTTCATTAATAGGGAAACCTCAAATATTTTAATAAAAAGAAAAGAAGAACAGAAAAAGTGAATTCAAACATTGGCTTTATGACAATTTTCAATATTAAATCCAGAGGTCGTTTTATTTTTCTAATCCAATAACTCAATTAAAAAAACAGAGGTGTTAAATCTGGGAATCTTCCTGGCGGTCAAGGTCTAGCTAAAAAAGTCAGGAAAAAATCCAGAGTTAATAAATCCAGTATCTTGCTGGCCATTTTATGTAACACTTCACTGTACATAAATAATTCAGAAAAAATCCAACTATGTTAAATCCGGAGATCTTGCTGGCCAATCTAATGTCAATAAACAACACCGTTAAAGGGATTAATTTTTAAGTAAATGTAGATATTATGCCCTATTTGTTTATATACCTAGTTTGCTAAATAAATAAAATATTTAATTACAAGTACATACCTAAATCCATAACAATATCGGTCCTAATAACTTTATGGTCTCCGGTAAGCGTATCGATTTCTACTTCAGTACAAGCCACGCCATAAGTGTAGTAAGCAAACAGGTTTCCTGTATTTGTATCCCAGTTGTGTCCCAAGTTTGGAATTTTATAAAACCCTTGGGCTGATAGACTTGTCCTAAATATACATTTATATAAACACATTAATAAATAACCATAATACTGCAACACTTACCGATCTAAATAAGCAGCTCTTACCCACTGTTCCCATTTACCTTTTGGGTTTTGCGCCTTATACGGCTGCAGTCTTTCATTTAGGATATTGCAAGCGTTCTGAAATAATTTTGGTGAGGAGAGTTTTAAGGGAAAAGTAAGTGGCTTACCAATACTGCCATCCCATTTAAGTCACTTCCGGTACTGGCGGCTGTAGGGCTGGTGTTAGGGACAATTTCTGTATTGGTGCTGCTACAGTGGATCTTTTCAGTGGGTATTTGAAGGGCTCTGCTTGCTATTTGGATCATTTTGGTGTAAACACCTTGGCCCATTTCTATACCTAAATTGAAAGAAATATGTTATAAATTTAGGAAAATTAAAGGATTTTTGAGGATTTTTTACCTCCATGATGCACCAGAACTGACCCATCGGCATAGATATTGACCAAAGCGCCGGCCTGATTCAAGAACGTAACACCAAAAGCGATACCGAACTTTGTGGGCAAAATGCTCATTCCACGTTTTTTGTATTTATTTTGTCTATAAATAATTAATAAGAAATGTATACAGATATAGGTGGAATTATTACCTATTGTACTCCTCTACTTCTTTTCTTCTTTTGAAAAATTCTGAAGTTGTGAGGCACTGTTTCCAACATTTGTCTATGGTGCAATTTTCCAAGGGTTGATTGTATGGGGTCAGTTGGCCAGTTCGGTATAAGTTAATCTAATTTAAAACAAATCATGTTGCTTATTTATTGTAATAATGATAAATGTGATTTATAATTTTGTTTATCCTTAATAATTTATGTCTCTGAACAATCTCTAAAGTACCCTAAGTTTGGTGGGACAAAGTACCTCAATTTCGTATTTAATTTAGTTGATTCTGAGGACAAACGTTTAAATAAAAAAGTTTGGAATTTAAAAAATAAATAAATGACAATAACTGTTAACTGATGAGACCGAAAAAGATAAAACTTTCATGATTAAGAAAAAGTATGTACTTTAGACACTACGAAAAATTTTATCTAAGGCACTTTTTAACTTAAGAAGTAAATACATGAAAATTGAAAACTTTTAGAATGAATAGGAAATACCATAGGTTATCCTTTTGGAATATTTCAACTTTCAGGGTAAAATATTTTCAAATTAAATAAATGACAATTATGTCTAATTAAATTATGCACTAATTTGATGTTTCTGTTCAAATAACTTGACTTATCATGAGACCCAGAATCTAAAAATTTTCAAGATAAGAAACATCGGAGGCTATCCCTCCAGAAAGTTTCAATTTTAATGCCAAAGTATTTTTTAATTAAAAAAATTTATAAATTACAATAATTTCCAATTAAATTATGCACCAGTTTAATACTTTTGTTTCAATAACTTTTAACTGAGGAGATCCAAAAAGATTAAACTTTTACGATAAATAGGAAACACCCGAGGCTTTCCCTCCCGAAAATTCTAACTTTGAGGCTAAAGTATTTTTTTATTAAAAAATATATAAAAACAATCATGCCCAATTCAGTTGTGCATCAATTTGAGTCTTATATTTAAAAAACTTTTAACTGAAAAATCAAAAAAGATAAAAGTTTCAGGATAAGTAGGAAATACTAAAGACTGTCCCCCCTCCAGAAAATATCAACTTTTAAGGTAAAGTATTTTTAATATTAATTAAAAAATAAAAAAATATATAATTAAGTCCTATTATGCCCAAAAAACGTTTGACTGAAGAGACCGAAAAGATGACAATCAAGTCCTATTAAGTTATGCATTAATTTGATGCATGCGTTCAAATAACATTTTATTGAGGAGATTTTTTTTTTAATATAAAGACTTGTACTACTTCCTAGACGATCACTAGGAAAAATGTCAACTTTTAAGCTAAATATTTTTTCAATTAAAAAATAAATAAATAATAATCAGGTCCAATTAAATTATGCATTAATTTGATGCTTGTGTTCAATTAATTTTTGACTCATTGGTTCGGAAAACATTAAACTTTTAGGATAAATAGAAAATACCATGGGCTTCAGAAAATATCAACATTAAAGTATAAAAAATTTCATAAAAAAATAAATAAATGGCAGTCAAGTAATATTAAGTTATACACTAATGCTTGTATTCAAATAACTTTCGACTGAGGAGACCGAGAAGGATGAAACTTTTAGGATAAATAGGAAATACCATAGACTATACCTCCCGAAAATGTAAACTTTCAGGTTAAAATATTTTGTAACTAAAAAAATAAATAAATGACAATCATATGCAAATAAATTATGCACTAATTTATTGCTTGTGCTGAAATAAATTTTGACTGATAAGGCAGAAAAAAATGAAATTTTCATGATAGATAAAAAGTACCTTAAAAAATCACTACAAAAAATGTCAAGTTCTTAGCTAAAGCACTTTTTGAATTAAGAAATAAATAAGATTATGAACCAATCTGATGCTTGTGTTCAAATAACTTTTCACTGAGAAAACCAAAAAAAATTAAACTTTTAGGATGAATAGGAGATATCATATGCTTTCCTTCCTGAAAATTTAGACTATTAGGCTGAAGTATTTTTTAATAAAAAAATAAATATTTAACAATCATGTCATCATTAAATTATGCACCAATTTAATGCTTGTCTTCAAATAACTTTTGACTGGTCAGACCAAAAAAGATGAAGCTTGCAGGATGAGTATGAATTACCCTGGGCCATCGCTGCAGAAAATTTCAAATATTAAGCAAAGCTAGTTTTTAATCAACAAAATTAATAAATGTCAATATAAATTATGCACTCTAGTTTAATACCTCTGACACTTTCACCATATCAATTTTCAAGTATTCAGCAATCTCTTGTGCCATACTTTCAGCAATGAACATCCCTTGGGGTCCCCCGAACCCCCTGTATGCAGTATTGGATGCCAAATTCGTTTTACAGATCCAACCAGTCGCTTTACACACCGGAATATGATAAGCGTTTTCAAAATGAGCTAAAGCACGCTCGGTTACCTAAAACCATATAGTCCATCATTAATTTTATTTAAATTTATCCATAATTATTGGCATTAACTTACCCCCATAGATAAATCATATGAATAACCTCCATTGGTGTAAATTTCCACCTCGCACCCCAATATTTTCCCGTTGTCATCAAAGGCTACTTTATACTTGGCTAACATGGGATGTCTGCCTCCGGTCATCACCATATCTTCATCTCTGTCCAACATGACTCTGATTGGTCTATTGAACTTTTTTGCCGCCACCGCTGTGGGCAGAGCGATCATGGCGGCTTTTGTTTCTTTACCGCCAAAACCGCCCCCAAGTCGTTTCACTTTGCAAGTGATTTTGTTCTGGTTGGTGCCCAACACGTGGGCTATCAAATGCTGTAGACATAAGTTAAATTAAGACAATTTGAATGCTTTTGAAGTGAATATGTGGTCAAGTTATTTTGAAATAACTAGGGTTGTAATGGAACAAATATATGAAGCTGCAGTAATAATACGTTTTTTTTTTTAATTTAAAACTACATCTTTTAAAACTACAAAATTGTTTCATGATATAATAAAATAAAGGTTGAATGATAGTTTAATGTGTTTATCTGTTAAGGAAATTTCAAAATTTTTCCCTTTTTTATGATATGCGTAAGTGTCAGATTACATAAAATTATTGTCTTATGGTACACTCGAATAAACTTATAAATTAATTCAATTTGTAATAAGTATGTCACTTTCTCTGAAAGAAATAATCACACTTCTTAAGATTCGAAATTCGCGAATTATCTTACGAACAAACCCAAGACCATCATACATCATACAATATTTAAAGGCCGCACGCCAATTTCGAAATCTACAGTGATAAGAACAATTAAGAAATTTGAGCAAACCGAAAATTGCAAGGACCATCAATAAACAGTCAAAAAGTCCAGAAATACTACAACATTTGATTAAAGACCCAAATTCAAATGTCCTTAAATGCAATAAAATATAAAATCATCTCAGTACAGGAATTATTTGCAAATGATTTTGCTCATCTTGTTTTTTCTGATGAATCGACATGTATGCTGAATGAGTGAATCGACATAATTGCAAATATTGGTCAAACGAAGATCTGCAACAGATGCATGAAACACATTCTCCGTATTATAAAAAGGTAAATATTTTGGCAGGTAATACTTAT
The DNA here is from genome assembly GCF_022605725.1 of Anthonomus grandis grandis. NCBI lineage: Eukaryota > Metazoa > Arthropoda > Insecta > Coleoptera > Curculionidae > Anthonomus > Anthonomus grandis. The sequence goes on along the minus strand of NC_065556.1, from coordinate 22,585,776 downwards.
CTATTTATTTCCTGTTCCTGTTCCTATATGATATTTATTTCCTCCTTATTTTGGAATTAATATAAGAAGGTTCCTGGGTACGACTTCTCCAAATCGTTGTATTGGTGGAAGTGGTGTAATAAAATGGCTAGCAAGAAGCCCTGATTTTAAACCCCTAGACTACTTTCTCTAGGGGCATTTAAGAAATAAAGTTTATGCGACAATGCCAAAAAATATTAACGTATCACAAGACGAAATTAGAGCAGAATGTAAAATGATAACTTTTTACTACAATTTGGAATATTGTCAAGCCGTTCAAGGAGGCCATTTTCAACATTTAGTTAAATAGGCTTGTTATCTAAATTCTTTTTTCTTGTAGTGTTTCTTTTCTTATTGGTTAGTATTTGTTTATTTTATAATAAATTTTACATAATATTTTTTTAAACCATTATATCTTTTAAGCTGTTGTAGTTAGGTAAATATATGTTACAAGAAAATGTGTTAAAATTTTGCGTAGAACCACAACATATATAAAAAAATATACCGTTTAAGAAGAGATAAATTTGATCTCTACAACCTAATATAGACCTGGAAGAGATCTATAATTTTTATTTGGGTTGATATCACTTTTTGATGAAAGGGTGCGTTCACGAATTATGAAGGGAGTCCAGGCATTTTTTAACACAATATATTATTTTATTATAATAATAGTATCTACAATAGTTTGGCTTTGTCTATAACTTCTATGGTTATATTGATAATAAAGCATTTTTTGTATTTGAATTTAGTCTAGTTTGTGCTTATTGTACGCGTCTAAAATCCATGATCAAAGACTATATTGAAATAAGAAGGTAGAATTAAAAGCTCAATAGTAAGACACTAGATAAAGGCGAAGGCTTTTGACGATTTTCTGAAGAAAAATGCATCAAATACTGTTACTTTCTTTGTTTCTGTCTCTACTAGGTCCTACCTCTGCTCAGGACTAATATTAATGACGCATTCTACCCAAGTAACACACGATTGCTAAATAAACGTTTATTTTAACGATATTTTTTTAAATTTACAGATGTTATATGTATCAGGAAGCGTTTTTCGACACACAAAGAAAATTATTAATTTTTACCAATGACGTCCATAAGAGATTTTTCGTAAATATTATTTAATTAAAAAAAAGTACGTCACTGCATTTTTCTAAAATAAATTTTATTTTTTCAATCCTTGTTTAGTTTTGAGCATATTATTATTCTTAAATTTTTCTTATTTGGTATATAATTATTGTTTCATACACGGTGAAGGCCGATTCCCATCTAACCAGCATCGAGCAGCGCGGCACAGAGCAGAGCAGCGCAGTACGAGGCAGTGTTTTCTGGCATCAATTCCCACCTAAGCAGCACGAGAAGTATACACAGTGCAGCGCAGCACAGAATTTTCAGTTTCTGGTTTTTTCATTCAGGTCGTCAAGATATCTTCATCAGACGATTTTATATTTCTTGCAGTTGCTTTATGCGATTAATTTAAAAAGAAAAAGAAAACTAAACGAAAATATTGGGTCCATGACATATTTCGTGCAAGATTGAATGAGGGCGAATTCCATACACTTTTCGGGCGTCTCCAGCAAGATGAACAGAAGTTCTATAAGTACTATCGAATGTCCTCAAAAAATTTTAATGAACTATTTGATCTTTTGCGCATTTCTTTGATGAAGCAAAATACTAAATTTGGAGCAGAGCATCAGTCCAGAAGAGAGGCTAACTGTTTTTCTAAGGTAAGTAAATGATTGAATTAATTACTCCAAACATTTATTTTTAAGTGATATGAAAACATAATTTTTTATTTACCGCAACAAAATAAACTGATTTTATGTTTGATAATATGATTGTAAAAATAAACACTAGTTAACAAAATAGTCCTAAGGAAACACAAAGAAAAAATAAACTAAAAAACATATCTCTTCACAAAAAAAATGGGCAAGATTAGTGAGGTGTCTATGAATGAGGTAATTGAGTTGCGAATTGTGAATAGTATGTTTTCCTGGAGAATGTAGACGATTCATCTTGTACAGAGATGTGTTATTGCATTGGCGTCGAGTTTATACAGATGGTGGATTCTGCATAGGTCTCTGATTGTCTGTCTCTGATTGTGCCCAGTATTTGACTCTCACTAGAAGTTTCTGTTATCAAAGAGGAGGACTGATAACATTTGCAATTCGTATGAATTTACTATTTGAAATACTTTATTTTTCACGGTAGCTTGCCACGGTTGCTGCTCTCTGAAAAGCGTCTCTTTAAAGTTTTCCATCTCTGCTTACAAACCTCGGCTAAAAAAATATGTAATAGTATTTAACTATATGTATTTCGCGGAATATAAAAATATTTATTTATATAACAAGGTTACGAAATGAAAATTCGCACACGAAGTTGAATGTATTTCACGCACTAGTATTATAATCAGTTAAAAAACAAACACTATTTTTAATAGTTGTAAAAAAATATATTTTATATAGAATACTTTATTAAGTATGGTATTCTTTTTCAGGTTTTTGGCAACAGAGCAGACTACCAGACACTTTCTTTTAACTTTAGAATAGAACACTCCACAATACATAAGATTATAAGTCATACCGCCAATATTATTTAGAATACTGTAGGAAATATTGTAATGCCACAACCCACAACAGAGTTACTTCGGTATTGTGCAAACAAATTTGAAAGTACTTGGAATTTTCAAGGAAGGCAAGCATGTTACTATACAAGCACCTCCCAGAAGTGGATCCTTGTATTTTTACTATAAGAAATCATTCTCAGTAGTGTTATTGGCGATGGTAGGCGCAGAATACAGGTTCATTGCCGTGGATGTTGAAGTATACGGTAAAAATAGCGATGGTGAGATATTTACTAATTCGAATATGGAAAAAAGGCCTAAGGATCGACCAGTTGTTGTAAATGGGGAACCTTTACCACATGTAATAGTGGGAGACGAAGCGTTCCCTTGTAAAACTTATTTAATGAGACCTTACTCAGGACGCGGATTGTCCCAAGATAAAAGAATTTTCAATTATCGCTTCTCCAGAGCTCGTAGAGTCTCCGAAAATGCCTTTGGGATTCTTTGTCAAAAGTTTAGAATATTCTTAAATGTAATACAGATTCACCAAAAAAATGCAGATAAAATAATTTTATCTAGTCTTTATTTGCATAACTTCCTTAGAAATGAGAATGTCTTCTTGGCCGTACTAGAGCAAGAGAGAACAGAAAATGAAGCACCAGTTTTTACAAGTATATCTCACATTGGTGGAAAATGCTCCAATGAAGCAATCAAAATAAGAAATGCATTTAAGGGATATTTTAACTCTGATTCAGGGGCAGTTTCTTGGCAAGAAGATGCAATTAATATAGGAAATGCTTAAAAATTTTTAATAACTAACTGTAAAGTTATTTTATAATTGTATGGTAATAAAGTAAATTACCCGTTACTTATTAGTTTTAAAAATAGCGCCTATAAATGTCATTACTAATTATTTTTTAAATAGACGCATCAATGAGTAACTATCCATTTAAATACAATGTAAGAGCAATAACAATTTAATATAAATTAAATAGTTAATATAAATATAATAAATTAACACTTACCCTTTTTATTAGGTTTGTTACCAATTTCCGTCCAAATTATTTCTCTCCTGTGTTGGTTACTATAACTTTTATGAGTCATATCATATAGCTCACTAAATTCAGCCACAAGAACGATAATTTTATCAATTTTTTCTCCATCCATAGTTTAAACTAAATCACTTCAGACTTTTAAGAAATAAAACAAACAAGTTGGAACTAATTGCTGCCTGCGCGCGAATCTTTAAATTCCCACTTGTCCGTCAAACAAGCAGAGCGGCGAGTTTATGAGCGACATTCTGCGTGTCAATGCTTCACGAGAAATTAAAATTTTACAGCGCCGCGCTGCTCTTTTCGGCGCTGAAATGCTCTGCTTAGGTGGAAACGACCCCATTGAATTATACGTATCGAATTGTAAGCAGCATTTGGCTGCTCTGCGTCGCGCCGCTTGATGCTGCTTAGATGGGAATTGGCCTTAATGCACTTTCTATTTTTTTCTAGATTTCTATATTTTTTCCCAGAATCGTATATATATCATATACGATGTATTTTCTACAGTTTAATAAATATACATTGACCATGTATGGTCTAAAAACAAAAAAAACGAAATTTCCACTTATTTGCGATAAAAAATGGAACAAACACTGCAATTTTCATAGCGATACGCCTTGTTTTCGAGAAATAAATATAATAGGATTTTTTCAGGTTTTACTCGAAAACCTTAAGGTTATGTGAGACGAGTATAGATACAAAAACTATAAGTTTTGTTATCACTTACAATTTTCTTAAAAACTATTTTGTTCAAGCAATTAATTTCTGCAAAAAAAAACGATTTTTCATTAACCCTATCCTTACCCCCCCACCCATCCCACACAACTTACCCATAAGAAATTGTATTTAAAAATCAATGTTTTCCAAAATAATACGCATGAATAACAGCTGGTTTCGTCGCCAATATCTAATCTAATAACACAGTTTGTTTATTTAAATTTGATATTATATCTTTATATACATTGCATATTAAGAACGAAAAACGGTGAGTTTTTAAAAAAATTTCTTATTGGGCAAATGTTTGGGGTGGGTGGAGGGGTAAGGGTTGTGTTAATAAAAAGCAATGTTTTTGCAGAAAATATATATTCAACATTAAATTTAATAACACTGTTTATTTACATTTGATATAATTTTATATATAAATAATTAGTATAAAAACAGCGGTATTAGATTGGATAATATGGACGAAAAACGTTTTCCCTTTTGTAAACAGAATCGTATATGATATACGTATATTCTACAGGTTAATAAATATTCGTTAACCATACACAGTTGATAAATGTACTAAAAAATCGTTGAATTAATATATATTTAATGACAATAATATCTGATGTAATGCTTGGAAATGCTCAGCATATTAGCGTTGATTGAATATTAGGACCATATTATCAATGACCCATATTATCAATCAACGATATTAGTATTGACAGTTTTTGCTCTATTGGTGTCGATTTCAAGAATCCCATATTTTATTTGGACCTAAATTAAGCAATAGAGGGATCTACCGAGGTTGCGTCAAAGATTCGTACGAATTTTTTAAGACAGCTGTGTAGGAAAAAAAACAAATAATCCACATTGCCCATTTTCCGTATTTCTAAATGAGATTCAAGCATGATAGAGGTAGCTGAAATTTAATTGTATTTTCCTGTACGAGATAAGTTTCTTCAGTATCTTTGGGAAAGTAGAAAGTAAAGGACTTAAGGAAAATTAATAAAAAGTGAAAGGTATTTCCAGCGTTAAAAAGATATTTATCAGATGATTTTGAAATGAAACGAATATAAACATGTGTTGTTTCCTGAACTAGAGATTCGTTACTGGTAAGGAAAAATTAGAAACACTTCTCAAACCTAGAACAGTAGACCAGGAACTATCTTTTATCGAATGAACTTTGAATCGTGGGATAGCCCAAATATGGTCAGTGTGCCAAACTCTTTTAAATGCAGAAGCGTTTCAGTACAATGAGAAGGAGCAGTTCGTTTTTATTAAATTATAAAAAAAAACAATTATCGGCATAAAACTTTGCCTTTCTGTTTTTCTTTCAGTAACGTTTACTGACTTCTCAACTTCATCTGATACACACATGACACCAATACAAATGCTTCAAATTATAAGTTTCTTAGGAGATTGGCTTGTAATCATAAAAGGTGTATTTATTGGATTTTGCGGGTAAGCTTCTCAAATAACCCTTTAAAAGAGTTGAGAGAAAGAGAATTTTTTTAAATGATTGCAGTAGTTTTGGTTGACTCATACATACCTGAACCTCTGTAGGATTCTGCGTTGAAGAAAAAATCTCCATTTCATCATCTTCCTTCTTCGGTACTGCCACCAGTCCTTGGGTTTCGAAATAAAACTGCTCCTGCCCACCCATTCTGCACTGACCACTTATAATATGTGGGGCGTTTTTAAAAACCTTTAAAACACAATGTTTAATATACTATAGCAATTTTTTTCAAACCTAATACTTCTTCTAACCCCTCCCCATGAACAATCGTCTTAAAAGGGTCTCTAAAGTAGGACTTATGCTCTATGGCGTCTTCTATGCTTGTTATAACTGGCTGTAGATCCTCATATTGTACCTTTACCAACCTTGCAGCCCTCTGAGCGGTATTTTGATCTTTAGCCACCAAAGCAGCTTAGAAACAATAAAACATCAATAATAAACACAAACAGAAATTTTAAATTAACTTACCAATAATCTGTCCATGCGCAGTAACCTTATCAAAATAAAACACTTTTTCATCGTGGATTACGCTCCCCCACACGTTTCTATCCACACCGACATCCTCAATTCCCACAAACCCTTCTACCCCCGTCACTTTTAACGCTTCAGAAGGATCGATTGATAAAACTTTAGCGTGTGCCTTAGTGCTAGTGACGAAAGCGAGATACAGTTCGTTTTCGAAGAACGGAATGTCGTCACAGTAAACGGCTTCACCTGTGGCTTGCTTAAAAGCTGACGTATGTACTGAAAATATTTAATGTTAATACAAAAATGTATTAGAAAAAAATTAATTCACCTAAAGGTCTTGCAACCGCATCATATTTCTCTTGGGTATCCGGTACTACAGTGAAATACTGCGAGCTCTTCTGCTCGAACTCCTGGATGGCTTCTGCCCCACTCATCTCTCTTGGATCTAGTGTACCCTGTTGCAATTGCTCAGAAATAGCCAAGAACTCCTTGGTGAATAAGCTTAAGACCAACGATTTCCTGTATTGGATCATGCCACCTGGAGCAGAAGGATCCAAGGGGAGGTCTTCTAGCAGGTAAGCATAAGATTCTTCTAAAGTCTCTCGGGTCCATGGCTTACCTGCACAAAATACAATTAACAATATTAAATAATTATCATGTTAATGCACTTTAATACCAACGAGGAACTGCTCAGTTTGTGGGGCATTAACAGTCTTAAAGCTCATTCCTCCGAACCCGAAACTGATTTTTGAAATGACATTGGTGTTTTCTCGAAAAGTAACGTTGGTAGCGCAGTTTACAATGGCAATGTCGTCTTCTCTCCTGCGTGCCTGCTTGTAAGCTTTAAAATACTGGGTGGGTGTTGAAAATGGAATGTGGATCGCCTGCAGGACCTCGTCTGGGTTTAAAATCGTTTTTCTGTAGCCTAAAATTAGGAAATAATTAATCAGTATAAGAATTTGGAAAGTAGAGTAAATCAAATCAAATATATTGCAAAATTGTATATACAATACAATTGTGAGATCATTTCTGTACACCTAGATGTGTATCAGCGTGTGTACATAAGAAGTAATTATTGAAGTACAAAACATATAGGTACAAATATTAAGTATAATGATAAGTTTAGCCTAATATCTAACCTAATGATCGATGATATCATTTATCATCAGATACAAATTGAAAAAAACGAAAATACATATACATATACAATCAACATAAGAATTCATTCGCGGCGCACATTATTACAGAATGTCAATCAGGTTTTAGGAAAAATTATAGCACAGCTAATAATCTTGTAAGTTTGATAAATGATGTTCGTAAGGATGCAGGAAATAAAAATGTTACATGTTTGAGTCTGCTAGACTTTAGTAGGGCTTTTGATACCATTAGTCATAAAAATTCCATAGATTTTTTTTCATCATATCTTAAAAATCGCTCTCATTGTGTTGCAGTTTATAAAAATAATAATAATGAAAATAAAAATAATTTTTACGTATTAAAATCTAGTTATTTACCTATGTCTCAGGGCATACCACAGGGTTGTATTTTGGATCCACTATTGTTTTCAATATATTATGTGGCAGATATGCGTGCTTATATACAATATTGCAAGCTGCAACAATATGCAGACGCCTCACAGATTCGCATTATTTATTTTTTCTCAAATATGTGCTACACGCTGCAGAAACAAAGTTTAATAAAAATCTAGATGGTACCAATACATTTGCAAAAAGCCACAACTTGAAATTAAACCCTTTAAAGTCGTCAACTATATTTTTTGGTGGAATAAAACAGGAACTTCAAAGGATACCCGAAAACTTTGTCGACAAAATACATGATATACCTCTACCAATTATTACTGAAGTTAAGAATCTGGGTGTTACTTTGGACAGTGAACTATTCTTTCAGGCTCATGTAAAACATCAATTGAGTATTGCCTACATGAGATTAAGAAGACTGTGAAATATTAAAAAGCATATGCCACCAAAAACAAAGTATTTTTTATGGACTATGTGGTTTATAGTAGTTCTTTAACAGCAGACTTGGCAGGATCGATTCAAAAATTACAAAGTTCTTGTTTACGATTTTCATTTGACATAGCGTACAGAGATCATACTCCCCATTACTCCTCATACTTCTTTATATGATTAAGAAACATTGTAACAAATATCACACTAGTAATTTTGGCATGGAATGGAATGAAAGTATTATCATAGCAATGTTTTTTAAGGTTTGTGGCCATGCAAGATCTAAAATATCGTTTTTTTTCCTTGAAAGTTAAAAAATAATTAAATATTTATCTAAGTCGTTTATTATTTATCACAGGAGTGATTTTAAACGCTTATGAAAGCTGCTTCCTAAAAGTACTTAAAATATAAAGAGAAAATAGATTTTATTTATTATTGGCCTTAATATCATCAAACATTTATTTAGTGATTTAAAGTGATTATATATTTATCACAACAGTTTGTTAATAAGAGTTCCTCAACTTGAGATCAGAAAAAAATGTTTTTGTATCGATTAAGAAAAACACCATCCAGAATGTAATTGTGACAAAATGAATAAATCAATCCCTATCCTATTATGTGTTTCGAGTTCTTAAAGTTGCAAAAGTTATACCCATTAATAAAGAAAAAAGGCTCTTTTTATGACTGTACTAACCATCCACCAATATTCCTTTTAACTATTGTATCAAAAGTGTTTGATCCCCTTTTGAAAAATTAAATGGTTGAAGATTTTGGGCTTAATAATTTTTATTCCGTCAGTCAGTCCGGATTTTGAAAAGCAAAAGCAACCAGCTCATCAGTAAACCACTTGACAGTAAATATTCTGAAAAAAATCTCTGGATACCTTTTCCTCTTTTTTAGATTTCACCAAAGCATTTGATTGTGATCACACAGTATTCTCGTGGGAAAACTGACAACTTTACAATTTTCCAAGCTTCATTGATTCCCTCAGAACTTTCAAATAGATTCCTATATATGTCTTTTTAACAAAATTGTTGCGCTATTTACGATATAGGGCTCCACAGGGATTAGAACTAGGTCCCATACTTTTGCCTGTGTATATATATGAACTTGCTTATTATCAATAGATTATTAAAACTATTTTATTCGCTGATGGCACCACATACTACCAAGACTATTATCCATCTGAAATTTACGGCATTGGTTTTGAAAACATAGAAAGAGACATATTTGAGTGGTTCTGGTGTAATAGATTATCCCTCAATAGTTCAAAATCACACTTACGAAGAAACAGAGTTTCGAACCGTGACTACAAGGCAGACTATTCTAATGGCTTCATATGGAATTTCAATTGTACATCAAACAAATTTTTTATCTCTATAAAACCTTCAAGAGATTCATATCCTACAAGGACTAATGAGGGTTTGATACCAGACTTTAACCGGTTTGAGAGTTCAGTACTAAATATTTTGACGTAGGCTTTTTTAATAAACTACCACCACTTATTAAAACACTTTAAAACTAATAATAAAACATTCTTAATTAACAGTGCTTTTTCCACTTTGAGTTCTTTTCTTAAAATTTTAATTCTTTACTTTTAATTTGATTTCTACGTCTTCTAAGTCTTATATATTAAAGTAAGTAAGTTTTTACTTAGTTAGAATTCTACTCATATAAGCACATATTATGCCCAATAAACTTGATTGCCCGATTAATTGATGCACTGGTGATTTTGGCATGGAAGACCTAAGATTCTTTTTCCTTCCTGGGTCACATAATAAAAAAAATTATCCTATCAGTGATTTTTATGGTTTATGAACATAAAATATGCCTAAAATATTGATTTCTTTCTTTGAAAATATTGAAATATTTATATTAGACATGTTTAATCTATTTAAAATTAGTAAGTCATAAGTTATTTATTACTTCAGTGATTTTTAATCCTTTTCTTATAAAAATCAGTTATTTTTTTCTTTATTACCCATAAAATTAAAAAATCTATAACTCTAATTTGTAAAGTTGACTAACATCAATGTAGTAAAAAAATAGTCTTAAAAATTTTATTGAGTATTTAAGATCGTTGTGTGTTTTCGGCCGATCAGTGATTTCCAAAATTAATGATAAATCAGTACAGGAAACAAAGCAATTTTTTCTTCTTCTCTTAAAAAAAAATATCTCAATAAATCATTAATCTTAAATGTGAATTTATAAAAAATCGGAAACCTACAAATTATTAAGCCTCGACACGTTCGACTCTAAAAGCTCCTTAACCTAGAGCTGCTAAAAAATTATTATTTTCTATATCTTAAAACTAAAATATTTCTAAAAAAAAAATTATTTCTAAATTATTATTATAGTTTTATTATTTCTAAAAAAATAAAACTTTAATATCTCATTATTAGTTTTATAAATGCTTATAATATATTCGTTTATAATATTTAATGTGAGTTTCTTTTTCACTAGGGCTTTATCCCTTAACTATCAATAGGAATAAAATCATGTGCTCACTCTAAACTCCTAATATTTACCTGTAAAGAACTTCCCATCTAGCATAACAGATCTAAGGCCAGATTTCTTGTGCATAACTTCAAGCTTAACCTTGGTGGCCATCAGTATTGGTAACATGTCAGAGATAGGACTGCCAGTCATGATATTACCTACAAATTTAATTTATTAATATATTAACACTTACAAACCATAAAGTACCTCCAATCGACCCGACACTTCTAATTTGCTTTCCAGCAAACCACCACAGCATATCCACGATAGCCCTAAAAATTCTCGTTTTGCTTTCGGGATGTTTTTGGATTTGTTGCTTTAAAAAGTCACGCATGTCCGTTAATGTTACTGCTGCCCCAACCCTGGAGAATTTGCGATTTTTACAAAAGAAACCTGAGAAATTTGTTTGATAGCAACTGACCTTATTCCTTCCAAATTCTCTTCAATAGAAAGCAACTCTTTGATGGCACTTGGTTGTATAATAACCGGATAAAGCATTCTCTTGAACTTTGTTTCGACTCCTATTTCTGAGTTTCCTATTACGATTTTGGCATCTGGATGTGTGCATTTTAGGTCCAGTAATTGCTCATAACTGGTAGGTCGATGCCTATAAGAGTTATTATTAAACTAAATTCTTTTAATTGACCAAAGGCTTACCAAGTGACGTTGGGTCCTTTAATTAGTAAATATTGCTTGTCATATTTGTCTTTGAGCTTTAATTCTGGCGGAAAGATTGGCTCTTGTGAAGGGTGGTATCTGGAAAACTCTTCCTTTTTGAACAGGCGTTCGTCATTGCATTTGTCTTCCTTAGGTACTATGGGAGTAACAAAAATGCAGAAATAGGATGAACTTCTTATTGTGACGTAAAGATTTTGGCGTAAAGAAGTAAAGATATCATTAAAGTCATTATCTGGATTATCTGGTTTCAGAAAGCTGTGTCTGTTTGTCGACCAAAGTTTGTCAAATTGAAACTTTAGCTAATGGATCTCTTCTAAGCCTTAATAAATGCCAGAATCAATGGACCTAAGCAGATCCAGACATGTTGGGATTTTAACGGAAAATGATAATGAAGAAACGTCTAAAAAATCCCTTGCCTGCCTTTGCTTCTACGCCTTGGTGAGATTCAATCTACATATTGACTATCAATGCATCTTTGTCGATCAGTAGATATTTATAAAATTAGAATAGATAGAATAGAATAAAATGTAAAATGACTTTAAGGGCCTAGAATAAAATCTTAAATAATTGCTTAAGATAATACCAATAAAAAAATCATAAAATATTTCAAGACTTCCCTTCTACGCTTTAAAGAAATATTGATATAATCTGAAAATCTTAAGGCCAAAGAAGGTCAAATCAGTTTACAAGCTCTTGGTGTTGTGGAAAAATCAAAACTATACTTTTAAGTGTCAACCTTAATTTTTATACTTACATCCATTTTTCTGCACCTTGCAGCACTGCTCTCCCATCCCACATGATCCGTTCGTACCATTGGTACCATTAACTCCATTAACAAGCCTTCCGTTCCTAACAACTTCCCATTCTTCAGTAAAAGTCTTAAAACCCTCCAATATTGGCCTGTATCCGGTGCATCTGCACAAATTTCCTTGGAAAGCCTCTTCTAACTCGTGCATAGTCGGTTTGGGGGATTGCCGAAGCATTGTGTACATCGACATTACCATTCCTACAAGTAGCAATAAATTTAGACCATGGAGAATATTCTAGACATGTTATCCTTTGTCGGCACAAGATAACTTAATTTATGTTTAAAAGCAAGATGGCGCCACGGGTATTTATTTTGAAATGAGTGCGAGAACATTTATTATCGCACTCGTTTGAGGCTTTTGTTACCTGGTGTACAAAATCCGCACTGTGACCCATGGGCTTTGGCGATTCGTTCTTGGACGGGATGTAGTTTGGTTCTGGTTGATCCTATTCCTTCTACAGTGGTCACTGCTAGGCCATGCATAGAGCATATTGGGGCCAAACAGGCATTTACCGGTATATGACTAATATGTTTGAATAAGGATTGTCGTATTCTTAAAAGGGCTTCTATTTAGGATATTTTGGCAAAGATTTTTAGTTATTTTTTATTTATTTAGATATCGAATTTATAAATAGGATGGAAATAGTGGGTAGAGTCTGTGATTTTTTTGATAAGTTTTTAGTCAAAAAAAAAACTATTTTTTTTTGTGTAAAAAGACATTTATATATTATTAAATTTTGAGCCACTTTTCATTTTTAAGATTAATTTTTTTATTGTTTTCTTGCTTTTTTATTACCTTCATAATAAATTTATACTTTAAAATTTTTATTATTTTAAAAAAGGATACATTTCTTTCTTCTTTACTCTGTCAAACTTCGACACCATCACGGTGCAAGCTCCACATCCTCCTTCGCCACATCCTAATTTGGTACCGCATAGTCTTACTTAAATATTGTTAAGAAAAATATTATTTGCAATTAATTTATTAAATTCCATACATGTGTAGATTTTTATACAAAAGCGCATACGTAATAAATTAAAATAACTACTGATAACAGTCAATATAACTATTTTCATAATAAGGTCATAAAATTGCATTGCATATTTGCTAATGATCTGGTAATAATAATAAAGCAATTATTATACTAGTGTTTGGTTAAACTTATTCACGTGCATTGTTAAGACAAATAGAACTAATTTATATTTGGTATATAATGCTTAAAACTTATCTTGGGTATGTTAAAATGTTAAAATGTATTTAAATTAATTTGTTTTTAATACTAGTAAAATTTACTGAACTGGAAATCAAATACTTTTCCTAGCTCTTTTTAACTAAAAAATGACGGTCATAACTCTAAAAAATGACAGAAATTACCCTAAGACAAATCTATTGATAGAAATGGGTTAACTGCCTTTAAAAATAATTTCTTGACTGATAATACTTATAAATAATTTATAATTTATCTGAAATTATTATCTAAAAAAAATAATAATATGTACATAAATAAATCATAATTAAGATATCATGAATATGATTAATGAACTCTGAATACTGGCAAGGTTTAATTGAAATGTGAACCATCAATTTATTGCCATTTTATCACCAAAGTATCAGAACTTAATACCTAATCATATAAAACAAATTAAAACAATAAAAAAATTACAAATTATGAATTAATTAAAATAGCTTTTTTTTGTTAATATTTTAGGCCAAGCGTAAGGGATCTTTTATTAAAATATATTATTTATAGGAATTTATATATTTAGTTGAATAGCACACCAGTGTAGGTGCTTCAGAAGTGGTATTTAGTAATTTTAATGTAAAATTTATTATATTATTCTTGTTTTTACGTACTGTAATTCTCCTGTCTATATAATCTTATATCAGATGAAAAAATTCAATAAAATATACACCTTTCCAAAATATTTAAGAATTTCGCTAAAAACAAAAAATATTAAATTAAAAAAAAATTTTCTCTCAAAAGACTCACCAAGGAAATGATCAAAGAAGAAATGAGAAATTACAATAAAAATTAAAAGGAAAATTAAACAAAATAAAAGTTGCCTGTACGAAATTAGTATTTAAAAGATGTTAATTTTAGCATTTAAAAGTATAATTTTGTTAAAAACACTTAAAATACCATTATAGAGAAAAATGGGCAGTAGCCTTAAAAATTCCTTGGAATATATATATTTTTTTTAAATGAAAATAAATTAATGTAACATTTAAAAACATACAAGAAACCCTATCTTCAACTGTATTTACCCGAATTATCATACTGGTTTTGATTTAGCTCTTAATGTGATTTCTTCAGTCATTTTGCCCCTCATATGTTTTTAATAATAAATAAGTAAAAAATTATTATTAAGAATATATTGTAGAATTCTTATGTGATAAAGTAGTTTAAAGTCTTATCAGGTTTATACAGTTTTAGGGATAACATTTACAACTTCGGCAACACCGCAACTATTCTTAAGTATATTTAATTCAATGAACTTTCCAGGCACTTGAAATATTGTTTTCTAGTAAGAGAATAAATGGTCTAAAGTTCGTTCATATTACCATAATAGAGAAAAATGGTGCCAGTATGATTTAACTGTATTTCGACAGCAAAAAATTCCTCTTAATCAAACGGATAAAAATGCAACCAAAAATTTAAAGTGGAACATGTTTTGAGGATAAATAAAATTAAAATAAAAAAGCGCACATTTACAAAAAAAACGTTCGAAATAAAAGTTGATCATTAGCATTTGACGCTCAACATGCGCTCGACACGCGTCCTATTAATTTACGACAAATATTTGACGAGAAATTTGATTGTTAATAAAAAAAGAGTTTTTTCGCTTTTTCACTTTTACTTTTGTAATTTTTTTTCTTCCAAACGCATATTTTAATTCGATTGTTTTTTTTTTGCAAAAATTCTATCAATAATATTTTTAAAATTTTGTAAGAAATTTAACTGTACTGATCCCCTGTTAACATCGCTATTAGAGCGTTCCGACTGTCACTTACTCGTTTTTTAATAACTAATATTTTTAGTGAATTTTAATATTGTTTTAAAAATATATTCTGCACCAAATTTTAAATTAAAAATCCAACCCATATATTTAATTATAGGAATATTCTGCTGTAGAATCACATCTATACTATTTTATACATTTCTGTGCCTAATTTTAGATGAGATGACTGGACTAAGTGTCTGGATTAAAAAATACGTTAAGTTCAGTGTAGTTTTTAAATTTTTTTGCACAAGAAGCACTCTTTAAAGAATACAATAAAAAACTTGAAATTTCATACAAAAAAAAATGTTTTTAAAAAGTCTAATTAATTTTTTTTTAATTTGTCCCACGAGCAGTTAAAAATTTAAAATTTTTATTAAAGCAAAAAAAGTATTTAGAATAAAAATAAATTATTTTAGTCCCCTGGAAATAAATCGGTAAGTTTAGTTTACTTTAATTTACGTTTTATTCAGGCAGTTAAAAATTTTCAATATTTTTAATTTTTTTATGTAGGAAGTTGAAAATTGAACAATTATTCCACTCTCTGGAAGTACATTTTTAAACAGACTTTTAAAAGTCCATAATTTAAAAAAATACTACTTTGCATTTCGATTAAACCAAGTTCACCTTCAAAAATTGGGGTCAATAAGATTTTATTTAGTGTCTGAATTAATTGGGATTTTTTAAAATTTCTCACATGAATAATTAAAAACCTAAAATGCGGGGAAATCATTTTAAATGCCTTGAAAAAAGTCGTTTGTTTTTTCTAGGCATTTGAAAATTGTCAATTTATCTCACTTTAACTTATATATTCTAAGAAATCTATGCGCCTGAAATAATTTCGCAATTACATAAAAAAATGCTTCAGAATAAAAAAAAAATGAGTTTTGGATAAACCAAGTTCACATCAACATAATTATAGACTAAAAAATCATACTGAATGATACTAAAGTTTAAGTTAATTTTTCTTTACCTTGTAAATCCAGGTAAAACACAAATCGTTTCAAGTGCCTGAAATATGAAATAATTTTATTAATTTCATTTTAATTTCTTTTGAATTTTTTGAAAGTTTTAAATTTTTAAATTTTTCCTCCAGGCAGTTGAAAATGCCTAATGTTTTTAATTGTCTCATATAATTTGAATTGCCTGGAACGACATTTATATTTTTGCAAAAAAATACTAAATTTACATAAATTATTACTTAAATAAATCCAATATACCATAAATCAGATTTATTAAAATCTATAATTAAAACCATTAAAGGATACATTTATTTCTTAGGTAATACAACAACGTCCATTCCGGATCAACTTTCGGATCTTCAATCTAAAAATCATTTGTTTCCAAAAAAAAAAACGTTTTTTCAAAAAAATACAATACTGACCTTCTTTCCATTAACGTAAAACACTAAAACGTCACAAAATCGCTCTACGTAATTAACCCCGACCATATTGTTAACCTCGAAGAAAATAAATACTCGTACAAAATCTTCCAGCTCTCTTGGCTAATGGCATCTTATCTTTATGATGAGTGGGCTTGAATATAATCGTTTGTATGCGATATTTATTTAAATGACCTAGATTATAGGAAAATTCACTTTCATAAGCGCTGAGTTGTGCTAGGATTAGAGATTTGTAGTTTTAGATATAGTCAGAAGTACTGTTTCATTTATTGGGGTAAAAGTATTTGAAATACAGATTCTGATTAAAAAAATTAAAATTGATATTGAAATAGATGTATTTAATAGTCAACAAATATGACTCAATATATTTCTATTATTGGAGAGGTTTATGATGTTTATATTTAGTTTAAGCCAATATCCACATCGTCATCTTTCTTTATGAAAACAGAAAGCAACTGTAATATAAATGCGTTTGTATAATAACTGACGTAGTGTTTTTACTAATACAAAGACCGATTCATTAGGTCCGTATTAGTCTGTATTAAAAGGGATATATTTAAGATTCATTCCTTTTTCGACATTTGCTTCATTCGCTGCTTAAGTAATAAAAATAAAAGAATAGTTATTATAATTTGTGTTTTTGTTCTACCCATATTCTTAACAAGTGAATTTATTTTTCTTTACTAACACACTGTACCTAAAAATATTTTTTTTTGAGAATTTTCGCTAAATTGATTTAAGAGGAATAAAAAAAGCATAACTTGAATGAGCACCACGATCAGTTTTTTATATGCATTACTAACCAAAAACAAAGTGAAAAGTTCATAAAAATTTCAAATCAAGCCCAATTTACCTGAAAACTACGTGAGTTATCACCGAATTTTTTATAAATCAAATAAAAAATGCGAAAAAGTCAATTGATCTAGTAGTTTTTATAAGAAACAATTGTTTTTATCAAACATGCCTTGGCAAAATTACAATACGTGCATAATTTGAACGGCTACGAGAATTACAATCACCATGAAAAATCTATGTTTTAACTAAAATATAAATTAAACATTTTAACCTACAATGAATCTATATGTTTAAATTATTCAACTCAATGCAGCGATAAATATGTTTTTGCTTTCGAAAACTAATTCTATTTTAATTTTTATAACGTGAAAACATATTGAAAGATAACGTAGTGGCTCTCTTGGAAATTTTTTTTTAGATAAAAGATAAATACGGCAGTACCTCCTCTCATATATTACTATCATTAAACGTATATTTATCAATGATTTTCTAGTGAATTTTTGGTCTTGATATATTGATCAACCGTAGATGGTCAACGTATATTTTATTAACTGTAGAATAGACGTATATCATTTACTATTCAGTTTATAAAAAAAAAATCTGCATTCAAAAAAATTCACGCGGGATTTACATACTATCTAATTTTTAGACTCGATTAGTACACCTCAAATATTTGATGAAATTTTTTGGAATAATCCAATTGTATAAATATCTAATCTAATAACGCTGTTTTTATACTAAATATTTATACATAATATTATATCAAATTTAGATAAATAATGGTATTAAATTAAATATTTAATATACAGGGTGTTACTAAAAGGTATGTCATAATATAAAAGGGACATTCCTGGACCGATTTTAAGTGAAAAAGTTTATATAAATATGGGTCCTAAAATAATTAGTTTTGAAGATACAGGGTGTTAAAGTTTTATTTGTTTTTTTTTTCGTTTTTAATAAATTTTTCAAATACGGTATAAAATATTGAACTGAATTTTGGCACAGGTTATTATGGCATAAAAACACATTTTTTAGATGTTCACCTACTTTTTTTTAGCAACCAGTGGCGTAGCTATGATGAATTTTTAATACAATTTTACAAAAAAAATACTACGCCATTGACATACGAAAAAAATTATGATTTTATCTTAATTATCAATCAATTATAAACAAAAAATTCCTCCATGACTTTTGCTGTAAATCTTACCGTTTGGGTCTAATCGTTAATTAAAAAAACGTCTTTTATGCATAAAATGCATCTTTAAAAATTGTGGAAATAAATCAAGATAGCTTTGCTCGTTGCCAGCAACTGTTTTTTTGTTGTTGTAAACATTATGACACTGACATTAATGATTATTTTTGATTGTGTTAAGTTTGATTGTATTTTCAGTTTTTATTAGGTACATTTTTCAAATATTTATCTTCAAGCTATTTTTTACAAACTGGTGAACAAAAAGCAACAAAAATTAAATACAATACATACATACATAATTTACAACAAATGTTGGAAATGACCACCTCTTTCCTCTATGCAGGCTTCTGCTCTTCTTCTCATAGAATCACGCACTCTTTCGAAAAATCCAGGCGTGTTTCGTATAGTTTCACATCCGTCAATAATTCTATTTCTTAGTTCTTCTAACGTCACAATTGGTGTCTGATTAACCAATGTTTTTAGGTGTCTCCACAAAAAAAATCTAGGCTATTTAAGTCAGGTGATCTAGGTGGCCAAAACTGTGGTCCTCCACGGCCTATCCATTTATTTCGATAGACTCTATTTAAATGCTCACGAGCCAATATGCTAAAGTGGGCTGGAGCACCATCATGCATAAACCAAAGTTGTTGCCGTAACTGAAGAGGAACATCTTCGAGAAGCAAAGGCAAATCATTTTGGAGAAAATTACAATAATTCTGTCCGTTAAGGCATCCTGGTAAAAAAGATGGTCCAATTAAATGTCCAGTAATGATTGTTATGGAAATTGATTATTACATTTCTGGAGAAATTAGCTTCGTCCGTAAACAAGATATTCGCACCAAATTGAGGATTTTGTGTTACTTTTTGGAGATACCATCTACAAAATTGCGTACGCGGTTCATAATCTCTAAGAAGCAATGCCTGAACCCTTTGTATATGAAAAGGATATAACAAAGAATCCCTTAAAATTACCCATACCGTCTTGTAGCAGATGTTCAATACCATACCAATTTTTCGTGTACTTGTGGTCGGATCCTCTTCGACTGCCGGTGTCCTAACTGTACGGGGCCTTCCCTCGGCAGAATTAGCCTTAAAACTCCCAGATTCAGCCAGACGACGATGAATGTTTATAAATATTCTTCTATCTAGGACAGCGCGATTAGGATATCTTTTTTGATACAAACGCCGCGCCTCCATAGCATTACCATTGACAAGTCCATAAAGGAAATGCATTTGCGTCATTTCCAAATTAGAATAATCTACCATTTTTTAACTAGTACAATTCACGTTTTAAGATCCAAAGGGTACTAAAAACAAACTGTCAAGAATAGTCACTAACGCAAGTGTCATAATGTTTAAAACAACAAAAAACAATTTCTGGCAACGAGCAAAGCTAACTTAATTTATTTCCATAATTTTTAAAGATGCATTTTATGCATAAAAGACGTTTTTTAATTAACGATTACACCCAAACGGTAAGATTTACGGCAAAAGTCATGAAGGAATTTTTTGTTTATAATTGATTGATAATTAAGATAAAATCATAATTTTTTTCGTAAGTCAATGGCGTAGAATTTTTTTTGTAAAATTGTATTAAAAATTCTTCATAGCTACGCCACTGGTTGCTAAAAAAAAGTAGGTAAACATCTTAAAAATGTGTTTTTATGCCATAATATCCTGTGCCAAAATTCAGTTCAATATTTTAAACCGTATTTGAAAAATTTATTAAAAACCAAAAAAAAAAAATAAAACTTTAACACCCTGTATCTTAAAAACTAAGCATTTTAGGACCCATGTTTATATGAACTTTTCGACTTAAAATCGGTCCAGGAATGTCCCTTTTAAATTATGACATACCTTTAAGTAACACCCTGTATATTACTAGGCTTGTTATATTTATTAGGCTGTAGAATATAGGTATATTATAAACGATTCTGTTTATAAAAGGAAGACAATTGCGGCATTTAAAAAAAATTGACAAGGGGATTTACATATCCAGTATCTAAACTCGATTACGACAATTAAAATGACCCCGATATCACATAATATACGCTACTATGTAGCATACGATAAACTTCTCATACCCTTATATATCTTTTACTGTAATAATGGAATATCGTACACAAAGAAATCTAGAAAAAATAGGAAATGCATTATTGTATGAAACAATAATTATACGTAATAAAATTTGTTCAAAACTAATACTAAACAAGGATTTAAAAAATAAAGTTTATTTTATAAAAAATGCAGTTGTGTACCTTTTTTAATAAAATCATATTTACGATAAACCCCTGATGGACGCCATGGGCTAAAATTAATTTTTTTCTTTATACGTCGAAAAATGCCCCCTAATGCATAAAACACATCTGCAAATTAAAAAACACATAACGCATTTTATAAACGTCCTTGAATAGTATACAATATACTAAACTGTCAACAATTCACTTCTATGAAATAATAATTGTATAATATTAACATATAATAAACCTCTTATTAAACGTGAATGAAACAAACATATTATAAAATCCCTTAACGTATATCTCGCAGACATTTTATCACAGATAGTTTATGTAACTATCGTGTGTTTCTTGGGAAGTTTTACGAATACACCAAACTATATATTTAATACTTATTTTATTTTACTGACTCAGTTAAATATGTTTAGGTTTTTTGGTATAGCTAGATCTGTGGAAAACTAGAACTCCAAGCATTTCAAATTTTTCTTTATGCCAACGTTTCGGCCTATAACATTAGCCCTTCTTCCGGGAGTTAATACATAAAGAAAATAACCCACATAGATCTATTGTCAGTTTGGTTGCCTTTGCGTTAAAAAGCGTTTCAAAGTACTTTTCTAAATTGTTAATAACACATTGAAAATGCATGTTTCACATTTGAAAAAAAATATTTTGTTTATAATAATATTGGATCAGACATTCTCGAAATATACTTTTTTAAATAGCACCACTAACTTGCTAAAAAAAACCAACTTCTGTGTAAATCGTTTATCCTCCTTAGTGGTAGAGAGTGTTAGTAGTGTGGGATTTTGAAAAAAAAAACACCCAAAAGAGCATCGAGAGTTAGGGTTATTAGCTATCGGATAAAATCCTCTCTGCAGCATTTTTTCTAGGTAATTATATCGCAAAATTGGTAGCAGGCATTTTAGATCTTATTAAATCAATGTATGATTGATTTTTCTTCAGTTTGTGGTCTTAAATTAAAGTGGTGTCTTTGGGTGTTAAATCTAGGACATTCTCCAATGATGTCTTAAAGTCAGAATTACATTACATTAAATACAGACCGAAGCTACCTCATCTGTCTAATATTATGATTAAATTTATTATCAGTGTCATCTAGTCTGGTCTTAAAGTAATTGAATTTAATAAGGGAGCTATTTTTTTTTAAATAATTTTGTTATAGTCGGTCTATAAAGCGTGTCATCCAAACCGAGTTAAGTACTTCGGATTTTCGTGTAATGAAATCAGGATATCCAGTTTTTTTATTATTAAGAACGCTAGTCCTTCCTGGTTTGCTAAGATCCTAAACAGTTCCACTTCTACTGATTGTAGTTCAACTTGTTTCCTATTCGAATATTTATTAAACATTATTCGAACTTCGTTGTGTGCTCTAGTTTTCTCACTTCAGCTGAGCGTAATTACTATTTCGATTCTCTGAGTATCAGTTAAGCGCAATGCAAATATTTTCAATTTAAATTACAGCTGAAACTTCACAGAGGTGGACTGGCTATAAGAGCTGGTTGGAAATGCTGTTAATGAAGACCACTAAATTTTAAGAATGTGAAATGTAATTTGTCAATTTAGGTTGCAATAAAGTATGATTGTTATTATTTAAATGTATTTATTTCGTTACCAGTTGAAGATATGTATAAGGACATTATACATTAACACGTTGACTGCCACACTCCAAAAAAAACACAAAACCTGGAGCCATTGCGACTTTTTGATAAATATCAGTAAAAAATGGCTTTAATAAATAAATAATAAATGACTCTTACATATTTACTTTAAAAAGGGTAATTTAGGGCCGTGAATTAAATGTTATTCACGAGGCCCTAGAAAGAACAAGTTAAAAGGTAAATACCTAAAGTTTTAAATGTATATTTTTTTAAACGAATATGGCTTTTTTTAGAACAGATATTTTGAAAAAGAAACAACCTAACACCAATCAACAAATAGGGTCAATATCACTCGATATGCCATCCACTTAAACGGTTGATCACACTATAGAGGAAGTAGTAAATCAAGCACATCAAAACCCAGAATTATCTGACCATTCGGAGCCTGATGAGGATTCTTCTGATGTTCCTGGGGAGTTGGTATGGAGCCCCGTTACTGGAATAAACCTAAAAAAATTTCAATTTTCTGAAGTCAACCCTGGAATTCCTGCAGAGATTATTAATCAATTAATTGACAAAAGTCCGTATGAATATTAAGTTCTTTTTGATTGAAGGCATCATTCAGCACATGGTGACAGAGACAAACAGGTATGCACAACAAACGCTGGAAAATAAAAACCTCTTACGACACTCTCGGCTTGCAAAATGGAAAGATTTATCTGCAAAGGAATTTGAGACTTTTCTGGGCATTATTTTTTGGATGGGTCTCAATAAAAAACCAAAACTATCTGATTACTGGTCACAAAAATTTATTTATAAGAATAAAGTAAAAAATTGAATGTTCAGAAATCGTTTTGAGCTTATTCTACGCATGTGGCATTTATCAGATAATAAAGCATGCCCCGAAGGTAATCGACTCTTTAAGATAAAACACCTTATAGATTTATTATTGGCACGCTTTCAGGCAGCAAATATACCCAAAAAAGAAATTTGCATAGACGAAACTTTGGTACCTTTTCGAGGAAAACTTGCCTTTAAGCAATTTATAAAGAATAAAGAACATAAATTTGGCATAAAGGTATATAAATTATGCACTGGTTATACTTATAACATGAAAGTATATAGCGGTAGAGATGTCCATCCAGGAGCACCAGCAGCTTCATCTTCTTTTAGATTCGGGAAGAATACCTTACACAGACAATTTTTCCACCAGTGTCCATCTTGCTTATCAATTATTAGAACATTCCACTCATCTTGTTGGCACTCTAACAAGTAATAGGAAACTAAACCCACAAGAAGTTATACAGGCCAAATTGAACAAGAATGATACCATTTCTTGAGAAAGCAATACTGGAGTAGTAGTCCTTAAGTGGAAAGACAAAAGAGACGTACTGACATTGAGCACTAGTCATGACAACAGAATGGTCGATATTCCTAAGGAGAACGGAACAGTTACTCAAAAACCTCAAATTGTGGTGGATTACAATCGTAGTAAAGGTTTCATTGATATATCAGACCAAATTGATATTCAGCTGCACTCAGGAGAATTTGGTACCGTAAACTCGCAATCGAATTGATAACAGGGTCGGCTCTTGTAAATGCACACGTTCTTTACAAAATAATTAAAAAGAAAAACATAAAAATAACCAGTTTTAAAGAAGAGGTTACAATGGCTCTATTACAGTCTGAAATTTCCGAAACAGAAAATTTACCAACAGAAGATTGTTCTTTAAAACATATGGATGCAAGAAGAAGATGTACAGTTTGTTATAAGAGCTTGAAGTCGTAATTTGGAAAGAAACAAAGCAGCTTTAAAAGCAAAACAAACTCCGTATAAGTGCGAAAAATGTAAATCTTATTTTTGCGTAGAATGTTTTTTTGTTAAACACAAATCATTTAAATTATAAGTACTATATAAAATATCCATTAAATTAACCATTATTTTGTTCTATAAGCTTAAAGACATGTGTTTATTTTGTCTATAATAAAGGTAACATTAGTTATAACATATGTGTATTTTTATGCCTGCTTTAATTAAAAAAATAAACTAAAACTACAGGCCAATTATATTAGTTTGCTCCTGGGGTCATGATCAATATCACTCCATAACCAAAGTATTAAAACGTGAAGTGTACAGAAGTCACACGGCGTTATAGGTAAGGATGTGATGGAGTTAATGTGAAGTAAATAAAATTCACATGGCACAGAGTGCCCAACGCCGTGTGAATTATATTTACTTCATATGACAGTCAACGTGTTAAACAGGTGCAGAATTTTCGGGAGAATCCGAAAATGCCTTTGACCCAACTTCTATAAAACCGAAGAAATAAAAAACATGTTTTTCTCAAATAAATGTATTACAACATTACTTTGTACACTTTTTACAATACAAGATTCCGTTCCGGAAATCGGGAAAATAACAAACTTCAGGCAAGTAGAAAAATTACTATAGAATAGAACAATAAAAAGACAATGATACCTTTGGCTTACAAATAATTATAATTTTAATTGCTTCATTGGTCGGGGAGAAAAGTACCAAATAAATTAATCCACAGAGTACAATATTTCAATTACAGATTTTCACTCTTACAGCTAAATGTCATTATACCAATAGGTCGTTCTTTGTGAGTTAATCTTTTGGCATATACCACTAAATTATTGTTTAAATAAAACTGCAGACTTCAGAAAGTTAATTAATAGTGGAAACAGCAGGCCAAACGCTAGACTTTCCTTTGCGGTTTTTTACTAATTTTACCTAAAGAATCGTTTTCTGATCCCGAACTATGCATACCTACGGAAAAACACCAATCAGAGACAAGAACCAGGAAAATGTCCCCATTAAAAATACCTTTTGAATTTCTACCGTTACTGCGAGGCTGTGGCCTCTTATATTCTCTCCTATCGTCCCTAATTCGCTCGTTATAAGGGCTGTAGCCCCTAATAGGGGGCGGTGAAGCCCCATATTCCGAGTCGTAAGGAGGCGAGGGGCTTCTCCTGTCATACCTAGAAATATTTATGTTTTTTTTAAGAATTATGAGCTATTGAAACCATCCAAACCTGTCGTATTCTGAATAAACCGTTGATTCGGGGGAGTATCTGCCTCCCACGGGGGGTGGTGAACTCATTCTGCCTAATGGTGGTGGTCTATGGTCGCCTATACAAGATTTACATATATTTAAAAGTGAATACATAACTGATAGAATTGGTATTTATAAATAAGGAAACTTTGATATTAATTTTTGAACTTTATTGCTAGGAATTTAAATGAGAGAAAACGTAAATATTTTTGTCTTTAATGGAGTTGCCCAATTTAGTATTTTTTTTGAAAATGTAAAAAATGCCAAAAAATATTAACTGCCATAAAAAATGGTTTATACAAAAATTTACTAACAATTGAGGTATTTGGCAATAATACTCAATCTTTATTCTTTTTTTTTTAATAAGGCCCTGGACCTCTGGTTTCAGTATATATATAACACTTTATTAGCATTATTAACCTCATACAATTGAGTCACAAATAACGCAACAGGTTCAGTTTTTCAATACACTGCACCTTAAAATTCGAATTTTTTTATGAACTCCAGTCTTCAAAATCTCTAGAAGTGCTATTAAACAGCTTAAATGTATGTAATGTAAAAGGTTATACTATTCACTGTGCAAAGATAGATTTAACTAACTATAGCAGTACTCCTAAATACTTAAAAGATTCAACATGCTAGATTACCGTTTGATTATTGATGATTTTTGGCTCATTTTTGCTATGCTGATTTGACGAAGGTGATGTTTTGTAATAAATAGCATAAATTATTGTGAGTTCTTAATGTATGAATTCGAATTACTAGTGTATGAAGATAAAATATTTAAAAGTTATTTTGCAAGAGGATGATTAGGTGAATTTATGCCACTAACTATAAGTCCCAATAAGTAAGTTAATAGAACAAAATTCCAAACCGCCTTCACGTAAGTATTTTATCCTACCTGGAAACATTCCCGGATGATGATGTAAACCGGGCATAAACGGCGGCGGCGGCAACCCCAAGTCGCCCCATCGGGGGCGGCATCATGCCGTCCAATGGCGGCGGCGGGATAAAGTGACCGGCACCCAACGGCGGGGGCGGCAAAAAAGGCGGCGGCGGCAAACCCGGGATCGGCGGCGACTTGGTGATGTGATCGCGGGGATTAAAAAGGGGCGGCGGCGATTGGGTGGGATCCAGAGGCGGCGGCGACAGCGGAATCTCGCCGTTTTGATGTAAGGGAGACTGTATTCCTGAAAAATTAAATTTTTATGTATAAAGTGTGTCCTAATCATTTGAATTTAATAAGCCTGAAAATGTACATAGGTAGAATTCCAGAATATTTATATTAGATTGTTCAATAACGTCGTACAGATGTTAAAACGTTGTATCTTAAAAAAAAAAACACAATTTTCAAGAAAACTCTCACGAGATGTG